>NC_090319.1:157757432-158977889 GCF_040869045.1 Eurosta solidaginis
CGGCAATAAGCCTTAAAAAGAGAAAGGAATTACACTATTAGAAAGTTTAAAACTACTTGTACCCTTGCTTACACGTTAGAGTTTAAAATCTAAAATGCACGAACTCAGTCTCGGAAGTTCGAACTTTAGAAAGCCTGATAATGGCATAAATTGAATTGTAAGGCCTTTCGTGTGCGTTGAATGCTTTATTAGCACTTTTTGAATATACATTCGAACAAGTTTTGTATTAACTTATTGGCAGGGGCTCATGTAATATTCTTGTACTGAAGTGGTTTATACCTTTTAAGGCAACTATATATTTGGACAGTGGGTTATTGTTTTGTATAACGCTTCACTTATGTAAATTTGCAAATTTAACAACCGTTTTAACCGAAGATATTTGTTTGTTGCTCATGTCGGCGTATAAATTGTTATATTTTATAAGCGTAAGACAAACCATGTTCTGTATGTATTATGAGCGAACAGAGAAGGTCAAAGGAAATTAGAAGACCCCGATTTGAAAGTAAAATTTGAAAGTCCAGGAATTTAATATTTTCTTGAAAGCAATTTTTCTTATATCATTTTAGAAACCGGAAGGGTAAACTCTTGCACTAAAACTACGATATTTATTTTAATTACTTTCGCTTTCATGATACACACACCTACATGCATACAGTAGGGTAGCATGCTTATTATACATGGCTTGAAGATGAATTATAAATAAATTGTAATTAGAATGGGAATGCTGACGGCTCCCTTTATTTAGAAGGCATAGGGTAATACATGTAAGGGGCCACCGAAAATTAGGTGCGTCGGTGGCCATGGTTTTTGAGGATGGGAACAAATACCAGGCGTCGCAACCACACCCACGGCGCCCCTATGTATATTCGGCCCTTTTCTCTTTTTATTTTAACTTTGTAAATTTTTTGCGTTAGATTTGTTTTATTTTAAATTTTGAATGTTTTAACGGTCTGTCCGTGACATCCGGTTCGGCCGGATGTTGTTTTAGTCCATTTGAGCGTTTTGAATTAGTTCTGCGCTTTTGTCAGTTTTTTTTAAAGGCATGATATGACCTTTTTTTCTGTTTATGGCGCAGGACAGCAAGGTTGGCAAGAACCCAGCCCAGCCGACATGACTAGCCACTGTGCACCACCAGATCATGCCGACTACCTTCCTTGCTGATCCACTGTAGATGCGAATCCATAACAATTATTATTATTTCTTAACTCCTGTATTTCCTTCTTTAATTTAATTTTGTCTTCCCTATTTGTACTTAAGTTTATTTTTTCGTACAGATTAGCTATGGATCTCCTAAGGTTTACCTGTTTTCCTCCTTTTTTTCTCTTCAATTTGACTGGCTTTGGGATTTTTGGTTCCTCAATTTTTTGAACCCTGTTTCTCTTCCTATATTCCTCGATTGTCAGTGGCTTAGGGCCTTGCTTGACTTGTTCGGTTGTTTTTTTTTCACTTCTTTGCAAATTTAAACTTAATCTAATTAATTTATTAAATACTTGGTCAAACTGACTTTGATTTTGTATTTCCTCTTCTGGGAACATAATTCAAAAATTAGAGAAGATAAAAAGATTTTACAGCAAAAATATAATTTTTGCTCGTCAATAGGCAGCCGTTAGGTTGCCCTAATATTTTTAGTGTTATTTTACTTAGTAATAATGCCTAAATTTTGCTGCAGGTTTCTGTTGCTCCTGTAGCCGGTTATCTTCCTCAGCGTATGTGAATCAGCTTGTTATCCTCTTTTTTTTTCTTGTCCTACTTCAGTATTATTCCACTTTGTATGCCGATTATTATTTTCTGTCGTTATTAAGTTAATGGATGTTCAATTATGTCCCTTCAATGTTGTGTACTGTGAACGCTTTTGCTTAATATGTAGGCTCCATTTTTATCCCATTGGATTTAAATTCCGTCACTCTCATGTTTTGATTCCATCACGCCATGTAAAATAAATTACCACCGTACTTTTCGAAACCGTCGCTCTCAGGAACGTCTATATAAATTACCACCTTGTTTTTCGAAACCGTCGCTCTCAGGAACTTGTAATGTTGATGTCCTTTATTGGTGGCGATTTTCAAGTGGCAGGATCGCTATGTAAAATAATTTAATTTATTTATTTGGGTGGAGGTACCATTAAGTGCCGAATACCCTTAAATATTTAAACAAGATTATTTAAGGAGGTGGCACCCTTGAGTGCCTAATACCAAATCTTCTTTATTAATAAAAAATTCATAATTCTTATGCGCTACTTAGTTACTACATAAACATATACATATTTACTCTAATTCTTACATTCTTACTAAGTCTTACAAAATAACAAAAGTCATGTAGCCAAGCGTATGCATACACATTCGTACACACATTCATAAGTTGCTTCAATGCACTTGCTAAAAGCGTGTGAAAATGTTGGAGTAGAGGAATACGTGGTGTCAGCGAATTCATAGTTACAGACTAAAAAACTTAGACACCGCGCGTGTTATGTGTGTAGATATGTATGCATTCACTTTGGAGACATTACACAGGAAAAACCTAAACCCCTATCGGTACCGGCGGGCAATACCCGGTCAAAATCTCAGTCCGATGATGACGAATACAGCAGGATCGAGAAAAAATTCGTATTCGAAATTAAGAAATTGGAAAAATTCTGTGAAAAATGTTGGGGGAAAGCGGAGACGGATCACACGGAAAGCGGTCTCAGGACATAATTAGAGGACCTCCACACACGCGTAAATGCTGTAGAATCAGCATACGAGGCGGCACACCTTAGCAGAAGGGGGGGAAAATCCAGGATAGCATGCGAGGAGACATATGACGGCACACTCGACACAGCGATCAACACAAAGCTTAGGATCAACGAGTTGATTAGCACCCTCCAGAATATTCAACAAACAACAAACCCCATACAACAGACCCATACCCCCTCTCAGCATCAACCCTGTCTAAAAGTCCCCGCATGTGACACCGAAGTCTTCTATGGTGGATATGAAGACTGGTCGTCGTTCCAGGATATGTTTACTGCGGTCTACATGAATCACCCTAAATTGTCTCTGGCCCAGAAACTTTATCACCTGAGGGCAAAAACCTGGGGGAAAGCAGCCCTTGTTATTAAAAAAAATAACCCCTTAACGACCAAAACTTTGATTTGGCCTAGGGAGCACTCAAGTCCCGTAGACAATTAATTAAAAACTCAGAAACTTTATCACCTGAGGGAAAAAACCCGGGGAAAGCAGCCCTTATTATTAAAAAATAACCCCTTAGCGACCAAAACTTTGATTTGTCCTGGGGAGTACTCAAGTCCGGTAGATAATTAATTAAAAACCCTATTTAATATGCCAACAGTTTTTTATGAAAATGGGGAAAGAATCCAAGAGATTCACACCACCATAAATAACTGTATCTCGACCCTAATGCACAAACCCACAACGGGTGCCACGCCCAGCTGAAGACCCGAACAGGGCGTCAACCTCAAAAGGGGCCGGCCAAATCCAAGCCACTCAAAACCCCTTTAAGAAAAACTCGACATCAACTCACTTCGCGAGTAGTAGCGAAATTATTCTTTTACCCACATCTTTAGCCACGGTGAAAGCAAATGGCTCACATCACAAGATCCGTGCGCTAATAGATCAGGGTTCGGAGAAGACCTTTGTATTTTCTCGAATCCAGAAGCTCTTGCAACTACCAACCAAGGAAAGCCATTATAAGGTATCCGGAATGAGTGGATCGGTAGTTCAAAACTCCAACAAAATCTGCGAGATAACACTCTGCTCGTCGGATCTCAAAACAAAACTAAACATCCAAACGATATTATTGCCTAAACTGACCCACTTCTTACCGAGCATTAAAGTGGCGAAAATAGATTTGCAAGAAATTGCCAAATTGCCTCTCGCGGACCCTTACTGTTTTACACGTTTTAAAATCGACATGGTTATAGGTAGCGATCTCACACCCCAACTAATACTCCAGGAGCTACAAGGGGTTCCTTGTTAGTCCAAAATACAATATTTGGGTGGATACTCAGTGGGCCTATTAAAGGACAAGTGAACGCATTCTCCATCCAAGTTATTGAAAACCCAGATGACACCCTTAGCACATTACTGCAGAAATTTTGGCAACAGGAGGAAATACCTGACACCCAAGCCCTTTCGGAAGAGGACCAATTTTGCGAGGAACTCTACCGAGAAACCACCCACCGCCAGGAAGATGGCCGATATGTGGTAAAACTTCCATTTAAGAAGGAATTTCCCAGTACCCTTGCCCTAGGACACTCGAGAATTGCAGCACATCAGCAATACATCAGCGTCGAGCGATCCTTGGAGAAAAGACCAGAATTGAGGGAAAAATACTCAGAAGTTTTGGAGGAATATATCACCATGGGCCATATGGAGGCAACTTTATCACGCCAAGTCATCGAGAACGGAAAGTACTCGTCGTTCTACCTCCCCCACCTGTCTTAAAACCCGACAGCAAAACAACAAAGGTACGCGTTGTTTCAAACGCGTCTAGAACCATCCACTCTGGCAACTTGTTAAACGATGTTTTGCACACAGGCCCCGTCCTTCAAAAGGACTTAATGCTCGTACTACTCAAATGTATGTATTTAACGGCGACATCGAAAAGAAGTATCGCCAAATACTCGTTCACGCAGAGGATCAAGGATTGTGTTTCGAAGAGTGACAGTGACGTTTGACGTCAACTATGCCCCATATCTGGCTATACGCACTCTGCATCAACTCGTAGAAGAAACAAAACCCACCCACCCACTCGCCCACGATGTATTGCTACGAGAAACATACGTAGACGATATACTCTCAGGCGAACACACAATACAGTCCACTAGAGACTCGCTTCAGTAAGTTATCGAAACATTAAAATCAGCCGGTTTTCCACTTAAGAAAGTAACGGCAAATCACCCCGAAATATTAAAATCAATTCTGAAATCTGATCTCCTTGATGAAGATTTTCTCAAGTTTCACGACGCGAGCTCAACTAAGACTTTCGGCATAAAAAGTAATGCTATAACTGACTCCTTTTCGTACTCTTTACGACCCTATCCCTGCAGAAAATTTAAAAACTAAGCGACAAATATTGTCGGCGGTCGTAAAATTGTTTGACCCGGCAGGGCGGCTATCACCAATTATGATAATGGCTAAAACTCTCCTTCAAGAACTCTGGCTAGAGGGAACAGACTGGGATGAATAGGTCAAACCCAACGCTTTTCATAAATGGAACAGCTTTCGCGAAAACCTCTCTGCGATAAGCGAAATACAAATACCAAGATGGGTCGAGTTCACTCCCACCAAACCCTTTCAACTGCATGGATTCTCGATGCCTCAGAGGAAGCATTCTGTGCTTGTGTTTATTTGCGAGTACAAAATAGCGACACCACTTTCTCTTCTCATCTTCTCGTTGCAAAAAGCAAAGTCGTTCCTTTAAAACAGCGTGTCTCCCCGTCTAGAACTTTGTGGAGTACTACTCACTAATTTAGTGAAACAAATACGCTCCCACTTAAATCTTACCCCTCATGAGCTTTTTCTCTGGTCCGACTCAGCTATCGTGTTATACTACGTACAAACATACACCAAATTGGCAATTTATAACATATGGGTAATTTATTACGCAATTTATCATATAATAAATTGCCAATTGAAAAAAAAAATTGCGTAATAAATTGTTTCAAACTGCGAATGCAACATTGTAAAAAGTGTTTATTGAGTAGATTTAAACGTCACTTACGCATGGCTCAATTATATGGTTGTCTCATCTCATCAGCTAATTTTATTTTTGGCAAAATAAAAATGAAACCAAAACATTGAACACATTTCCTTACAACACACAAAAATTTCAAAGTTTTATGTTTTCATTGCATTCCATTCGCCTAATATCAACACGTACATTTTGACAGTCTGAACAAAGGTATGTTGTTGCTGTAGAGGTGAGCCAACCAGTTTTCAAATTACTATTGTGTAAGCTAAATTGAGTTGTACGAATACCACTCAATTTAAATCGAAATTGCTTCAATTTATTTTTCTGTTTGAACATAGTATTAGCATGGTTGGAAAGCACACTTGGAAGACCTATGTGACAAATCGGACCTCTCAAATCCTCCAGAACGTGAGTAACGCCTCTTGGCGTCATGTACCCAGCGGAGATAACCCATCAGATCTTGAAACGCGAGGATGCAAACCACTAGATCTCGCCAATTGGTCTCAATGGTGGAAAGGCTCAACGTTACTCCTGAAAGCTTCCACCTTCTAACCCAAGATAGAGACCCCAACTACCGCACCACCGGAACAAAAGCGAACTAAAGCGTTTCATGCAGTCGAAACCTCGGATCCACTGGAACGCGTTTCTTCCTTCGCAAGAGATCTACGAGTAGTTGCGCATATGTACCGATTTGTTAGTCGCACGAGACGACTTGATATCCTCAAAACGGTCACCCTATCTCAAGAGGAAGTTCAGCAAGCAAGGATCCGTCTAATAGGGATGACGCAACAAAAATATTAACCTGAAGTCATTGCTTCTCTACAGTCCAGAAAACCCCTGAGTAAAAAGTGTCCTTTATTACCCTCAAACCCTATGCTCGACGAATCAGGCATAATGCGGGTGAACGGTCGACTTGCAAATGCTGATTTGAGCTGCAATGAGCGCTACACTATTATCATTCCAGAAAGTTCGAGGTTCTGCTCCTTAGTTTTAGATTTTACCCACTCCACCTTGTTGCATGCAGAAAAGCAATTGATGACACGCGTGATACAACAGGAGTATTACATCCCTCGACTTAAACAAAAGGTTAAGAAGTGCATACTCCACTGTAAAAGATGCACTATCTACAAGCAACAGGCCAGATCTAAAATAATGGCCGCACTACCTGCTGAAAGATCCACCTTTTCTCTCCCCTTTCATACCACCGCACAGTTTTTCGTGTAGAACAAGCTAGCTGGACAAAATTATTTTATGAGATTTTCCGTTTCATATGCAGTCATTTATTACAACTACGTCATTTTTTCAGCCATATGTTCTTTTTTTTGATTTTTTTCCAAAATTTTACTTCATACGCATACATTTGCTTATTTCATATACAGTAACTCATGTGAATAAGTGACATAGATCCAAAAAAATTTAAAGGACTTAAGAATATTACTTTATTGTACTTAAATTGAATGGACTATCTAATCTCAATACTCTAAAAAATTCTAACGGTTCCGAAAAAAAATTAAAATTTTTTATGAAAATTCGTCGAATTTTTCAAAACATTTTTTAAATATAATTTAGTTTTTGTTATAGATCGTGACAAATTTTCTTATGAGAAATTAGTTAAAATAAATTTGCGAAAGCAAAAATTGTAAGAATTGTCCAAAAAGGGGTGTCTACTTATTTATGTGAGTGACTGTACATATTGTAACGAATTTTACTTGCAATCCTCTGCTAAGTTCGACTCAATAAACTGTTGAATAAATAACTCCAATTTGTAATAATGCAAAATGGCCTTTATTAAAGTACTACACAATAACACTCAAACTGTGCAACGAATAGCTTGCTTAATAACCACACTGATTGATAGCTCAATGAAACTCTACTATTCAAAATAATATTGCTATTGCTCGCTAGATATCGTCTTAATCGAAACTGCTTGACAACTCAAATCAAACTGAATTACAGCACCTCTACATCTGTCGCCTTTTATACTCTTTGGTTTCCTCGTTCGCATCTTCTAGAATCTACTAGCATTGTCCATGGGCTCTCAAACTTCTCAGCTGCAACTACAATTGCACAATTTTATAGTTTTTCTCATTGCATACTTAGAGGAGTATCTCAGATATATGCATGTATTTGTGCATTGACTCTCCGCTGCTCGTATACGTACATGGTACATATATGTAGACGCAGTTATTGTTTCGTTTATGTAGATACATGATGATTGAATTATTGATGTGCATTCTCGTCACTGCTTAGCATCGGCTTAGAGCTGGCAGCACTCCTTAGTTTTGCTAATATTCGTAACAATATGTACATACATATTTTGTATTTATTTGAGTATTTATCCTGGCACTACAATTTTTACAAAATTACTTTATAGTACCAGTCAGGAATGTAAAAGTGAATTACAATAATAATAATAACAATGTAAATATCTAAATTAATTATGTGAAAATTACTTATTAAAAAAATTTAAAAGTAAAGTATCATACAAAGTAGAAAAGCCAATAGATTTAAATTAAATAAAACCTGATCCAACAAAAAGTTATAGGGAAGGTTATCTTTTATAATTATGTTATTATTCGCTATCATCACTTTCATTCGATGAGTCACTTGTGGAATAGTCATGAGCATCAGCAACACTACTGTGAAAGCTTGAAACAACTGGGGTATTTATTGACTCCTCAACATTATCGGGGGACAGTAAATTTAAGATTTCTGAAGCCAGACTTTTAAATGTTTTCTTAGGTATCCCCCTAACACTATTAACTAAAGGATCCGATGTTATAAGCAACATATTCATAAGATCTCTATTCATGGCTTCACGCGACTGCTTTTATGTGTTATCAACCCTGAATCGTCTCAAATCTTTGTTACGGGCATCCTGTGCTTCCTCAGAAAGTTGACCAATAGGTTAAATTGCTGATTTTATAATATCAGTACTATGCACTAAGATTTTATGAATTGTAACAGGCATATTAAACCATGGATAGAGATCTATGTATAGTTTTTTAGTCTCGACCGCAAATTTTCCAAATCTTTTGATATTTATATTTACCCAGATGCTAATGCGCGAAGGAGTGTCGAATCTTTTGATGAGCGTTACATCCAATTCCGTAATCTCAGCACTAGCCTCAGAATTTTCGAAAAACCTACGAGCAGTGTTGTCGTCATTGGTATTGCCGAAACCTGGTTTTGGTTTATCTACTATCAATCCAAGTACACTTTTAAATTTATTCTGGATTTCGTTGGAACGTAGCTCTACACTCTATTTATCTGCCTCATTCCTAAGCTGCCATTTTTTTACTTCGAGGCGATAACTTATGTGAACCAAGCATTCAAAACATCTTATCTATGCATGGAGAGTAGACAAACAAAAACCAAGATTATCTCGGTTAGGCGTAAAGTCCCGTAACTCATTATTCCTATCTTTTGGAGTGGCACCACAAATATAACACTTTTGTGCGGAAGAAGTTTCAGTCAAAGCATTGCAAACTTTTCCGTCAATCATTGTTAGAAGCATATTGTGATTTACGGAAACTTCGTATTCTTCGAGGATGTACTTTGTTGGCAACAACGCATTTATCTCCTCTAAAAGTTTGTTCGTTTCAAAAACAATAAAATCTTTTGTTTCCTTAAAAAAAATAAATTTAATTGGACGACAATACATGATAGAAGAAGGTCGAGGATTCTGCCAAACAATGTTACCTTTTTCATCGTGTAATTGAAGAGGAACGAAAGAAAATATGAACAAAGACTCATCAGTGTCAGAACTGCATGTAAACTTTTGCTTATATGTGCTATGGCCAGAGCATTCATCGCAACCCTACCTGCTGATTAAAGTAAAGGGTCAAGTTTGTAGGTAACAAACTAACAAAAACTTCTTGATTTGCTAAAACTAAACGCTCAACAGTTTTATCTAGTACGGACTGGACTTTAATTTCCGCACGTGTTTCCTCCACATCAATTTCATTTGGATAGCATTTTGCCTTAGCTTTTCTTAGACTATAAAATGATGGATAAACCTTATGTCTTGCCTTGATGCTCCACTTCCGAGTCGTTTTGTACCCATGAGTCGTCGACTTGCTATCTACGTAGTATGCTAAAGCTTCTACATTGCTTAAGCATCTTGCATCTGGCTCACATGACATCTTTTTGCCGGATATTTGAGTGGTTTCCTATGATTTTTGTATAATGTTAGCAACATTTCTGTTGCCGGACATACGCATTGATACTTCTGCCGCATAAAGTAACTCACCAGGACTTCTAGATTGCAAGAGGTCATCCACTCGACGCCGTTTGGTTTTTTCACTGCAGCTAACAAAGTCCTTCCTTCGTCTTCCGGGGCCGGGGTTACCTGAAGAAGTGGTTGGTTGGTCTGATGGCAACTTTGAATCCACCGTTATTGTAAATGTGAAGTCTGGACCCGAAAGCCACTCCGAGTTTTTATTCAAACATCGCTCCTTATGGCTTCCAGAAGTGTTCCACTTTTGATCGAGTTTCGACGAATATGCCGATATTTGTAAGCTTAAACTTTTTATCGAATACTCGGCTGCTTGGCTTAAATCGTACCTTAGTAAAACAAAACTCAATAATTCTTTATATCTAGTTTCCTTCGAATGTTGAACCCAAATGTCAAAAAGCTCCGTTCTTGGTACGGTTATAACTAAACTGCTTTGTGTTTTTGATTTTCCGACAGGGTGAATAGTTGATGATTGTTTTGCTGCCATCTTAAGTGTCGTTGATCGTTCTGATTTGTTATCAGTTGTGCAGTATTTATATTACATTCAGGTATTGGCGTATATGATACCAAATGCGGTTGTTTTGTGCAGCGTTCCTGTGTGGTTATACCTGCATTAGGATTGCTTTGTACGTACCTGTTTTTATGCCTTGGAGACTGGTGCGGTTGATTGTGACAGGTTGAAGTCAGTGATCTTCGCCTTTCTGCTTTTGGTGTGCTCTTGTTGACCTTGCGCGTTTATTTTTGTGTGTTTTATGGCTACGTGTTTGTTCCCTGTACCTGGGAATTGGCTTTGCCGTTTGCAGATCAGCTTTAAAGGTTCGAATATCTCGTCGGAGCCGGTACATACATACATCCTATTTTATATGTAGAGGTAACTATATCTACACAAAAAAAAATTAAAAATAGATGTGCAAAGAATTCGCAATGGGTTTTTCTTTCGACTATTAGAAAATACTTGCGACTATAACATATGTAAAACTTAGCCCGGATGTCCGCGGATGTATTTAACTTTTTCGTCCCTAAAGTCAAAAATATAGAGAAAAAATACCTTTTCTTCTTAATAATGGAATGTTTAATATATTGAAAATACTCTAATTGCGAAAGAATTACTATTAAAAAATTTGACTTACCTTCGAGCTTAGAATCCATCAAAAAATTATATAAAAGTGTTCACTTAAAAGAAATATGAAGCTTAATATTCAACAAGAATTTCGCAAATTAATCAATGAATTTTACGGCCACTCCTGCCTTCTTACTTCAATTACTCAATATATATGAGCAAAAATATCAAAAAAAAAAGCAAAAATCCCGTTATCTTGTTTGTTTTTTATTACACTTTTCTTGGAATAAGAACTTTGTTTTTGTCCAGCTAGCTTGTTCTACACGAAACACTGTGCACCGGCGTTGACTTTGCTGTACCTTCTCGGTTAAAACCTCTACTCTGTGGAAAGCATCTTACGCAAAGGCCTACCTCTGTGTATTTGTCTGCTTCTTAACTAAAGCAGTACATCTAGAAGTCTGCTAGTCGTGCAATTCAGAAGGAACACACATCTTTCATCAAGGAAGCCGCCTCCGACGTAGCTCAGAAATATGCTACACACGGACTGTCATACCGCCGTACGCTCCACACATGGGCGGATTATGGGAGGCAGCCGTCAAAAGTTTTAAAACCCATTTGCTCAAGGTGACAGGAAGCCACAAGTTTACGTTTGAGGGATTCACTACACTCCTTACTAGAATCGAAGCAGTCCTTGATCCTAGGCCTCTAACTCCGATGTCTCAGGATCTGATGTCTCATATGGCGACTTGACGCATCATTCGACTCCACCCTGACTCGGACGAAAACGTTCGAGTAGTAAATGTTCGAACTCAAGGCGGCATATACCTACGCCCCGTAGCAAAAGTGTGTGTACTTCCCCTAGCAGAATAGATTCTCCACCCTCACCCTATATATCTCTCCAAACCTTGTCAACTCTAGGGATTCACATCACACCCCACTCTCTATACCCATATCCACCTTTCTTTTGACTTTTATTTGCAGGTCACGTTATGGAAACTTCAGCACCTGCCGGCTGTGTTGCCAAAGGCATTCGTTGCGCCATGCGTTTATGGCTATGACCCCGCATGAACGCTATGAGTCGGTGCGGGCTCACAAATATTCAGCCTAATTCTTGAATCCATCGTATGCTCGATTTTCGTAGATTCTACGAAAGGTCGTTCACTTCATCCATTGTAAGTACGAAATTCGTAGAAAGCCTTCACTGAACACACTCGAACTGTCAAATCGTAGAGTTTCGTAAAAATTTTCTACGACGCGTATCAGCATGCGGGAAAAAGTAAAATTATTTAAAATTCAGAATAAAATGGAATATTAAACAAATAAAATGTAAGTATATTATTAAAAGTGATATGTATACTAATTAAATTGCAATCTATTGTCATAATAGGTCGAAAATTGTCACAACTCGCCAACAATATTCCCGCTTACTCGAACTATTGCAGCAGCAACCTGAAATAGCGCAAGGCTTTACAGAGTGCCCAAAGGAGGATGTTAACGTTGCAAAGGAGCAATAGTCTTGGGGCACTAACAAAAGATGTAACTACCTGGAAAGAAGTAATGCTTTTGTAATACGTATGTATATATGTATGAAAAAATTCATTGTTTGCTTAAAAAAAAAATAAATAAATGTAAGGCGCAATAACCTCCGAAGAGATCTAAGGCCAAGCTTCTCTTCCAATTTGCGTCGTGCTCCTCTTGATTTTCCCTACAAATTGGCCGGACGGGACCTACATGTTTTATGCCGATTCCGAACGGCATCTGCAAGGCAGATGAGTTTTCACTGAGAGCTTTTCATGGCAGAAATACACAGGAGCGCTTGCCAAACACTGCCGAGGGGCGACACCGCTTAGAAACATTTTCTTCTAATTGAAACACCTTATTTCTAAAGTTTTGATGTTGCTTCGCCCGGGGTGCGAACCCAGGGAATACGGTGTGGTAGACGGAGCACGCTACCATCACACCACGGTGACCGTTTGCTTTTGGTTTAGGTTCGTTTTGACTGGAAGGAGTATGTAAACATATATGGAATACTCATATATTGCTACAAAATTGTAGGTACATTCACAAACCTCAGAGTGCCGATATGTTGCTGTTCAACCTTTTTTGTTTTTGTATTTAATAATCGAATGTACCTAAATTTAAATTTTTCTTGCCACACTTATGCTGCTAAAATTACAAAAATTTTAGATGCTGTCTTGTTTTGATTTCGAGTTCAAAACACATTGCATTTTCTATTAGGAATATACTAGGAGTATTACATATATGTATGCAAAATAAAAAAAAAGCAGACAGCCACAGGAGGCGGAAGAAATCGGCAACATAAAAAGGCTTAATAGAGTTGGTATCTCTGGAAACTTGAACTTCGGGTTGCCCAAACACCATCAGTGTAGGACTTGTTCAAATACATTCGGAAAATACTCCTGAAGCAGACGCAGAGGTTTCTATGGCGACAGCAACCGGTGGCTTTTTACAACCGAGCCGGCGTTCAACTCCTCAAAAATCGCCAAATTCTCTTACATACAACCTTCTTAAAGAACAAATTGGTGTGCAGGAAAACTTTTACAAAGACAGCATACAGAACTTTAAAATTCAAGAATAAAAGTTCCAAGATATTACCTCAGGAAGTCGGCGATTGTATCGAGCCACAGAAAAATTATGTGAACTGAAAATTGCTCAAAGAAAAGAATTAAATAAAAAACAAATGCTAAAAGTGGAAGAAAGAAGGTTTAAAATAACTAAATAAATTAAATTTAAATTACTAAAATATTTACTTTTATTTTTAAGCGTCTTATAGTTATGACAATTATTACAAAATCTATATCGCTATCAGATAATGGGTCTATATATTCCGCATCATAATTTAGAACCCGATAGTGCCAACAAATATTGTGAAAAGCTGCCGCGACATTTACAATCTGGCTTACTTTGTGGGGTTGGTAATGGAGCTCGCGGGAACTCAGAAGACATCAAAAACGATTTTTGAAAACACCAATAGCCCTCTCAATAATATTTATTTTTTTACGTGGACTTTATTGTAGTTACTTTCAGAGCTACCCGTTTGTGGGGAACGAAATGGTGTCATTAACCAAGGCTCCAAACCGTATCCAGCATCACCTATAAAAATTAATATTTTACTTAACCCTGAAAAATAATGTACACCAGGAACATATACACACCTAAAATCCAAGTATTCCATTCACCTGCTGCATACTTTCTCTCTTAATAGGATCTCGAATTACTTACGTTCCATATGTGAGAATCGTGGTTACTTGCAGGATACTACGCATTTACATAACGAATCCTAATTTTGTTATCATTCATCTGTATAAAGTAAATCAATTAAATATTTTAATCATTGCCTTAAAACACTTACAATCATCGCATTGACGCTATAGTATCCTTTCCGATTATAAAATAAAAATGTATCCTTGTTTGGTGATACTATTTTTATGTGGGTACCGTCCACACACATGATTACACCCGGAAACCTATATTTTTCGTAAAACTCTCCTTTTGCGCTACGTTTCTCTTCGTTGGTCACCATTGTGGATATAGCCGTGTTTGGAAAATTAGTAAGGCGTCTTTCAAAACTTTGGAAAACATGGATTGAGACATCACAGCATCAACATCTTTTCCAACTCCGTGGTGATAGCTACCTTCCGCAAAAAAAAAGTAATACCGATGCTGAGCTTATTATAGGACTCATTGAAGATGACGTGCCGAACGGTATACTCCCTTCATTTATTACACCGAGCACGTAGGTAAACACAGCTTTGTTTAGGCGTAAATTTTTTATAAACCTAAATTTTCGAAAACCGTTATAAGATCATTAAAACGAGTATACGGATCCTTTCACTTACATAACATCTTCTAATCCAAGAGGATTACCCTTCAAAAAACGCGAGTACTCCATAAATAATGTAAGGAATACTCCTTTGGAGTATAGGAGTATTCCAAAACTAATCTGTATTCATACAAAAAATGTGCTCCAATTAACATTTCGATGTCCTAGGAGAGGAGTAGGTGATCCCACTCTCGCTTTGTTTGTAAGTACTCCATAGAGTACATACGTGAGAGTACTTTCCAAAGTACTTTCACTGTAGTACTCCATGGAGCACCCAAAAAGGATCATATGCCAAAGTACTAAAGAGGAATTGTGTCGGAAAGAATTATCGGAGTGAATTTAATTTAAAATGAAGGTAAATGGAGAGGGGCAATACAACTTTTATATTTTTTACTACGAATATTCTTATGTTATTTAGCATTTGCGTGAATAAAGAAACTAATATTTCTCTATACTATAGTATGTATACATAAAACCAGTGCGCGGTTGCATTTTATCAGAGTTGCCATATTAAAATTTTATTATCAGTTATTTGTATGCAATATTTTACTTTTGGCAACTCTGTTCGATCGTCATCGTGTCGTGATCACGGTCGTTAAAAAACGAGCAATGATCGGCTGATGGTGGTCCGCAAACGCATTGCAAAGGAGTATTGTTAGAGTACCCCAACATGAAGAAAATGGAACACGTAATCCAACAATTTTTGCAGGGTACTCGCATCCCTCAAGACTTTCTTAGCAATTTTTAAATCATGTCTTATTGCTCATTTTCTTCTAACAAAACTGCAAATGATACGGAATCCATTTTAAACACTTAACTTTTTTTTAATGCTATAATGCAAAATTTAAACTAAAATTTATACTATGTACAAAAACACACCAAATTGGCATGTAATTTATACTATTTGGGCAATTTTTTACGCAATTTATCATATAATAAGTTGTATTTGGGTGGTGAGGAGCGGCGGCAAGCAGGTATGCTTGCGGGCCCAGGCTAGCTCGTCGTCTTGGGCGGGGTATTGCACCACCGACCCCACCCGCAGCCACAAAACGAACACCTACACAGATATATTCGTGCCTTGACCGCTCACACTGACGCATTCACACGCTCATAGCCTTGCACAAATACACATCCCCATACATAATACAGAACAAAACAAACACATAGGTGCATGGCATTCATCAATGTTGCTAAGTTGTTAGCAGCATGGTGACATTTTATTTATTATAACTGCATGATACCCAGCGCAACATCTTATTTCCGCTGCAACATTGTGTTCACTATCGGTACAATGTTGTCAATGTTAATGTTATTATATTAATATTATGTTAATGGCAACATTGCGGCTAAGGCACGTACCTGGACACAAAACACATAAACACAGAGACGCATATACACTCTGCCACTCATTTAAGCCAGTATGGAGACAGGCTGTCGTTACAGGCTCGCAACCGCCGATGGTGCCTGCACTATGGAGTGTGTGCGTAAAGAATTCAAACGCAGCCTGCTAAGTATTATTTTCCGCGTCCAACGTGTGGCCTCGACCCACGACTCACTGCCGGGCCTATTTTTTTCACGCCTTTAAACTCTTATACTGTTTAACTACGAACTACATCACTGGGCTAATGTTACTACTTAAACCTACCTCACCGCTACTACTCTACATATCTAATAGTAAATAAAATATCACAGATAAAAAAAAAATAAATAAAAAAATAAAATAAAATATCACAG
Organism: Eurosta solidaginis; assembly: GCF_040869045.1. NCBI lineage: Eukaryota > Metazoa > Arthropoda > Insecta > Diptera > Tephritidae > Eurosta > Eurosta solidaginis. Next base: position 157,773,999 of record NC_090319.1, read on the forward strand.
TTAGCAGAAAAATTATAAAAAATTTATAAAATAAAATATCACAGATGGCAAAAAAAAAAAAATTTTTAAAAAAATATCACAGATCATATAGTCAGGTAGGTAAAAAAAATGTAAAATAAATAAATAAATCAAATAAATAAATTAAATAAATGCAACAATAATCAAATAAATAAAAAGTAAAAAAAAAAAATAAAATAATTTAATAAAATAATTACATACGTCAATGAGTTAATAAATAAAATACGTCATTAAATAAATAAATAGACTACGTCAATTAATAAATAAATAACATATAACAAAAGAACTGGCACTACAAAAAAACACTAAACTATTTTGCAAAAATGTCTTTAGCGTGATATACGCCGATCTTTTTCCCATTACTATCGCCAAGCTCATACATAGAATTCCCTATAACGTTTAAAACAATACATTTGACATTTCGGGCACGCCGAATATGTGGAAAACATCCTTCTCTAAATATTTTATGACTTCAGCTGAAGTTGCCCTTCGAGAAATGATCAAGACAAACAAAGACGTATACATTACCATCTACAGTACGCGGATACGGACACATAAAATCTATGAATAAGCGTTGAAAAGGTCGTTCTGTGACTTTTTGTTTCCCCATTAACGGTTGTTTAAAAACGTTTTGTGTCTTATTTGCTTTGCAAGTATCGCAGCCTTTAACGAATACACATACATCGCTTGCCATGCCTGGCCAGTAATATTTTTGACGTAGTCGGGATAGCGTTTTGTGGATACCACCATGACCAGCGGACGGTGAGCTGTGAGACGACTCTACCAGCCCGGTCGCAATTCCGACGGTACCCAGAGCTTCCAGACCTGGTCCGCTAGAAGATCATCCCCCATGTCGAATTACGTCCGCTTGTAAAAGTAACCGTCCGATAAACACAAATCCGGTAACTTGTCTTTGTTCTCGGTCACCGTTTTCTTCAACTCCGTATACTCCTCCGACTCGAAGCCCGGTGACTCGAGACACACGTCTATGGCTCTATCGTTCCTCAGTATTTCGTCCATGTGCATTCGTGAGAGTATGTCGGGAACCACGTTTTGAGCACCTTTTCGATGTTGGATATCGAAATATAACCCTGGAGTTTCAAACTCCACCTTGCCAGCCTCCCAGAAAGATCTTTCTGATTCATGAGCCATTTGAGGCTGGCATGATCAGTTATGATGGTGAACGGGGTTCCTTCCACATAAGGTCGGAATCTTTTAACACTCACGATCGCAGCATAGCATTCTAGTTCTGTTATGCTGTAGTTTTTCTGCGCTTTATTTAGTTTTGCCGAAACGTAGGCAATCGGTCTTTTGTTCTGGTCATCGTCTAGTTGGAACAAAACCCCTCCCACTCCGTCCGTTGATGCATCACATTGAATATAAAAGCGACGATTAAAGTCAGGATGTGTGAGCACCGGTGCAGAAACCAAACTCTGCTTTAAAATTTCAAATGATTTTATTGCTTCGTCCGTCATTGCAAACTTTTTGATTTTGTCTTTCTTGAGGCAGTCGTGCAGCGGAGCTGCAATAGTCGCATAATCCTGTATAAAACGTCGATACCAGCCCGACATACCCAGGAACCGTCGTAGTTGCTTCGGGGTTTTCGGAACTGGATAGTCCCTCACAGTCACCACTTTATTGGCATTTGTCTTAATACATCCATCCCCGACTACGTACCGTAGATAGCGAACCTCTTTAAAACAAAACTTGCTTTTTTCTACGTTAATTGTTAACTTAGCCTCGCGAAGACATCGAGCGACCTTTTCCAATAAACACATATGGGACTCGAAATCTACAGAACAAGCTAACAAATCGTCAAGATAAACAAAAACACATTCACGTAAAGCGGCCGGAATGACCTTGTCCATTAGACGACACATTCGTTGTGCTGCATTGCACAACCCGAAAAGCATGACAGTAAATTGGTAAAGAGGTCGGACAGGGACAGTAAAAGCAGTCTTTTCTCTTGACTTCTTCTCCAGAGGAATCTGCCAGAAAGCATCCACCAAGTCATGATGGGAACGCCGACTGGGCTCGCCTGGTCGACATGTGTCATCATGTACCATGGGTACATGTTAGAGTCGCTTTACTTTATCTGCAAAAGCAAGCTTCATTCCATATATCGTATTTCAACACGATTGATTACCAGTCTACCTTTCTGCATACACGGACGCCCTGTACCTTCCACAAAAATAAACGCATTTAATTTTTTTATTTCCTTTTTATGCTATGTTTGTCTAGAGAAATAGCGATAGACATGACTGTCAATTTGGCTTAGTATCAGCTTCCGCAAATTTTCCTCTTTCTTTTCCTTTGGAACTTTGGAATCGACGGTAGCTGATTAGCAGACTTAATATGTGTCCAATATTGGCAGATATATAGTGGACATTTTAACTTTGATTTTTTTTAAAGAAAAAGTAGAATAACTTAACTACCGCGCCAGGCGAACACCGTAGCTGACAGTATATTAGCAGAGATAATCATTGGTAAGAAGAATAAAGTATATAGTGAAGTGCCCAGTGATTATTTGCAATTTTTTTTATTAGGTGTTTGAATTTCTACTAAAAGAAATTGTGTAAAATGGATTTGGTGATCGAGCAGCCGGAGCAGCGTGACCGGCACCCGGCCTAAACGTTTGCAAACAGCCACAGGAGCTGTTTATATTAATACAAAATACATTAATTTATTTAAGATTCTTGAAAGTTTCACCTAACGCGCGAGTAGACAGAAAAAGGCTAAGGATTTCTCGCCTTACCTCTGCGTTTAAATTTGCGCAAAGCCTGCGGGCTAACAGATAAAATTTACAAATTTTCTGTGCGATCACAGAAAAATACAATTATTTAATTTTTTCCTACCATAAAGTTTCACGCATATATTTAACTATACATAATTATAGAAAAAGAAAAAAAATAAGAACCTGAAATCAAAGGAAATATAAAGGGCAAGGTCCAATATGCATTTGCATGTTACATTTGATACTCACCTCTAAATATACATAGGTATACGCACTTACCTTAATACGTACAATAAGATTTCCTGAAATTAATTACGCACTATGAAGAAAAAAAAAACTTAAATTATAAAGATTAGGATACAATAGAATTTCGCTGCTTTTAGATACTTACCTATATTCAAGTTTTAAATGTAATCTAAAACATGCATATTTACTTATAATTTTTGCAATCATACATACTTATACTTACGTTTGACGGTAAAACTATGTTAAGGTGGTAGGTATACCCATACCAACTAGTGCATAGGATTTAACAGTCTTCTTATTTAAATCGTCATAATGATCAATAAGATCATCCCACCTAACTCAACATAGGAGTATGTTCATACACATTAACTTAATTTATATGTAATACTTAAGAGCGTACGCTTGTAAGAGCACAAGACATTTCGGTTGACATTTCTTTCTTTGATTTTGTTTCTATTTGCGTCTGAGATGAGCGCTTACTCAATCTCCCATTCCGCGCTCTAGGTTGTTTAGCTGGCATATAACTACTGATAACTCCAAAAATAAAATGTGCCCCTTAGACATACCTTAGCAACATTTTTATATGTCCGATTTAGGTAAACCACTATATAACTATGACCGGCATAGTTATACGATAGAACCGTCATATAAACCTGTCGTCCTACGTCAAAGGACAGCGCGGTTTAGATGCGCATCTTTTTTTTTCTAACGCCGTTATACACATAGGAATAAACCAAGCACATTAAGCGGAATAGCTACTCACGGGAAGCAGCAGCAACACAGCAAGGAGGCCTCTTCGCTACGTGGGAACGCCAACAACGTGAGTTCGTCTGGTTTGATTTTTATTTGTAAACATATATTAATTTTTGGTATTAATATGCATAGTTATTAACTTGCAATAATCCATGCATATAGGTATATACACATTTTATTTGATAGTGAATCAAGAGGGGTGGACAATTTAAATCACCTCTGAATCTAAGAAAAAAAAAATGCACAGGTAAACCTAAATGCATGAATTATTATAGATGTCGTGGTCAATTTTTTTTCGCGATTCACGCTCCCTGTCGTACTTAGATCCGGCACAGACACCGGTATATGCTTCACGTTCGCAGAGACCAATAATATAGTAGCTTGACCACTCGCTGAGTACACCCTTTTGAATATCTTTATGCATTCAATTAGTTTGCCTCTCTTCCTTCATAAAACGATTTCCGAGCTCATTTGGCTTATCTTACTTGCGAATGTATGCACATACTTTTATTTAAATTGGGTCAACGACAGCATAGATTCTTGCGTTGATGTATGTCGGGATACAAAATCATCATATTACGCCCTAGGAAAAATGTTCGTAGATATACTTTTAAGCATTAAATATTGTAAACAAATTTAAATTCGCTAATCTCTCTAGAAGTTATATATTGCTTAGCTGTACTGTATATAGGCCTTATGTATAGTTATAATCAGCTATGAGTTGAATTGTTAAATAAAATACTGTTATGCATTGCTGATTTAAAGATTTTGGTCTGATTTAGAAGGAAGTGTAGGTGGTTGAAAAGGGGCTTTAAGAACATCAACAAAGCCATGGTAGGGTGGGTGCAGAGCAGTCGCCAATATCATTACAAGCAGGCGCTGCATCAGGAGTAGGGGCATGAATGACACAAAGCGGGAGACGGTTAGTCTGGAGTTGTGGTTATTTAGTGTGCAAACTAAGTTTTGTTAGGGTCATAGTTTGAGGAGGAAGGGGCTTGGTCAACCGCTAAGAGTTTTACCCACCCCAGGCTGAAGCACCGGGAACAAGCGAGTGCACACGCCTTAGCGTTTGGCAGCATCACAAGACCTTCTCGCTGAACTGATACGACAGTTACGCCAGGCTCAGGCTACCAGCTCATAACAGAAATGGCGTCCAAGTGTGGGGCCCGATAAAGGATGCGGCTGATTGTAATTAGCCAAAATTATTGCGGCTCCAACTGTATATTCCTCTTTGGAATAAGTTTTAGTCCGTTTGGTTTTTTTTCCCTCTATAAACTGTTCTAATATTTTTTTTGTTTGTTTTGTGAGACCAATCGTAACTATTTGGAAATTAAATTTAATGCGAAGAGCACAGATTTTTGACCAGGTTACTAAAGTTGGTATAATCTTGGTATTAATGTTAGTATGCAGACGACTAGCTGGAATTGCGACTTTTATAGACTATATGTTTTGGAAGTTGACCACTAGGATAGGGTATACATTCCAATTCTTACCAAACCATTTGATTTTCCGTTCCAATTCTATTTTGGAATTCTTGCCAGTTGCTTGGAATTGAGGGTTAGAACCATCTAAATGATAGTTGGCTCACCAGCAGCGTTAGAGAATTACAGCTTCCAGATGGACGACGTTTATTTCTCAGTCTTGCTTCGAGAAGCCTTTCAATAATACACATACAAACATTTTATTCTGATTTTATTTGATTGATTAGCTTTTTGTCAAACTCCAGATTGATAGGAAACCCACTTTGAGTTGATCTATAGCCACCTACACCAATAAATACCACCACATGACCGGAAGATCAGACCATTTTATTGATGCCTTTTGTATCGCTCTCGATTACAAGAAAAACTACTTTCTTCTTTTATTTTTTTGTTGTACGCGGGAAATTCGTGTGGACGTCCATACATACATCATTTGTTAGTTTACTTCACATTCGTTACATTTAGTTAGGTACTCTTAGTAGATAACTAGTGTTGCCTTTTACCGATTGTAGGGAACAACCCCAATTTTTGTTATTACACATAGGTACATACCTAGAAGGAATAGCACAAAACTTAAACAGGAACCTAGTGCTTGAGATATTTCCATAAGACTACTGGAATTATTCAAGCAAATTTCGTTGGTTCACACAATTTTTTTTTTACAAACTTGTTTTTTTTGCTCGATCTTTGGGTTTTGTCGAATACCTACTGGTTATGAAGATGTCGCTAAGAAATACAAACGACTCTAGATTTGAGCCAGTTGGCTCTTGTTCTATCGGTAGAGATGACCTTTCCGACGGTGTCGATGTTCTGGTAACGACGTGTGGACATCGCTTCCATAGGACCTGTCTGCTAAATTGGCTGAAGAAGAACTCCTCGTGTCCCCAATGTCGGGCCAAATGCACCAGAAGTGAGTTTACTCAAAAATCGGGTGCACGTTCAAAAGTTGCAAGTGCCGCACAGTTAAATTCGAACTAGGATAATCTTACTTTGCCCCAGTCAACCCAAAACAAAGACCAGGAAGTTTAAGGAGCAGCCAGCCTACCTATTATAAATGAGGAAGAGAATCGTGTCCGTAACATTGTCGCCGCTGTAATATCAGCAAGACAAGCATCAATTTTTGATAGCCTGGAGAGCCGAGTTTCTCAATTAATCGAACAAAGAATGGATGGTATACTTACCACCTTAGTAGACCGTTTGCAATTGAATCCCCCGCAGCCACAGCCGGCACACAACAGCCCTAACATTAGCCCTGACGCTTTTGCCCAACCAGCCCCAAATCAACGTGACCGATCAACACCCGTCTGGCCTAGGGAGATACCAAGCTTTAATCAAAACATGAATAATTTTCACCATCAAATTGACCAATTTCGGTTTAGCGATTTGTCCAGTGTGCCAAACTCAGGAAGAATCGCGCAATTGATTTCAAATTGGGATATTAAATTTGATGGATCCCCCAAACTTTCCGTTGATAGTTTTATCTATCGGATAGAGTGTCAAGTGACTGATACGCTTGGGGGAAACTTCAACGTATTATGCGAGCACGTACAAAGTTTGTTTGTTAAAGAAGCTAGAGAATGGTATTGGCGATATCGACGCTCGGTTGAACGCGTCACGTGGTCCTCACTTTGTCAAGCTTTAAGAATAAATTTCCAACTTCACAAAAGCGACTTCGAGATCAAAGAAATGATTCGAAGCCGCAAACAAGGTTCAACTGAAAGTTTCGATGATTTCCGGAACGCTGTCCTTAAATTAGCTGAGACCCTACAAACACCCTTATCCGAACCCGAGTTACTTGAAATTTTGCAACACAACCTTAGACCACGCGTACGTCAACAATTACTATACGTGAATATAAGCTCACTAGCGGAGTTGCGTAGGTTATGTTTAAAAGGCGAAAGCCTGCTGAACGAAATGGCGAAACCAACCAGTCAATTACTGGCGGCCAGCGCCCGGCAACAACAGCGGCGCTATGTGGATGAGGTGGAGGATGAAGACAACTTGGCAGAGGATCTGGAGGTCCAGATAACTGAGGTGGGAAGAAATGTGACAAGGCCAAAGTTAGTTTGCTGGAACTGCCAAGCCGACGGCCATCGATACATGGATTGCCTGGAGGACAGATCAGTCTTTTGCTATGGATGTGGAGCTCCTGAGGTTTACCGCCCGAAATGTTCGACTTGAAGTCCGGGAAACTTGAAGGAGAGCGAGGTTTCAAGACAGAGTCCTCGCAACGACACGAAGAAAAAGGCTTAAATAATGTCCGGTCTAACGGCAATGTCGCTATACCACCTACTCGCGCCAATATACCAGTCACCACCAACCCATTGGTGCATAAAATCGTCCCGTATGAAGTACGATTAGCTAAATACAATCAAATTAGAGACCGAATTTTTAATGACAAAAATAAAAATATAGATAGCCCAACCCGTTCCGCTACCAGAATGAAAGATTTTTGGAAACGTGTAAAAAGAAGCCGAAAGGTGGTTAACACCTTTATCTCTGCCATTGAGCACAAACCCTCCGATTTGAGGCCATATGCCAAAATCGCACTTTTAGGCGACGAATTCTTAGGTCTCTTAGACAGTGGAGCTCAGGTTTCGTGTTTAGGTTCCACTTTGGCTGAGCGCGTTTGTAGAGGCGAGAAACTGCGTAAACATACAATGTCCGTCTGTACGGCGGACGGAAAACAACAAGTTGTCTATGGCATCATCGACTTAGTCGTTAGATTTGAAAAAAAAGAAGCGGTCATCAGTTTCTTTGTCATTCCTAGTATGTCGCAAAAGATAATTTTAGGAGTCGATTTTTGGATCAAGTTCCAAATCGCCCCGAACGTGATTTCCGAGATTTCCTTTGATGCAGATGAAAACACTCTTTCCCTAAGTAGAGAGCAACACCAACAACTAGATTTAATAAAGAATAGATTCCCATCTTTTGAGAAAGAAGGTCTGGGAAAGACCTCATTGATGGAATACGTCATAGAGCTCCAGCCAAACGTCCGTCCGATAAAGCAACGATACTTCCTGATATCTCCAGCGGTTGAAAAATTAGTTCATGCCGAGATAGATGAAATGCTAAAGTTAGGTGTAATCGAGGAGGCCCCAAACAGTCCATGGTCCAGTCCGATTGTTTTAGTGAAAAAGCCAAATAAAGTCCGTCTGTGTTTAGATTCTAGGAAAGTTAATAGCGTAACCATCAAGGACGCTTATCCCCTACCTCATATTGATGGTATTCTGAGTAGAATACCTAAGGCAAGATTTATTAGTTCCCTCGATCTGCGACGAGCCTTTTGGCAAATCCCCCTCGCAGAAAACTCACGAGATTACACCTGTTTCACCGTCCCTAATCGTCCGCTTTACCGATACCGTGTTATGCCTTTCGGTCTTTGCAACGCCCCGCAAGCACTATGTCGCTTGATGGATCGTGTTATCCCACCAACACTAAAAAACCAAGTATTCGTCTACTTAGACGATCTTTTAATAGTATCGGAAACATTCGATACTCACATGTCCGTTTTGTCCGAAGTCGCTCATCATCTGAGGAAAGCAGGTCTGACCATAAACGTCGAAAAGAGCAGATTCTGCATCAGGGAAGTGAAGTATCTCGGATATATTGTAGGTGATGGTATCTTGAAAACCGACCCTGACAAAGTTTCAGCGGTTACTAATTACCCGGTTCCAACAAATGTTAAGCAATTAAGGCGCTTTTTGGGCATGGCTGGGTGGTACAGGCGGTTTGTAGAGAATTTCGCGTCCATCACAACCCCGTTAACTAATCTTTTGAGAAAGAGCAAAAATTTTACTTGGAATGACGAAGCCCAAAAAGCATTTGACACTTTAAAGAACATGCTTTGTTCCGCGCCAGTGTTGGCCAGTCCTAACTATGAGATCCCCTTTATAATTCAGTGTGACGCAAGCAAACTCGGTGTCGGTGCTGTGCTGTCCCAGAAAGATGCTGAGGGTATTGAGGTGCCTATCGCCTACTTCTCTCAAAAGTTAAATAAGGCCCAAAGTAACTACAGTGTAACCGAGTTGGAATGTCTGGCGGCTATCCTTAGCTTGAAGAAGTTCAGGGCATACGTGGAAGGCCAGGAATTTACGATTGTGACCGATCACGCCAGTCTACAATGGCTCATGCGGCAGACCGATTTATCGAGCAGATTAGCGAGATGGTCTTTAAAATTACAAGGATATAGGTTCAAAATCGAACATAGAAAAGGTTCCCTCAATGTCGTGCCCGACAGCCTCTCAAGACAAAATTTCGACACAGCTGTCGAAACCAATGAGTTAGAAGTCCGCCCCTTAGTCGATTTGAGTTCGTCCGAGTTTTTGTCCGAAGACTACAAAAAGATTGTTAGTCATGTCCGAAATAATAAATCCCAGTTACCAGATCTCCAAATTATTGATGAAAAAGTATATAAAAGAACGGAACATGCCGATGGAAATCCGGCACGTGAGGCTTTTAACTGGAAGTTGTGGATACCGAAAACTTTGGCTAGACAGGCAATCGAAAATGCCCACTGTCCTCCAAATAAATGCCACGGTGGTATAGCAAAAACTTTGGAGCGGTTGAGACTTAACCTATATTGGCCAAACATGACTACCGATGTTAAAGATTACGTTGCGAGTTGCCAGGCTTGTCGACAGAGTAAAGCCCCTAATTGTATATTACGACCACCGATGTCTGCTCAATATGTTGTCCAACGGCCTTTTCAAAAACTTTATATCGATCTAATTGGTCCTTACCCAAGATCAAAGCAGGGAAATACGGGCATACTGATCTTGCTTGATCATCTCACCAAATTTCCCCTGCTAAAAGCTATCCGTAACTTTAATACTACCTCGATTTGCAGTTTCTTGAAAGATAATGTCTTTAGCGTTTTCGGCACTCCTGAAATAATCTTTAGCGATAACGGGAAGCAATTCAAATCACAACAGTTTAGCAGTCTATTGGCAGAGCGGGGTATTAAGCATATCTTCACGGCTCTTTATAGTCCCCAGGCCAACGCCAGTGAGAGGGTTAATCGGTCAATTATAGCAGGCATTAGGTCCTATTTGAAAGAAGATCAAACACATTGGGACAAGCATCTGACGGACATCGCAGAAGCAATTAGGAGTTCATTGCACCAAACGATTGGCTGCTCGCCATATTTTGCACTGTTCGGGCAACAGATGGTAGCACATGCCAGCGAATATGAGCTATTGAGGAAGCTTGATACCCTGGACTCCAATGTTTTGGATAGAGCCGATAAATTAAAGATTGTTAGAAAGGATGTCATGGAAAATATAAAAGCGGCATTTGAACACTCCGCAAAGCGCTACAACCTCCGGACTTCTAAAGAAACTTTCAAAGTAGGCGATATAGTGTACAGAAGAAATTTTGCTCAGAGTGACGCGAGTAGGAAATTTAGCGCTAAACTTGCACCGAAATTTATAAAAGCCAAAGTAATTGCACTAAAGGGAAACTGCATGTATCAGCTCGAGGATGTGGGGAACGGGAAACGAGGTATATACCATCGTAAAGACATCCAGAAAGCGAAAGACTGACTGCGCACTCCGCCAACACTTTAGTTGTGTACCATGGGTACATGTTAGAGTCGCTTTACTTTATCTGCAAAAGCAAGCTTCATTCCATATATCGTATTTCAACACGATTGATTACCAGTCTACCTTTCTGCATACACGGACGCCCTGTACCTTCCACAAAAATAAACGCATTTAATTTTTTTATTTCCTTTTTATGCTATGTTTGTCTAGAGAAATAGCGATAGACATGACTGTCAATTTGGCTTAGTATCAGCTTCCGCAAATTTTCCTCTTTCTTTTCCTTTGGAACTTTGGAATCGACGGTAGCTGATTAGCAGACTTAATATGTGTCCAATATTGGCAGATATATAGTGGACATTTTAACTTTGATTTTTTTTAAAGAAAAAGTAGAATAACTTAACTACCGCGCCAGGCAAACACCGTAGCTGACAGTATATTAGCAGAGATAATCATTGGTAAGAAGAATAAAGTATATAGTGAAGTGCCCAGTGATTATTTGCAATTTTTTTTATTAGGTGTTTGAATTTCTACTAAAAGAAATTGTGTAAAAGGGATTTGGGGATCGAGCAGCCGGAGCAGCGTGACCGGCACCCGGCCTAAACGTTTGCAAACAGCCACAGGAGCTGTTTATATTAATACAAAATACATTAATTTATTTAAGATTCTTGAAAGTTTCACCTAACGCGCGAGTAGGCAGAAAAAGGCTAAGGATTTCTCGCCTTACCTCTGCGTTTAAATTTGCGCAAAGCCTGCGGGCTAACAGATAAAATTTACAAATTTTCTGTGCGATCACAGAAAAATACAATTATTTAATTTTTTCCTACCATAAAGTTTCACGCATATATTTAACTATACATAATTATAGAAAAAGAAAAAAAATAAGAACCTGAAATCAAAGGAAATATAAAGGGCAAGGTCCAATATACATTTGCATGTTACATTTGATACTCACCTCTAAATATACATAGGTATACGCACTTACCTTAATACGTACAATAAGATTTCCTGAAATTAATTACGCACTATGAAGAAAAAAAAACTTAAATTATAAAGATTAGGATACAATAGAATTTCGCTGCTTTTAGATACTTACCTATATTCAAGTTTTAAATGTAATCTAAAACATGCATATTTACTTATAATTTTTGCAATCATACATACTTATACTTACGTTTGACGGTCAAACTATGTTAAGGTGGTAGGTATACCCATACCAACTAGTGCATAGGATTTAACAGTCTTCTTATTTAAATCGTCATAATGATCAATAAGATCATCCCACCTAACTCAACATAGGAGTATGTTCATACACATTAACTCAATTTATATGTAATACTTAAGAGCGTACGCTTGTAAGAGCACAAGACATTTCGGTTGACATTTCTTTCTTTGATTTTGTTTCTATTTGCGTCTGAGATGAGCGCTTACTCAATCTCCCATTCCGCGCTCTAGGTTGTTTAGCTGGCATATAACTACTGATAACTCCAAAAATAAAATGTGCCCCTTAGACATACCTTAGCAACATTTTTATATGTCCGATTTAGGTAAACCACTATATAACTATGACCGGCATAGTTATACGATAGAACCGTCATATAAACCTGTCGTCCTACGTCAAAGGACAGCGCGGTTTAGATGCGCAGCTTTTTTTTTTCTAACGCCGTTATACACATAGGAATAAACCAAGCACATTAAGCGGAATAGCTACTCACGGGAAGTAGCAGCAACACAGCAAGGAGGCCTCTTCGCTACGTGGGAACGCCAACAACGTGAGTTCGTCTGGTTTGATTTTTATTTGTAAACATATATTAATTTTTGGTATTAATATGCATAGTTATTAACTTGCAATAATCCATGCATATAGGTATATACACATTTTATTGTGAATCAAGAGGGGTGGGCAATTTAAATCACCTCTGAATCTAAGAAAAAAAAAATGCACAGGTAAACCTAAATGCATGAATTATTATAGATGTCGTGGTCAATTTTTTTTCGCGCTTCACGCTCCCTGTCGTACTTAGATCCGGCACAGACACCGGTATATGCTTCACGTTCGCAGAGACCAATAATGAAGTTGCTTGACCACTCGCTGAGTACACCCTTTTGAATATCTTTATGCATTCAATTAGTTTGCCTCTCTTCCTTCATAAAACGATTTCCGAGCTCATTTGGCTTATCTTACTTGCGAATGTATGCACATACTTTTATTTAAATTGGGTCAACGACAGCATAGATTCTTGCGTTGAGGTAGGTCGGGATACAAAATCATCATATTACGCCCTAGGAAAAATGTTCGTAGATATACTTTTAAGCATTAAATATTGTAAACAAATTTAAATTCGCTAATCTCTCTAGAAGTTATATATTGCTTAGCTGTACTGTATATAGGCCTTATGTAGAGTTATAAGCAGCTATGAGTTGAATTGTTAAATAAAATACTGTTATGCATTGCTGATTTAAAGATTTTGGTCTGATTTAGAAGGAAGTGTAGGTGGTTGAAAAGGGGCTTTAAGAACATCAACAAAACCATGGTAGGGTGGGCGCAGAGCAGTCGCCAATATCATTACAAGCAGGCGCTGCATCAGGAGTAGGGGCATGAATGACACAAAGCGGGAGACGGTTAGTCTGGAGTTGTGGTTATTTAGTGTGCAAACTAAGTTTTGTTAGGGTCATAGTTTGAGGAGGAAGGGGCTTGGTCAACCGCTAAGAGTTTTACCCACCCCAGGCTGAAGCACCGGGAACAAGCGAGTGCACACGCCTTAGCGTTTGGCAGCATCACAAGACCTTCTCGCTGAACTGATACGACAGTTACGCCAGGCTCAGGCTACCAGCTCATAACAATCATGACAAAGGTATAGGTAGTAGCTGAGTGGGCATGCCAGGGTTCCTTCTTGTAGTTTCTACAACTGGAGTAAGTGGTACCTGGTATGACACTCTGCTAGAAGACGGACGTTAGCAGGAGGTCGTGGCGAGCTGTTCAAGCTACTTTACCGGGAGTCCAGCATTCCCGGTAAGTGAGGTTTACAGTCGTCGCCACGATATTTAGGAGTAGGAAGTGTGGCATCCACACTTAGGAATAAGTTCTTGAACGTGAAGTGCCACACTTCCACGGACAGCATGACGACTGACTTGACATTAGATACATAGATACGGACTTATCACCTTCGCCGAGCCTTCGCCAAGGCAGCACCAAAAACACCGAAATAAATATTTCTCATTTTTTCATCGTAATTAAAATTCCACTCAAAACGTTTGTGTAGTACAAATTTTAATTTGCAAGAGATAAAAGCTAATAATTTTATTATAGTTTCCTATTAGGGTTTTTGAATAATACCCTTTACATTTCTAGTTGACCTGTTTGGTATATGTACATATGCACAAAATTCTACAAGTTATTAACAAGGTACGCATACGAGATTGGATACATTTATTCATTTGTCATATCACTATTTTTATATACTTAATCGCTTTCAATATTTTTTTTTTTGATGTTGGCTACTTTTTATTATATTCGTAGACACACACTCCTACACATTCCCTATACCTATACCCTATACCGGACCCCCCTAAAGTATCTAACTAGTATGCTATATTCGACTTCTCGATTCCCTGACAAACCCACGATCGACAACGAAAGCCCGACACAGTAGCACCGAATAATACAAATTCAAAAAAAAAAAACAATTTGTAATAGATTTTTTTTTAATATACGTGTATATCAAAAATTAGGAAAAAAAATCAAATCCTTCAATATAATGTAATATCATATAATATGTGTGTACAACAAATACTCGGATATGGAAAATTCAAACTAAATGTAGAAAAGTCGTAGCATGTATTTCAAAGTTGGGTGATTCCACCCATCTACAAATAATAAAAACAATGTATAAATCGAAACTCCACAAGGTATATTTCAAAACATTATCTATGTGTGCATAACTTAAGAAGGGGTTAAATTCAGTTTGTAGAGGTGTGTAAAAACTCAGGGTATGTGTGGGGGTGTGTGTCTACGAATATAATAAAAAGTAACCAACATCAAAAAAAAAAAAAAAAATATTGAAAACGATTAAGTATATAAAAATAGTGATATGAAAAATGAATAAATGTATCCAATCTCGTATGCGTACCTTGTTAATAACTTGTAGAATTTTGTGTATATGTACATATACCAAACAGGTCAACTAGAAATGTAAAGGGTATTATTCAAAAACCCTAATAGGAAACTATAATACAATGATTAGCTTTTATCTCTTGCAAATTAAAATTTGTACTGCACAAACGTTTTGAGTGGAATTTTAATTACGATGAAAAAACGAGAAATATTAATTTCGGTGTTTTTGGTGCTGCCTTGGCGAAGGCTCGGCGTAGGTGATAAGTCCGTATCTATGTATCTAATGTCAAGTCAGTCGTCATGCTGTCCGTGGAAGTGTGGCACTTCACGTTCAAGAACTTATTCCTAAGTGTGGATGCCACACTTCCTACTCCTAAATATCGTGGCGACGACTGTAAACCCCACTTACCGGGAATGCTGGACTCCCGGTAAGGTAGCTTGAACAGCTTGCCACGACCTCCTGCTAACGTCCGTCTTCTAGCTGAGTGTCATACCAGGTACCACTTAGTCCAGATGTAGAAACTAGAAGAAGGAACCCTGGCATGCCCACTCGGATCATGACTGTCTCTGTACTAAGTCGGAAGAAGGAAATAGGTATTGGGAGCGTAAGGACAAGAAGGATCTAATAAAAAAGAACTAAGGAAGGAAAGTAAAACAACGGATTAAGAAATCTAAAGGAAACAAAGAAATGGTAATTTGGAATTTAAGATCCGAAATAATTAACTAACTGAATGAAATAAAAGGTGATCGGACTATCAATCGTTGAGTATACTAAAGCTAAGAACTGAAAAAAAATTTTGGAAACTAAAAAGAATTAAAGCGGGTTAATGTAGATAAAAAAAACTGAAAAAATTAACTAAATGGAAAGACAAAAAAAACTAAAAGGATTACCGGGCTATTATCGTTGGGCGCCATTGTTACGTGGTTGACTGTTTGGGTGGTGAGGAGCGGCGGCAAGCAGGTATGCTTGCGGGCCTAGGCTAGCTCGTCGTCTTGGGCGGGGTATTGCACCACCGACCCCACCCGCAGCCACAAAACGAACACCTACACAGATACATTCGGTTCGTGCCTTGACCGCTCACACTGATGCATTCACACGCTCATAGCCTTGCACAAATACACATCCACATACATAATACAGAACAAAACACACATAGGTGCATGGCATTCATCAATGTTGCTAAGTTGTTAGCAGCATGGTGACATTTTATTTATTATAACAGCACGATGCCCAGCGCAACATCTTATTTCCGCTGCAACATTGTGTTCACTATCGGTACAATGTTGTCAACGTTAATGTTATTATGTTAATATTATGTTAATGGCAACATTGCGGCTAAGGCACGGACCTGGACACAAAACACATAGACGCATATACACTCTGCCACTCATTTAAGCCAGTATGGAGACAGGCTGTCGTTACATAATAAATTGCCAATTTAAAAAGAAATTGGGGGTTCGAATCGAGCTCAAGGCCTAACAATAATTTTTTATCATTATTATTGTTATGATAAATTTTTTCTTAATTGAAAAAATTTTTAAATTAGAATAGAAGAAAGAAAAAATTTTAGACAACTGCCAAAGCTCGTTGTATAGATCCATTTCGGGAACTGCTAAATTCCTTCATCGGCAACGTTTAGGCGCCGCTGCTATAACCATTCAGCCACCACAGCGGTTTTTTGTTTGTCTTCATTAATCCTACTTCTATTCTGGTTCGTGCCAATTGATATTCACACCACTGCGACATCTGTTGCAGAATAGCTGTGAAAATTGGACTTGTTTGTTGGCAATGCTGCCAAAGTGTCATATTTTATTGACACTTGTTTTTCCCCGTGCTCTGGGATGTATTAACAATTTTTGTTGTTATATCGGCCTACTGATTTTAAGATCGCGGGTTCGAATCGAGCTCAAGGCCTAACAATAATTTTTTATCATTATTATTGTTATGATAAATTTTTTCTTAATTGAAAAAATTTTTAAATTAGAATAGAAGAAAGAAAAAATTTTTTAGACAACTGCCAAAGCTCGTTGTATAGATCCATTTCGGGAACTGCTAAATTCCTTCATCGGCAACGTTTAGGCGCCGCTGCTATAACCATTCAGCCACCACAGCGGTTTTTTGTTTGTCTTCATTAATCCTACTTCTATTCTGGTTCGTGCCAATTGATATTCACACCACTGCGACATCTGTTGCAGAATAGCTGTGAAAATTGGACTTGTTTGTTGGCAATGCTGCCAAAGTGTCATATTTTATTGACACTTGTTTTTCCCCGTGCTCTGGGATGTATTAACAATTTTTGTTGTTATATCGGCCTACTGATTTTAAGATCGCGGGTTCGAATCGAGCTCAAGGCCTAACAATAATTTTTTATCATTATTATTGTTATGATAAATTTTTTCTTAATTGAAAAAATTTTTAAATTAGAATAGAAGAAAGAAAAAATTTTAGACAACTGCCAAAGCTCGTTGTATAGATCCATTTCGGGAACTGCTAAATTCCTTCATCGGCAACGTTTAGGCGCCGCTGCTATAACCATTCAGCCACCACAGCGGTTTTTTGTTTGTCTTCATTAATCCTACTTCTATTCTGGTTCGTGCCAATTGATATTCACACCACTGCGACATCTGTTGCAGAATAGCTGTGAAAATTGGACTTGTTTGTTGGCAATGCTGCCAAAGTGTCATATTTTATTGACACTTGTTTTTCCCCGTGCTCTGGGATGTATTAACAATTTTTGTTGTTATATCGGCCTACTGATTTTAAGATCGCGGGTTCGAATCGAGCTCAAGGCCTAACAATAATTTTTTATCATTATTATTGTTATGATAAATTTTTTCTTAATTGAAAAAATTTTTAAATTAGAATAGAAGAAAGAAAAAATTTTAGACAACTGCCAAAGCTCGTTGTATAGATCCATTTCGGGAACTGCTAAATTCCTTCATCGGCAACGTTTAGGCGCCGCTGCTATAACCATTCAGCCACCACAGCGGTTTTTTGTTTGTCTTCATTAATCCTACTTCTATTCTGGTTCGTGCCAATTGATATTCACACCACTGCGACATCTGTTGCAGAATAGCTGTGAAAATTGGACTTGTTTGTTGGCAATGCTGCCAAAGTGTCATATTTTATTGACACTTGTTTTTCCCCGTGCTCTGGGATGTATTAACAATTTTTGTTGTTATATCGGCCTACTGATTTTAAGATCGCGGGTTCGAATCGAGCTCAAGGCCTAACAATAATTTTTTATCATTATTATTGTTATGATAAATTTTTTCTTAATTGAAAAAATTTTTAAATTAGAATAGAAGAAAGAAAAAATTTTAGACAACTGCCAAAGCTCGTTGTATAGATCCATTTCGGGAACTGCTAAATTCCTTCATCGGCAACGTTTAGGCGCCGCTGCTATAACCATTCAGCCACCACAGCGGTTTTTTGTTTGTCTTCATTAATCCTACTTCTATTCTGGTTCGTGCCAATTGATATTCACACCACTGCGACATCTGTTGCAGAATAGCTGTGAAAATTGGACTTGTTTGTTGGCAATGCTGCCAAAGTGTCATATTTTATTGACACTTGTTTTTCCCCGTGCTCTGGGATGTATTAACAATTTTTGTTGTTATATCGGCCTACTGATTTTAAGATCGCGGGTTCGAATCGAGCTCAAGGCCTAACAATAATTTTTTATCATTATTATTGTTATGATAAATTTTTTCTTAATTGAAAAAATTTTTAAATTAGAATAGAAGAAAGAAAAAATTTTAGACAACTGCCAAAGCTCGTTGTATAGATCCATTTCGGGAACTGCTAAATTCCTTCATCGGCAACGTTTAGGCGCCGCTGCTATAACCATTCAGCCACCACAGCGGTTTTTTGTTTGTCTTCATTAATCCTACTTCTATTCTGGTTCGTGCCAATTGATATTCACACCACTGCGACATCTGTTGCAGAATAGCTGTGAAAATTGGACTTGTTTGTTGGCAATGCTGCCAAAGTGTCATATTTTATTGACACTTGTTTTTCCCCGTGCTCTGGGATGTATTAACAATTTTTGTTGTTATATCGGCCTACTGATTTTAAGATCGCGGGTTCGAATCGAGCTCAAGGCCTAACAATAATTTTTTATCATTATTATTGTTATGATAAATTTTTTCTTAATTGGTGGCTGAATGGTTATAGCAGCGGCGCCTAAACGTTGCCGATGAAGGAATTTAGCAGTTCCCGAAATGGATCTATACAACGAGCTTTGGCAGTTGTCTAAAATTTTTTCTTTCTTCTATTCTAATTTAAAAATTTTTTCAATTAAGAAAAAATTTATCATAACAATAATAATGATAAAAAATTATTGTTAGGCCTTGAGCTCGATTCGAACCCGCGATCTTAAAATCAGTAGGCCGATATAACAACAAAAATTGTTAAAAAGAAATTGCCTAATAAATTGGTTCAAACCTTAAAGTGTGTTTATTGAGTAGATTTAAATGTCAGTTACGCATGGCTCAACTATATGTTTGGCTTATCTCATCAGCTGGTTTGATTGTTTTCATTTCACTCGAGTAGGGATTGTCAAAAGAAGATGGCAAATTCAAAATGAAACCAAACCATTGAACACATTTCCTTACAGCACACAAAAACTTCAAAGTTTCAAGATTTCATTCCATTCCATTCGCCTAATACCAACACGCACATTTTGACAGTCTGAACAAAGGTATGTTGTTGCTGTAGAGATGAGCCAATCAGCTATCAAATTACTATTGTGTAAGCTAAATTGAGTTGTATGACCACTACTCAATTTAAATCGAAATTGCCTCAATTTATTTGACTGTTTGAAAATAGTATTAAGCTTAAACGTTTTATTTACAATCTCTCAGCTGACTTCGAATAACCAAAATTTTACATTATGTGTTGGCAGTACTTTTTTCGGTTTCACATGGGTTCAGTGATAGCAAATTATTCGTATTCGTAACGTAGGGCTGATTGTATTAATTGTTTGCCAACAACCCATATTACGGGCGCATGCAGCTCCCCTAATAGCTGCCGCCGATGTGGCCTCGCTCACCAGGCGCTGCTTCACCGTGACCGGCCAAAGGAAGAACGCAGAAGGAGATCAAACAATGGAACCGTGGCTCCAGCACCAAAACCAAATGCAACCAAAATGAAAGTGACATTAAAGTCCAAGAAGAAGCAGGCCAACAATAAAGCAACTCAGAAGCGCTTGCGGAACTTATTCTCAACAACACTGAACACTTTGGAGGAGTTGCAAAAGTTGCTGCTACCGTCATCGGAGCAGCCCGGCCGCCATGTTGGAGACATGAGCTCCAATTTAATTGAACTTTAAATTATGTTTATTTCTTTATCAATTGCGTAAATGAATACAAAATGAATTTAACATGAAACCTTGAAATAGTAAATAGTTTAAGATACTTACGCTTTGATAAAATACTTACCCGTTGCCAAATACAAGCCTTTTGCTAAAATACTTAACTTTGCTCATATACTTACCTTTGATTGAAATAGTTAAACATATGTAAAATACTTACCGAATGAAATACTGTAATGGTACCTTAAGGTCAATCTCACCACATCAAACACACATCAGCTGATGTCGCTCGCACGGGCTAATGCAACCCGGTACGTGAGTGGTTTGGCCAAAAAATGGATACACAGAATTGGTCAGAATTTTTCACCACCGCCGAATTGAACGGACACATATTTGGATTATATTTTTAAAGATTATTGGTTGTTCAATAAAACACCTAAGTGAACTGTTTTTCTTAAAATCAAATACGTTTTATCATTTTTGTGAATGTCGGCAAGTAGCCGACCTCAACTTTCGAAGATTTTTCATGGTGCTACACCAATCCCGCAACCTTAATGGGAACCTTCCGAAAGGCGATGCTGCACTGGTACCACGGCTATAAGACGGCCAGGAACAACTACACCAAGATGCTGTTATGCTGCAACGTCTCCTAGCAGATGCAACGAGGTAACACCCTTTAATTTGGCACGTTTTGGCGGTAAGAACCCACATGGTAACTTACGTATTATACATGGCGACCGTGACATCGAGTCTACGCCACGTGCCATACAAAATGGCGGAATGGAAGATTTCTCATCAAACTTACTAAGCGATCGCTTCTCGGCCTATGGCTTAGGTCAAAGCAGAAAATCTCTTCTCTAATTTTGGATTGGCTGAAACTTGTTATATATTTTCTTCCAAAATTTCACAACGCGCTGTATCTTGCGGACTGGTAAACTATCGGAAAATTCATTAACCAATACAATTTTCAATTGCGCATAGCATTCCAACCGTTTGTGCCAATATACTTGTGTGGTTTATCATCTTCAAAATGGATCGAGGCAGTTTTCCGTCGTATATATAAGTATGTATATCGGTATGTATGCGATAGTGTGACACTATGTTCAAGATATTCATAGGATACACATTGTTATTTTACATCAATTTGACATACAAAATGGCGGATTTTGCACGAACAACTGCACCTACGTATTTTCATAAATAAATATGTATTACATTTCCAAATTTTCTATTTTCATAAATTTTCAAGCTTATGTACTGTAAAATTTTTTTATACATATATACCCATTTCAACGCACTAATGCGTTTTAAATTGCATGTGTATATCCTCTTGCATGTTACCCCCATACATTTTTTTACAGGTGACTTTGCAAACGGTACTTTGCGGAATTTAGTAATTCCAATATATTTAATATTTTAAATATTATTTCGGGTTTTGCATACAAGTATAATTGCCAATTCGGAACATCCTTTCAATTTAGTGCGCTTTAACTTATTACATACATATTCGTTTATTCCAATTTTACTTATTTCTTCGAGAGTTTTCTTTACGAACACGTGTTCGTGTTCCTTACATTTAATATATGGTGACAGGTTCCTTACAAACTCGGTAGCAATTTTCTGAGATTACAATACAACTTCATTAGACCATAAATTAATCAAATTGGAAAATTTTCGCCTTCATATTCTTTGTAATTAATCAATTTCATTTTAAATAAATTTTTCAAGTTTAAATCCAAAACCGTATTTTATTATATCATACAAGTAGACACAATTTCCAATTGCCGCGGATACTAAGCGGCGAAACTCCTTATAAATTCCTTGTTAATTCCCTAGTAATAAGGCGTATAAGTAGCCTTATGAAACCCTTATAAAACCCTTATTAAACCATACTTAATAAATCAATACAATATGAGATTTTTTTTTTTTTGAATAAAGCGGTGCGTCCGTGAATATATATGGATTTTCTTGAACTGTTTACCACATTTTTGAGATTTTTACCAATTCATAGTTATATACTTTTGGGCCATTTTAAATTCAGTTACTACTTACAGATTTGTCATACAATTATATTTCAGCTTCAATTAATATTTCCAATAAATTTTTAAATATTTCGTTAGCGACAATTCACTGTAAATCAGTTCCCTTTTTCAAATTTCTTTTTAATATTTTAGCTTCAAATATAAATTCTGACATTCAAATAAGTGCTTCATTAATTTCATAGTAGTTTAAACTAAATTCTTTTGCTCTTCTTATAACTACATACGTACATCTTTAGAAATAGGAAGCGGGTTCACCAAACTTCTGATTCAGAATCCGATTCCGATAATTTAGCTTCAACCTCCGAAAGTTTAACTTCATCTTCGTCACAAACCAGGAAAATAGATTATATTTGTCGACAGATTTCACAGGCTTCGAAGGTTCTTCTAGCAAAAATTTTACTTTTTCTAAACCAGATTCCAATAGTGTAAAATTACCTTCAACTTCTTCTACTTTAAAATCAAATCTTAACGATTCAAATAGTGCAAACTTAGTTTCCCTTCTTCTAACTTAAACCCAGATATTAACGATCCAATTAGTATAAACGTTGCTTCACCTTCTTCTAATTCAGCTTCAGATCTTAACGATCAAATCATGGCAACACTTGAGGAAAAGAAATCTTTCATTAACATGTGTGCTAATTCTATTAGAGAAAACTAAAGCGGTGATCCTCTAGCACTTGAGACCTTTATAGACAAAATTAAATTACTTGAAGAGTTCGCTGATGAAAATTTAACTGGTTCTTTTATAGCATTTTCAAAATCAAAACATGAGGGTAAAGCCCCTGAAGCAATACCAACGCAGGTAACTTCAGTTAATGAAATTAAAGTAGCTCTACGTAGTAGGATTGAAAGTTGTAGCAGGGAAAATAGCAGCGTTGCACGTTAACAACAACAATTATACAGATTTTGCCAAAAAAGTTGAAGATTTAGCTGACTCAGTTGAGCGGTCTCTTATTATTGAAGAGATCACTCAAGCGAAAGCTCATGAAATGGCAGTCGAACAAACGGTTCACGTGTGTCGTTTAAACGCAAAATCCAATTTAGACAAAACTATTTTAGCCTCTACGGCATTTACTGATACGAAAGACGTAGCAGCAAAGCTAATTGTAGAACAAAAGAACGAAGTAACAGAGCGTCAGGTTTTAGCTTTTCGATCGCGTGGTAACAACACATTCAGAAATTCACGTGGTAGTTATCGTGGCTTTTACCCAAATCGCAGCTATACTGGTTATAGAAATAGTAGTTCATTTTCATACAACAGCAACCGTAACGGTAACAATAGTCAGCGATATCGATATTAGGGGGACTCATGTAACCGTATAAATGCCTTATAAAGTGTGCAAACGTATAAATTTATCTAGTGCGTAAACGAGCTGTCAAATTTTGTATGAAAAATCATTTACACAATTTGTATAAATTTACGCGCACATTTCATTGTGTAAACGGGGTAAACTCAAAGGAATGCAACCTTGCAGACATTACAGCAGGCATTTTCATCAGAAATCTCCAACATCAGCAAGTAAATGCATTTTAGTTTTGATTTTTCACTTAATCTAGGCATTTTTTAATTTGTATAACAATCAAAAAAATTTTGTTCGGCAATAATACAGCTGATAAACAATCAAGTTTATCAAAAGTATTACTAGGGGCGTTCATATAACAGCGTGTGTAAATGGATATAATTTTACACCTTATAAGTTTATATGCTTTCAAGAGTCCCCCTATTATAACAGAAATAGATACCAAAATAGTAGCAACAGTAATACACGTTCAAATTCAAATTCAAATAATACAATATATTAATACGCTAACAAAATTTCCATTCAATCAATTGACAGGTTGCTTCGCATAGTTAGCGTCCGTAAAATCATATAAAAGTTATATGAATCGATTCGTATGGATCTGCCGCAGTGCATAGACCTATTTTTGTTAACAAATATTACTCTATTTGTTTATAATTAATAGAAAAAGTTTTTTGTAAATTCGAAAATCTGTGCAAATATCGAAATTGCCATCTGCAATACGCATTATGATCACAAACCCCCCTGAATTCGAAACTCCAAAAGCTGCATTGTCGCGTTGCTCAAATGTTTCATCTCTACATATGTACATATTCGTACGCGCCAAACGGTGAGAGAACTACTGCCTTACTCATTTTCAGTTCAAATAAAATATTCTATCCCATTGTTGCCACTTACCTATATTGGTCTGTACCAAAATCCTTAAAAAATTGTTCTAAAATAATTGTTAGCGCACAAAAAACTTCAAAGAGAAGTAATAACTTAACTGGCCTATTTTTTTGGACACATTTTACTTACACGTAAATTCATAGTTCTTTATTTAACAGATTCTTTGTTTTTATTTTAGGTGCTTTCAAAAAACATGAAATCACAAATAATGAGTCAACTTTTGTTCAAACTCACTAAATTTATTTATTTATAACAATTAATTGCAAATTTGATCCGAAATGTTTTTTGCATTTCCAGTTTTTATGCTCATTTTAGATATACCACGTCTTATACTGAACAAAAAATAAATAAATTTGCTACAAAGATATAACGTAAAATTTATATATTGTCGTTTATGCTAATTTATTTTGATATTTCTTATTTTATTTTATTATATTATCTTATATTTCAACTCAATTTATTATTTTATATTGGGTTCTGATCGATTTGTAGATTTTTAGTGTATTTTAAGTTAGTGCGATCTAAATGGGTTGAGTGCAAATAAAACGAGTTATTTCACCTTACGGCCCAACGTCCCAAAAACGTTTTGGATTTTAGGTCGAAATATTGCATAGGCCGTATATTACTATTACATTGTAAATTCGAAAATCTGTGCAAATATCGAAATTGCCATCTGTAATACCCATTATGGTCACAAACCCCCCTGAATTCGAAACTCCAAAAGCTGCATTGTCGCGTTGCTGAAATGTTTCATCTCTACATATTTATATATTTGTACGAGCCAAACGGTGAGAGAACTACTGCCTTACTCAGTTTCAGTTCAAATAAAATATTGTTTCCCATTGTTGCCCCCTACCTATATTGGTCTGTACCAAAATCTTTAAAAAAAAACTGTTCTAAAATAATTGTTAGCGCACAAAAAAACTTTAAAGAGAAGTAATACTTAACCGGCCTATTTTTTTGGACAAATTTTACTTACACGTAAATGCATAGGTCTTTATTTAACAGATTCTTTGTTTTTTATTTTAGGTGCTTTCAAAAAAACACGAAATAACAAATAATGAATCAACTTTTATCCAAAATCACTAAATTTATTTATTTAAAACAATTAATTGCAAATTTGACCCAAAATGTTTTTTGCATTTCCAGATTTTATTCTCATTTTAGATATAGCACGTCTTATACTGAGCAAAAATTAAATTTGCTACAATGATATAACGTAATATTTGTATATTGTCTTTTATGCTAATTTATTTTGATATTTCTTATTTTATTTTATTATATTATCTTATATTTCAACTTTATTTATTATTATTTAAATGCAACTTGATTGCATCGGAAAATTTCACGCTGTATATTAAACGAAAAAACGACTCAAAAACGTTTTCGATTTTAGGTCGGAATATTGCATAGGCCGTATATTAAGTACTCTACTATTTATATATTATATGAATCGATTGTTGTTGCTGTTGTTGTAGCAATGCTTCGCCCCACCTAACAGCCGCGACCGATCACAAATTGTCATCAATATCCTCTAACGGGAGTCCAAGGAAACTTGCCGTTTCAACAGGGGTGGACCATACGGAAAGGGGTGTTAGAGGCTTTGGTTCCACATTACAATTAAAGAGATGGTTGGTGTCATGTGGGGACACATTGCAAGCGGGGCATACATTTTGTATGTAGGGGTTGATTCTGGATAGGTAAGAGTTTAACCTGTTACAGTATCCAGAACGAAGTTGAGCAAGAGTGACACGCGTTTCCCTGGGGAGTATGCGTTCCTCTTCCGCGAGTTTTGGATACTTTTCTTTAAGTACTGGATTCACCGGGCAATTTCCAGCATAAAAGTCCGACGCCTGTTTACGGAGTTCACCAAGGACCTGCTTGTGTTTTTCGCTTCATAAGGCTGGGTCCTCAGGTGCCGTATTTCTTAAATGCTTACGGAGATGACTCCTTAAGCCCCTAGGCGGTGCTGGTTCATCAATCAGATGTCTGTTGGGATGCTCAGGTTTCTGTGTATTCAACAGGAACTGTTTGGTCAGCATCTCATTTCTCTCCCTGATGGGCAGATGGTGTTCTGGGGACATAAGAAGACAGCCCGTGGCAATTCTGAGAGCAGTATTTTGGCAGGCCTGTAGCTTCTTCCAGTGGGTAATTTTTAGGCTTGGCGACCATATGGGTGACGCGTAGCACGTAATCGGCTGGCTAATTGCTTTGTATGTAGTCATGAGCGTTTCTTTATCTTTTCCCCAGGTACTGCCAGCGAGGGATTTGAGGATTTTGTTACGGCTCTGAATTCTCGGAATAATTGCGGCTGCGTGCTCACCAAAATGTAGATCCTGATCAAACGTCACACCCAAGATTTTAGGGTGTAGGACAGTCGGTAGCGTAGTGCCATCGACGTGGATGTTCAAAATGGTCGACATTTGGGACGTCCATGTTGTAAATAAGGTCGCGGAAGATTTAGTCGGCGATAATGCCAGGTTTCGCGAGGCGAAAAAACTGGAGATAAGAGAGGTAGCCGTTTATTTTATTGCATAGCTCATCGATCTTTGGGCCTGAGCTGTGGCCATTATTGTGCAGTCATCGGCGTAGGAAACGATTGTGACTCCTTCCGGTGGTGAACGTACCTTAGATATGTAGAAATTAAACAAAAGTGGGGATAGGACACCACCCTGTGGCACCCCTTGTTTAATTCTCCTTGGTTTTGATGTTTCGTTTCTAAATTGCACCGATGCCTGCCGACCACCCAGATAACTTGCGGTCCACCTTTTAAGACATGGGGGAAGGGTAGACCCTTCCAGGTCTTGCAGTAACGAGCCATGGTTGACCGGATCAAAAGCTTTTGATAGGCCTAGCGCTACGAGTACTGTTCTATGGTAGGGGTATTGATTTAAACCGCAATTTATCTGGGTGCTAATGGCATTTAGCGCGGTGGTAGTGCTATGGAGTTTTCTGAAGCCATGCTGATGAGAGGCTAGCTGCAAATTTGCTTGGAAATAAGGGAGCAAAATGGCTTCAAGCGTCTTTGCTACTGGCGATAGGAGAGATATCGGACGATACGACTCTCATATGTTAGCTGGTTTCCCAGGCTTTAGTAGCGGGACCACCTTGGCCATTTTCCATTTCTCGGGTATGAAAAAGGTGGAAAGAGACAGGTTGAAAACATGCGCCAAATATTTGAAACCCTCTTTCCCTAGGCTTTTAAGCATCGGCATGGCTATGCCGTTTGGGTCCACTGCTTTGGATGGTTTAGCGCGACCAATGGCGCCCTCAACCTCTTTAGCGGTGATGGTGATTGGTGACGCGCTTATATATTGTCGGCAGAAAGCGCTCGCGCATTTTTTCGCATCCGACAGCACTTTGTCGCCAAAGGCGATGAAAACTTTGTGTTTGTGCTTAGTCGGATTCGATAGGGACTTTACGGTGGAGCAAAGTTTACCCACACCGGTAGAGAGGTTACAACCTCTTAGGTGCTCCTCCCATTTCGCCCGCTTGTGTTCATCCACAAGCAATCTGATGCGTTGGTTTATATCCCTTATTTGGGGGTCGCCGGGATCAAGCTGTCTTATAAGGTCACGTTCTCTCGCTAAACTTGCGGCCTCCGTCGGGAAGTGGGGCCGGATTTCGGGAATTCTCCCAGCGGGAATGAAACGTGCCGAGGCAGATTCAATAACCTTACGGAAGGCACGCTCCCCTTGGCGGGCATCAGTCGGGATAGGGAGGGCAGCAAAGAGGTTGTCTGTAAAAGATTTATATTCTTCCCACTTTCCTTTTTTGAAGTTTATGAAAGTGCGTTTTTCGGGGACGATGAAGTCGGCGGTACGTTCGAGCGAAATAAGTATAGGCAGGTGGTCGGATGCCAATGTTACCATCGGCTGCCAGTTGACGCAGTTTACGAGTTCTGCGCGCACAATTGAGATATCTGGCAACTGTGACAGCTTCCTACCATACGTGTGGGGGCGTCTCCGTTTATTGCGCAGAACATCATTTCTTCTATTTGATCCGCCAACATCTCACCCCTACTGTCCGCCCGCAAGTTTGAGTGCCATAGATCGTGATGGGCATTGAAATCGCCTAAGATAATGCGATTGTTGCCAGTGAGTAAGGCTCTGATATTAGGGCGGTATCCACCGGGGCAACAGGTGGCAGGGGGGATGTATATGTTGATGATTTCTAGGCTTGCATCGCCTGACCGGACAGATAGGCCTTGACGTTCTAAGAAATTGTCCCTGCGGTCGATGTCAGGATCAAATATATAATATTGCACAGAGTGGTGTATGATAAACGCGAGGCCGCCTCAATTTCCGCTCTCGCGGTCTTTCCTATGGACATTATACCCAGAGCAGGTCTGCAATGCAGATCTGGCTGTGAGTTAAGTCTCTTGAATCGCAGCAATGCGGATGTTGTGCCGCTTCATGAAATCGACTATCTCCGTAATCTTCCCAGTTAGTCCATACTGTTTAACTGCAGAATTCTGAAGTGCATAAGGGAGACGCCGCCACTCTGGGGGTAAGTGACGGGTGACTACGCCTGGTTTGTGGAAGGCCAGGACGTAATTGCTGTTGTGGCCCTGGGACTGGGCGTCCTTGGGCAAGCATTGGGGTACCCGGATGATTTGGGTTTGCAACCTGGCAACATGGCGCGATGAAACCCGTCGGCGGGTTGCCGTAGCCGAGACCAGAACATCTAGGAAAGTGGCACCACCCAAGGCAGGAGCTGCATTGGGCGGATGTCGCAAACATATATATTCTGTGCTGGCAAACGGTGCAAACGGAGGTAGGGACTAAGAGTCTGTTTCCCTGACCTACCTGATTGCTGCCGGAAAAGAGGGGGGGGGGGGGAGAAGACGGGGGCAGGGGCTGATGCTCAGCATTGCTACCGACTCTACTACGAAGGTAGTAGTTATGAGTGGTAGCAGCTGTTTGAGTTGTTGGCGCCGTGGGGCGCGAGCAGCAGCGGGCACTTGTTGTGGCTTGCGGAGCAGCGGGGCTGCTGGAAGGTAGTGGGGGGGGGGCCTTAAGCGTAGACTACGGGACGCCCTTGGGCGTGAACAGCAAGGAGCCACAAAAGATTTATAAAAGTTACGTGGACGTCGGGTTTTGGGATCAAGCCCAGGACAACCTGTCCGATGCAACCATCCCTTACACGAGACACACTGAACAGAGTATGACCGTCCTAAAAAGATTCTTTTCCGGCAGATGCACCAAAACCATTTCTCAGGACCGGGGTCAGGAGACGGACCCGGATTGGATTCGATGCCTTCCCGGAGTAAGAGAATATGGAGCAGTCCTGCTGCAAGGAACTGCTGGGAGGATGACAATTTGTGGGAGGGACGCAACAAATTAAATGGGGTCACACTGAAATGACAGTCCTTGGTCGGGAAAAATCCCGATTCGCTCCGGTACATAGAACCGACTGCCTTGGGAAGCGATATGAATCGATTCGTATGGATCAGCCGCAGCGCATCGGCATATTTTTGTTAACAAATATTATTATATTTGTTTGTTTTGTACTATTTATATATTAATACGCTAACAAAATTTCCATACAATCAATTGACATGCTGTTTCGCGTAGTTAGCGTACGTAAAATCATATAAAAGTTATATGAATCGATTCGTATGGATCAGCCGCAGTGCATAGGCCTATTTTTTGTTAACAAATATTAGTCTATTTGTTTATAATTAATAGAAAAAGTTTTTTGTAAATTCGAAAATCTGTGCAAATATCGAAATTGCCATCTGTAATACCCATTATGATCACAAACACCCCGAATTCGAAACTCCAAAAGCTGCATTGTCGCGTTGCTCAAATGTTTCATCTCTACACATGTATATATTCGTACGTGCCTTACTCATTTTCAGTTCAAATAAAATATTGTTTCCCATTGTTGCCACTTACCTATATTGGTCTTTACCAAAATCCTTAAAAAGTTGTTCTAAAATAATTGTTAGCGCACAAAAAAAACTTTAAATAGGAGTAATAGCTTAACCGGCCTATTTTTTGGACAAATTTTACTTACACGTAAATGCATAGGTATTTACTTAACAGATTCTTTGTTTTTTATTTTAGTTGCTTTCAAAAAAACTTGAAATCACAAATAATGAGTCAACTTTTGTTCACACTCACTAAATTTATTTATTTATAACAATTAATTGGAAATTTGACCCAAAATGTTTTTTGCATTTCCAGATTGTATGCTCATTTTAGATATAGCACGTCTTATACTGAGCAAAAAACAAATTTGCTACAATGATATAACGTAAAATTTGTATATTGTATTTTAAACTAATTTATTTTGATATTTCTTATTTTATTATATTATCTTATATTACAACTTAATTTATTATTATTTAAATGAAACTCGATTGCATCGGGAAAATTTACGTTGTATCTCAAACGAAAAAAACGACCGAAAAACGTTTTCGATTTTAGGTCGAAATATTGCATAAGCCGTATATTACTCTACTATCTATATATTAATACGCTAACATTATTTCCATACAATCAATTGACAGGCTGTTTCGCATAGTTAGCGTACGTAAAATCATATAAAAGTTATATGAATCGATTCGTATGGATCAGCCGCAGTGCATAGGTCTATTTTTGTTAACAAATATTACTCTATTTGTTTATAATTAATAGAAAAAGTTTTTTGTAAATTCGAAAATCTGTGCAAATATCGAAATTGCCATCTGTAACACCCATTATGATCACAAACCCCCCTGAATTCGAAACTCCAAAAGCTGTATTGTCGCGTTGCTCTAATATTTCATTTGTACACATTAGGATGGAGTGAAATTATTTTTTTTCGAAATCGCTTTTGGATGATCTCCAGAAAGTTGCCTTTCTAGACCAGAAATAAGGTAGAAAATTTTTATTTCACCCATCGTATGGTTAGAGGTGCCCAACGGAACTAAACTTTGAAAAAGACGGTAGGTACAACATTTTTTTTGTTTTTTTTTTTTTTTTGTTTTTTGTCATTGATTTACTTTCCCTTTTTGTTATTGTGCTCATTGATTTCAAAGCCTAATGATTTTCATGGCCTAGTATGTGCCAGTAAAACTTTTACTTATACACTTGATAAGAAACATACTATTATCAACAAAAAACTGTAAAACACCATTTAAAATTTGTACTTTTTAGTTATAATATGTAATTTTACTAAAGTTATGTATATTAAAAAAGAAATAAAATAAATATGTAAATAATGAGCTTTGCAAAATCGCGATTATTTTCCTCAACTTCTTGGGGCTGGGGGCACCACAAAACGCAATCCTACGAAAATAATATTTGGTGGTTTTGGTTAACTCTTATAAAGAAACATTTTCATTGCTAGGCCATTACAAAAAAAAAAAAACAAAAAAAATCCATAGGGTATCACTCCACCCTAGTACACATGTATATATTCGTACGCGCCAGTTCCAATAAAATATTGTTTCCCATTGTTGCCACTTACCTATATTGGTCTGTACGAAAATCCTTAAAAAATTGTTCTAAAATTTTTTTTTTCATTTTAGGTGCTTTCAAAAAAGCATGAAATCACAAATAATGAATCAACTTTTGTTCAAACTCACTAAATTTATCTATTTATAACAATTAATTGCAAATTTGACCCAAAATGTTTTTTGCATTTCCATATTTTATGCTCATTTTAGATATATCACGTCTTATGCTGAACAAAAAATAAATAAATTTGCTATAAAGATATTACATTAAAATTTGTATATTGTCTTTTATGCTAATTTATTTTGATATTTCTTATTTTATTTTATTATATTATCTTATATTTTAACTTAATTTATTATTATTTAAATGCAACTTCACGTTGTATCTTAAACGAAAAAAACGACCCAAAACGTTTTCGAATTTAGGTCGAAATATTGCATAGATACCGCCTCTACTATCTATATATTAATACGCTAACATAATTTCCATACAATCAATTGACAGGCCGTTTCGCATAGTTAGCGTACGTAAAATCATATAAAAGTTATATAAATCGATTCGTATGGATCAGCCGAAGTGCATAGGCCTATTTTTGTTAACAAATATTACTCTATTTGTTTATAATTAATAGAAAGTTTTTTGTAAATTCGAAAATCTGTGCAAATATCGAAATTGACATCTGTAGTACCCATTATGATCACAAACCCCCCTGAATTCGAAACTGCAACAGCTGCAATGTCGCGTTGCTCAAATTTTTCATCTCTACATATGTATATATTCGTACGCGCCAAACGGTGAGAGAACTACTGCCTTACTCATTTTCAGTTCAAATAAAATATTGTTTCCCGTTGTTGCCACTTAGGGGGCTAAGATACTTGGCTTGGATATCATAAGTGGTTTCAGGCTCTGGATCAGGGACTGATATCAGTCTTAGACCGGCCATAGTGACGAATGTCACGCGTGATTAGTTATCACGTCCTGCACGAGGGGCCCCTGCTTTTACTGATAATGGAGGATCTAGAGAGGACAACTCGATAAAACCCGCAACCCCTGAGTCATTGTGCCGAGCTCAGAGGAGGGAGGACTCTTTATGAGTCAAGATCGGTACACAACGGTGACGAATTGGACTGTCTTAGGGCTTTGATTTCACATTACATTTTGACTTGATGACTTTGGGCTGGTAGGTGCGGTATTCTGCCACTTTAGTAGGTCGGGGTGAAACCCTACCGAAGTGGCTGGTAGGCTAATGCTGCACCTGCCCACGTCCCGTTAAAACCGTGGCGGGCCTCAAGGTACGTTCCGGCTCCGTCGCCGTTAAGTTGGTGGTGTAGGTGCGGTTGAAGATTTTCCCGCTTCGCGTCCGGTCTGGCTCTGAACGCATTACTCATAAGGTAATGCGCCAACCCTCGCGTGGCCTCCCTGCGTAGCATAGATAACCACGAGACCGTTAAAGGGCGACTACACAATCGGCTCCGGATAGCGGCCTTGAGAATGGATAAGAATAATACGAATCCGCCAAGGATGGGGTGCGGAAGAAGAGCGCTTTTGATGGAAATCCGTCAAATCAATCTTCAGCACTCTAAGGCGGCTTCCGCAAATTTGTTGCTCTGCCTTGAAAAAGGCGGAGTGGATATAGTCCTTGTCCAGGAGCCGTGGCTGAGTAGTAACGGCAGTAAGATTTCTGGATTAAGGACTGGAAAATTCAACACCTTGGTGCATGGGAAGGCAAGTAGGCCTAGATCCTGTGTGCTTGTTAAAAAAGAGATTAAAGCTTTTATTCTCTCTAATTTCAGCAATGCTGACGTAACCACGGTCTGCCTCGAGCGAGGAAGTAATGAAATGTGGGTGGTCTCAGCGTACATGCCCCACGGGGACGTAGAGGGGCCACCACCTGCGATACTGGGTAAAATCACCGCTGAAGCAAGGCGGAGAGGTGTTGGCGTGATCATCGGTGCCGATGCTAATGCCCATCATAGCATTTGGGGAAGCTCGGATACCAACACTAGAGGTGAGTCTTTATTTACTTTTATTGTAGATGAGGGACTTTGTATATGTAATAGGGGGAATGACCCGACTTTTATTACTGCGGTAAGGGAGGAGGTCCTGGACCTCACCCTGGTTAGTAGAGAACTGGAAGGTCGGATATCTGGATGGAGGGTTCTCAACGAGCACTCCTTCTCTGATCACCGATATATTCAGTTCTCAGTGAACGAAGAACGTCCCGGTAAAATATCTTTTAGGAACCCTAAAAGTACTAACTGGGACATGTATTGTAGGAAGCTGGGAGAGCTACTGCCTGCGGTGCCTATCATTAGTTCGGGCCTGTCCGAATCTGAGATAGACGTTCTGGTGGAAAACTTCACCTCGGCAAGCAATAGCGCCTTTCAGCTGTCCTGCCCATTGAAAACTTACAGGGGGAAGGGCAAGCCGCCCTGGTGGTCGGATTCTCTTGACGACCTAAGAGCGTCCAGTCGGCGGCTCTTCAACAGAGCCAGGAGGAGTAAATTACCCTCGGACTGGGAGCTCTATAAGGTGAGTCTGGGGATTCTGAGAGATGATGGTGGGGACTGGTCGATGAGTAGCGAGGAGTCCCTAAGGCTTTTACTGGACAATCATTTTCCCGATGTCCCAGTTGCGCAGGGATCTTCGCCTGCATGGTCGGCGGTCGTTGGCCATGCAGAAGTTCCTGCCATTCCAATACGGGAAAGTCAAATAACCTGGGCTATAGGGTCGTTCAAGCCCTATAAGTCTCCGGGCCCGGATGGAATCATTCCTGCGCAGCTTCAAAGGTCTTTGGGGATTTCCTGCCGCTGGTTGGCCATCATATATACTAACTGCCTCAGGCTTAACTATATCCCGAAGTCTTGGCACACGGTTAGGGTTATTTTCATTCCGAAGGCCGGCAGAAGCTCTCATGTATCACCTAAGGATTTCAGGCCAATCAGTCTCTCGTCGTTTCTTCTTAAGACGTTTCAGCGGTTGATTGACCTGTACCTACGGGAAAGGATACCTCGGAGGTTACTGTCGGCTTCACAGCATGCGTACTGCAAGGGCAGATCGACGGAAACGGCTCTCCATTCGATTGTAAAGCAAATAGAGGGGTCCCTAGAACACAAATGCTCTGGGTGCCTTTTTAGACATCGAGGGAGCTTTTAACAATGTCTTACCGGGGGCAATCGAAAGAGCTTTGGTGGGTTTAGGAGTCGAGGCGGCTCTGGTTGAATTTATTAGCAAACTTCTATGCGGCAGAATTGTCGCAGCGGAGTGGGGTGGGGCCATAATTAAGAGGAAGGTGTGCAGGGGCACGCCACAGGGGGGTGTCCTATCTCCTCTCCTCTGGGTTGTGGTAGTCAACGAGCTTCTTGTGGAGCTGGAAGCCAATGGTTGTCGGGTGGTTGCCTATGCAGATGACCTCGCTATCCTAGTTAGAGGCAAATTTCTGGGCACCCTGCGCGATGTTCTGCAGGGCTACCTGGATACTGTGGCTAGGTGGGCTGAGTCATGTGGGTTGGCGGTCAACCCGGGAAAAACGGAATTGGTCCTTTTCACAAGGAGATATAAGATGCCCGATTTCAGAACGCCCTCGATTGGAGGGGTACCGTTGGTACTTTCTGATAGGGTTAAATATTTGGGGATTGTTTTGGACAAGAAACTGTCCTGGAGACCCAATGTGGAAGATCGGGCCAGGAAGGCCGCCATTGCCTTGTACTGCTGCAGAGGAGCTATCGGAAAGAGATGAGGACTCTCGCCAAGAATAGTACACTGGCTTTATGAGATGGTGGTCAAACCGATTCTGCTATATGGGGTGCTGGTCTGGTGGAAAGCACTGGACACGGCGAGCACCTCCAAAATGTTAGTGTCAGTGCAACGGACGGCGCTGATCGGTATCAGTGGCGCTCTCAGAACAACACCTACCTTGGCACTGAACGTCATGCTGAACATATACCCAGTAGATATTGCGGGAAAGGCGGCCGCGGCAAGGTCGTTGGTCAGGCTTCGTGATATGGGATATAGACTTTCTGACCGCGGACACTCTAGCCTTCTTACCAGTTTCGACTTCATCCCGGACAGAACGGACTACTGTATGCCGATAACTGCTCCCTATACAACCTTCACCCCAGTTATTCCAGAGAGAGAGGATTGGGGAAGTGGAATTATCTGGGGCATGGGACGGGTTAACTTGTTCACGGATGGGTCAAAGCTGGATGGAAAGGTTGGTGGGGGGGGGGGGGGGTCTTTTGTCAAGAGCTAAATTTAAGCCGCAAGTTTAAGTTGGCTGATCACTGCAGTGTATTCGAAGCGGAAATTGCTGCGATTAAGGATGCGGTGGATGGAATGCTATCCAGTGCTACCACGGTTAGGGAATTTAACATCTACTCTGATAACCAAGCGGCTATCAAGGCCTTGAGCTCAACTACAGTGCGATCGAGGGTGGTCTGGGAGTGCCTGACCTCGCTTGCGATTGCATCGAGTTATTTTACAATTAAGATTATCTGGGTCCCGGGCCATAGTGATATCCCGGGTAACTGTCAAGCGGATCTCTTGGCCGCATCGGTACAAATGAACCGGATGAAGTTGGCTGTAGGGATTTCGGGATCCCGCTGGCCACCTGTGTATTGCTCCTCCATAGCTGGGCCTCGAATCAGCTCAGCAAACGTTGGGCGGATACCACGTCTTGCAGGGTAGCAAGATCTTTCTGGCCAAAAGTGGATGGCAGGAGGTCTGCTGAAATAATTGGGTTCACTAAGGCTCACCTATCAATGGTCATTGGGGTTTTGACGGGGCACTGTCCCATGGGTATCCATGCGGTACGTCTCAATATACTGGAAACTCCATCCTGCTGCAGCTGTATGGAGGATGATGAGGTGGAATCACCAAATCACTTTATGCTTGATTGTCCAGCTTTTGCCAGAACTAGGCGAAAGTACTTCGGTCGCGACTCACTTGGATCTCCCAAGGATATATCCAAAGTTGAGATCGGTATCATTCGGAGCTTTATCGTTGCTACCCAACGATTCTCTAAGTAGCTAGATCTAAGTCACCGTTATTTTTGGTGTATGTGGTATCACAACGGACCTTCGTGTTGTCCAAGTCAGCTATCCTTATCAGGGCAGCTACCACCTAACCTATCCTATCCTATCCTTGCCACTTACCTATATTGGTCTGTACCAAAATCCGTAAAAAATTGTTCTAAAATAATTGTTGGCGCACAATAAAAACTTTAAAGAGGAGTAATAGCTTAACCGGCCTATTTTTTTGGACAAATTTTATTTACACGTAAATGCATAGGTCTTTATTTAACAGATTCTTTGTTTTTCATTTTAGTTGTTTTCAAAAAAATATGAAATCTCAAATAATGAGTCAACGTTTGTTCAAATTCACTAAATTTATTTATTTATAACAATTAATTGCAAATTTGACCCAAAATGTTTTTTGCCTTTCCAGATTTTATTCTCATTTTAGATATAGCACGTCTTATACTGAACAAAAAATAAATAAATTTCCTACAAAGATATAACGTAATATTTGTATATTGTCTTTTATGCTAATTTATTTTGATATTTTTATTTTAATTTATTATATTATCTTATATTTCAACTTAATTTATTATTAATTAAATGCAGCTTGATTGCATCGGAAAATTTCACGTTGTATCTTAAACGAAAAAAACGACCCAAAAACGTTTTCGATTTTAGGTCGAAATATTTCATAGGCGGTATATTATTCTCTTATCTATATATTAATACGCTAACATAATTTCCATACAATCAATTGACAGGCTGTTTCGCGTAGTTAGCGTACGTAAAATCATATAAAAGTTATATGAATCGATTCTTATGGATCAGCCGCAGTGCATAGGACTATTTTTGCTAACAAGTATTGCTCTATTTGTTTATAATTAACAGACACATTTTTTTGTAAATTCGAAAAGCTGTGCAAATATCGAATTTGCCATCTGTAACACCCATTATGATCACAAACCCCCCTGAATTCGAAACTCCAAAAGCTGTATTATCGCTTTGCTCAAATGTTTCATCTGTACACATTAGGGTCGAGTGTAATTATTTTTTTTCGAAATCGCTTTTGGCTGACCTCCAGAAAGTTGCCTTTCTAGACCAGAAATAAGGTAGACAATTTTTATTTCACTCATCGTATGGTTGGAGGTGCCCAACGGAACTAAACTTTGAAAAAGACGGTAGGTATACATTTTTTTTTGTTTTTTTTTTTTTGTCATTGATTTACTTTCCCTTGTTGTTATTGTGCTCATTGATTTCAAAGCCTAATGATTTTCATGGCCTAGTATGTGCCAGAAAAATTTTACTTATACACTTGATTAGAAACATACTATTATCAACAAAAAACTGTAAAACACCATTTAAAATTTGTACTTTTTAGTTATAATATGTAATTTTACTAAAGTTATGTATATTAAAAAATAAATAAAATAAATATGTAAATAATGAGCTTTGTAAAATCGCGATTATTTTCCTCAACT
The DNA here is from genome assembly GCF_040869045.1 of Eurosta solidaginis. Classification (NCBI taxonomy): domain Eukaryota; kingdom Metazoa; phylum Arthropoda; class Insecta; order Diptera; family Tephritidae; genus Eurosta; species Eurosta solidaginis. Next base: position 157,812,375 of record NC_090319.1, read on the forward strand.
TCTTGGGGCTGGGGGCACCACAAAACGCCATCCTACGAAAATAATATTTGGTGGTTTTGGTTAACTCTTATAAAGACAATCACTCCACCCTAGTACACATGTATATATTCGTACGCGCCAGTTCAAATAAAACATTGTTTCCCATTGTTGCACTTACCTATATTGGTCTGTACCAAAATCCTTAAAACATTGTTCTAAAATAATTGTTAGCGCACAAAAAAACCTTAAAGAGAAGTAATAACTTAACCGGCCTATTTTTTTGGACAAATTTTACTTACACGTAAATGCATAGGTCTTTATTTAACAGATTCTTTATTTTTCATTTTAAAAAAACTTTCAAAAAAACATGAAATCACAAAGAGTGAATCAACTTTTGTTCAAACTCACTAAATTTATCTATTTATAACAATTAATTGCAAATTTGACCCAAAATGTTTTTTGCATTTCCATATTTTATGCTCATTTTAGATCTAGCACGTCTTATACTGAACAAAAAATAAATAAATTTGCTACAAAGGTATTACATTAAAATTTGTATATTGTCTTTTATGCTAATTTATTTTGATATTTCTTATTTTATTTTATTATATTATCTTATATTTCAACTTAATTTAAAAAATAGAGACAAAACAATAAATAAAAAGGAAGATACCGATGGCGTCGCCGCTGCCTACACTTTATGTCTATAGTCAAATTTATTAGTTTAGTATGACAAGGATACCACTAAAGAATGGTACAAATAATATTTTTTAGAATAATTTAATATTTAAAACAATATAAATATGTAAGTGTGATAAATGTTTTATTAGGGTGTTACGTGTTTATTTGTGATTTGTGATATTTATCATGTATTCATGTGTATATAAAAATGTGATGTAATATTAGTTTTCATTTCGGTTTTTACCACATGCTTTAATGTTTTTGTTGTTTTTCCTAAATAAACAGATATCCTCCTGAAGAAGCTAGAGAGACTAGCGAAACGTCGGGTAGAAAGATGAAATAAAGTTTTTATTTTGCATCTAAAATACATTGGTCAAAAAAGCCTAACCAAAATTTAATTTATTATTATTTAAATGCAACTTGATTGCATCGGAAAATTTCACGTTGTATCTTAAACGAAAAAACGACCCAAAAATGTTTTCGATTTTAGGTCGAAATATTGCATAGGCAGTATATTACTCTGCTATCTATATATTAATACGCTAACAAAATTTCCATACAATCAATTGACAGGCTGTTTCGCATAGTTAGCGTACGTAAAACCATATAAAAGTTATATGAATCGATTCGTATGGATCAGCCGCAGTGCATAGGACTATTTTTGTTAACAAATATTACTCTATTTGTTTATAATTAATAGAAAATTTTTTTGTAAATTCGAAAGCCTGTGCAAATATCGAAATTGCCATCTGTAGTACCCATTATTATAACAAACCCCCTGAATTCGAAACTCCAAACTCTGTATTGTCGCGTTGCTCAAATGTTTCATCTCTACACATGTATATACTCGTACGCGCCAAACGGTGCCTTACTCATTTTCAGTTCAAGTAAAATATGAAATCACAAATAATGAGTCAACTTTTGTTCAAACTCACTAAATTTATTTATTTATAAGAATTAATTGCAATTTTGACCCAAAATGTTTTTTGCATTTCCAGATTTTATGCTCATTTTAGATACAGCACGTCTTATACTGAACAAAAATAAATAAATTTGCTACAAAGATATAACGTAAAATTTGTATATTGTCTTTTATACTAATTTATTTTGATTTTCTTATTTTATTTTATTATATTGTCTTATATTTCAACTTAACTTATTACTATTTAAATGCAACTTGATAGCATTGGAAAATTTCACGTTGTATATTAAACGAAAAAAAACGACCCAAAAATGTTTTCGATTTTAGGTCGAAATATTGCATAGGCCGTATATTACTCTACTATCTATATATTAATACGCTAACAAAATTTCCATACAATCAATTGACAGGATGTTTCGCGTAGTTAGCGTACGTAAAATCATATAAAAGTTATATGAAGCAATTCGTATGGATCAGCCGCAGTGCATAGGACTATTTTGTTAACAAATATTACTCTATTTGTTTATAATTAATAGAAAAAGTTTTTTTGCAAATTCGAAAATCTGTTCAAATATCGAATTTGCCATCTGTAACACCTATTATGATCACAAACCCCCCTGAATTCGAAACTCCAAAAGCTGTATTGTCGCGTTGCTCAAATATTTCATTTGTACACATTAGGATGGAGTGAAATTATTTCGCTTTTGGCTGATCTCCAGAAAGTTGCCTTTCTAGACCAGAAATAAGGTAGACAATTTTTATTTCACCCATCGTATGGTTAGAGGTGCCCAACGGAACTAAACTTTGAAAAAGACGGTAGGTACAACATTTTTTTTGTTTTTTTTTTTTGTTTTTTGTCATTGATTTACTTTCCCTTGTTGTTATTGTGCTCATTGATTTCAAAGCCTAATGATTTTCATGGCCTAGTAGCCTAGCCAGTAAAACTTTTACTTATACACTTGATAAGAAACATACTAATATCAACAAAAAACTGTAAAACACCATTTAAAATTTGTACTTTTTAGTTATAATATGTAATTTTACTAAAGTTATGTATATTAAAAAAGAAATAAAATAAATATGTAAATAATGAGCTTTGCAAAATCGCGATTATTTTCCTCAACTTCTTGGGGCTGGCGGCACCACAAAACGCAATCCTACGAAAATAATATTTGGTGGTTTTGGTTAACTCTTATAAAGAAAAATTTTCATTGCTAGGCCATTACAAAAAAAAAAAACAAAAAAAATCCATAGGGTATCACTCCACCCTAGTACACATGTATATATTCGTACGCGCCAGTTCAAATAAAATATTGTTTCCCATTGTTGCCACTTACCTATATTGGTCTGTACCAAAATCCTTAAAAAATTGTTCTAAATTTTTTTTTTCATTTTAGGTGCTTTCAAAAAAGCATGAAATCACAAATAATGAATCAACTTTTGTTCAAACTCACTAAATTTATCTATTTATAACAATTTGACCCAAAATGTTTTTTGCATTTCCATATTTTATGCTCATTTTAGATATATCACGTCTTATGCTGAACAAAAAATAAATAAATTTGCTATAAAGATATTACATTAAAATTTGTATATTGTCTTTTATGCTAATTTATTTTGATACTTCTTATTTTATTTTATTATATTATCTTATATTCCAACTTAATTTATTATTATTTAAATGCAACTTCACGTTGTATCTTAAACGAAAAAAACGACCCAAAACGTTTTCGAATTTAGGTCGAAATATTGCATAGGCGTATATTACTCTACTATCTATATATTAATACGCTAACATAATTTCCATACAATCAATTGACAGGCCGTTTCGCATTTCGGCCGTAAAATCATATAAAAGTTATATAAATCGATTCGTATGGATCAGCCGCAGTGCATAGGCCTATTTTTGTTAAAAAATATTACTCTATTTCTTTATAATTAGAAGGAAAAGTTTGTTGTAAATTCGAAAATCTGTGCAAATATCGAAATTGCCATCTGTAGTACCCATTATGATCACAAACCCCCCTGAATTCGAAACTGCAACAACTGCAATGTCGCGTTGCTCAAATGTTTCATCTCTACATATATATATATTCGTACGCGCCAAACGGTGAGACAACTACTGCCTTACTCATTTTCAGTTCAAATATAATATTGTTTCCCGTTGTTGCCACTTAGGGGGCTAAGATACTTGGCTTGGATATCATAAGTGGTTTCAGGCTCTGGATCAGGGACTGATATCAGTCTTAGACCGGCCATAGTGACGAATGTCACGCGTGATTAGTTATCACGTCCTGCACGAGGTGCCCCTGCTTCTACTGATAATGGTGGATCTAGAGAGGACAACTCGATAAAACCCGCACCCCCTGAGTCATTGTGCCGAGCCCAGAGGAGGGAGGACTCTTTAAGAGTCAAGATCGGTACACAACGGTGACGAATTGGACTGTTTTAGGGCTTTGATTTCACATTACATTTTGACTTGATGACTTTGGGCTGGTAGGTGCGGTATTCTGCCACTTTAGTAGGTCGGGGTGAAACCCTACCGAAATGGCCCCGTTAAAACCGTGGCGGGCCTCAAGGTACGTTCCGGTTCCGTCGCTTTAAGTTGGTGGTGTAGGTGCGGTTGAAGATTTTCCCGCTTCGCGTCCGGTCTGGCTCTGAACGCATTACTCATAAGGTAATGCGCCAACCCTCGCGTGGCCTCCCTGCGTAGCATAGATAACCACGAGACCGTTAAAGGGCGACTACACAATTGGCTCCGGATAGCGGCCTTGAGGGAGGACTTTTTTAGAATGGATAAGACTAATACGAACCCGCCAAGGATGGGGTGCGGAAGAAGAGCGCTTTTGTTGGAAATCCGTCAAATTAATCTTCAGCACTCTAAGGCGGCTTCCGCAAATTTGTTGCTCTGCCTTGAAAAAGGCGGAGTGGATATAGTCCTTGTCCAGGAGCCGTGGCTGAGTAGTAACGGCAGTAAGATTTCTGGATTAAGGACTGGAAAATTCAACACCTTGGTGCATGGGGAGGCAAGTAGGCCTAGATCCTGTGTGCTTGTTAAAAATGAGATTAAAGCTTTTATTCTCTCTAATTTCAGCAATGCTGACGTAACCACGGTCTGCCTCGAGCGAGGAAGTAATTAAATGTGGGTGGTCTCATGCCCCACGGGGACGTAGAGGGGCCACCACCTGCGATACTGGGTGAAATCACCGCTGAAGCAAGGCGGAGAGGTGTTGGCGTGATCATCGGTGCCGATGCTAATGCCCATCATAGCATTTGGGGAAGCTCGGATACCAACACTAGAGGTAAGTCTTTATTTACTTTTATTGTAGATGAGGGACTTTGTATATGTAATAGGGGGAATGACCCGACTTATATTACTGCGGTAAGGGAGGAGGTCCTGGACCTCACCCTGGTTAGTAGAGAACTGGAAGGTCGGATATCTGGATGGAGGGTTCTCAACAAGCACTCCTTCTCTGATCACCGATATATTCAGTTCTCAGTGAACGAAGAACGTCCCGGTAAAATATCTTTTAGGAACCCTAAAAGTACTAACTGGGACTTGTATTGTAGGAAGCTGGGAGAGCTACTGCCTGCGGTGCCTATCATTAGTTCGGGCCTGTCCAAATCTGAGATAGACGTTCTGGTGGAAAACTTCACCTCGGCAAGCAATAGCGCCTTTCAGCTGTCCTGCCCATTGAAAACTTACAGGGGGAAGGGCAAGCCGCCCTGGTGGTCGGATTCTCTTGACGACATAAGAGCGTCCAGTCGGCGGCTCTTCGACAGAGCCAGGAGGAGTAAATTACCCTCGGACTGAGAGCTCTATAAGGTGAGTCTGGGGATTTATAAATATGAAATAAGGATAGCCAAGCGAGATGCATGGCGAAGCTTCTGCGAAAACGTAGAAGGCTGCAATGAATCCGCGAGATTTAGAAAAATACTCTCTAGGAACCCCGCGCCTATGGGGTATCTGAGAGATGATGGTGGGGACTGGTCGATGAGTAGCGAGGAGTCCCTAAGGCTTTTACTGGACAATCATTTTCCCGATGTCCCAGTTGCGCAGGGATCTTCGCCTGCATGGTCGGCGGTCGTTGGCCATGCAGAAGTTCCTGCCATTCCAATACGGGAAAGTCAAATAACCTGGGCTATATGGTCGTTCAAGCCCTATAAGTCTCCGGGCCCGGATGGAATCATTCCTGCACAGCTTCAAAGGTCTTTGGGGATTTCCTGCCGCTGGTTGGCCATCATATATACTAACTGCCTCAGGCTTAACTATATCCCGAAGTCTTGGCACACGGTTAGGGTTATTTTCATTCCGAAGGCCGGCAGAAGCTCTCATGTATCACCTAAGGATTTCAGACCAATCAGTCTCTCGTCGTTTCTTCTTAAGACGTTTGAGCGGTTGATTGACCTGTACCTACGGGAAAGGATACCTCAGGGGTTACTGTCGGCTTCACAGCATGCGTACTGCAAGGGCAGATCGACGGAAACGGCTCTCCATTCGATTGTAACGCAAATAGAGGGGTCCCTAGAACACAAAGAGTATGCTCTGGGTGCCTTTTTAGACATCGAGGGAGCTTTTAACAATGTCTTACCGGGGCAATCGAAAGAGCTTTGGTGGGTTTAGGAGTCGAGCCGGCTCTGGTTGAATTTATTAGCAAACTTCTATGCGGCAGAATTGTCGCAGCGGAGTGGGGTGGGGCCATAATAAAGAGGAAGGTGTGCAGGGGCACGCCACAGGGGGGTGTCCTATCTTCTCTCCTCTGGGTTGTGGTAGTCAACGAGCTTCTTGTGGAGCTGGAAGCCAATGGTTGTCGGGTGGTTGCCTATGCAGATGACCTCGCTATCCTAGTCAGAGGCAAATTTCTGGGCACCCTGCGCGATGTTCTGCAGGGCTACCTGGATACTGTGGCTAGGTGGGCTGAGTCATGTGGGTTGGCGGTCAACCCGGGAAAAACGGAATTGGTCCTTTTCACAAGGAGATATAAGATGCCCGATTTCAGAACGCCCTCGATTGGAGGGGTACCGTTGGTACTTTCTGATAGGGTTAAATATTTGGGGATTGTTTTGGACAAGAAACTGTCCTGGAGACCCAATGTGGAAGATCGGGCCAGGAAGGCCGCCATTGCCTTGTACTGCTGCAGAGGAGCTATCGGAAAGAGATGAGGACTCTCGCCAAGAATAGTACACTGGCTTTATGAGATGGTGGTCAACCCCATTCTGCTATATGGGGTGCTGGTCTGGTGGAAAGCACTGGACACGGCGAGCACCTCCAAAATGTTAGTGTCAGTGCAACGGACGGCGCTGATCGGTATCAGTGGCGCTCTCAGAACAACACCTACCTTGGCACTGAACGTCATGCTGAACATATACCCAGTAGATAATGCGGGAAAGGCGGCCGCGGCAAGGTCGTTGGTCAGGCTTCGTGATATGGGATATAGACTTTCTGACCGCGGACACTCTAGCCTTCTTACCAGTTTCGACTTCATCCCGGACAGAACGGACTACTGCATGCCGATAACTGCTCCCTATACAACCTTCACCCCAGTTATTTCAGAGAGAGAGGATTGGGGAAGTGGAATTATCTGGGGCATGGGACCGGTTAACTTATTCACGGATGGGTCAAAGCTGGATGGAAAGGTTGGTGGGGGGGTGTTTTGTCAAGAGCTAAATTTAAGCCGCAAGTTTAAGTTGGCTGATCACTGCAGTGTATTCCAAGCGGAAATTGCTGCGATTAAGGATGCGGTGGATGGAATGCTATCCAGTGCTACCACGGTTAGGGAATTTAACATCTACTCTGATAGCCAAGCGGCTATCAAGGCCTTGAGCTCAACTACAGTGCGATCGAGAGTGGTCTGGGAGTGCCTGACCTCGCTTGCGATTGCATCGAATTATTTTACAATTAAGATTATCTGGGTCCCGGGCCATAGTGATATCCCGGGTAACTGTCAAGCGGATCTCTTAGCCCGCATCGGTACAACTGAACCGGATGAAGATGGCTGTAGGGATTTCGGGATCCCGCTGGCCACCTGTGGATTGCTCCTCCATAGTTGGGCCTCGAATCAGCTCAGCAAACGTTGGGCGGATACCACGTCTTGCAGGGTAGCAAGATCTTTCTGGCCAAAAGTGGATGGCAGGAGGTCTGCTGAAATAATTGGATTCACTAAGGCTCACCTATCAATGGTCATTGGGGTTTTGACGGGGCACTGTCCCATGGGTATCCATGCGGTACGTCTCAATATACTGGAAACTCCATCCTGCTGCAGCTGTATGGAGGATGATGAGGTGGAATCACCAAATCACTTTATGCTTGATTGTCCAGCTTTTGCCAGAACTAGGCGAAAGTACTTCGGTCGCGACTCACTTGGATCTCCCGAGGATATATCCAAAGTTGAGATCGGTATCATTCGGAGCTTTATCGTTGCTACCCAACGATTCTCTAAGTAGCTAGATCTAAGTCACCGTTATTTTTGGTGCATGTGGTATCACAACGGACCTTCGTGTTGTCCAAGTCAGCTATCCTTATCAGGGCAGCTACCAGCTAACCTATCCTATCCTATCCTTGCCACTTACCTATATTGGTCTGTACCAAAATCCGTAAAAAATTGTTCTAAAATAATTGTTGGCGCACAATAAAAACTTTAAAGAGGAGTAATAGCTTAACCGGCCTATTTTTTTGGACAAATTTTATTTACACGTAAATGCATAGGTCTTTATTTAACAGATTCTTTGTTTTTCATTTTAGTTGTTTTCAAAAAAATATGAAATCTCAAATAATGAGTCAACGTTTGTTCAAATTCACTAAATTTATTTATTTATAACAATTAATTGCAAATTTGATCCAAAATGTTTTTTGCCTTTCCAGATTTTATTCTCATTTTAGATATAGCACGTCTTATACTGAACAAAAAATAAATAAATTTCCTACAAAGATATAACGTAAAATTTGTATATTGTCTTTTATGCTAATTTATTTTGATGTTTTTATTTTATTTTATTATATTATCTTATATTTCAACTTAATTTATTATTATTTAAATGCAGCTTGATTGCATCGGAAAATTTCACGTTGTATCTTAAAGGAAAAAAACGACCCAAAAACGTTTTCGATTTTAGGTCGAAATATTTCATAGGCGGTATATTACTCTCTTATCTATATATTAATACGCTAACATAATTTCCATACAATCAATTGACAGGCTGTTTCGCGTAGTTAGCGTACGTAAAATCATATAAAAGTTATATGAATCGATTCTTATGGATCAGCTAGGATCTAACAAGTATTGCTCTATTTGTTTATAATTAACAGACAAATTTTTTTGTAAATTCGAAAAGCTGTGCAAATATCGAAATTGCCATCTGTAACACCCATTATGATCACAAACCCCCCTGAATTCGAAACTCCAAAAGCTGTATTGTCGCTTTGCTCAAATGTTTCATCTGTACACATTAGGGTCGAGTGTAATTATTTTTTTTCGAAATCGCTTTTGGCTGACCTCCAGAAAGTTGCCTTTCTAGACCAGAAATAAGGTAGAAAATTTTTATTTCACTCATCGTATGGTTGGAGGTGCCCAACGGAACTAAACTTTGAAAAAGACGGTAGGTATACATTTTTTTTTGTTTTTTTTTTTTGTCATTGATTTACTTTCCCTTGTTGTTATTGTGCTCATTGATTTCAAAGCCTAATGATTTTCATGGCCTAGTATGTGCCAGTAAAACCTTTACTTATACACTTGATTAGAAACATACTATTATCAACAAAAAACTGTAAAACACCATTTAAAATTTGTACTTTTTAGTTATAATATGTAATTTTACTAAAGTTATGTATATTAAAAAATAAATAAAATAAATATGTAAATAATGAGCTTTGTAAAATCGCGATTAGTTTCCTCAACTTCTTGGGGCTGGGGGCACCACAAAACGCCATCCTACGAAAATAATATTTGGTGGTTTTGGTTAACTCTTATAAAGACAATCACTCCACCCTAGTACACATGTATATATTCGTACGCGCCAGTTCAAATAAAACATTGTTTCCCATTGTTGCACTTACCTATATTGGTCTGTACCAAAATCCTTAAAACATTGTTCTAAAATAATTGTTAGCGCACAAAAAAACCTTAACGAGAAGTAATAACTTAACCGGCCTATTTTTTTGGACAAATTTTACTTACACGTAAATGCATAGGTCTTTATTTAACAGATTCTTTGTTTTTCATTTTAGGTGCTTTCAAAAAAACATGAAATCACAAAGGTGAATCAACTTTTGTTCAAACTCACTAAATTTATCTATTTATAACAATTAATTGCAAATTTGACCCAAAATGTTTTTTGCATTTCCATATTTTATGCTCATTTTAGATCTAGCACGTCTTATACTGAACAAAAAATAAATAAATTTGCTACAAAGATATTACATTAAAATTTGTATATTGTCTTTTATGCTAATTTATTTTGATAATTCTTATTTTATTTTATTATATTATCTTATACTTCAACTTAATTTATTATTATTTAAATGCAATTTGATTGCATCGGAAAATTTCACGTTGTATCTTAAACGAAAAAACGACCCAAAAATGTTTTCGATTTTAGGTCGAAATATTGCATAGGCAGTATATTACTCTGCTATCTATATATTAATACGCTAACAAAATTTCCATACAATCAATTGACAGGCTGTTTCGCATAGTTAGCGTACGTAAAATCATATAAAAGTTATATGAATCGATTCGTATGGATCAGCCGCAGTGCATAGGAATATTTTTGTTAACAAATATTACTCTATTTGTTTATAATTAATAGAAAAAGTTTTTTGTAAATTCGAAAGCCTGTGCAAATATCGAAATTGCCATCTGTAGTACCCATTATTATAACAAACCCCCCTGAATTCGAAACTCCAAACTCTGTATTGTCGCGTTGCTCAAATGTTTCATCTCTACACATGTATATATTCGTACGCGCCAAACGGTGTCTTACTCATTTTCAGTTCAAATAAAATATGAAATCACAAATAATGAGTCAACTTTTGTTCAAACTCAATAAATTTATTTATTTATAAGAATTAGTTGCAATTTTGACCACATTTTTTTTTGTTTTTTTTTTTGTCATTGATTTACTTTCCCTTGTTGTTATTCTGCTCATTGATTTCAAAGCCTAATGATTTTCATGGCCTAGTATGTGCCAGTAAAACTTTTACTTACACACTTGATTAGAAACATACTAGTATCAACAAAAAACTGTAAAACACCATTTAAAATTTGTACTTTTTAGTTATAATATGTAATTTTACTAAAGTTATGTATATTAAAAAAGAAATAAAATAAATATGTAAATAATGAGCTTTGTAAAATCGCAATGATCTTCCTCAACTTCTTGGGGCTGGCGGCACCACAAAACGCCATCCTACGAAAATAATATTTGGTGGTTTTGGTTAACTCTTATAAAGACAATCACTCCACCCTAGTACACATGTATATATTCGTACGCGCCAGTTCAAATAAAACATTGTTTCCCGTTGTTGCCACTTACCTATATTGGTCTGTACCAAAATCCTTAAAAAATTGTTCTAAAATAATTGTTGGCGCACAAAAAAACCTTAAAGAGAAGTAATAACTTAACCGGCCTATTTTTTTGGACAAATTTTACTTACACGTAAATGCATAGGTCTTTATTTAACAGATTCTTTGTTTTTCAGTTTAGGTGCTTTCAAAAAAACATGAAAACACAAATAGTGAATCAACTTTTGTTCAACCTCACTAAATTTATCTATTTATAACAATTAATTGCAAATTTGAAACAAAATGTTTTTTGCATTTCCATATTTTATGCTCATTTTAGATCTAGCACGTCTTATACTGAACAAAAAATAAATAAATTTGTTTCAAAGATATTACATTAAAATTTGTATATTGTCTTTTATGCTAATTTATTTTGATATTTCTTATTTTATTTTATTATATTATCTTATATTTCAACTTAATTTATTATTATTTAAATGCAACTTGATTGCATCGGTAAATTTCACGTTGTATCTTAAACGAAAAAACGACCCAAAAATGTTTTCGATTTTAGGTCGAAATATTGCATAGGCAGTATATTCTCTACTATCTATATATTAATACGCTAACAAAATTTCCATACAATCAATTGACAGGCCGTTTCGCATAGTTAGCGTACGTAAAATCATATAAAAGTTATATGAATCGATTCGTATGGATCAGCAGCAGTGGATAGGCCTATTTTTGTTAACAAAAATTACTCTATTTGTTTATAATTAATAGAAAAAGTTTTTAGTAAATTCGAAAGCCTGTGCAAATATCGAAATTGCCATCTGTAGTAATCATTATTATAACAAACCCCCCTGAATTCGAAGCTCCAAAAGCTGTATTGTCACGTTGCTCAAATGTTTCATTTCTACACATGTATATATTCGTACGCGCCAAACGGTGCCTTACTCATTTTCAGTTCAAATAAAATATTGTTTCGCATTGTTGCCACTTACCTATATTGGTCTGTACACGTAAATGCATAGGTCTTTATTTAACAGATTTTTTGTTTTTTATTTTAGTTGCTTTCAAAACAACATGAAATCACAAAGAATGAGTCAACTTTTGTTCAAACTCACTAAATTTATTTATTTATAACAATTAATTGCAAATTTGACTCAAAATGTTTTTTGCATTTCCAGATTTTATGCTCATTTTAGATATAGCACGTCTTATACTGAGCAAAAAATAAATTTGCTACAATGATATAACGTAAAATTTGTATATTGTCTTTTATGCTAATTTATTTTGATATTTCTTATTTTATTTTATTATATTCAAGGTTCGATTCGAAACGCTGTATAGCTAAATGGTTAGCGCAGCATGCCTAAAGCGTACTGATGATGAAGGCTTAGCACCCTTCGAAATGGATATATCTGCGCAGCTATAGCAGGTTGTCTGAAAAATTTTCTACTTACTATTCCAAAAACAAAATACAATTTTTCAAATTTAGAAAAATTAAAAAATAACAATAATTATCATTAGAAAAAAATTATTGTTCTGGCCTTGAGCTCGAATCGCACCTTGAATCATTTATCAATAGGCCGATAAAAACAAAAACAATTGTTAATAAACCATGAGCACTTGGGAATGTCAAACAAAGTAATTGACAATAAACAAAAATCCAGCATTATCAGTGACTTGCACCAGATGGCGCAACACTGAATAAATATAGTTGGTAAAAAGGAATAGAAGTAGCAAATTTTCCAGTCAAACGAACCAACGCTGTATAGCTAAATGGTTAGCGCAGCATGCCTAAAGCGTACTGATGATGAAGGCTTAGCACCCTTCGAAATGGATCTATCTGTGCAGCTATGGCAGGTTGTCTGCAAAATTTTCTACTTACTATTCCAAAAACAAAATACAATTTTTCAAATTAGAAAAATTAAAAAATAACAATAATTATCATTAGGAAAAAAATTATTGCTCTGGCCTTGCGCTCGCATCGAACCTTGAATCATTTATCAATAAGCCGATAAAAACAAAAACAATTGTTAATAAACCATGAGCACTTGGGAATGTCAAACAAAGTAATTGACAATAAACAAAAATCCAGCATTATCAGTGACTTGCACCAGATGGCGCAACACTGAATAAATATAGTTGGTAAAAAGGAATAGAAGTAGCAAATTTTCCGGTCAAACAAACCACCGCTGTATAGCTAAATGGTTAGCGCAGCATGCCTAAAGCGTACTGATGATGAAGGCTTAGCACCCTTCGAAATGGATCTATCTGTGCAGCTATGGCAGGTTGTCTGCAAAATTTTCTACTTAATATTCCAAAAACAAAATACAATTTTTCAAATTAGAAAAATTAAAAAATAACAATAATTATCATTAGGAAAAAAATTATTGCTATGGCCTTGCGCTCGAATCGAACCTTGAATCATTTATCAATAGGCCGATAAAAACAAAAACAATTGTTAATAAACCATGAGCACTTGGGAATGTCAAACAAACAAAAATCCAGTATTATCAGTGACTTGCACCAGATGGCGCAACACTGAATAAATATAGTTGGTAAAAAGGAATAGAAGTAGCAAATTTGCCAGTCAAACAAACCACCGCTGTATAGCTAAATGGTTAGCGCAGCATGCCTAAAGCGTACTGATGATGAAGGCTTAGCACCCTTCGAAATGGATCTATCTGCGCAGCTATGGCAGGTTGTCTGAAAAATTTTCTACTTACTATTCCAAAAACAAAATACAATTTTTCAAATTTATAAAAATTAAAATATAACAATAATTATCATTAGGAAAAAAATTATTGTTCTGGCCTTGAGCTCGAATCGAACCTTGAATCATTTATCAATAGGCCGATAAAAATAAAAACAATTTTATTATATTACCTTATATTTCAACTTAATTTATTATTATTTAAATGCAACTTCATTGCCTCGGAAAATTTCACGTTGTATCTTAAACGAAAAAAATTACCCAAAAACGTTTTCGATTTTAGGTCGAAATATTGCATAGGCCGTATATTACTCTACTATCATATATTAATACGCTAACATAATTTCCATACAATCAATTGACAGGCTGTTCCGCATAGTTAGCGTACGTAAAATGATATAAAAGTTATACGAATCGATTCGTATGGATCAGCCGCAGTGCATAGGCCTATTTTTGTTAACAAATATTACTCTATTTGTTTATAATTAATAGAAAAAGTTTTTTGTAAATTCGAAAATCTGTGCAAATATCGAAATTGCCATCTGTAGTACCCATTATGATCACAAACCCCCCTGAATTCGAAACTCCAAAAGCTGTATTGTCGCGTTGCCCAAATGTTTCATCTGTACACATTAGGGTGGAGTGAAATTATTTTTTTTCGAAATCGCTTTTGGCTGACCTCCAAAAAGTTGCCTTTCTAGACCAGAAATAAGGTAGAACATTTGTATTTCACTCATCGTATGTTTGAGGTGCCCAACGCAACTAAACTTTGAAAAAGACGGCAGGTACAACATTTTTTTTTGTTTTTTTTTTTTTTGTCATTGATTTACGATCGCGGGTTCGAATCGAGCTCAAGGCCTAACAATAATTTTTTATCATTATTATTGTTATGATAACTTTTTCTTAATTGAAAAAATTGTTAAATTAGAATAGAAGAAAGAAAAAAGAAAAAAGAAGTTGCGATCTTAAAATCAGTAGGCCGATATAACAACAAAAATTGTCATTGATTTACTTTCCCTTGTTCTTATTGTGCTCATTGATTTCAAAGCCTATTGATTTTCATGGCCTAGTATGTGCCAGTAAACTTTTACTTATACACTTGATTAGAAACATACTATTAGCAACAAAAAACTGTAAACCACCATTTAAAATTTGTAATTTTTAGTTATGATATGTAATTTTACTAAAGTTATGTATATTAAAAAGAAATAAAATAAATATGTAAATAATGAGCTTTGTAAAATCGCGATTATTTTGCTCAACTTCTTGGGGCTGGGGGCACCTCAAGACGCCATCCTACGAAAATATTATTTGGTGGTTTTGGTTAACTCTTATAAAGACAACTTTTCATTGCTAGGCCATTACAAAAAAAAAAAAAAAACAAAAAAAAATCTATAGGGTATCACTCCACCCTAGTACACATGTATATATTCGTACAGGCCAAACGGTGAGAGAACTACTGCCTTAATCATTTTCAGTTCAAATAAATTATTGTTTCCCATTGTTGCCACTTACCTATATTGGTCTGTACCAAAATCCTTAAGAAATTGTTCTAAAATAATTGTTAGCGCACAAAAAAACTTTCAAGAGAAGTAATAACTTAACCGGCCTATTTTTTTTGGACAAATTTTACTTACACGTAAATTCATAGGTCTTTATTAAACAGATTCTTTGTTTTTTATTTTAGGTGCTTTCAAAAAAACATGAAATCACAAAGAATGAGTCAACTTTTGTTCAAACTCACTAAATTTTTTTTATTTATAACAATTAATTGCAAATTTGACCCAAAATGTTTTTTGCGTTTCCAGATTTTATGCTCATTTTAGATATAGCACGTCTTATACTGAGCAAAAAATAAATTTGCTACAATGATATAACGTAAAATTTGTCTTTTATGCTAATTTATTTTGATATTTCTTATTTTATTTTTATTATATTATCTTATATTTCAACTTAATTTCTTATTATTTAAATGCAACTTGATTGCATCGGAAAATTTCACGTTGTATCTTAAACGAAAAAAACGACCCAAAAATTTTAGGTCGAAATATTGCATAGGCCGTATATTACTCTACTATCTATATATTAATACGCTAACATAATTTCCATACAATCAATTGACAGGCTGTTTCGCATAGTTAGCGTACGTAAAATCATATAAAAGTTATTCGAATCGATTCGTATGGATCAGCCGCAGTGCATAGGGCTATTTTTGTTAACAAATATTACTCTATTTGTTTATAATTAATAGAAAAAGTTTTTTTGTAAATTCGAAAATCCGTGCAAATATCGAAATTGCCATCTGTAACACCCATTATGATCACAAACCCCCCTGAATTCTAAGCTCCAAAATCTGTATTGTCGCGTTGCTCAAATGTTTCATCTGTACACATTAGGGTGGGGTGAAATTATTTTTTTCGAAATCGCTTTTGGTTGACCTCCAGAAAGTTGCCTTTCTAGACCAGAAATAAGGTAGAAAATTTGTATTTCACTCATCGTATGTTTAGAGGTGCCCAACGCAACTAAACTTTGAATAAGACGGTAGGTAAACAATTTTTTTTTGTTTTTTTTTTTTTTGTCATTGATTTACTTTCCCTTGTTGTTATTGTGCTCATTGACTTCAAAGCCTACTGATTTTCATGGCCTAGTATGTGCCAGTAAACTTTTACTTATACACTTGATTAGAAACATACTATTAGCATATTTACACCATTTGAAATTTGTAATTTTTAGTTATAATATGTAATTTTACTAAAGCTATGTATATTAAAAAGAAATAAAATAAATATGTAACTAATGAGCTTTGTAAAATCGCGATTATTTTGCTCAACTTCTTGGGGCTGGGGGCACCTCAAAACGCCATCCTACGAAAATAATATTTGGTTGTTTTGGTTAACTCTTATAAAGACAACTTTTCATTGCTAGGCCATTACAAAAAAAAAAACAAGTAAGGAAGGTTAAGTTCGGGTGTAACCGAACATTACATACTCAGTTGAGAGCTATGGTGACAACATAAGGGAAAATAACCATGTAGGAAAATGAACCGAGGGAAACCCTGGAATGTGTATCAAATGAAAGGCATTAAAGAGTATTTTATGAGGGAGTGGGCCATAGTTCTATAGGTGGACGCCATTTAGGGATATAGCCATAAAGGTGGATCAGGGTTGACTCTAGAATGCGTTTGTACGATATGGGTATCAAATTAAAGGTAATAATGAGGGTTTTAAAAGGGAGTGGTGGTTGTTGTATAGGTGGTCGCCTTTTCGAGATATCGCCATAAAGGTGGACCAGGGGTGACTCCGGAATGCGTTTGTACGATATGGGTATCAAATGAAAGGTGTTAATGAGTATTTTAAAAGGGAGTAATCCTTAGTTCCATAGGTGGACGCCGTTTCGAGATATCGCCACAAAGGTGGACTAGGGGTGACCCTAAAATTTGTTTGTACAATATGGGTATCAAAAGAAAGGTGTTAATGAGTATTTTAAAAGGGAGTAATCTTTAGTTTCATAGGTGGACGCCGTTTCGAGATATCGCCATAAAGGTTGAGCAGGGGTGACCCTAGAATTTGTTTGTACAATATGGGTATCAAAAGAAAGGTGTTAATGAGAATTTTAAAATGGGAATAATCCTTAGTTCCATAGGTGGACGCCGTTTCGAGATATCGCCATAAAGATGGAGCAGGGTGATCCTAGAATTTGTTTGTACAATATGGGTATCAAAAGAAAGGTGTTAATGAGTATTTTAAAAGGGAGTAATCCTTAGTTCCATAGGTGGGACGCCGTTTCGGAGATATCGCCACAAAGGTGGACCAGGGGTGACCCTAGAATTTGTTTGTACAATATGGGCATCAAACGAATGGTGTTAATGAGTATTTGAAAAGGAAGTGGGCCTTAGTTCTATAGGTGGATGCCGTTTCGAAATATCGCCATAAAGGTGGGACCAGGGGTGACTCTAGAATGTGCTTGTACGATATGGGTATCAAATTAAAGGTATTAATGAGGGTTTTAAAAGGAGTGGTGGTTGTTGTATAGGTGGTCGCCTTTTCGAGATATCGCCATAAAGGTGGACCAGGGGTGACTCCAGAATGCGTTTGTACGATATGGGTATTAAATGAAAGGTGTTAATGAGTATTTTAAAAGCGGAGTAATCCTTAGTTCCATAGGGTGGACGCCGTTTCGAGATATCGCCATAAAGGTGGACCAGGGGTGACCCTAGAATTTGTTTGTACAATATGGGTATCAAAAGAAAGGTGTTAATGAGTATTTTAAAAGGGAGTAATCCCTAGTTCCATATGGTGGACGCCGTTTCGAGATATCGCCACAAAGGTGGACCAGGGGTGACCCTAGAATTTGTTTGTACAATATGGGGCATCAAACGAATGGTGTTAATGAGTATTTTAAAAGGGAGTGGGCCCTTAGTTCTATAGGTGGACCCCGGTTCGAAATATCGCCATAAAAGTGGACCAAGGGTGACTCTAGAATGTGTTTGTACGATATGGGTATCAAATTAAAGGTATTAATGAGGGTTTTAAAAGGGAGTGGTGGTTGTTGTATAGGTGGTCGCGCATTTTCGAGATATCGCCATAAAGGGTGGACCCAGGGGTGATCCTAGAATTTGTTTGTAAAATTTGTGTATCAAAAGAAAGGTGTTAATGAGTATTTTAAAAGGGAGTAATCCTTAGTTCCATAGGTGGACGCCGTTTCGAGATATCGCCATAAAGGTGGAGCAGGGGTGACCCTAGAATTTGTTTGTACAATATGGGTATCAAACAAAAGGAGTTAATGAGTATTTTAAAGGGAGTGGGCCTTAGTTCTATAGGTGGACGCCTTTTCGAGGTATCGCAATAAAGGTGGACCAGGGGTGACTCTAGACTTTGTTTGTACGATATGGGTATCAAATAAAAGGTGTTAATGAGTATTTTAAAAGGGCGTGGGGCTTAGTTCTATAGGTGGACGCCTTTTCGAGATATCGCCATAAAGGTGGACCAGGGTGACTCTGTAATGAGTTTGTTCGATATGGGTATCAAATTAAAGGTATTAATGAGAGTTTTTAAAAGGGAGTGGTGTGAAGGCGTTTTCCAGATATCGACCAAAAATGTGGGACCAGGTGACCCAGAACATCATCTGTTGGATACCGCTAATTTATTTATATATGTAATACCTGCCAAGATTTTAAGGGTTTTTTATTTCGCCCTGCAGAAACATTTTCATTTTCTTCTACTTAATATGGTAGGTGTCACAACAATTTAAAGTTTTTTCTAAAGTTATATTTCGCGTCAATAAAACAATCCAATTACCTTACCATGTTTCATCCCTTTTTTCGTATTTGGTATAGAATTATGGCATTTTTTCATTTTTCGTAATTTTCGATATCGAAAAAGTGGGCGTGGTCATAGTCGGATTTCGTTCATTTTTTATACCAAGATAAAGTGAGTTCAGATAAGTACGTGAACTAAGTTCAGTAAAGATATGTCGATTTTTGCTCAAGTTATCGTGTTAAGGGCCATGCGGAAGGACAGACGGACGACTGTGTATAAAAACTGGGCGTGGCTTCAACCGATTTCGCCCATTTTAACATAAAAACAGTTAACGTCATAAATCTATGCCCCTACCAAATTTCAAAAGGATTGGTTAATTTTTGTTCGATCTTATGCGTTAAAAGTATCCTAGACAAATTAAATGAAAAAGGGGCGGAGCCACGCCCATTTTGAAATTTTCTTTTATTTTTGTATTTTGTTGCACCATATCATTACTGGAGTTGAATGTTGACATAATTTACTTATATACTGTAAAGATATAAAATTTTTTGTTAAAATTTTACTTTAAAAAAAAATTTTTTTTTAAAAGTGGGCGTGGTCGTTCTCCGATTTTGCTATTTTTTATTTAAGCGGTATATATAGTAATAGGAGTAACGTTCCTGCCAAATTTTATCGTGATATCTTTAACGACTGCCAAATTACAGCTTGCAAAATTTTTAAATTACCTTCTTTTAAAAGTGGGCGGTGCCACGCCATTGTCCCAAAATTTTACTAATTTTCTATTCTGCGTCATAAGCTCAACTCATCTACCAGGTTTCGTCGCTTTAGCTGTCTTTTGTAATGAATTATCGCACTTTTTCGGTTTTTCGAAATTTTCGATATCGAAAAAGTGGGCGTGGTTATAGTCCGATATCGTTCATTTTAAATAGCGATCTGAGATGAGTGCTCAGGAACCTACATACCAAATTTCATCAAGATACCTCAAAATTACTCAAGTTATCGTGTTAACGGACGGACGGACGGACATGGCTCAATCAAATTGTTTTTCGATCCTGATTATTTTGATATATGGAAGTCTATATCTATCTCGATTCCTTTATATATGTACAACCAACCGTTATCCAATCAAACTTAATATACTCTGTGAGCTCTGCTCAACTGAGTATAATAAGAAATATCAACATAAATTAGCATAAAAGACAATATACAAATTTTACGTTATATCTTTGTAGCAAATTTATTTATTTTATTTCAGTATAAGACGTGCTATATCTAAAATGCGCATAAAATCTGGAAGTGCAAAAAACATTTTGGGTCAAATTTGCAATTAATTGTTATAAATAAATAAATTTAGTGAGCTTGAACAAAAGTTGGCTCATTAATTGTGATTTCATGTTTTTTTGAAAGCACCTAAAATAAGAAACAAAAAATCTGTTTAATAAAGACCTATGCATTTACGTGTAAGTAAAATTTGTCCAAAAAAATAGGCCGGTTAAGTTATTACTTCTCTTTAAAGTTTTTTTGTGCGCTAACAATTATTTTAGAACAATTTTTTAAGGATTTTGGTACAGACCAATATAGGTAAGTGGCAACAATGGGAAACAATATTTTATTTGAACTGAAAATGAGTAAGGCAGTAGTTCTCTCACCGTTTGGCGTGTACGAATATATACATGTGTACTAGGGTGGAGTGATACCCTATGGATTTTTTTTTTTGTTTTTTATACTCAGTTGAGCAGAGCTCACAGAGTATACTAAGTTTGATTGGATAACGGTTGGTTGTACATATATAAAGGAATCGAGATAGATATAGACTTCCATATATCAAAATAATCAGGATCGAAAAAAATTTGATTGAGCCATGCCCGTCCGTCCGTCCGTTAACACGATAACTTGAGTAAATTTTGAGGTATCTGGATGAAATTTGGTGTGTAGGTTCCTGAGCACTCATCTCAGATCGCTATTTAAAATGAACGATATCGGACTATAACCACGCCCACTTTTTCGATATCGAAAATTTCGAAAAACCGAAAAAGTGCGATAATTCATTACAAAAGACAGCTAAAGCGACGAAACTTGGTAGATGAGTTGAGCTTATGACGCAGAATAGAAAATTAGTAAAATTTTGGACAATGGGCGTGGCACCGCCCACTTTTAAAAGAAGGTAATTTAAAACTTTTGCAAGCTGTAATTTGGCAGTCGTTGAAGATATCATGATAAAATTTGGCAGGAACGTTACTCCTATTACTATATATACGCTTAATAAAAAATAGCAAAATCGGAGAAGGACCACGCCCACTTAAAAAAAAATTTTTTTTTAAAGTAAAATTTTAACAAAAAATTTAATATATTTACAGTATATAAGTAAATTATGTCAACATTCAACTCCAGTAATGATATGGTGCAACAAAATACAAAAATAAAAGAAAATTTCAAAATGGGCGTTGCTCCGCCCTTTTTCATTTAATTTGTCTAGGATACTTTTAACGCCATAAGTCGAACAAAAATTAACCAATCCTTTTAAATTTGGTAGGGGCATAGAATTTATGAAGTTAACTGTTTTCTGTGAAAATAGGCGAAATCGGTTGATGCCACGCCCAGTTTTTATACACAGTCGTCCGTCTGTCCTTCCGCATGGCCGTTAACACGATAACTTGAGCAAAAATCGACATATCTTTAATGAACTTAGTTCACGTGCTTACTTGAACTCACTTTATCTTGGTATGAAAAATGAACGAAATCCGACTATGACCACGCCCACTTTTTCGATATCGAAAATTACGAAAAATGAAAAAAATTCCATAATTCTATACCAAATACGAAAAAAGGGATGAAACATGGTAAGGTAATTGGATTGTTTTATTGACGCGAAATATAACTTTAGAAAAAACTTTATAAAATGGTTGTGACACCTACAATATTAAGTAGAAGAAAATGAAAATGTTCTGCAGGGCGAAATAAAAAACCCTTAAAATCTTGGCAGGTATTACATATATAAATAAATTAGCGGTATCCAACAGATGATGTTCTGGGTCACCCTGGTCCACATTTTGGTCGATATCTGGAAAACGCCTTCACACCACTCCCTTTTAAAACTCTCATTAATACCTTTAATTTGATACCCATATCGTACAAACAAAGTCTAGAGTCACCCCTGGCCCACCTTTATTGCGATACCTCGAAAAGGCGTCCACCTATAGAACTAAGGCCCACTCCCTTTTAAAATACTCATTAACTCCTTTCGTTTGATACCCATATTGCACAAACGAATTCTAGAGTCACCCCTGGCCCACCTTTATGGCGATATCTCGAAACGGCGTCCACCTATGGAACTAAGGAATACTCCCTTTTAAAATACTCATTAACACCTTTCTTTTGATACCCATATTGTACAAACAAATTCTAGGGTCACCCCTGCTCCACCTTTATGGCGATATCTCGAAACGGCGTCCACCTATGGAACTAAGGATTACTCCCTTTTAAAATACTCATTAACACCTTTCTTTTGATACCCATATTGTACAAACAAATTCTAGGATCACCCCTGGTCCACCTTTATGGCGATATCTCGAAAATGCGACCACCTATACAGCAACCACCACTCCCTTTTAAAACCCTCATTAATACCTTCAATTTGATACCCATATCGTACAAACGCATTCTAGAGTCAACCCTGATCCACCTTTATGGCTATATCTCGAAACGGCGTCCACCTATGGAACTAAGGATTACTCCCTTTTAAAATACTCATTAACACCATTCGTTTGATGCCCATATTGTACAAACAAATTCTAGGGTCACCCCTGGTCCACCTTTGTGGCGATATCTCGAAACGGCGTCCACCTATGGAACTAAGGATTACTCCCTTTTAAAATACTCATTAACACCTTTCTTTTGATACCCATATTCTACAAACAAATTCTAGGGTCACCCCTGGTCCACCTTTATGGCGATATCTCGAAACGGCGTCGACCTATGAAAATAAAGATTAGTCCCTTTTAAAATACTCATTAACACCTTTCTTTTGATACCCATATTGTACAATCAAATTTTAGGGTCACCCCTAGTCCACCTTTATGGCGATATCTCGAAACGGCGTCCACCTATGGAACTAAGGATTACTCCCTTTTAAAATACTCATTAACACCTTTCATTTCATACCCATATCGTACAAACGCATTCTGCAGTCACCCCTGGTACAAACAAATTCTAGGGTCACCCCTGCTCCACCTTTATGGCGATATCTCGAAACGGCGTCCACCTATGGAACTAAGGATTACTCCCTTTTAAAATACTCATTAACACCTTTCTTTTGATACCCATATTGTACAAACAAATTCTAGGATCACCCCTGGTCCACCTTTATGGCGATATCTCGAAAATGCGACCACCTATACAGCAACCACCACTCCCTTTTAAAACCCTCATTAATACCTTCAATTTGATACCCATATCGTACAAACGCATTCTAGAGTCAACCCTGATCCACCTTTATGGCGATATCTCGAAAAGGCGACCACCTATACAACAACCACCGCTCCCTTTTAAAACCCTCATTAATACCTTTAATTTGATACCCATATCGTACAAACGCATTCTAGAGTCAACCCTGATCCACCTTTATGGCTATATCCCTAAATGGCGTCCACCTATAGAACTATGGCCCACTCCCTCATAAAATACTCTTTAATGCCTTTCATTTGATACACATTCCAGGGTTTCCCTCAGTTCATTTTCCTACATGGTTATTTTCCCTTATGTTGTCACCATAGCTCTCAACTGAGTATGTAATGTTCGGTTACACCCGAACTTAACCTTCCTTACTTGTTTTATTTTATTATATTATCTTATATTTCAACTTAATTTATTATTATTTAAATGCAACTTGGTTGCATCGGAAAATTTCACGTTGTATATTAAACGAACAAAACGACCCGTTTTTGGGTCGAAATATTGCATAGGCCGTATATTACTCTAATATCTATATATTAATACGCTAACAAAATTTCCATACAATCAATTGACAGGCTGTTTCGCATATAATGAACTACCGAATGATATTAAATCATGTCATTCCAATAAATTTAAACAAAATTGTACAATTATTGCAGAACACTACCAAATTAGTGCTGGACAGGCGGGCTTCCATAGCATCGATAGAAGTGCAGCGAAACTATTCTGCTATGTAGCGCCAAGACTTCCAATCTCTTGTACGCATACAAAAAAGGTTGCCGAAGCACATACTGAAACGCATCACTCGATTAACTCAGTGCATCGCCGTGCAGATGTTGCCTTCGCGCTTTACTAAAATGCGTAAAATGCCTACATACTACACTAGCACAACACTTTGTTCGCATGATCTGGAAGTCTCCCATCCATAGTACTCCAAGGTAGGACATAGATGTAACTATTTTAGATTGCATAGTCCAGAAGACAATTATAAACATGTAAAATAGATTTAAGTTAAGCTTAGGAAAGCCGTAATAAATAAATACATTACATTATAGTTAGAGTACGTAAAATCATATAAAAGTTATATGAATCGATTCCTATATATCATCCGCAGTGCATAGGCCTATTTTTGTCAACTCTGTTTGTTTATAATTAATAGAAAAAGTTTTTTGTAAATTCTAAAATCTTGTCAGATATCGAAATTGCCATCTGTAATACCCGTTATGATCACAAACTCCCCTGAATTCGAAACTCCAAAAGCTGCATTGTCGCGTTGCTCAAATGTTTCATCTCTACATACGTATATATTCAAACCTGCCAAACGGTGAGAGAACTACTGCCTTACTCATTTTCAGTTCAAATAAAATATTGTTTCCCATTGTGCCACTTACCTATATTGGTCTGTACCAAAATCCTAAAAAAATTGTTCTAAAATAATTGTTAGCGCACAAAAAAACTTTAAAGAGAAGTAATAACTTAACGGGCCTATTTTTTTGGACAAATTTTACTTACACGTAAATGCATAGGCTTTAATTTAACAGATTCTTTGTTTTTCATTTTAGTTGCTTTCAAAAAAACATGAATTCACAAATAATGAATCAAAATTTGTTAAAACTCAGTAAATTTATCTATTTATAACAATTAGTTGCAAATTTGACCCAAAATGTTTTTTGCATTTCCATATTTTATGCTCATTTTAGATATAGAACACCTTAAACTCAACAAAAAAAAAATATATTTGCTACAAGGATATTACATTAAAATTTGTATATTGTCTTTTATGCTAATTTATTTTAATATTTCTTATTTTATTTTATTATATTATCTTATATTTCAACTTAATTTATTATTATTTAAATGCAACTTGATTGCATCGGAAAATTTCACGCTGTATATTAAACGAAAAAAACAACCCAAAAACGTTTATGATTTTAGGTCGAAATATTGCATAGGCCGTATATTACTCTACTATTGATATATTAATACGCTAACAAAATTTCCATACAATCAACTGGCAGGCCGTTTCGCACAGTTAGCGTACGTAAAATCATATGAAAGTTATATGAATCGATTCGTATGGATCAGCCGCAGTGCATAGGCCTAGGTAGGTAGGTAGGTTGAACTGGCCGGTCCATGAGGACCTCACATAGACTGATTGAGTCCGTAGTGTTACCAGAAGTTTGTTTTAACGACCAAACTGAAAAACCCTATCAAAAACCAGCACCTATGTTATAAAATAACTCCGTCCTCTTGGCAAATACTAGAAGCTTCCTAGGACTTAAGCCACTTGCTGCTTCTAGATCTGACAGCTGTATCACTCCTAATAGCTGGAGTCTTAGCCTGGCAAATGCAGGGCACGAGCACAGAACGTGCTCGATCGTTTCCTCCTCCAACCCGCACTTCCTACACCTGCTATCACTGACCAAGCCTAATTTAAAGGCATGTGACGCCAGAAGGCTGTGTCCAGTCAGAATACCCGTCATGAGTCTACAGTCCTCTCTTTTTAATGATAGAAGCAACTGTGTTAGTCTAAGGTTGTAAGACCTACACATAATCTTCGGACACTTTACAGCCCCGCGCTTGAACCCACGCCTTTTCTGCTTGGTCGATCATGTGCACCTCTCGCCTTCGCTTAATCTCGCCCAATCTAATTGGGACGTCTACGGAGCAAGCTTCAAGGGATGCGCCCTTTTTAGCTAATTCGTCCGCTTTTTCATTCCCATCTATTCCCATATGCCCTGGGACCCAATATAGATGTATGCTTCTCCCTGTCCCGATTCTCTCCAGAGACTGCTTACACTCTAACACGCATTTAGATGCTGTGCTATGCGAGATTATTGCCTTAATTGCTGCTTGACTGTCAATATAAAAGTTAACACGGTTGCAGCTTAAGCTATTCTCTTCCAGGGTTTCTACTGCTTTGGTTACGGCTAAAATTTCCGCTTGGAAAACGCTACAGTAATCCGGCAGCCTGTAGGATCTGCTTAATTCCGGATCAGCGCAGTATACCGCAGACCCTACTCCTTCCACTATTTTGGAACCATCGGTGTACACATGTATCGCCTCGTCCGCCATTTGCGCACCCTTGCGCCAACCGTCCACCTCTATTGTGGCCTTAACATCTCCCTCAAAGTGCAGGTAGGGAATCATGTAGTCTGTTCGTCTTGTGACTGAGGACGCTATACTACTATGGCCATATGGTCGGCGCTCAAGCTGCCCCGAAGCATCGAGCCTGGTTGCGGTCGTTAACGCTTTGTTCTTTGCTACCAGGTCTACAGGTGGAATGTGCAGAATGGCATACAGTGCAGCCGTCGGGGTTGTTGTCCTCCACGTTGAGCTTCCATGACAGCTTACTGTCTAGGATGATTCCTAGATATTTTGTGCAAGGTTTCTCCTGTAAGGTCACCGCTCCTAACTTAGGCCTGGTCCAATTTGGGACCTTGTACCTCTTTGTAAACAAGACCATATCCGTCTTCTCCGCATTGACTTTCAGCCCGACATTAGATGCCCAGGTATGAATATCCCGAAGCGCCCGATCCATCAAAAAACTAATCGTTGGAAGGCATTTTCCACTTATGACAATTGCAACGTCATCTGCGTAAGCCGTAAGTTTTACGGGTCCCTCATCGAATTGCCTGAGCAGTTGGTTGATGACCAGTGTCCACAGTAGAGGTGATAGCACCCCTCCCTGCGGCGTGCCCTGTCCACTGATTTCGTGGCCTCGTACAATCCCCATTGTGATGTAATCTTTCTGCAATTTAACATGCAG
Organism: Eurosta solidaginis; assembly: GCF_040869045.1. NCBI lineage: Eukaryota > Metazoa > Arthropoda > Insecta > Diptera > Tephritidae > Eurosta > Eurosta solidaginis. The sequence continues at coordinate 157,839,658 of NC_090319.1, forward strand.
CCGATCCATCTGATTAAGGCAGGATGTACTTTAATGTAATTAAGACCATCCATAATCGCCCATTTTGCAACATTATTGAAAGCCCCGGCAATGTCCAAGAAGACTCCTAGAGCATACTCCTTATATTCCGGGGATTTCTCTATGCTTATTACCACCCTATGCAATGCGGTGCCTACCGACTTGCCTTTGGTGTACGCATGCTGTGTTGTGGAGAGCAGCTTTTCATCCACGTTGGACTTTATGTACACATCTATCAGCCTGTCAAAGGTTTTGAGCAGAAATGATGTTAAGCTAATGGGTCTATAGTCTTTGGGATACACGTGACCGATCTTCCCCGCCTTTGGTAGAAAAGCTACACGAGCAGTTCTCCAAGAGTGCGGTACACGATTCAGTCTTATGCACCCATCGAATATTATTTTAAGCCATTCCACGACCGCCCTACTTGAGACTTGTAGCATGGCCGGGAATATACCATCTGGGCCCGGCGATATAAACTTAGAAAACGTCTTCACTGCCCACTCGATCTTGGTATCGGTCACCAAGCCCGGCACCACTAGCTCCGTGATCGAAGTGTGAGTGATGTCTGCTGGTTCTTCTAAACCGTCTCCCGATGGGAAATGTGTATCGAGAAGCACCTCAAGGGATTCCTCACTATCACGTGACCATTCCCCGTTCTCTTTCTTTATTAGTCCCTGGACTATGTTTCCCTTTGCTAGGACTTTTTTCAACCGTGCTGTTTCACTGGAGCACTCTATGTCCGTACAGAAACTTTTCCATGAGTTTCTCTTCGCCCTGGTAATTTCACGCTTGTAGATCCTCAGTAGATCCCTGTACTCGTCCCGACACGCTTCGCTTTCCGCGGTCTTTGCGAGTTTAAACATTTCTTTTACCTGTCTTCTTAGAAGACTCAGCTCATTGCTCCACCATGGCGGCTTTGCTTTTCCTCTGAATCTTCTTAGAGGGCAAGCTTTGTTATACGCAGTCATAAGCGTCCTTGTTAGGAATTCATTCGACTCCTCCAGTTCCTCTACATTAGCAACCTCTTTGGGTTGTCCCAGTTTCGTTTCTACATGTTTCTGGAATTTATTCCAATTCGTTGCCCTAGGGTTTCTAAAGGTTCCTCCCTTCTCTACCCTCTTTAGTGGGATGCTGAAGCTTATATACGTATGGTCGGAGAAGGATGGTCTATCGAGAACCATCCAATCATACCTTGATATATCACGCTCGGAGCTCAATGTAATATCCAGAACATTGCTGGATGTTGGACCAATGTATGTAGGAACATTTCCCCTGTTGGCTATCTGCAAATTGGTTTGCAGGATGTAACAAAATAGAGATTCGCCTCTCTCGTTCGTATCTGCTCCTCCCCACGCATTGTGGTGCGCATTTGCATCTGCGCCTATGACCAACCGCCCTTTGCGCCCTTCCTCCTGTACTAGTATTCGAGGCCCCCTTCAGTCCCTCGTGAATGTTGTGCCGTGTGTTCCTCTGTGCGAGGCACCATTTAGCGGTTGGTCCTCTTCTAGCACGTTCGTGGTGACGTCGGGGACCTCCACCTGTCTTTTTTCCCTTAGGCTTCTGAGGTCCTTTTCGACTTCGCCCACTTCCAGCGTGTTAGGATTTTTATCCTCGGGACTTCTTTTCCTGAGTCGCATGTAAATTTTGCCAGTGCCAAAGGACATTTTGCCAAGCTGCGTGTACAAAATATCCTCCGCCTGCTTGTTTATTTGGAAGATGTAGAACTGACCATCCTCGGTAGGCCGAGATACAGTAAGTACCTTCCAATCCTGTGTCGGTATGTTCGGATTCTGATTCTGCAGAAGTCGCAGGGTATACTCCGACTTCATCACGCATGGTATCCATACCTTAACTTTTGGTACCGTGGGGATTTGCGCTTTATCCACCACCTCAAACCGCGCGTTCGTGCCTTGCCTTTGGAGGTTTGGAACGACTTCCTCCAGCCACCGCAAGCTCGCGATGTTGTCGCACGCTATCATCTTCACACCATTATACCATCCCCCCGAATCAAAGGTTGGAAGGGGCTTACTTGGTTGTTCCCGCATCATCTTAAGCATTAAGCTAATAAGCTCCCTTTCCACAGATCTCCACCTTTCAGTAGTCATTTGTCCGAACGGACTGCTACGATCAACCAGCGCCACAGTCAGTGACAGCTTTGCCACATCACTCATCTTCTCGGGAAAAGCAGGAGTCTTAGTGTTATCTCCCTTTGGAACCTCCGAGAACACCGGAGTCTTCGCGTTAACTCCCTTTAGCGCCTCCGAGAAAGCCGGAGTCTTAGCGTTATCTCCCTTTGGCTTATCTCCTACTTCCGTAGTTGGAACTTCCCTCTGACTGGCAGCTTTCGAGGTAGTTGCTACCTCGCTATTGGAACCCATCTGTCTTACAGCTTTGGGCCTACTTGTCTTGTTTATGCGACTGCCCTGCCTCGCGGCTCTAGGACTGGGTCCTTTCTGCCTCTTGAAAGCAGGCTTGTCGCCTTCTGCCGAACGTTGCCTCTTCATTCTGCCATTCGACGCTTCTTCCTCCTCGTACCGGTTGCAGAACTGAGGGTTTCTCGCAGCAAACCTTTTGAACTGCCTTCGACCTACTTCTACCGCTTCATGGGCCCATTCCAAGCGCTCGATCTCCACTTCTGTTGGGTCGACCACTGCTCCCAAGCGTTGTACAATTTTTAGTGCTGCACGGTACTGCGAGAGAGCTCTTTTACTTCCGTGCATAGGCCTATTTTTGTTAAGAAATATTACTCTATTTGTTTATAATTAATAGAAAAAGTTTATTGTAAATTCGAAAATCTGTGCAAATATCGAAATTGCCATCTGAAGTACCCATTATCATAATAAATCCCCTTGAATTCGAAACTCCAAAAGCTGCATTGTCGCGTTGCTCAAATGTTTCATCTCTACATATGTATATATTCCTACGCACCAAACGGTGCGAGAACTACTGCCTTACTCATTTTCAGTTCAAATAAAATATTGTTTCCCATTGTTGCCACTTACCTATATTGGTCTGTACCAAAATCCTTAAAAAATTGTTCTAAAATAATGTTAGCGCAAAAAAAACTTTAAAGAGAAATATTAACTTAACCGGCCTATTTTTTGGACAAATTTTACTTACACGTAAATGCATAGGGTTTTATTTAACAGATTTTTTGTTTTTTATTATAGTTGCTTTCAAAAAACCATGAAATCACAAATAAGGATTAACTTTTGTTCAAACTCACTAAATTTATTTATTTATAACAATTAATTGCAAATTTGACCCAAAATGTTTTTTCATTTCCAGATTTTATGCTTATTTTAGATATAGCATGTCTTATACTGAACAAAAAATAAATAAATTTGCTACAAAGGTATAACGTAAAATTTGTATATTGTCTTTTATGCTCATTTATCTTCATTTTCTTATTTTATTTTATTATATTATTTTGTATTTCAACTTAATTTATTACTATTTAAATGCAACTTGATTGCATCGGAAAATTTCACGTTGTATATTAAACGAAAAAAACGACCCAAAAACGTTTTCGATTTTAGGTCGAAATATTGCATAGGCCGTATATTACTCTACTATTTATATATTAATACGCTAACAAAATTTCCATACAATCAATTGACAGGCTGTTGCGCATAGTTAGCGTACGTAAAATCATATAAAGGTTATATGAATCGATTCGTATGGATCAGCCGCGTTGCATAGGCCTATTTTTGTTAACAAATATTACTCTATTTGTTTATAATTAATAGAAAAAGTTTTTTATAAATTCGAAAATCTGTGCAAATATCGAAATTGCTATCTGTAATACCCATTATGATTTGATATTTCTTATTTTATTTTATTATATTATCTTATATTTCAACTTAATTTATTATTATTTAAATGCAACTTGATTGCATCGGAAAATTTCACGTTCTATCTTATCGAAATATTTCATAGGCGGTATATTACTCTACTATCTATATATTAATACGCTAACATAATTTCCATACAATCAATTGACAGGCTGTTTCGCGTAGTTAGCGTACGTAAAATCATATAAAAGTTATATGAATCGATTCGTATGGATCAGCCGCAGTGCATAGGACTATTTTTGTTAACAAGTATTGCTCTATTTGTTTATAATTAACAGAAAAATTTTTTTGTAAATTCGAAAATCTGTGCAAATATCGAAATTGCCATCTGTAACACCCATTATGATCAAAAACCCCCTGTATTCGAAACTCCAAAAGCTGTATTGTCGCTTTGCTCAAATGTTTCATCTGTACACATTAGGATGGAGTGAAATTATTTTTTTTCGAAATCGCTTTTTGCTGACCTCCAGAAAGTTGCCTTTCTAGACCATAAATAAGGTAGACAATTTTTATTGCATTCATCGTATATTTAGAGGTGCTCCAACGCAACTAAACTTTGAAAAAGACGGTAGGTAAAAATTTTTTTTTGTTTTTTTTTTGTCATTGATTTACTTTCCTTTGTTGTTTTTGTGCTCATTGATTTCAAAGCCTACTGATTTTCATGGCCTAGTATGTGCCAGTAAAACTTTTACTTATACACTTGATTAGAAACATACTATTATCAACAAAAAACTGTCAAACACCATTTAAAATTTGTACTTTTTAGATATAATATGTAAGTTTACTAAAGTTATGTATATTAAAAAAGAAATAAAATAAATATGAAAATAATAAGCTTTGTAAAATCGCGATTATTTTGCTCAACTTCTTGGGGCTGGGGCACCTCAAAACGCCATACTACGAAAATAATATTTGGTGGTTTTGGTTAACTCTTTTAAAGACAAGTTTTCATTGCTAGGTCATTACAAAAAAAAAAAAACAAAAAAAAAATCCATAGGGTATCACTCCACCCTAGTACACATGAATATATTCGTACGCACCAAACGGTGAGAGAACCATTGCCTTACTTATTTTCAGTTCAAATAAAATATTGTTTCCCATTGATGCCACTTACCTATATTGGTCTGTACCAAAATCCTTAAAAAATTGTTCTAAAATAATTGTTAGCGCACATAAAAACCTTAAAGAGGAGTAATAACTTAACCGGCCTATTTTTTTAGCCAAATTTTAGTTACACGTAAATGCATAGGTCTTTATTAAAAATTTTAGTTGCTTTCAAAAAAACATGAAATCACAAATAATGAGTCAACTTTTGTTCAAATTCACTAAATGTATTTGTTTATAACAATTAATTGCAAATTTGACCCAAAATGTTTTTCGCACTTCCAGATTTTATGCTCATTTTAGATATAGCACGCCTTATACTGAGCAAAAAATAAATTTGCTACAATGATATAACGTAAAATTTGTATATTGTCTTTTACGCTAATTTATTTTGATATTTCTTATTTTATTTTATTATATTATCTTATATTTCAACCTAATTAATTATTATTTAAATGCAACTTGATTGCATCGGAAAATTTCACGCTGTATATTAAACGAAAAAAAACGACCCAAAAACGTTTTCGATTTTAGGTCGAAATATTGCATAGGCCGTATATTACTCTCCTATTTATATATTAATACGCTAACAAAATTTCCATACAATCAATTGACAGGCTGTTTGGGATAGTTAGCGTACGTAAAATCATATAAGCGTTATATGAATCGATTCGTATGGATCAGCCGCAGTGCATAGGCCTATTTTTGTTAACAAATATTATTCAATTGGTTTATAATTAATAGAACAAGTTTTTTGTAAATTCGAAAATCTGTGCAAATATCGAAATTGTCATCTGTAGTACCTATTATGATCACAAACCCCTGAATTCGAAACTCCAAAAGCTGCATTGTCGCGTTGCTCAAATGTTTCATCTCTACTTATGTTTATATTCGTACGAGCCAAACGGTGAGAGAACTACTGCCTTACTCATTTTCAGTTCAAATAAAATATTGTTTCCCATTTTTGCCACTTACCTATATCTAAACTTACCAAAATCCTTAAAAAATTGTTCTAAAATAATTGTTAGCGCACAAAAAACTTTAAAGAGAAGTAATAACTTAACCGGCCTATTTTTTTGGACAAATTTTACATACACATAAATGCATAGGTCTTTATTTGTCAGATTCTTTGCGTTTTTTTTTTAGGTGCTTTCAAAAAAACATGAAATCACAAATAATGAGTCAACTTTTGTTCAAACTCACTAAATTTATTTATTTATAACAATTAATTGCAAATTTGATAGAAAAAGTTTTTTGTAAATTCGAAAATCTGTGCCAATATCGAAATTTCCATCTGTAGTACCTATTATGATCACAAACCCCTGAATTCGAAACTCAAAAAGCTGCATTTTCGCGTTGCTGAAATGTTTCATCTCTACATATGTATATATTCGTGCGCGCCAAACGGTGAGAGAACTACTCATTTTTAGTTCAAATAAAATATTGTTTCCCATTTTTGCCATTTATCTATATTGGTCTGTACCAAAATCCTTAAAAAATTGTTCTAAAATAATTGTTAGCGCACAAAAAATGTAAAAAAGAAGTAATAACTTAACCGGCCTATTTTTTTGGACAAAATTTAACAGTAAATGCATTTTAACAGATTCTTTGTTTTTTATTTTAGGTGCTTTCAAAAAAACATGAAATCGCAAATAATGAGTCAACTTTTGTTCAAACTCACTAAATTTATTTATTTATAATAATTAATTGCAAATTTGACCCGAAATATTTCTTGCATTTCCAGATTTTATTCTCATTTTAGCACGTCTTATAGTGAACAAAAAATAAATAAATTTGCTACAAGGATATAACGTAAAATTTGCATATCGTCTTTTATGCTAGTTTATTTTGATATTTCTTATTTTATTTTATTACTAGAAGACCCGACAGACGTTGTCCTGCCCTAAATTTGGCCAATCTGCATACATTTTAATAAGCTTTTTTCGTCTGGCTGTGCCCTCCCACCTCTTCACTTTTTCCTAATCCTTTTATTCACTCCTCCCTCCGTCTTTTTCGCTTCATCTATCCTCATCTTCGTCTCATTCTATCTCTTTCTCAATCTCCTTCTCTCTTTTCTCTTCTCTCCATATCTTCTCATTCTTCTGCATCCCTTATTGCCTGTCCCAGAAGGTGGTATGTATTTTATTCCAGTCCCAGTCCCAGTCCCATTCCGAGTCTCAGTCCCAGTCCTAGTCTTAATCCCAGTCCCAGTCCGTCTCTGGATAATATATTACTCTGTACTAAAGCACTCATCCACAGCTTTCGTTTGATATCCATATTGTATAAACACATTCTAGGGGTGCCCGGGTCCGCGTTTTGACTTATAGCTTGAGACCCTAGTCACCCAGGGGTATGAAAATTACCCTCTATAAAGCACTCATCAACAGCTTTCATTTGATATCCATATTCTATAAACACACTCTAGGGGTACCCGGGTCCACGTTTTGGCCTATATCTCGAGACCCTAGTCACCCAGGGGAAACAAAACTACCCTGTACTGAAGAACTCATCAACAGCTTTCATTTGATATCCATATTGTTTAAACAAATTCTAGGAGTGCCCGGGTCCACGTTTTGGCCTATATCTCGAGGCCCTAGTCACCCAGGGATATGAAAATTACCCTCTAGTAAAGCACTCATCAACAGCTTTCATTTGATGTCCACATTCTATAAACACATTCTAGGGGTACCCGGGTCCACGTTTTGGCCTATATATCGAGACCCTAGTCACCCAGGGGCATGAAAGCCTCCCTGTACTAAAGCACTCAGTAACAGCTTTCCTTTGATATCCATATTGTATAAACACATTCTACGGGTACCCGGGTCCACGTTTTGGACTATATCTCGAGACCCTAGTCACCCAGGGGTATGAAAATTACTCTCCAATAAAGCAATCAATAACAGCTTTCATTTGATATCCACATTCTATAAACACATTCTAGGGGTACCCGGGTCCACGTTTTGGCCTATATCTCGAGACCCTAGTCACCCAGGGGTATGAGAGTTACCCTCTACTAAAGCACTCATCAACAGCTTTCATTTGATATCCATATTGTATAAACACATTCTAGGGGTGCCCGGGTCCGCGTTTTGGCATATAGCTCGAGACCCTAGTCACCCAGGGGTATAAAAACTACCCTGTACTAAAGCACTCATCAACAGCTTTCATCTGATATCCATATTGTATAAACACATTCTAGGGGTGCCCGGGTCCACGTTTTGGCCTATATCTCGAGACCCTAGTCACCCAGGGATATAAAAACTACCCTGTACTAAAGCACTCATCAACAGCTTTCATTTGATATCCATATTGTATAAACACATTCTAGGGGTGCCCGGGTCCACGTTTTGGTCTATATCTCGAGACCCTAGGGACCCTATAGACCTATCCTATATTTCAAGTTAGATAAAACTACACACGGGGTGCATAATAAATTCAAAATCGGTTCAGTAGTTTAGGAGTCCATTGGCCTCAATTGTGTGACACGTGTTTTTTATATCAAGATATTATCTTATATTTAAACCTAATTTATTATTATTTAAATGCAACTTGATTGCATCGGAAAATTTCACGTTGTATATCAAACGATAAAAACGACTCAAAAACGTTTTCGATGCGCTTCGTTTCGATGCGCTTCGAAGCACTCATCAACAGCTTTCATTTGATATCCATATTGTATAAACACATTCTAGGGTTGCCCGGGTCCACCTTTTGGCCTATATCTCGAGACCCTAGTCACCCAAGTGTATGAAAGCTACCCTGTACTAAAGCACTCATCAACAGTTTTCATTTGATATCCACATTGTATAAACACATTCTAGGGGCGCCCGGGTCCACGTTTTGGCCTATATCTCGAGATCCTAGGGACCCTATAGACCTATCCTATATTTCAAGTTAGATAAAACTACACACGGGGTGCATAATAAATTCAAAATCGGTTCAGTAGTTTAGGAGTCCATTGGCCTCAATTGTGTGACACGTGTTTTTTATATCAAGATATTATCTTATATTTAAACTTAATTTATTATTATTTAAATGCAACTTGATTGCATCGGAAAATTTCACGTTGTATATCAAACGATAAAAACGACTCAAAAACGTTTTCGATTTTGGGTCGAAATATTGCATAGGCCGTATATTACCCTACTATCTATACATTAATACGCTAACAAAATTTTCATACAATCAATTGACAGGCTGTTTCGAACAGTTGGCGTACGTAAAATCATAAAGTTATATGAATCGATTCGTAGGGATCAGCCGCAGTGCATAGGCCTATTTTTGTTAACAAATATTACTCTATTTATTTATAATTAATAGAAAAAGTTTTTTGTAAATTCGAAAATCTGTGCAATTACTAAATTACCACCTGTAATACCCATTATGATCACAAAGCCCCCTAAATTCGAAACTCCAAAAGCTGCATTGTCGCGTTGATCAAATGTTTCATCCCTACATATGTATATATTCGCACGCGCCAAACGGCGAGAGAACTACTGCCTTACTCATGGTACAATAACCAGGTAAAAGCATCAGAGTTGCATTTTACATGTTTTTTCATTCGAAGGTGGTTGTTCGGCCTGAGTGCGTCTGGAACCGGCAGTGGGTAGGCGCACACGGGTCGATCTCGGGTTGATAGTGCTCTCGAAAGAAAGTAAAAGAACAAAACGCAAAGAGGATTTCCTCGTTATAATAGTGTTTTAATTAGAGTGTAGGAAAATATATACAAGGATACAATATTACCTTTGAGTGTAAAACTGATGACGGTGATACTCGGCGATGTGTGCTGGCTGGCGGTCGATCGAAAAAGAGACCGGTTGTGCCGTTGAGGACAACCGCTAAGCCGCGAAAAGGTCCTCTGGTATTAAGGAGGGGAAAAAAGCCACACACACAACAGCCCCCACATATACGTGCATGGGTGCTGACAACCTGCACACACACATGCATGCGTATGAAACGCATGCATGTGCATGCATGCACACAAATGCGGCGTGAGTGTGGGTGGCTGGAAATCTTATTAAAACGTTAGGGAGGGGCGCCGTCAATCAAGTAAAAGTTAGGCCTTGGGCCTAAACATGCCGCCCCCCTTGCGGTACGCAACATCACAGTCCGCCAAGGATCACCGACCGTGAAGAAGAGAAGAAAAAAAATAAAAAACTTATAACTAATTATATCTAACTTAACATAAACCCTGGTCAGTCCGCCGGCTTGGCGGCACGCAAGATGGTCTGCGCAATGGGTGAGCTTGGTTGCTGATGCCTCTGTCATTCGGCACTTTTCCCGTTATGATTCAAGGCCTAAGCCAGGTTTGCCTAGAGCTAGGGATTGCGAAAAGAAGTAAGAAGATATACGTGTTCATATTTCTTGCCGTTTATTACAAATTCATTGGAAATTCTCTGCTTGTGAATTTTGTATGAAGAAAATTCAATAAAAAAGGAACGTATTGTAATGATACAAGATTTTAAACGCACACCTCTTGCGACTGTGTACAGCAGAAATTCAATAAAAAATAAAAAAGTGTAAAATTCATGGATTTCGGTCGTTACCGAACATTTTCATGTTAGGCCTTGGTTGTGCCCGAGAGTACCCAACCGAAGATGGTACTCTGAGCCAGCAAAGGGCCAAACGTGGTGGGCAGAATCCCTGGTAGCATTATTTCGGCATATACGTCTGTCCCTAGTACGAGGCGGATCGGGGCAGATGAATAAAACTGTAGATCCGCCAGACGGAGATGTGCGTACGGGGATGCGATGGCGCTGTCGACGCTGGTCGTGGGGGCCATCCGCCGAAAGTTGGACACGACCGCCGCATGGGTTGCAATTCGTTTATTTTGGCCGTGTCTTCCTCGTATGCGTAGTAGGCATCCTGCTTGCCCGCCAATGGTGCTGGTAGGGAGTTGGAGCTCCCGGGCTAGCTCATCTGCGATAACGGTGGTGGGGGAGCATCCGTCAATCAAGGCACGGACGAGGTGTAGCCGCCCCCCAGCTTCTATCTTCACGACCGCGGTGGGTGTGATCGCTACCGTTGGTATCATGGTGGCGGTGGCTGCTGAATGCTGGGCTACAAGCCCTGACCGGAAGGCGGACACGGTGGTGAGCTGCAGCGTGTTGCCTCCGTGGCTGCGATCTTGTGGCTGATGTCGTTGATGCAGGCGAAGAGGCCTTGTCTCCGCTCTGCGGTCGCGCGGATGTCGTCTCCGTTGGGGGTTCCTGGTTTGCCGGCGAAGAGACCGGGTCTCCGCTCGGCCGTTATATGTATGGCGCTGTGCTGTCGCTGTCCCTTGTTGGAGCCGCTTCCTCTCGTGCTGCAGAAGTGGTCGAAATGATTTGGCTGTAGATGGTATGGTCGGGCGAAGAGACCGCGTCTCCGCTCCGGTTCGGCTGGCATCTCGGTTTTGGTGTGGACGAAGAGGTCCAGTCTCCGTTCCAGCGTCCGACGCATATAACGATATGGAGTCGTCTATCCGCTCTCGGGGTGAATCTATCTCCTCTTCCACTTGGACGCTCCATGGCTTGGAGCGGGCTTCTTGTAATAGCTGCTCCTCTTCGTCGATCGAGGCGATGTGCAGCATCGTGTGGTGCTTCTCGCCGCACCGTTTGCATCGCCCTTGGCTTGGGCACGCGTTAGAGCGGTGATCAGGCGCCAGACAATTTCCGCAGTAGCTTTCGCGAATGGTTAAGTAGAGGCGCTCTTCTGGCCTTTTCGCCCGAAAGGTTGGGCACAAGCGGATAGGGTGTCGCTCAAGACACACTCGGCATTCCGACGAATAACGCGCTGCGTTCGTGGCAGCATTACGTTTTAAAGCGGCAAAACGACCCATTTTCCTGAAAGGAGTGAAATAGGTTTCAATGGGTCGGGTCATTGTCAAAGTGCATGGGCGAGTGGTCCCTAGTTGTATTATTGGGGATTTGGGAAATTTTATTAACGCGCGCATAAGGGGAAACATCTGTCGCTGCATAAAAAAAAGATTCATATGTGGCGTGCATTATGTGCATGGCCTCTTTCCCCGCACGTTATGTGCCTGGATCTTTAGTGCCTTATTTTGTTTATTTTGTGTCACCCGGCAGCGTTTTAGTTGGCCACGGGCACACTAGTGCTGTAGAAAATGAGCATTTACGATTTTCGGTTCACACATTCTGGTGCCGAACCGGGTAGAACGTGTATAGCGTGGGTTCTTTTGAGTCGCTGTTATTTGTGTTGTTGGTGCTAAACCGCAACAACTTCCCTGCCCGCCACAAAAAAAATGTTTGGACAGCAAATTGTATGCTATGTAAAGAAAAAATAAAAAATCTTCGTTTTGGACGAAGAGAAAAATTTGTAGAATGAATCATTTTTTTTTGTATTGCCCTTCATTTATTTCTTCAACTTTTCCCCAAGTACGCTTGTAGTCCTGTTTTATTGATGGCCCTTAGCAAAAGGCACGGTTCCAGAAGGGTAGTTGGCTCCGATACCGATTCCTCAGACTCGGGTTTTTTGGGTACCCGTTTGCATCTTTTTATGCATCCCTAATATAATGTACATTTAAACTCGACATATATATGTACATACGTTGGTATAAGTATATGGACCGTCAGTGCACGCATTGGTAGGTTTGCTAACTTTTCTGTCCCATTTTCATTGTCTACTACTACTACTACCGAGGCCCAAAATCTACCAATATTTCAGTATTTTCGCACTGCCAACTTATACTGCGATAATTTTAAAGTATGGAATTGCCGAGCCCACCCAACTAACATTAGGAGGCGATACTGACCAAATCAGTCAATTTTGAAAAATTTCTGAAGAACTTAAACAGGAAATAAATTTTTGAGTAGAGAAATATAGTAACTGAGTACGCGAATATTTTCTGCGCTATTTTTTTTTCAGTTTTTTTTTTTTGAATAATTTGAACGAAAATAAAAGGTTCTACGTAAACGATTACCTTCCGAGATCGGTTATTTTGCGGCAGTACTTTTGGTACACTGAAAAATTGTTGTGGTAGTGAGACGTTGTGGCAAAAGTCTCGTGAGTGTTTATAGCTCGAAATACAGGAAAAAGGCAAGTATCCTACATGGATTTTGTTTGCAAATTTTTGTTGAGAGTTTGATTTCCATAAATGTGCTTTATTTCGTTTTAACAACATATTATGAATTTTTTGTACAAATATAAACGGTAATTTTAGTTTTAATTTCCGGACCAAAATCTACCAACTACTACTATTTCCTTTTTTCCGTCTACCAATATTTTGCCTTTAAAGGTCCGCGCACTGTTACCCAGCAGCCACGACCAAAACCGGTGAACATTCAAACATACAGATGTAGAGAAAAATTTGAACATTCAAACATACAGATGTATATGAAGAATGTGAACATTCAAATGCACATATGTATAGAATGTAGATTTCAATGGCATTGAAACAAACGGGAAGCAACATCGACTGATTCGCTGCTTCGCTTCTCCGTTACTTCATTCTCATTCTTCTGAAATTTACGGCGCGTGTGTAGCGTACGCTGAGCGTAGACGAGAAAAAAAATTGGTAAGTAAATTTTATTAGGTGATAATTTAATATTTTCTTTATTAATTAATTAAGTTTTTCTTTCTTTTCAGGTTATTGGCATGGATGGTGGTGACGATTCTACCCGTTGGCACCGGGATCGATTGGTTTTTCTTTGGTTTCATTTTTTTTCTTTTTTTAGGTTACCGGCATTGCAAAGGGGTGCTCCAACTGCGGCGTCGGCCGCGCCGTCAGTTGTCACACCTTTGCGGTGCCCATTGATGTATGCACTAATGGCTTTTTCTCTTTTTCTTTGCAGATTTTTTCATGGATATTTGTGGGCACAGGAGATCCTAGGTGAAATGGGTTCATGCCACGAATACCCAGAAATGTATTCGTGCTGGGCTGGGGGTAAACACAATGATTTGGGTGATGTTAGCCAAGATGTTTACCATCGCACACTTTTTTTTGAAATGCTCGGCAATTGGTCATTTGGGGGTTACAAAAGGGAAGTATGCGTAAAGCATTGGACCCATTCAAAGTATTTGAAAGCCAAAATGAGCTGAACCCTCGTATGGGAATTTTTAGCTAACTCAACATACTTGTTAAGCAATGGGTCAGAGGGGTCTGGGCGTTTTTAACGGCTAGTACGAAATTGCCGAAATATCGCTTATATGTTACTTATTTTGGCGCTTATATGAATGAATATAAGAACATATATGAATATGAATCTTCTGGTCTAGAGCCCGATCTTGAATGCACACGAATGTGGTTGGATCTTGGACTTCGTCCAGAGCATATTTTGCCAGGCAGCATGAAAGATAGTTTTTGGGAAATTTAAGAGACCGTGCGGTCCCTGCTCTGAATTACATTTTGATCGTATTGGTGGACGTAGTTTGCCCGAATTAGTTACTAATGATTCCGACGTATTGGAAATCGGGAACTTAGTGTTTATACAATCTAATCGTGAATGCAATGGTAGTTTGAGGTCATTGCCGAAAAAACATATTGACTGTGGCACGGGTTTCGGTCGACTTGGGTATGTTATGTTTGTTAGTGAATTGGCTATTGAGTGTCGAAATTATGAGTTAATTTTTGGTAAAATGCAACCAAATGGTGTTATGTCGGGAGGACTGTTTGAGCAATTCGATTGCGTTGAGTTCGATACGCGCACTGCTGCTGGTATGGCTGCTGAGTAGTTGGTGACCAAAGGCATGTTCGAGGATGCTACTAAAGTGTTTGATATTGCTGCGATGCAAATTTAAGCGTTACGCTATCTTGCCAGACTCCTTTCTCAAGTCGTACATCAAAGTTCTCAAAAAAGATTCGCTACGTGAACTTTTAACAGTAACTGCGGCTGACTTTAGAGAGCGAATGCGGGTCAATCGCATCGAACGTGAGCCAAAAGTTATTTCCACATTCAATTTACTATGCGAACTTGGTTCTTTCTTTGATTATTAGCACGAACAAAAGTATCAATTGGCGTTGGAAGTGCTTGCTAATACTAAACTTGTGCCCTTGTAAATGGGAGAGTTGGAAGAGTGCATAAATAATTTCAAACGCTTGGGCGGTGAGATTTGTAAAGTGTATCCAGATGTATGATTGGCAGCAATGGATATTTTATATGCCCAGTACAGAAATGTTGTGGGTAGTGATACTGGTATTGTAGATACGCGGCGTGAATGTCAATTGCAACTTCCGCGTGAAGAGGCTAAAGATATTACGAATATGGCAGCCACGGTCCCAGATCGCATGCCCAGCGATACAATTGAAGGACTTGTTCAAATAGGTGTATTAATGCACTAAATTGAATAAAGCAATTTATAAAGATGTTTTTGCAAAAAAAATAATAAATGTCGAAGACAAAAGGTCAAATTACGATACTGGGGAAGGCCAGGTATAAATATATACGGTTGTGAGAAAAAATAGACGAATAATGGCTTATTAGGGATCAGTAGATTATGTACAACGTTTGGGATTGATGAGCCGTTTGCATGTGCATTCGGGCTGCGTAAATACTGTTCGTTGGAATAACACAGGCGAATATTTGGTATCCCGAAGTGATGATTAGTGTATTGCCATCACAAATCCGCATAATCACGAAGTATTACTAAAATATAAAACAGCACATCGAGCTAGTATTTTTAGTGCACGATTCATGTCCAGATCGAACGAGCATTCCCTTGGATCATGTTCTGGGGATGACATTGGATTACACAGACTTGATGGCACCATATATATGACGGCAACGCATGGGAACAACGCTTTTGGATAATGGTACCTCAAATGTCAACAATGGTGGTTCCACTCTATAAACATAGAATGAGAATAATGCAAAATTGAGTTTCCTCAGATGCCATAAAAATGGTACACCTTATGAAGTACTGACCATACCCACTGAACCACGTTCGTTATGAGTAGCGGTGAAGATGGAACAGTGCGTTTATTTGAGTTATTTCAAATATCAATTTGTCACAAGACCTGCTGTAAGGATAACATACTTATTTTCAGTCCTTCAGCTGTGCATGCCATGGATCTTTCACCTAAAGTAATTATTATGTAGCTGTGGGTAGTTCGGATGCGATTGTACATGTCTACGATCGGCGTTATTTATCGGTAATTGGTTTATGGGTCTATACCGACAACAGATAGGTATACATGTCCAATCAAAGCCGTACGTTATAGTCCAGAAGAGGCTGACTTGTCAGTTATTCATCAGAGTATATTTGGGCAGGTGCGTCCACAATTGCATGCAAATATAATGAGTCGCATGACAGAGGACATTTCACGCATGTGGAATGATTCACGTACACGTATGTAGAGGTCAAGCACAATCGCTTGCTGTTAGTATAATTTGTAGTCTAAATTATATATCGTCGGTGAAAGTTCCAACCAACTGTTCGTGTTGTTGTATTCTTTGAGTTTTTGAAGTGATTATGTCAAATCGCCTCCAAGACTGTCGGCTTACTACCGGGCTATTGCATTATTTCCACCTTTTGGTATTAAGACCCATCTATAGTGGAAAACGTTTTATATGTGGTTTGAGCTTTCATAGACGATATAAACGTATTTATATAAATGAATATGTGCGATGGAAAACCTCATATTTCCTTTTCAATAAAATTAGGTGTCATTTGCTTCATTATAAATACGTGACGCTTACGTGCATCCACAATTCATTGCGGACGTTATGAAAACTGATGAAATCATGGATCAGGAAGTACCGAACTTATCTGGTGGTGGAACGAGTTACACATCCAGTCACAACGAAACTATTCATCAATGAACAAAAAGAGGGTGAGTCTAGATTTGAATTACTACTAAGGTAGATACCTATATGTTCGCATTTGCATACATACACGCTCTTCATCTTCGACCTACCCTCAGCACGTAGGTGATTAAATTCTGAATTTCCCCTTGTACCAATACCCATTGGGTTACTCTTTCTGACCAAATAGTGAGTTATCATATAATTTAACAAAGGAAATAATCAGATATGAGTACTTTTGATGATCAAAAACTGAAAAACATTTTTAGATCGCTTTTTAGAATTACTTTGAAGCCTCATGATGATAAAAGTTCAAGGCTTTACTCTGTATTGCGAACGATAGCTATGTCGAGCGATTCGCCTTCAAACCCTTTCGTTTAGCACTGATATTCTCCATAATTTCCTTTCGACATTTACGTTTCTTACTTTATGTAAAACAGGAAGCCGAATGAGATTGTCATATAACATGTTGCCGTCGTTTAACATAGTGCAAATATACTAGCGATCCGTCTATATGGTGAAACGAACGATCGTTTCGCAATACGGAATGAGGTCTTTAATTTATTCGTAAACGTCAACAAACAGAATAATAAAATATGGGGTACATTTTCTCCCGACGCGACAATAATTCTCGAATAGAAAATGCTGTTAAATTTGAACGTTTTCAGTCATCTTGGGTTATGATGTTTTTTTATTTAATTTTTGATCAGAATTTAAAAAACGGGGAAAAAAATCCTGGGGATACATAAAAGGGAAGAAACAGAACGCACCAAGTTGTGTTTTTGTTTTCTGCGCTTTGGGAGTGGTTGGTCTCTCAAAGAGCCTCTCATATCTGTCTGGAATGGACATGACTATCGTGCACTTGCGTATTTTGACTGCATGGACGTTAACTTGTTAGTCACAGGAGTCAACAGTAATGAGTGTTCGTTCGGGTAATTGTAATGCTAAATGCGAAATTTGCGAATCTTGATGGTTTCTCAGGGGGTGTAATTGTATTCTGTGGCAGATAATGGATCTGCGGTAAGGTTCTGGTGTCCTCGCTCGGGGTGGGCGAGTGAATTGGGGTTTGGTTTTGGAAATTAAAAATAAGTGTTTTGTGGCAGATGGGGATCTGCATTAGGGTGCTGGTGTCCTCGCTCGGGGTGAGCGAGTGAATTTTTGGGTTGGATTGGTATAAAATAAAAATATAATGGGCCGAGTCCCTTGGTTTTCTGTGGCAGATGCGGATCTGCTTTAGGACTGTTGGTTGGCCTGAAGATTTAAAAGAGGGGGAGGAGGGATGTATAGCGAACGGAGGGATTGTTAGACGGAGCTCTTGGTCCTCTCACAATCGATCTCCTCCATGGGGAGAAGGATCAGTTTGACCAGAGGTCGTCTGACTTGACCCTTCTCGGTTATGAGGTCGACTACGCGTACTCGGTTATCTTCGCCGGGGTGTACGTAGACGACTCTACCTAGCCTCCACTCGTTGGGAGATAAGTTGTCCTCTTTGAGGACAGCGAGATCTCCCACTTTTATATTTTCTTTGGGATGCTTCCACTTCACTCGCTTTTGAAGTTCGGATAGATATTCCACCTTCCACCGTCGGCAGAAAGTGTGATGGAGGGCTTTGAGCTTCTGCCATCTGTTTATTATGGAGGCCGTGCTTTCGTTCACATCCGGTTCTGGCGGCGCCAGAAGATGGCTGCCTGTTAGGAAATGTCCTGGAGTCAGGGGTTCCAGGTCCGTTGGGTCATTCGACCCCGGACTGAGAGGGCGCGAGTTGAGGCACGCCTCAATCCGGCACAAAAGTGTTTGGAACTCCTCCATAGTATATTTGTGTGGAGAAGCGATCTTTTTGAAGTGGCTTTTGAAGCTCTTCACTCCCGCTTCCCACAAGCCGCCCATATGTGGAGCGCCAGCGGGAATAAAATGCCAAGTTAATGCTTGATGGCTATACTTGGAGACTGTTTTGTCTCGGCTTTCTGCCAGGAAGGCTTTGAATTCCGATCGTAGAGATCTGGAAGCTCCGACAAAGTTCGTACCATTGTCGGAGTAGATGTTCTTCGGACATCCTCTTCTCGCGATAAAACGCGAAAAGGCCGCGAGGAAGCCTGGGGTACTAAGGTCACTAGTGGCTTCTAAGTGGATGGCCTTAGTGGAAAAACAGACGAAAAGGCATACGTAGCCTTTTGACAGTCGACATCCCCTACCGCGGTAGCTTTTGATGTCGAAAGGCCCTGCAAAGTCTACCCCGGTATTGGTGAACGCGCGGGTAAAAGTAGTCCGCTCGCAGGGAAGGGTCCCCATAAGTTGGGACTGTGCCTGCTTTCGGTGAATAATGCAGGTTTTGCAATTGTGGATGATGGCTCTGATCATGGTCTTGACATTCGGTATCCAGTATTGGGTTCGGATGAGACGGAGCATGAGCTGGTTCTCGCCATGAAGGGAGTCAAGATGAGCCATCAAAACGGTCAGGCGAGACAGCCTACAATTGTAAGGCAAGATGATCGGATGACGCTCATTGTACGACATGTCCTTTGAAGCCCCTAGACGCCCCCCCTGTTCTAATAATAGCATCTTTGTCGATATATGGGTTGAGTGACAGTATTTCACTCTTTCGATCGATAGGTTCCCTATTTTTCAATTTTAAATATTCTGTCCCGTAAAATTGTTTCTGGCAGACTCGTATTAATGCTTGAGTCGTTGCCTTAATCTCATCGGCTGAGATTATACACGACCTTTCGTGGAACATTGCTTTAGTTTTTGGGTGAGTTCGTTTATAAAATCTCCTAACATAGGATAGAACCTTCAAAGCCCTGGGTAAATTTGAAAAACGGTCGAGAATATCTACATGATCTACCCTTGTCGTGGCATATGTTTGTGCCCTCTTCTCCTCAACGGACGTTTTGTATTCGGTCTCTTGTGCTGGCCAGTGGGAATTGTCTTCTTGCAGCCAAGAAGGTCCCTGCCACCACAACGAATTGTTTATCAACTCTGATGCAAGTAGTCCTCTGCTTCCTAGATCCGCTGGATTAGATTCCGAGTCCACGTGAAGCCAGTCCTTGCTACCGACCATATCGATGATCTTAGTGATTCGGTGTGCGACGAAGGTTGACCAGGAACAGGGTGGCTTTCTTATCCAAGCGAGTACGATGGTTGAATCCGTCCAGAGGTGAACTTTTGCTGGCCCCAAATGAATGTTTCGGAATATTGATTCCATGATTTCTGTGAGCAGCACGGCGCCGCAAAGTTCTAAACGTGGTAGTGAGATGGTTTTCACTGGGGCTACTCGGGTTTTGGCTAGCAAGAGATTTGTGAAAATTGTATCGTCCCTTTTTACGCGCATGTATATAGCTGCTGCATATGCCTTTTCCGATGCATCGCAAAAACCATGTATTTCGATGTCGTCCTCGGGCGTAAAATTTACCCATCGCGGTATCCTAATGTTATCTATTTCGTTATAGTGTTGGGTGAAATTTTCCCACCGTTCTAAGGTAGTTGGGGAGACAGGTTCGTCCCACCCGGTGCCCTCTAACCAGATATGCTGCATTAGTATTTTTGCCACTATGACCACTGGTGCAAGCAAGCCTAAAGGGTCGAAAAGTTTGGCTATAGCGGATAGGATTACGCGTTTGGTGATGTTCTCGCCACTCTCTAAAGCTCCTGCGGTGAAGTAAAACATGTCTGAATGCGCGTTCCATCGTATTCCGAGTGCCTTCACCGAGCTAGCCTCTTCAAACGCTAGGAAGTCCTCGCTGAGCAGATCCGTTTTGGGGATGTCCTGAAGGATTTCCTCACAATTTGATGTCCACTTGCGCAATGGAAAGCCAGCTGAGTGTAATGCTTCGCGAATCTCGTTTCTTGCTCTGATTGTTGACGCTATTGTATGTCCTCCAGATAAAACGTCGTCGACATACATACTTTCTCGTAATATACCCGATGCTATTGGGTGCGTATTTTCTACATCATCAGCCAATTGTAGAAGTGACCGTATCGCGAGGTAGGGGGCGCAGTTTACACCAAATGTGACAGTCTTTAGTTCGTAAAGACTGATGGGTTCGTTGGGGGATGTTCGATGGACAATTCTTTGAAATTTGGCGTGATTATCGGTCACCCAAATCTGCCTATACATCTTTTCTATGTCGCTATTAAAGACAAAACGGTAAAGTCTCCAACGTAGAATTGAAATAGGCAAGTCTGCTTGGAGTACTGGACCTGGGTGGAGTATGTCGTTTAGACTAATGCCATTTGCCGTCGGACTTGACGCGTTGAAGACGACGCGCACCTTGGTAGTGGTACTTTCCGCCTTTACAACGGCGTGGTGGGGCAGGAAATAATTATCCGAATCGTCGGATGGTATATTATTCTTAATTTTTCTCATATGTCCAAGTGTTTCGTATTCTGACAACACCCGAACATACTCTTTTCCTAAATCTTGGTTTTTCAGTAATCGCCCCTCATTTCTGAAGAATTGTGAACATGCGCGCTTTAGGGACGGTCCTAATTTAATATTCTCAGGGTAATCCTGCCTGAATGGTAGCGAAACTATATACTTCCCATTTTCATCACGTTTTGTCGTTTCCTTAAATAGTTGTTCACAATACCTTTCTTCTTCATTAAGCATTTTGTTTTTGGGAACATTTTCTATCTCCCAGAAAGCTTTTAATTGGTTGTCCAATGCAACCTCGTTATAAAATGACATGATGCTCTTCGTTGGACTCGGTGCTTCGATGCGACCGGTTAGTATCCAACCGAACACTGTCTCTTGGGCCAAAAGGGTATTTAGTACATTCTTTTTCAGACCGCTCAGTATAATTTGGGGATATATGTCTCCTCCAAGTATGAGGTCTACGTCTTCGTTGATGTAGAACCTCTTGTCTGCCAACACCAAGTCTGGGAATGCCTGCATAGTCATGGCATTGATATGGCAGGATGGAAGATTCCCAGTGAGTTTGGCTAGGACTAGAACGGGTGTAGTCAGGCTGAAGCAGGCATCCACTGGTGAACGTAATTCAATTTTGGATGCCTCTTTCACCTGAGCTGACACCGCATTTGTGATGCCTGAAACTTGGGCATGCATTTTTCTCGCTGGCAAATTGATTCTGCGTTTCAGTCTTTCAGTTATAAAGGAACATTCAGACCCTGAATCAATTAATGCCCGCGCGGAGAAGTCGGTACCATTATGGTGAATGTGTACGCGAGCAGTTCCTAATAGCACACCTGTGCTGGAATTCGTATGACAGGATGTCACATTTTTGTTCCCGTTTGACCCTGGTTTTTCTGATTCCTGTCTCGCTAATGCCTGTCTAGAAGTAGAGGGCCTATTATCGTAGGAGTGTTGGGGCGGGTTGTAGGTGGTGTTTTTCTGTAGGGTATCCGCATGCAGGAGCGTATGGTGACGAGAGTGGCACGTATTGCAGTTGTAGGAACTGGTGCATCTGGTCACTGTGTGTCCTGGGGATAGACAATTCAGACAACCACTTGTAGATTTTATGAATTTAATCCTTTCTGGAGGGGTTAACTCGCAAAAGCGTGAACAGTTGCGTAATCTATGTTCAGGGGATTTACACATTTTACAAATTGATTTTATTGTTTGCTTGGATACTTTCGTTTGAAAAGCACCAAGTCTTTTCGTAGGGGTTTCTGACGATTGTCGCGACTCGTTTGGTTTTTGCACTTTCGAAGTGGCATGCCCTGTAAAACCAGACACTGTTTCAAGTGTCTGAAACCGATTAGACAGGAATTTATCCATATCCTCCCACTTGGATATGTCCATTTTATGATCTATACTTTGCTCCCATAGAGCCAACGTGCTCTCTGGTAGCTTGGTTGAGCAGAGATAAGTCAGGATTGCATCCCAATTGGAAGTGTCAATTTTGTGGCATTTGAGGGACGAAATACAATTATTTATATCATTTTGCAGCTTTTTTATTGAACTGCCACACTCACTTTCTACCTTTTTTAAGTTAAATAAAATTTGTAGTTGTGTGTTAACTAAGATACGTTTGTTTTCGTATCTTTCACACAAGTTTTTCCAGGCCATCTCGAAACCTTCATTTGTGAGGGGGCATTTTTTAACGATATCTTTTGCTTCGCCCTGCGTTTTGTTGTTGAGATGGAATAACTTTTCCACCCCTTTCAAGCTGGAATTGTTTATATAAATTGCCGTGAACAGGTCGCGAAAAGTTGGCCAAGACAGATAATCCCCTTTAAAAACTTCCGTATCGCAAGCAGGGAGGCGAATTTTATGCCCATGAGGTTCTTGCTCAGGGTTGACGTTCTTTTCATCCTTCTTGTATTTTTCTGCCTCAGCAGATATAGACGCTGGACATCGCACGTAGATTGCGTATGCTGCCTTTTGCTTCTTTCTGATCGCCATAACGTCATCCGCTGACACCTCATCAGATCCCAATAGCGAATCAAACGCAGACTTTACCTTGTTCCACAAGAGCCGCAACTCTTCCTGCTGTATTGCAAGGGTGTGTTTGCTATGGTCGCTCTCCGGAATAAGGCTGTAATCTTTATCAAACTCTGCGATTGATTCTGCTAAACGGATGTAGGTTTCCATTGTTTTATTTACGTTTATTAACGAGAAAATTTCCGATTAAAAAAATAGAACTCTTCTGAGTTAATATGCCTGCCCAGCCCTAAATAAAAACTATTGAACTTCGAGTTTATTATTTATTTTGTTTATTGCAGACTTTTTGTCTTGGTAGCGACAACGAAAAGGGTTTATTTTATGGACTTTTTTGTCACAACAGGGACAACAAAAAGGATTTATTTTTGGACTTTTTGTCACAGCAGCGAAAACCAGCAAAAGATTTAATGTGCAAATTTTTGTCTCAGCGGCAACAACAAAAGGGGACCACTCGCCACTTCCACAAATAATGGGTGTATTTTTGAAGAAGTGAAAAAATGCGTGCGATATTGTAAAAAAACGCCAAAAAAAAGTGTAAAAAGTGTTTAAAAAGTGAAGTGAGCACCGGATTGATTAATTAAATTGAACTTAATTTCGTGTTTGTGAAGTACAAAAGAAACAACAACAAAAACCTATTTAGTATGGTGCGGAAAGTGAGGTTAGGTTACCCTCTTCCTTGTGTTGTGTCTGGAAAACCTTACCACTGGTGGGGGGATGGACCAGATAATCACAAGGACTGAAAATAAAGGCTAACAAACCGAGTGATTTAACCTTTGAAATTAGAAAAATAAATTGGTGCTCACTAAATCACTTCACTGTTTTCACTTTTATTTTTAATTTTTCGCGCACTACACGGGGTTTTTCTCTTTACTTTGCAAAAAACAACACTCAAAAAAAAAAAAAAAAAAGTGGCAAGAAATATGAACTTACGTTGTTTTTGTGGAAAAATTGATGTGATGGTTGTGGCTCCGGCGGCTGATAATGTCGTGTATAGTATCAAACTTCCAACTTTTTGGTGGTTCTGCTGGACTATGCTGTGACAAATAAAACTTTTGATAATTTCTTGTGGCAATTCGTGCAAATTTAGTAGTAGGCAAATGTGCTGTGTTGTGGACTGTATATATAAAGAGGCGCTTTTAGTTCCTGGTGAGGAGGACCAATGTTCGGCCTGAGTGCGTCTGGAACCGGCAGTGGGTAGGCGCACACGGGTCGATCTCGGGTTGATAGTGCTCTCGAAAGAAAGTAAAAGAACAAAACGCAAAGAGGATTTCCTCGTTATAATAGTGTTTTAATTAGAGTGTAGGAAAATATATACAAGGATACAATATTACCTTTGAGTGTAAAACTGATGACGGTGATACTCGGCGATGTGTGCTGGCTGGCGGTCGATCGAAAAAGAGACCGGTTGTGCCGTTGAGGACAACCGCTAAGCCGCGAAAAGGTCCTCTGGTATTAAGGAGGGGAAAAAAGCCACACACACAACAGCCCCCACATATACGTGCATGGGTGCTGACAACCTGCACACACACATGCATGCGTATGTTTATTTACTTTTGATGTGAAAATTTATTAGGTAATTCTTTACTTTAGCTCACAACTATTAAAACTCGTCCAAAAATATCGACGCGCTTGACCCAGGACCACGAATCCGAAAACGGAAATTGAAAACTTTATTTCTTTCCAGATATATTTACAAAGTTCATGTGGCTGTTGTAATTTTGATGGTGTTGTGTACCCACAAAAAAAACTGTGGGTAAAAGTGTTTTGCGTGGATATAGATTTGGTCTCCCATGGTAATTTTTTATAAGCGCTGCCGAAGGCCCCCAACGCAGAAAGGTGTTCTGCGCAAAATTACTATGGATCCCACCCCCGGTTTCGGAGGTACCCGCGGGTCTTTTTTTGGTTTTTCGTTAATATCTTTTGAACGAATTAAAATTTTTATTTTCCGCCTTCGGATTATTAATACTGATGTCAAGACGCGTCGTTTGACACCTCTCTCGATATTTTTGGTAGCGTATTAGCAGTCGACCCCTCAACTAGACTATTACCTGCGCAAAAATACTATGGATGCCACCCCCGGTTTCGGAGCGCTCCGGTGCCATTTTTCAGTTTTTTGGGAATATTTTTTGCCAGAAATAAAATTTTTAATTTTCGCTTTCGGATTCGTCGTCCTGAGTCCAAAACGCATTTTCTTGACACCTCCCGATATTTTTGCACGAGTTTTTGCAGTTGTGAGCTAAAGTAAAGAATTACCCCACAAGATCAAGGAAGAGGAAAAATTGGGAAAAAGCTTGTGGCGTTAGCTTCCCTAAAATGGCTTAACTTTTTCGCTCCATTTTCAGGCCTGTGACCTTATTGTGGGAGCTCAGAGAGTAAATTTGATGCCCAACTCCACTCCATCGCTATATTTACCGTCTTTGATGTAAATATTGTTTCCCGAATGTTGAAAGATAAAAAATATAATATAATTTTATGTATGACTTAGCAGTGCTAATCAAGTGTTTGCAAAAAACGGAAGTTGTCTCATCGTCCCCAACGGTCATTCCTACAGTTATCTACCAAAATATCGGACAATACTTTCGCCGCTACAACGTGAAGGAAGGACGAAGGATAAATAATAAAGTCCCTTCTACATGTTCGCTTTTTTTTAAGGGACACCGTTGGAGCGAAAGGTCAATACTTCGCACGGAACAGCTGCAGCACACAAACTGATATGCATGATGTACCACGAAGAAGCCGTGAAACCCAGACGCAGTAACCTCCCCTAGTTTCAGGGCCACCATTAGTTTACAAAGAGCGAAAATATGCTATACAAGTAAACGCAAAACGGCCCTTATCAGGCCACCACAAGTCAACAAAGAGAAAAAAAATGCTAAACAATTATACCCACGAAAAGCTGCCCTTATCAGGGCCACAAACAGTTTGCGAAGAGAAAATATTGCTAGACAATTATATTTTACATGCTATAGATATACTTTTGGATTATTTATATCATCCATATGATGACAAGAAAAAAACTGGAATATAACCGATACTGGAGTTGAAAACGGAAATATTCCAAGCCGAACTTTTACCGTAGCAGGTACCGATACCAGATCCAACCTAAAGCCGAAATTGCTACAAAAGCCTCCTGGATAGAGCCAGAAGGAAACTCCGGAACGGTAGTTGAAGTCAGTACTACAACCGAACTAGTATCCAACACAACCGTGCTTTTTTTAATTAAAAAAGATTACATCTAAAGACATGGAGTACATATTCTTCAAATAAATATGCACCTCAAATACCGACACGACGAGTTTCCAACGTTAAACGTTATTATGTATATATGTATCTTCGATATTTATTAGGTTACTAAATTACTTAATTTTTTCTTTACAAAATACATGAAATTTTAAAATAAATCAGTACTTATTCATGAACATACTATTAACTCAGCATTTTATATACAATCTCATCCCAAATTTTCAACATCTTTTGGAGACAGTAACGTTAGCACTCATACATACATGTATTGAAAATAAGGTCCACTACAAAAAACGTTTAGCAATAGCATTTCCCAATATAATTTTAATACTACAAAATAACGACCTTAGGCAGATAAAGTAGGAACAATATAATTCCAACAAGTAAGGAAGGTTAAGTTCGGGTGTAACCGAACATTACATACTCAGTTGAGAGCTATGGTGACAACATAAGGGAAAATAACCATGTAGGAAAACGAACCGAGGGAAACCCTGGAATGTGTTTGTATGACATGTGTATCAAATGAAAGGCATTAAAGAGTATTTTATGAGGGAGTGGGCCATAGTTCTATAGGTGGACGCCATTTAGGGATATAGCCATAAAGGTGGACCAGGGGTGACCCTAGAATTTGTTTGCACAATATGGGCATCAAACGAAAGGTGCTAATGAGTATTTTAAAAGGGAGTGGGCCTTAGTTCTATAGGTGGACGCCGTTTCGAGATATCGCCATAAAGGTGGGCCAGGGGTGACTCTAGAATTCGTTTGTGCAATATGGGTATCAAACGAAAGGAGTTAATGAGTATTTTAAGAGGGAGTGGGCCTTAGTTCTATAGGTGGACGCATTGTCGAGGTATCGCAATAAAGGTGGACCAGGGGTGACTCTAGACTTTGTTTGTACGATATGGGTATCAAATGAAAGGTGTTAATGAGTATTTTTAAACGGGAGTGGGCCTTCGTTTTATAGGTGTTCGCCTTTTCGAGATATCGCCATAAAGGTGGACCAGGGGTGACTTTAGAATTTGTTTGTATGATATGGGTATCAAATGAAAGGTGTTAATGATTATTTTAAAAGGGCGTGGGGCTTAGTTCTATAGGGGGACCCCTTTTCGAGATATCGCCATAAAGGTGGACCAGGGGTGACTCTAGAATTCGTTTGTGCAATATGGGTATCAAACGAAAGGAGTTAATGAGTATTTTAAGAGGGAGTGGGCCTTAGTTCTATAGCTGGACGCCTTTTCGAGATATCGCCATAAAGATGCACCAGGTGTGACTCTAGAATGCGTTTTGTACGATATGGGTATCAAATGAAAGGTGTTAATGAGTATTTTAAAAGGGAGTAATCCTTAGTTCCATAGGTGGACGCCGTTTCGAGATATCGCCATAAAGGTGGACCAGGGCTGACCCTAGAATTCGTTTGTGCAATATGGGTATCAAACGAAAGGAGTTAATGAGTATTTTAAGAGGGAGTGGGCCTTTCTGGACCAGGGGTGACTCTAGACTTTGTTTGTACGATATGGGTATCAAATGAAAGGTGTTAATGAGTATTTTTAAACGGGAGTGGGCCTTCGTTTTATAGGTGTTCGCCTTTTCGAGATATCGCCATAAAGGTGGACCAGGGGTGACTTTAGAATTTGTTTGTATGATATGGGTATCAAATGAAAGGTGTTAATGATTATTTTAAAAGGGCGTGGGGCTTAGTTCTATAGGGGGACCCCTTTTCGAGATATCGCCATAAAGGTGGACCAGGGGTGACTCTAGAATTCGTTTGTGCAATATGGGTATCAAACGAAAGGAGTTAATGAGTATTTTAAGAGGGAGTGGGCCTTAGTTCTATAGCTGGACGCCTTTTCGAGATATCGCCATAAAGATGCACCAGGTGTGACTCTAGAATGCGTTTTGTACGATATGGGTATCAAATGAAAGGTGTTAATGAGTATTTTTAAAAGGGAGTGGGCCTTCGTTCTATAGGTGTTCGCCTTTTCGAAATATCGCCATAAAGGTGGACCAGGGGTGACTCTAGAATGAGTTTGTACGATATGTCTATCAAATTAAAGGTATTAATGAGAGTTTTAAAATGGAGTGGTGGTAGTTGTATATGTGAAGGCGTTTTCCAGATGTCGACCAAAATGTGGACCAGGGTGACCCAGAACATCATCTGTTGGATACCGCTAATTTATTTATATATGTAATACCTGCCAAGATTTTAAGGGTTTTTTATTTCGCCCTGCAGAACTTTTTCATTTTCTTCTACTTAATATGGTAGGTGTCACAATCATTTTATAAAGTTTTTTCTAAAGTTATATTTCGCGTCAATAAAACAATCCAATTACCTTACCATATTTCATCCCTTTTTTCGTATTTGGTATAGAATTATGGCATTTTTTTCATTTTTCGTAATTTTCGATATGGAAAAAGTGGGCGTGGTCATAGTCGGATTTCGTTCATTGTTCATACCAAGATAAAGTGAGTTCAGATAAGTACGTGAACTGAGTTTAGTAAGGATATATCGATTTTTGCTCAAGTTATCGTGTTAACGGCCATGCGGAAGGACAGACGGACGACTGTGTATAAAAACTGGGCGTGGTATTAACCGATTTCGCCCATTTTCACAGAAAACAGTTAACGCCATAAAATCTATGCCCCTACCAAATTTCAAAAGGATTGGTTAATTTGTGTTCGACTTATGGCGTTAAAAGTATCCTAGACAAATTAAATGAAAAAGGGCGGAGCCACGCCCATTTTTAAATTTTCTTTTATTTTTGTATTTTGTTGCACCATATCATTGCTGGAGTTGAATTTTGACATAATTTACTTATATACTGTAAAGATATTAAATTTTTTGTTAAAATTTTACTTTTAAAAAAAATTTTTTTTAAAAGTGGGCGTGGTCCTTCTCCGATTTTGCTAATTTTTATTAAGCGTACATATAGTAATAAGAGTAACGTTCCTGCCAAATTTCATCATGATATCTTCAACGACTGCCAAATTACAGCTTGCAAAAGTTTTAAATTACCTTCTTTTAAAAGTGGGCGGTGCCACGCGCATTGTCCAAAATTTTACTAATTTTCTATTTTGCGTCATAAGTTCAACTCATCTACCAAGTTTCGTGGCTTTATCGGTCTTTTGTAATGAATTATCACACTTTTTCGGTTTTTCGAAATTTTCGATATCGAAAAAGTGGGCGTGGTTATAGTCCGATATCGTTCATTTTAAATAGCGATCTGAGATGAGTGCTCAGGAACCTACAAACCAAATTTCATTAAGATACCTCAAAATTTACTCAAGTTATCGTGTTAACGGACGGACGGACGGACGGACATGGCTCAATCAAATTTTTTTTCGATCCTGATTATTTTGATATATGGAAGTCTATATCTATCTCGATTCCTTTATATATGTACAACCAACCGTTATCCAATCAAACTTAATATACTCTGTGAGCTCTGCTCAACTGAGTATAAAAAAGTTGTATCTCACTTTACATTAAACTGCTTTGGAATATAAATACATACACTAAAAGATGCATACAATACAAAACGGTCCCTTATTTATATATCATAAACAAAATTTATGTTGCGAGCATTGGATATTTTTCAAATCAATTGATTCTAGCACCATCTCCAATAATGGAGACATTTCACGTAAACGTTCGACATGTTTGATGCAGGTATCGGTAATATAATCAACCTCTTCAATGGTGGTAAAACAACCAATACCAAATTTATAAAAATGTAACAATAAATTACTTTCAAATTAACTAAACAATTCAGTACGGTAAACTCGTATACCTTATTGAACTATGTGCCAATCCTCATCAGTTCCAATCGCACGTAGGTTCCAGTGATGCAGAAGTACATGCTGAGGCACTAAACAACGCCACATCTTTTAAGGCCATAAGTAATGATAAATTTAATAAACCACTATACCTTTGCTCTGGATCACCATTACATATGTATACCATGTGATAATCTTGAAGTGATGCGATCATATACACGTTTCGACAGAAAATCTATAAATTTCTTATCATATTCCATATCTTTGAGTGCAAGATAACATGCAGCACTAAATCCAATAACAATAATCCGAAGGCGGAAAAGAAAAATTTTAGCTCGTTCAAAAGATATTCCCAAAAAACCGAAAAATGACCCCGGAGTGCTTCGAGACCGGGGTGGGATCCATAGTATTTTTGCGCTGGCGGCCTTCGGCCGCGCTTATAAAAAATTTATCTGGGTGGGTCCAACACCGGTTTGGAGACCAAAACTATATCTGCGCAAAACACTTATGTCCACAATTTTTTTTGTGGGTACAAATATCATCAACATTACAACGCGCACATGAAAATTTTCAATTGAAAATTTTTCATCTTCTTTTGCAAATATCTCTTGTCCAACACAAAATACTTTAGTAATTGATATTAGAGAAAAATTGTAAGTTTACAAACGGCGATGGTTACTAGGACATGTTTCTGAATTTCACTTCTTCATCAGCTAGCTTTTCGGGAGCTGAGCGTTGAACTCGAGTCTCCAACATTCATATCAGTGCAAGCCTTTTAGCTGCTACGCCACATGAATGTTCCGTTGTTCGCTGTACAATTGGTCTCTAAGAGTTGCCTCTTTTGTTTATATTCCTTTTGATCACCATGTAGGCACATACACTCTGTATGTAGTTTATTCCTAATGGTGTGGATATGATTTTTAGGCGTGCTTTTGAAAGCTTAGTAACATTTGTTCGGATATTTACAGTATTTGTTTTTAATACTTCCGCTGTTACTATTATATCAATATGATCATATGTATTTAATTAGCGAGCTTTGCTCATATTGCTTTATACAATGGTTTTTGTAATTGATAGCTCGCTAATTAAATACATATGATCATATTGATATAATAGTAACAGCGGAAGTATTAAAAACAAATACTGTAAATATCCGAACAAATGTTACTAAGCTTTCAAAAGCACGCCTAAAAATCATATCCACACCATTAGGAATAAACTACATACAGAGTGTATGTGCCTACATGGTGATCAAAAGGAATATAAACAAAAAAGGCAACTCTTAGAGACCAATTGTACAGCGAACAACGGAACATTCATGTGGCGTAGCAGCTAAAAGGCTTGCACTGATATGAATGTTGGAGACTCGAGTTCAACGCTCAGCTCCCGAAAAGCTAGCTGATGAAGAAGTGACTTTCAGAAACATGTCCTAGTAACCATCGCCGTTTGTAAACTTACAATTTTTCTCTAATATCAATTACAAAAACCATTGTATAAAGCAATATGAGCAAAGCTCGCTAATTAAATACATATGATCATATTGATATAATAGTAACAGCGGAAGTATTAAAAACAAATACTGTAAATATCCGAACAAATGTTACTAAGCTTTCAAAAGCACGCCTAAAAATCATATCCACACCATTAGGAATAAACTACATACAGAGTGTATGTGCCTACATGGTGATCAAAAGGAATATAAACAAAAAAGGCAACTCTTAGAGACCAATTGTACAGCGAACAACGGAACATTCATGTGGCGTAGCAGCTAAAAGGCTTGCACTGATATGAATGTTGGAGACTCGAGTTCAACGCTCAGCTCCCGAAAAGCTAGCTGATGAAGAAGTGAAATTCAGAAACATGTCCTAGTAACCATCGCCGTTTGTAAACTTACAATTTTTCTCTAATATCAATTACAAAAACCATTGTATAAAGCAATATGAGCAAAGCTCGCTAATTAAATACATATGATCATATTGATATAATAGTAACAGCGGAAGTATTAAAAACAAAAACTGTAAATATCCGACCAAATGTTACTAAGCTTTCAAAAGCACGCCTAAAAAAAGCTAGCTGATGAAGAAGTGACTTTCAGAAACATGTCCTAGTAACCATCGCCGTTTGTAAACTTACAATTTTTCTCTAATATCAATTACAAAAACCATTGTATAAAGCAATATGAGCAAAGCTCGCTAATTAAATACATATGATCATATTGATATAATAGTAACAGCGGAAGTATTAAAAACAAATACTGTAAATATCCGAACAAATGTTACTAAGCTTTCAAAAGCACGCCTAAAAATCATATCCACACCATTAGGAATAAACTACATACAGAGTGTATGTGCCTACATGGTGATCAAAAGGAATATAAACAAAAAAGGCAACTCTTAGAGACCAATTGTACAGCGAACAACGGAACATTCATGTGGCATAGCAGCTAAAAGGCTTGCACTGATATGAATGTTGGAGACTCGAGTTAAACGCTCAGCTCCCGAAAAGCTAGCTGATGAAGAAGTGAAATTCAGAAACATGTCCTAGTAACCATCGCCGTTTGTAAACTTACAATTTTTCTCTAATATCAATTACAAAAACCATTGTATAAAGCAATATGAGCAAAGCTCGCTAATTAAATACATATGAAAATATTTTATCTCCGCCTTCTGATTATTGTTGTCGAGGTCAATGCGCGTCTTTTAACAGCTCTCTCGATATTTATGGACGCATATTATCAGTGTCATGCTGTCGTATAGAATTACCAAGATTCAGCTGCTATAAGTAAATAAATAATAACAATAAATTAAATATATATCATTTAAAAATCAGCTAATTACCTTTATTTTCCATTTAAAATGCCTTTTTCCTCCAGCTTCATCAGCAAACCAACTTTTTTCTTTTTTTGTTTTAGTTTTGTTGACGAAAATTACATGTGACATTTTTCGTCTTCCATCACTTTTGAGAGAAGAAACTGAAAGAACGATTGACAGTTTATGTACAATCGGCAACAACAAAATACACGGGAGGGTTGCGTTTTCGCTAATGCTTCTACCTGGTAATTGTACCATGGCCTTACTCACTTTCAGTTCAAATAAAATATTGTTTCTCATTGTTGCCACTTACCTATATTGGTCTGTACCAAAATCCTTAAAAAATTGTTCTAACATAATTGCTAGCGCACAAAAAAACCTTAGAGAAGTAATAACTTAACCGGCCTATTTTTTTGGACAAACTTTACTTACACGTAAATGCATAGGTCTTTATTTAACAGATTCTTTGTTTTTCATTTTAGGTGCTTTCAAAAAAGCACAAATCACAAATAATGAATCAACTTTTGTTCAAACTCACTAAATTTATTTATTTATAACAATTAATTGCAAATTTGAACCAAAATGTTTTTTGCATTTCCATATTTTGTGCTCATTTTAGATATAGCACGCCTTATGCTGAGCAAAAAATAAATTTGCTACAATGATATAACGTAAAATTTGTATATTGTCTTTTATGCTAATTTATTTTGATATTTCTGATTTTATTTTATTATGTTATCTTATATTTCAACTTAATTTATTATTATTTAAATGCAACTTGATAATATACTGAATTCGAAACTCCAAAAGCTGCATTGTCGCGTTGCTCAAATGTTTCATCTCTACATATGTATATATTCGTACGCGCCAAACGGTGAGAGAGGTAGGTAGGTTGAACTTGCCGGTCCATGAGGACCTCACATAGACTGATTGAGTCCGTAGTGTTACCAGAAGTTTGTTTTAAAGACCAAACTGAAAAACCCTATCAAAAACCAGGACCTATGTTATAAAATAACTCCGTCCTCTTGGCAAATACTAGAAGCTTCCTAGGACTTAAGCCACTTGCTGTTTCTAGATCTGACAGCTGTATCACTCCTAATAGCTGGAGTCTTAGCCTGACAAGTGCAGGGCACGAGCACAGAACGTGCTCGATCATTTCCTCCTCCAACCCGCACTTCCTACATCTGCTATCACTGACCAAGCCAAATTTAAAGGCATGTGACGCCAGAAGGCAGTGTCGAGTCAGAATACCCGTCATGAGTCTACAGTCCTCTCTTTTTAATGATAGAAGCAACTGTGTTAGTCTAAGGTTGTAAGACCTACACATAATCTTCGACACTTTACAGCCCCGCGCTTGAACCCACGCCTTTCCCGCTTGGTCGATCATGTGCACTTCTCGCCTTCGCTTAATCTCGCCTAATCTAATTGGGACGTCTACGGAGCAAGCTTCAAGGGATGCGCCTTTTTTAGCTAGTTCGTCCGCTTTTTCATTCCCATCTATTCCCATATGCCCTCGGACCCAGAGTGCCGTTGAGGCCTTCTTGATCCTCTCCTCCACGTTGAGCTTCCATGACAGCTTACTGTCTAGGATGATTCCTAGATATTTAGTGCAAGGTTTCTCCTGTAAGGTCACCCCTGCTAACTTAGGCCTGGTGCAATTTGGGACCTTGTACCTCTTTGTAAACAAGACCATATCCGTCTTCTCCGCATTGACTTTCAACCCGACATTAGATGCCCAGGTATGAATATCCCGAAGCGCCCGATCCATCAAAGAACTAGTCGCTGGAAGGCACTTTCCACTTATGACAATTGCAACGTCATCTGCGTAAGCCGTAAGTTTTACGGGTCCCTCATCGAATTGCCTGATCAGTTGGTTGATGACCAGCATCCACAGCAGAGGTGTCCACTGATTTCGTGGCCTCGTACAATCCCCATTGTGATGTAATCTTTCTGCAATTTAACATGCAGCCGATCCATCTGATTAAGGCAGGATGTACTTTAATATAATTAAGACCATCCATAATCGCCCATTTTGCAACATTATTGAAAGCCCCGGCAATGTCAAAGAAGACTCCTAGAGCATACTCCTTATATTCCAGGGATTTCTCTATGCTTATTATCACCCTATGCAATGCGGTGTCTACCGACTTGCCTTTGGTGTACGCATGCTATGTTGTGGAGAGCAGCTTTTCATCCACGTTGGACTTTATGTACACATCTATCAACCTCTCAAAGGTTTTGAGCAGAAATGATGTTAAGATAATGGGTCTATAGTCTTTGGGATACACGTGACCGATCTTCCCCGCCTTTGGTAGAAAAGCTACACGGGCAGTTCTCCAAGAGTGCGGTACATGATTCAGTCTTATGCACCCATCGAATATTATTTTAAGCCATTCCACGACTGCCCTACTTGGGACTTGTAGCATGGTCGGGAATATACCATCTGGGCCCGGCGATTTAAACTTAGAAAACGTCTTCATTGCCCACTCGATCTTGGTATCGGTCACCAAGCCCGGCACTACTAGCTCCGTCATCGAAGTGTGAGTGATGTCTGCTGGCTCTTCTAAACCGTCTCCCGATGGGAAATGTGTATCGAGAAGCACCTCAAGGGATTCCTCACTATTACGTGACCATTCCACGTTCTCTTTCTTTATTAGTCCCTGGACTGTGTTTCCCTTTGCTAGGACATTTTTCAACCGTGCTCTTTCGCTGGAGCACTCTATGTCCATACAGAAACTTTTCCATGAGTTTCTCTTCGCCCTGGTAATTTCACGCTTGTATATCCTCAGTAGATTCCTGTACTCGTCCCGACACGCTTCGCTTTCCGCGGTCTTTGCGAGCTTAACCATTTCTTTTACCTGTCTTCTTAGAAGACTCAGCTCATTGCTCTACCATGGCAGCTTTGCTTTTCCTCTCAATCTTCTTAGAGGGCAAGCTTTGTCATACGCAGTCATAAGCGTCCTTGTTAGGAATTCATTCGACTCCTCCAGTTCCTCTACATAAGCAACCTCTTTGGGTTGTCCCAGTTTTATTTCTACATGTTTCTGGAATTTAGTCCAGTTCGTTGACCCAGGGTTTCTAAAGGTTCCTCCCTTCTTTACCCCCTTTAGGGGGATGCTGAAGCTGATATACGCATGGTTGCAGAAGGATGGTCTATCAAGAACCATCCAATCATACTTTGATATATCACGCTCGGAGCTCAATGTAATATCCAGAACATTGCTGGATGTTGGACCAATGTATGTAGGGACATTTCCCCAGTTGGCTATCTGCAAATTGGTTTGCAGGATGTGACAAAACAGAGATTCGCCTTTCTCGTTCGTATCTGCTCCTCCCCACGCATTGTGGTGCGCATTTGCATCTGTCCAGAAACCTTTCCTCCCGATGAGAGCCACGGCTCCTGGATCAGCGCAACGTCAAACGAACCCTCCTCCAGGGTTAGGAGGAGTTCGCTCGATGCCACTTTACTTTGTTGGAGGTTTATCTGTAGGACTCGCAGCACCATTGGGCTGTTTGTCCCCCTCCAGCACCTTCGTCTTGACGTCGTCGTCCTCCCCTTGCCCTTTTGGTTTAGAGTATTCGAGGCCCCCTTCAGCCTCTCGTGACTCTTGTGCCGGGTGTTCCTCTGTGCGAGTCACAGCACTATTTAGCTGTTGGTCCTATTCTAACACGTTTGTGGTGACGTCGAGGACCTCCACCTGTTTTTTTCCCTTAGGCTTTTGAGGTCCTTTCGACTGCGCCCACCTCTAGCGTGTTAGGGTTTTTATCCTCGGGACTTCTTTTCCTGAGTCGCATGTAAATTTTGCCAGTGCCAAAGGACATTTTGCCAAGCTGCCTGTGCAAAATATCCTCCGCCTGCTTGTTTATTTGGAAGATGTAGAACTGACCATCCTCGGTAGGCCGAGATACAGTAAGTACCTTCCAATCCTGTGTCGGTATGTTCGGATTCTGATTCTGCAGAAGTCGCAGTGTATCCTCCGACTTCATCACGCATGGTATCCATACCTTAACTTTTGGTATCGTGGGGATTTGCGCTTTATCCACCACGTCAAACCGCGCGTTCGTGCCTTGCCTTTGCCTTGCACGCTATCATCTTCACACCATTATAACATCCCCCCGAATCAAAGGTTGGAAGGGGCTTACTTGGTTGTTCCCGCATCATCTTAAGCATTAAGCTAATAAGCTCCCTTTCCACAGATCCCAACCTTTCAGCAGTCATTTGTCCGAAAGGACTGCTACGATCAACCTGCGCAACAGTCAGTGACTGCTTTGCCACATCACTCATATTTTCGGGAAAAGCAGGAGTCTTAGTGTTATCTCCATTTGGCACCTCCGAGAAAGCCGCAGTCTTAGCGTTAACTCCCTTTAGCGCCTCCAAGAAAGCCGAAGTCTTAGCGTTATCTCCCTTTGGCTTATCTCCTACTTCCGTAATTGGAACTTCCCTCTGTTTCGCAGCTTTCGAGGTAGTTGCTACCTCGCTATTGGAGCCCATCTGTCTTACAACTTTGGGCCTACTTGTCTTGTCTATGCGACTGCCCTGCCTCGCGGCTCTAGGACTGGGTCCTTTCTGCCTCTTTAAAGCAGGCTTGTCGCCTTCCGCCGAACGTTGCTTCTTCATTCTGCCACTCGACGCTTCTTCCTCCTCGTACCGGTTGCAGAACCGAGGGTTTCTCGCAGCAAACCTTTTGAACTGCCTTCGACCTACTTCTACCACTTCATGGGCCCATTCCAAGCGCTCGATCTCCATTTCTGTTGGGTCGACCACTGCTCCCAAGCGTTGTACAATTCTTAGTGCCGCACGGCACTGCGAGATAGCTCTTTTACTTCCTCTGCTCCGTACCCTTCTCCACTCTTCTACTCAGTTTTCATTTGTGTGCTTCTCCGACACGGTGATCATTGAATCAGCACTACTCTCGCTCCCCGAGTCCGACGCATCGCTTAATTCGTAGTTGTCGTCCTTGGATTGCGACTCAGTCCTCCTATTTACATCGTCCTTATTACAATCAGGTAATGAGTCGTTTATCTTGGTCGTACGACCACCTGCCCGACAAGGCGGGCTCAGCGGTCCAGTTTTATATACGGGGAAAGAACCGTCCGCCACAGCAGCGCTCCGTACTGTGGTAAGGCCATGCAATAAATACTTCACGAGGTGGCCCGGTATCGTGAAGGCTCCGTTCGACTGTCGAATTTATCCCCTGGCTGCAAATTGGCCAATAGGCACGGTCCGCATAACACCCTGGATTAGGGGGTTGGCAGTTCTTGGTCACCGACATCCCGCCGCCCTCCTATGAGGCGAAACGGCGTAGATGTCAGCCCTAAACAGCTCCGCTCATAGTCGGGCGCTATGGAGTTCGCCTAAGCCCTCACACCAACGATAAGGTGCCTACCCTAATGAGGGACGGTGAGTGAACTAATGCCTTACTCATTTTCAGTTCAAATAAAATATTCTTTCCCATTGTTGCCACTTACCTATATTGGTCTGTACCAAAATCCTTAAAAAATTGTTCTAAAATAATTGTTAGCGCAAAAAAAACTTTAAAGAGAAGTAACAACTTAACCGGCCTATTTTTTGGACAAATTTTACTTACACGTAAATACATAGGCCTTTATTAAACAGATTCTTTGTTTTTTTATTTTAGTTGCTTTCAAAAAAACATGAAATCTCAAATAGTGAGTCAACTTTTGTTCAAACTCACTAAATTTATTTATTTATAACAATTAATTGCAAATTTGACCCGAAATGTTTTGTGCATTTCCAGATTTTATGCTCATTTTAGATATGTATATCACGTCTTATACTGAACGAAAAATAAATAAATTTGCTACAAAGATATAACGTAAAATTTGTATATTGTGTTTTATGCTAATTTATTTTGATATTTCTTATTTTATTTTATTATATTATCTTATATTTTAACTTAATTTATTATTATTTAAATGCAATTTTATTGCATCGGAAAATTTCACGTTGTACCTTAAACGAAAAAAACGACCCAAAAAAGTTTTCGATTTTAGGTCGAAATATTGCATAGGCCGTATATTACTCTACTATCTATATATTAATACGCTAACAAAATTTCCATACAATCAATTGCCAGGCTGTTTCGCATAGTTAGCGTACGTAAAATCATATAAAAGTTATATGAATCGATTCGTATGCAACAGCCGTAGTGCATAGGCCTATTTTTGTTAACAAATATTACTCTATTTGTTTATAATTAATAGAAAAAGTTGTTTGTAAATTCGAAAATCTGTGCAAATATCGACATTGCCATCTGTAACACCCATTATGATCACAAACCCCCCTCAATTCGAAACTCCAAAAGCTGTATTGTCGCGTTGCTCAAATGTTTCATCTCTACACATTTATATATTCGTACGCACCAAACGGTGAGAGAACTACTGCCTTATTCCTCAGTTACTCACGAACGTACTTACAAAAAACGTGTCAGCTGACACGACCTATCTTATGAATGTGCAATGTAAACGAAAACTCACCGACGTGCAACGCCCGTACGTACGTAGCCCCGAACGTAGAAATCAAAACAATTTTGATTTTTTCCGTAAGAACGTGTCAGCTGATGGTGATAGAAAGAGTTCCCTAGTAAACTTTTGTGCGCTAATTTTTGACCGTTTGCAGTTTTTGTGACGGACTAATTCCTGCTGAGGTATGCCCAGTCCGTCCAGGGTTCCTATATTTGGTGGGGGAACCTATTCCGATGAAAATAAATAGACAAAGGAGTTCTGAAAACGTTATAAAGTTTATTTAAAAAGGGATCGATATCCTTAAGAGCTACTCCTATTCTTTGTCCCTGTCTAAATAAGAGTAGCTGAGGTAGAACCCCTCTGCTAGCTCTCCGTCAGTTGGAGTAGAAACCTCCTACTGAATATAAAATAATTCACGAAATGAAGAAGAAACCTTCAGGTCGTGTTGGTCAGTGGTAGAAGCCCACTGACTCGTATGCCTATCTCCTAGCTTCTGATCTTACAAGCTAATTTGCCGCCCTTATATACGATTTTGTACGCCGGTGGACAGTTATTTCCTAAAAACAATTCATTGTAATAATTCCTCAGTTATAGAATTATGTAGGACTGCACGCAGGCAGTCAGTAATTTTACAATAACAATTATAAAAGTTGGAAATGCAAAAATCGAATTCTAGTTTAACGCCACTTTCGCTGTATTCTATTGGTACATACATACGCTTACATGCTCACATGCGTTTTCCTTCTTTCCATTATCATACATATGGTGGTACATCGGTATATATACATATATGCATATTTTCGATCATGTATGACAATCCGCTATCCCGGAATTTCATATCCCAATTTTAGGGAGCCCTAATATACATAGCGAACAATGTGCCAAATCTCGTACGTACGCTTGTTGTATGCCTGCCGTGTTTTCCAGTGTTTGCTTTACCTATCGAATTCGATCATTTGTGTTTATGCGTGTGTTCGCTGTCACTTGGTTTTGATGGTGCGTTGGCCTCGTTTGGATGCTTTCGGCTTCTGCTTAGGGCGTGCGTTGGTGTGTCGGATGCTTGTACGTAAGTATGTAGAGAAAAGTCCCAATTAGTAGCAGCGCTTAGTTTGGCGACTTTTACTGCTGATATTTGTTTATCCAAATTATTATGTATGTTGTATTTGTGGCTGAGTGCATTGGATGCGCAAAGGGTTGGTTGACCGGCATAATTTTATGTTTTGTGCGTTTCCATTTTCCTTCCAAATGTTTTAATGTATGTTAGGGTGACCTATATTTGAACCTTATGTGGGCGAAAAATGTAAATATTTTGCTTGCGTGCAAAAGTACGCAAGTCTGGTTTATCCTTCAATTTAGTAAATAATAATTCAATATGCAACCGCATGTATGTGTTTCGACGTGTAATTCATAAATATATATGTAATTCATGTTATAAAAATGTACAAATGTTATATTCGGAGTTAAGTTCAATCATTGTATAACATGTAAAAAATGAGAAAATAGATATATGTTGTGAGAGTACAAACCCTCGGTTTTGGGGTCCTCACACTCCCCCCTCACCTACCGCAGCGAAGCTTACGGTCACCGTGCCGGTGCGTGTGATCCGTACTCGGAAGTAGTGTTCGCTCACACTGCCTTCGTCGTCGCTGTCGTCATGGTTGTCGTTGCTGCTGTTGATGCTACCACTGGCCTCGCTAGCCATCAGGCTCAATATGTCGCTCTTGTTTTCGTTGAGGCTGTCGTTGACCTCGCTGGCCATACGGTTTAATATTTCACTGTCGTCGTTGTGTTCGTTGCTGGCGTTTCGCTGCCCTTCC
This sequence comes from Eurosta solidaginis, assembly GCF_040869045.1. Taxonomy (NCBI): domain Eukaryota; kingdom Metazoa; phylum Arthropoda; class Insecta; order Diptera; family Tephritidae; genus Eurosta; species Eurosta solidaginis. The sequence continues at coordinate 157,880,905 of NC_090319.1, forward strand.
CGTCTTTGGTGTGTGTGATGCCAGCCTAAACTGTAAATGAGAAACTGGTGGATTTTCCTTAGGGTGTTCCCACAGTATATGGTGGATTTTTTTTTTTTTTTTTGTGCGTAAAAACGTGGTATGTAATGAGCCTAGTTAAGGAGTACTTTTATGCGATTACGTAATTGTGGTTAGAGTTTACCGGGCTTTAGTGGTTGATTCGAAGTCCGGGTACTTCTTGAAATGAAATTTCTTCGTGTATGATTTGATACTGTTGCGGTTGGGCGTATACGTTACTACCGATTTGATTCGAGTTGCAGTAGAATCTCACGTAATAATCCGTTATTTCGGAGCTGTCTCTGGGTGTGTGTTCATTTAGGGCTGCTATAGCAAACTGTCTTCCTATGTGTAATCTTGCTCCAGGTATCGGTCCTCTGGCGATCTGTACTTGGGTTCCTCGAGCGACCCGTACCTGATTCTCCGTATTGTTTTGCACTTGAGTGTCTCTGTATACTATCAGTTGTTGGTTTGTACTTTGGTTCTCTCCTCGTTGCCTCCCGGTCTCTTCGCTGACTCGTGTGATCGTACCACAGATGGCTACCTCGCTGTTCTCTCTCTGTTGTTGTACCTCGGGGATATTGTTTGTTGTTCGATTGGACGATGTTGACGGGATTTGATCTTCACTAGCGTTCTTCTTGTTACCCTGTTCATTCCTTTGCTTTATGGATTCATTATTGTCGGCGGCGTCTGTTGCGTGGTATGCTTTCAGCTCACTTAAGTGGGCTGTCCTCCTCCTTCCTCTGAAAACTTTGTCTAGCTGTACGATCACTGGTGATACAAAGTTCGTTACCCGGTGGGGTCCACTGTACCTGGGCGCTAGTTTGGCTGCAAAGTTATCCACCGCTTTTGACAGCTGATGCTCCTTTACCAGCACTAGGTCGCCTATAGCCGGTCGCCATTGCCTTCTTCTTAAATTATAATGCTTTGCTTGCTCTGCTGATGCTCGCTCTTGCTTCCGTCGTACCATGTCGAATATCTCCTTCATCTTCATTGATTTCTCGGCTGGATTAGCTACTCTCTCACCTGTACCGTATGTATGCTCGTCGTAAAGGCTATTGGGAATCCTTGGTTCTCTGCCTTGTACTACATACGCTGGACTGTACCCTGTCGATTCGCATACGCTTGTGTTTAATGCGAGTGTTATCTCTGGTATCAGCTCGTCCCATGTTCTCTGCTCATTCCCTGAAAACTGTGCTATCATCCTCTTGATGTTGTGGTTCGCTCTTTCTGTCGGATTCTCCTGCGGTGTGTATGGTGCTGTCAGCTGGTGTTTTACGCCAAGCTCCTCCAAATACTTCTTAAAACGTTTGCTCACGAACTGCGCTCCGTTGTCTGTGATTAATACCTTTGGAATGCCAAATCGTGCCAAAATTCTCTCTCTAAATCCTCGTACTACGCTTTCTGTTGTTGCCTTTCTAATTGCCATTATCTCCACCCATTTTGAATATCTGTCAACGAAAACTAATGCCATTGTATTACCATGTTTTGAGCGTGGCATTGGACCAACAAAGTCTGCACACACTGTTGCCCACGGTTCTTCTGGAATTTTAGTTAACATCTTACCCGCGGCCTGTTGTTGACTAGGTTTGTATACCTGACATCCATGACATTGTTGTACGTACTTCCTTACGTCTCTGAACATTCCGGGCCAGTAATATCGTGTCGTCGCTCGTGCAATAGATTTTCGAACGCCCATGTGTCCTGCGCTTGGTGTGTCATGAATTTCCGCCAGCACTCTGCGTCTCTGTGGGGTCGGTACACATAGCTTCCACGGTACTGCGTCTTCACCATCAACTTGACTCTCTATTTTCCTGTAGAGCTTTCCGTCCTCGATCACATAGTCTGGGAATTTCTCCGGAGCCTTTCTTACCTCTGTAATCTTCGCTTTTAGCCACTTGCACTCGTCTTTGCCTTGCTCTACTGTCAACGTAGTTAGTTGCTCGTCCATCGGCTGTCTCGAAAGTGCATCTGCCACCACGTTTAGCTTTCCTTTCCGGTACTGTACGTCGAATGAGTATTGTTGTAGTTCTAGTGCCCATCTAGCAATCCGTCCCGTCGGACTGTCTATTGCGTTTAACCATTTTAGAGCTAGGTGGTCTGTGATTACCGTGAACGTGTATCCCTCTAGGTAGGGTCTCATCTTCATTATCGCCCACACTATTGCCAAACATTCTTTCTCTGTCGGGGAATAATTTGTTTCTGCCTTGTTAAGTCGGCGACTCGCATAAGCAATCACTCGTTCTTCGCTGTCTGATCCTTGTGTGAGCACTGCTCCGAGGCCAAAATCGCTTGCATCCGTCTGTAGGCAAAAATTCTTCGAAAAATCTGGACAAGCTAGTACAGGTGCTTGCGTAAGTGCGGCTTTTAATGCTTCGAATGCCGACTGCTGCTCTTGCGACCACTTCCACTTCCTTCCTTTCTTTAGCATTGACGTCAACGGGTGTGAAACTTGTGAAAAGTCTGAGACGAATCTCCTGTACCACGATACCACTCCTAGGAATCTCCGTAGTTCGCGTAAATTGTTTGGCGGTGTCAACTCTTTGATGGCTGCTATCTTGTCCGGGTCCGTGTGAATGCCTTCCTCGCTAACGACATGACCTAGATACCTTAAACTTTTCTTAAAAAACTCACATTTTTCCGGGTTTATCTTAAGGTTTGCTCTTCGCAGCCGTTGAAATACTTCCGCCAGGTGTCTTATGTGTTCTTCCAATGTTTTGCTCGTAATGATGATCTAGATATGCGAATGCGTAGGGTTCCAACTCTGGTCCTATAACGTGATCGAGTGCCCTCTGGAAAGTTGCTGGGGCTGAGTGCAGACCGAACGGCATTACTTTCCATTGATATAGCCCACGTCCGGGTACAGTGAATGCGGTGTATTGTTTGCTGTTTTCTTCCATGGGGATTTGCCAATATCCGTTTTTTAAATCAAGGCTGCTGATAAACCGAGCAGTTCTCAATCTATCCAGGATGTGTTGGATACGGGGTAACGGGTATGCGTCTGGTACTGACCTTGCGTTTAGTTGGCGGTAATCTACGCATAATCTCCACTTACCATTTTTCTTCCTTGCCAAAACTATTGGTGCGCTGTGCGGACTTCTAGAAGGCTCGATGCAACCTTTCTCGATAAGCTCATCGATTTCCTTATTAATAATCTCTTGCATCTTGGGATTCTTCGGGTAATACCTTTGTTTTATGGGGCGGTCGTCTCTCATCACTATCTTGTGCGTGGCCACGTTGGATACACCTGACATCTCTTGGAACATCTGTAATTCTTTGTTGAGAAATTTACTCACCGACTCGTCTGTGTTCGCAACTTTTAGGCTGTTATCTTTGTGACTACTTTCATTTCTACTTTCGGCCATTATTGTACAAGTGACTGCATCCTCCTCCTGATTGTTTGTGTTCAAGGTTAGCGTTTGTTCTCCGCATCTCATCTCCATGTTCACCTTCGCTAGGTAATCCGTTCCAAGCACCACTTCGTCGACTAGTCCTGGTAGGATTAGCATTTCATTTCGCAACACTTGGTTACTCATTCTCACTTCTACATCTACCGCTTCTATGATCGTCTTAGGTTTGCCATCTCCCAGTATCACTCGTGTTTCTATCGCCTTGAATATACCTGTCTTCAGCCTTCTTGCCAATGTTCCACTCACAAAGCTTCGCGTCGCCCCTGTGTCGATTGCTGCTACTACCTCTTCGCCATTCACCGTAATATTCGCCAAGATCCGGCCCTTTGTATGTCTTAACGTGTTTAGTTTTCTCGAGGTTGCGTTTGGGGAGACCCCACTCCTCGGTGCCAATGAGGTCTCTGGCCGTTTCCCTGCGTTCGTCTACAACAATTTCGTGTGAGTGTGCCTACTTTTCCGCATGTCCAGCAGAATTCGATGCGAGCGCTACGGCAACCGTATGCGACATGGCCGCCTCCTCCGCATCGTCTGCACGCCGTGTTTGTATCGATGTATCTTGGTGCCGGGTCTGATTTCTGGGATGGTTGTTTCTCTGTCTGCTGTTCCCGCTCCTCTGCCTGTATATATTGGCAACGTTCTTCTGGGCGCCTTGGTACAAATGGTATTGCCGTTGGTCGCATCGGATCTCTGTCAGGGGTAATATTTTCATAATCTTCTACCAAACTTACCAATTCTTCCAGGCTGCTGATCTCGCCTCTTTTAACATACAGCTGGATTTCTCTGCAGGAGTTCCTGTATATGCGGTTTAGCTTTTTGTCTTCGGTGTAGTTGGCATGTCGCATCAGCCCTTGTAGTGCTAGCACATAATCCTTGAACTTCTCTCCTGGTCTTTGCATGCGTGCCCGTATCTCGTCGTCCAACTGTTCAAAATATCTGGAGCTGAGGAAAAATTTTAGGAAATCTTTCTTGAATGAGTCCCACTCTTTCCAACTCCGGTTGTTATTTCGGTACCAAACCAACGCTTTGTCTTTGAGTAGCTCCGGCAATGCTCGTGGTATCGAGTTGACGTTTATTTCGTATCCTTCTGCCAGTTCTTCCACGCGTTCTATGAACCCTAGAGGATCCTTGCCCCCGTCGTATTTCAAGCCCCATTTTCTTACCCGATCCATAGTGGTTGCGTATGTGCCTGGTTGTTGCATCGTATATCGTTGTTTTGACTTGATTTCCGTATGTCGCTGTTACCTTCCTTTGAACATCCTTTATGTAAAGCCTTGTTGATTTCCTTGATCTTCCTTAAGTCTGCTTGGGTGCCATATGTGTTTTTATGTATAAGCCTGCTCGGGCGCCATATGTGACGGACTAATTCCTGCTGAGGTATGCCCAGTCCGTCCAGTGTTCCTATATTTGGTGGGGGAACCTATTCCGATGAAAATAAATAGACAAAGGAGTTCTGAAAACGTTATAAAGTTTATTTAAAAAGGGATCGATATCCTTAAGAGCTACTCCTATTCTTTGTCCCTGTCTAAATAAGAGTAGCTGAGGTAGAACCCCTCTGCTAGCTCTCTGTCAGTTGGAGTAGAAACCTCCTACTGAATATAAAATAATTCACGAAATGAAGTAGAAACCTTCAGGTCGTGTTGGTCAGTGGTAGAAGCCCACTGACTCGTATGCCTATCTCCTAGCTTCTGATCTTACAAGCTAATTTGCCGCCCTTATATACGATTTTGTACGCCGGTGGACAGTTATTTCCTAAAAACAATTCATTGTAATAATTCCTCAGTTATAGAATTATGTAGGACTGCACGCAGGCAGTCAGTAATTTTACAATAACAATTATAAAAATATGTATTCTATTGGTACATACATACGCTTACATGCTCACATGCGTTTTCCTTCTTTCCATTATCATACATATGGTGGTACATCGGTATATATACATATATGCATATTTTCGATCATGTATGACAATCCGCTATCCCGGCATTTCATATCCCAATTTTAGGGAGCCCTAATATACATAGCGAACAATGTGCCAAATCTCGTACGTACGCTTGTTGTATGCCTGCCGTGTTTTCCAGTGTTTGCTTTACCTATCGAATTCGATCATTTGTGTTTATGCGTGTGTTCGCTGTCACTTGGTTTTGATGGTGCGTTGGCCTCGTTTGGATGCTTTCGGCTTCTGCTTAGGGCGTGCGTTGGTGTGTCGGATGCTTGTACGTAAGTATGTAGAGAAAAGTCCCAATTAGTAGCAGCGCTTAGTTTGGCGACTTTTACTGCTGATATTTGTTTATCCAAATTATTATGTATGTTGTATTTGTGGCTGAGTGCATTGGATGCGCAAAGGGTTGGTTGACCGGCATAATTTTATGTTTTGTGCGTTTCCATTTTCCTTCCAAATGTTTTAGTGTATGTTAGGGTGACCTATATTTGAACCTTATGTGGGCGAAAAATGTAAATATTTTGCTTGCGTGCAAAAGTACGCAAGTCTGGTTTATCCTTCAATTTAGTAAATAATAATTCAATATGCAACCGCATGTATGTGTTTCGACGTGTAATTCATAAATATATATGTAATTCATGTTATAAAAATGTACAAATGTTAAATTCGGAGTTAAGTTCAATCATTGTATAACATGTAAAAAAATGAGAAAATAGATATATGTTGTGAGAGTACAAACCCTCGGTTTTGGGGTCCTCACATTTTATGCAAAAACACCTAATTAAAGTTTGAAAAATTGTGAAAGTAATTCGAAATAATTATGTTAATTATGTTAAAGTGCATATGTAATCTATTTATATTTATTTAATATTAATTCCAGCCTTTTACACCATCAAAAATTAAAATGGAAAGAGTTGATGTTTCCATAAGCATGCATGAAAACTGGTCAATGGCAACAGTGCTTTGCTGTAAACAATACAGACACAAATGTGTTATGTACATGTACACATACCCACACATTGATTCCTATGGGCTTGAGTGTTCGGTCAAACGTGTTTCGTACGACAAACGTCCGTACGTGCGGCACACGTCGGTGCATACTTGCAGCTTTACTTATTTTCAGTTCAATTAAAATATTATTTCCCATTGTTGACACTTACCTATATTGGCCTGTACCAAAATCCTTAAAAAATTGTTCTAAAATAATTGTTAGCGCACAAAAAACTTTAAAGAGAAGTGATACCTTAACCGGCCTATTTTTTTGGACACATTTTACTTACACGTAAATTCATAGGTCTTTATTTAACAGATTCTTTGTTATACTCAGTTGAGCAGAGCTCACAGAGTATATTAAGTTTGATTGGATAACGGTTGGTTGTACATATATAAAGGAATCGAGATAGATATAGACTTCCATATATCAAAATAATCAAGATCGAAAAAAATTTGATTGAGCCATGTCCGTCCGTCCGTCCGTCCGTCCGTCCGTCCGTCCGTTAACACGATAACTTGAGTAAATTTTGAGGTATCTCGACGAAATTTGGTATGTAGTTTCCTGAGCACTCATCTCAGATCGCTATTTAAAATGAACGATATCGGACTATAACCACGCCCACTTTTTCGATATCGAAAATTTCGAAAAACCGAAAAATTGCGATAATTCATTACAAAAGAGAGATAAAGCGACGAAACTTGGTAGATGAGTTGAACATATGACGCAGAATAGAAAATTAGTAAAATTTTGGACAATGGGCGTGGCACCGCCCACTTTTAAAAGAAGGTAATTTAAAACTTTTGCAAGCTGTAATTTGTCAGTCGTTGAAGATATCATGATGAAATTTGGTAGGAACGTTACTCTTATTACTATATGTCTGCTTAATAAAAATTAGCAAAATCGGAGAACGAACACGCCCACTTTTAAAAAAATTTTTTTTTTTAAGTCAAATTTTAACAAAAAATTTAATATTTTTACAGTATATAAGTAAATTATGTCAACATTCAATTCCATTAATGATATAGTGCAACAAAATACAAAAATAAAAGAAAATTTAAAATGGGCGTGGCTCCGCCCTTTTTCATTTAATTTGTCTAGGGTACTTTTAACACCATAAGTCGAACAAAAATTAACCAATCCTTTTGAAATTTGGTTGGGGCATAGATTTTATGACGTTAACTCTTTTCTGTGCAAATGAGCGAAATCGGTTGATGCCACGCCCAGTTTTTATACACAGTCGTCCGTCTATCCTTCCGCATGGTCGTTAACACGATAACTTGAGCAAAAATCGACATATCTTTAATGAACTTAGTTCACGTGCTTACTTGATCTCACTTTATTTTGGTAAGAAAAATGAACGAAATCCGACTATGACCACGCCCACTTTTTCGATATCGAAAATTACGAAAAATGAAAAAAATGCCATAATTCTATACCAAATACAAAAAAAGGGATGAAACATGGTAAGGTAATTGGATTGTTTTATTGAAGCGAAATATAACTTTAGAAAAAACTTTATAAAATGGTTGTGACACCTACCATATTAAGTAGAAGAAAATGAAAAAGTTCTGCAGGGCGAAATAAAAAACCCTTAAAATCTTGGCATATATAAATAAATTAGCGGTATCCAACAGATGATGTTCTGGGTCACCCTGGTCCACATTTTGGTCGATATCTGGAAAACGCCTTCATATATACAACTACCACCACTCCCTTTTAAAACTCTCATTAATACCTTTAATTTGATACCCATATCGTACAAACTCATTCTAGAGTCACCCCTGGTCCACCTTTATGGCGATATCTCGAAAAGGCGTCCACCTATAGAACTAAGGCCCACTCCCTTTTAAAATACTCATTAACTCCTTTCGTTTGATACCCATATTGCACAAACCAATTCTAGAGTCACCCCTGGCCCACCTTTATGGCGATATCTCGAAACGCCGTCCACCTATGGAACTAAGGATCACTCCCTTTCAAAATACTCATTAACACCTTTCTTTTGATACCCATATTGTACAAACAAATTCTAGAGTCACCCCTGGTCCACCTTTATGGCGATATTTCGAAAATGCGACCACCTATACAACAACCACCACTCCCTTTTAAAACCCTCATTAATACCTTTAATTTGATACCCATATCATACAAACACATTCTAGAGTCACCCCTGGTCCACCTTTATGGCGATATTTCGAAACGGCGTCCACCTATAGAACTAAGGCCCACTCCCTTTTAAAATACTCATTAACACCTTTCATTTGATACCCATATCATACAAACATATTCTAAAGTCACCCCTGGTCCACCTTTATGGCGATATCTCGAAAAGGCGAACACCTATAGAACGAAGGCCAACTCCCTTTTAAAAATACTCATTAACACCTTTCATTTGATACCCATATCGTACTAACAAAGTCTAGAGTCACCCCTGGTCCACCTTGATTGCGATACCTCGAAAAGGCGTCCACCTATAGAACTAAGGCCCACTCCCTTTTAAAATACTCATTAACACCTTTCGTTTGATACCCATATTGCACAAACGAATTCTAGAGTCACCCCTGGTTCACCTTTATGGCGATATTTCGAAAATTCGACCACCTATACAACAACCACCACTCCCTTTTAAAACCCTCATTAATACCTTTAATTTGATACCCATATCGTACAAACACATTCTAGTCACCCCTGGTCCACCTTTATGGCGATATATCGAAAAGGCGAACACCTATAGAACGAAGGCCCACTCCCTTTTAAAAATACTCATTAACACCTTTCATTTGATACCCATATCGTACTAACAAAGTCTAGAGTCACCCCTGGTCCACCTTTATGGCGATATCTCGGAACGGCGTCCACCTATGGAACTAAGGATTACTCCCTTTTAAAATACTCATTAACACCTTTCTTTTGATACCCATATTGTACAAACAAATTCTTGAGTCACCCCTGGTCCACCTTTATGGCGATATTTCGAAAATTCGACCACCTATACAACAACCACCACTCCCTTTTAAAACCCTCATTAATACCTTTAATTTGATACCCATATCGTACAAACACATTCTAGTCACCCCTGGTCCACCTTTATGGCGATATTTCGAAACGGCGTCCACCTATAGAACTAAGGCCCACTCCCTTTTAAAATACTCATTAACACCTTTCGTTTGATGCCCATATTGTACAAACAAATTCTAGGGTCACCACTGGTTCACCTTTATGGCGATATCTCGAAACGGCGTCCTCCTATGGGACTAAGGATTACCCCCTTTTAAAATACTTATTAATACCTTTCTTTTGATACTCATATTGAACAAACAAATTCTAGGGTCACCCCTGGTCCACCTTTATAGCGATATCTCGAAACGGCGTCACCTATGGAACTAAGGATTACTCCCTTTTAAAATACTCATTAACACCTTTCATTTTGATACCCATATCGTATAAACGCATTCTAGAGTCACCCCTGGTCCACCTTTATGGCGATATCTCGAAAAGGCGACCACCTATACAACAACCACCACTCCCTATACAACAAACACATTCTAGTCACCCCTGGTCCACCTTTATGGCGATATATCGAAAAGGCGAACACCTATAGAACGAAGGCCCACTCCCTTTTAAAAATACTCATTAACACCTTTCATTTGATACCCATATCGTACTAACAAAGTCTAGAGTCACCCCTGGTCCACCTTTATGGCGATATCTCGGAACGGCGTCCACCTATGGAACTAAGGATTACTCCCTTTTAAAATACTCATTAACACCTTTCTTTTGATACCCATATTGTACAAACAAATTCTTGAGTCACCCCTGGTCCACCTTTATGGCGATATTTCGAAAATTCGACCACCTATACAACAACCACCACTCCCTTTTAAAACCCTCATTAATACCTTTAATTTGATACCCATATCGTACAAACACATTCTAGTCACCCCTGGTCCACCTTTATGGCGATATTTCGAAACGGCGTCCACCTATAGAACTAAGGCCCACTCCCTTTTAAAATACTCATTAACACCTTTCGTTTGATGCCCATATTGTACAAACAAATTCTAGGGTCACCACTGGTTCACCTTTATGGCGATATCTCGAAACGGCGTCCTCCTATGGGACTAAGGATTACCCCCTTTTAAAATACTTATTAATACCTTTCTTTTGATACTCATATTGAACAAACAAATTCTAGGGTCACCCCTGGTCCACCTTTATAGCGATATCTCGAAACGGCGTCACCTATGGAACTAAGGATTACTCCCTTTTAAAATACTCATTAACACCTTTCATTTTGATACCCATATCGTATAAACGCATTCTAGAGTCACCCCTGGTCCACCTTTATGGCGATATCTCGAAAAGGCGACCACCTATACAACAACCACCACTCCCTATACAACAAACACATTCTAGTCACCCCTGGTCCACCTTTATGGCGATATATCGAAAAGGCGAACACCTATAGAACGAAGGCCCACTCCCTTTTAAAAATACTCATTAACACCTTTCATTTGATACCCATATCGTACTAACAAAGTCTAGAGTCACCCCTGGTCCACCTTTATGGCGATATCTCGGAACGGCGTCCACCTATGGAACTAAGGATTACTCCCTTTTAAAATACTCATTAACACCTTTCTTTTGATACCCATATTGTACAAACAAATTCTTGAGTCACCCCTGGTCCACCTTTATGGCGATATTTCGAAAATTCGACCACCTATACAACAACCACCACTCCCTTTTAAAACCCTCATTAATACCTTTAATTTGATACCCATATCGTACAAACACATTCTAGTCACCCCTGGTCCACCTTTATGGCGATATTTCGAAACGGCGTCCACCTATAGAACTAAGGCCCACTCCCTTTTAAAATACTCATTAACACCTTTCGTTTGATGCCCATATTGTACAAACAAATTCTAGGGTCACCACTGGTTCACCTTTATGGCGATATCTCGAAACGGCGTCCTCCTATGGGACTAAGGATTACCCCCTTTTAAAATACTTATTAATACCTTTCTTTTGATACTCATATTGAACAAACAAATTCTAGGGTCACCCCTGGTCCACCTTTATAGCGATATCTCGAAACGGCGTCACCTATGGAACTAAGGATTACTCCCTTTTAAAATACTCATTAACACCTTTCATTTTGATACCCATATAGTATAAACGCATTCTAGAGTCACCCCTGGTCCACCTTTATGGCGATATCTCGAAAAGGCGACCACCTATACAACAACCACCACTCCCTTTTAAAACCCTCATTAATACCTTTAATTTGATACCCATATCGTACAAACACATTCTAGAGTCAACCCTGGTCCACCTTTATGGCGATATTTTGAAACGGCATCCACCTATAGAACTAAGGCCCACTCCCTTTTAAAATACTCATTAACACCATTCGTTTGATGCCCATATTGTACAAACAAATTCTAGGGTCACCTCTGTTCCACCTTTGTGGCGATATCTCGAAACGGCGTCCACCTATGGAACTAAGGATTACTCCCTTTTAAAATACTCATTAACACCTTTAATTTGATACCCATATCGTACAAACGCATTCTAGAGTCAACCCTGATCCACCTTTATGGCTATATCCCTAAATGGCGTCCACCTATAAAACTATGGCCCACTCCCTCATAAAAAACTCTTTAATGCCTTTCATTTGATACACATGTCATACAAACACATTCCAGGGTTTCCCGCGGTTCATTTTCCTACATGGTTATTTTCCCTTATGTTGTCACCATAGCTCTCAACTGAGTATGTAATATTCGGTTACACCCGAACTTAACCTTCCTTACTTGTTTTTATTTTAGTTGCTTTCAAAAAAAACATGAAATCACAAATAATGAGTCAACTATTATTCAAACTCACTAAATTTATTTATTTATAACAATTAATTGCAAATTTGACCCAAAATGTTTTTTGCACTTCCAGATTTTATGCTTATTTTAGATATAGCACGTCTTATACTGAACAAAAAATAAGTAAATTTGCTACAAAGATATAACGTAAAATTCGTATTTTGCCTTTTACGCTAATTTACTTTGACATTTCTTATTTTATTTTATTATATTATCTTATATTTCAAACTAATTTATTATTATTTAAATGCAACTTAATTGCATCGGAAAATTTCACGTTGTATATTAAACGAAAAAAACGACCCAAAAACGTTTTCGATTTTAGGTCGAAATATTGCATAGGCAGTATATTACCCACTATCTATACATTAATACGATAACAAAATGTCGATACAATCAATTGACAGGCTGTTTCGCATAGTTAGCGTACGTAAAATCATATAAAAGTTATATGAATCGATTCGTATGGATCAGCCGCAGGGCATGGGCCTATTTTTGTTAACAAATATTACTCTATTTGTTTATAATTAATAGAAAAAGTTTTTCGTAAATTCGAAAATCTGTGCAAATATCGAAGTTGCCATCTGTAATACCCATTATGATCACAAACCCCCCTGAATTAGAAACTCCAAAAGCTGGATTGTCGCGTTGCTCAAATGTTTCATTTCTACATATGTATATATTCGTACGCGCCAAATGGTGAGAGAACTACTGCCTTACTCATTTCCAGTTCAAATAAAATATTGTTTCCCATTGTTGCCACTTACCTATATTGGTCTGTATCAAAATCCTTAAAAAATTGTTCTAAAATAATTGTTAGCGCACAAAAAAACTTTAAAGAGAAGTAATAACTTAACCGGCCTCTTTTTTGGGCAGATTTTACTTGCACGTAAATGCATAGGTCTTTATTTAAAAGATTATTTCTTTTTTATTTTAGGTGCTTTCAAAAAAACATGAAATCACAAATAATGAGTCAACTTTTGTTCAAACTCACTAAATTTATTTATTTATAACAATTAATTGCAAAGTTGACCCGAAGTGTTTTTTGCACTTCCAGATTTTATGCTTATTTTAGATATAGCACGTCTTATACTGAACAAAAAATAAATAAATTTGCTGCAAAGATATAACGTAAAATTTGTATATTGTCTTTTATGCTAATTTATTTTGATATTTCTTATTTTATTTTATTATATTATCATATATTTCAAGTTAATTTATTATTATTTAAATGCAACTTGATTGCATCGGAAAATTTCACGTTGTATATTAAACGAAAAAAATGACCCAAAAACGTTTTCGATTTTAGGTCGAAATATTGCATAGGCAGTATATTACCCACTATCTATACATTAATACGATAACAAAATGTCGATACAATCAATTGACAGGCTATGTCGCATAGTTAGCGTACGTAAAATCATATAAAAGTTACATGAATCGATTCGTATGGATCAGCCGCAGTGCATAGGCCTATTTTTGTTAACAAATATTACTCTTTTTGTTTATAATTAATAGAAAAAGTTTTTTGTAAATTCAAAAATCTGTGCAAATATCGAAATTGCCTTCTGTAATACCCATTATGATCACAAACCCCCTGAATTCGAAACTCCAAAAGCTGCATTGTCGCGTTGCTCAAATGTTTCATCTCTACATATGTATATATTCGTACGCGAGTTAGTGCAACAGAAAATACACTACTGTACCGATAACATCATCCCATGTATGATATAGAATCAGTAGTTTACATAAAAAGTATGGTCCTCTTTAAACATTGTCTATCTATCTATTAACCATTATCAGAAACCAAAACATTGTAAGCAAAGATAAGATTTCTATTTAAACATAAACCAAATACAAACATAAACAAAACATAAACAAAACCAAATAAAATATTATCAGCGAACAAAAGATTCCTATTCAACCATTGTAAGCATAGATAAGATTTCTACTTAAACATTATCAGCAAGATCCTTTTTTGAACATTATCAGCAGCCACTAAACAAAAGAAACCAGATCATATAAATAGACGATTAAGCATAGAAATAGGTTAGTCTTCTATTACACTGAAGCATATGAACTTCAGTTTAGAATTCATTAAAGTACATATAGATACAAATAAAGTATATTGTTTTATTTAAAATCGAAAGTACATACTTAACTGGGGGCTCAACCGGGATAAGTGAATAAGTGAATAATAAAAGGAACTCCTAAAAAATCAAATTCCACACGTCCTGAAAAAGAGGACAAGGAGAACCAGAAAATAAAACTTTACCTCTTCCGCAAAAAACGATTACAAGTGTTTGACCAAAGCAGGGGAATCATTATGGAAGCAAGGTTAGTAACCTTGGAACAAGCTCATGCCGCTATAGAAGCACAATTAGCCCAGCTGCGGCAAGCGCAAGTACCTAATATCGAAGAATTCCAACCGATAAGTCCCAGGATAAACAATGCAAATGAAATAAATCTGAGACTATTCGAACGGCTACCAGTGTTCAACGGAGACACATCCAAATACAGGACATGGAGGGCAACCTGCATTATTTATTTATAATACGTCACACGAAGATCGAAGGAGAACCAGCAACTCTTCTACAGAATCATGGCACAGTGTTCCACTTACAAGCAATACTCAATCGCCTAGATTACAGCTACGCCGATACTAGAAGCTATAACGCCCTCATAGAGGAAATGAAAAGACAAATACAAGGAAAACAGACGCTATCCGAATTCCACAGCAAGATCTGTCAAATCTTTAATTTAGCAATGACTAAATGTGAAATTGATTACCCAGGGAATACTCACTCTCTACAGCAGGTCACAAAAGAAATGGCCATAGATTGCTTCCGCAATGGCATAAATGATGAATTTACTCAACACACATTATATGCAGCAAAACCAAGAGATTTAGAAAGTGCATACGCAATTGCCACGGAGATTCTTTATAAAAGGCAGAATAATCCGATACGACGAGAAGCGTATAACTACCCTAAACAGCCACAAAATGAAAGGAGATATCAACCAGGAGTTCAACCTATTCCCCATATGGGAAGATCAAACCCGACACCAATGGACGTGGATACATCAATAGGAAGATTCCGGCAATCCACGAATAATCAACATCAACAACAGCAATCGTATCAACAGAATCCTTTCAGAAACAACTATGAACGACAAAGAGCAGGATATGCACCTTTTAATCCCAATAGAGGAGAACCATTTAAACGAAATCACCAACCAACGTCATCAAGATATAATATAGTACCGCAGAAACTACAAAGGATCAATCAAATAACGGATAATAATAGTGATCAGTCATTAAAGGTAAATATAGATGAAAGTGAATTTGAAAATAAAGCTACTTTTTTAGACGAGTAAATAATCTGCCGTGTCTTCAGATTATTTTACATGATAATAAAAAACTTTTAGTTTTAATAGACACAGGCTCGACATTAAATTATATTAGGAAAAATATTCCAAATGGAAAGACCTTTCCAGTTAAACAATTTGTTAGTAGAACTCTGAATGGTTCAAACACAATAAACTCAGCTAAGAAGATAAGAATGCTAGGACAAAAATTAGTATTTTTTGAAATCGAAGAATTAAAAGAATTTGATATGATATTAGGAGAACAATCCTTGAGAGAAATGAAGGCTAAGATAAATCTGCTCGAATATAAAATGATGTATGTCAGGAGAACAGAGCGGAAGAAAAAAGAAATGGATGTCAGTGAAGTAAATTTCACAATAGATGAGAGCAAATATAAAAAAGAGGTTGAAGAAATTATGAGAATTAATGAGGAAACAAATTCTATTTTACCATTTACAACAACAATTGAAGCCAAGATTCGCACTAAAACTGAAGAGCCAATATGGACGAAACAGTACCCTTACCCCTTTTCAGACAATAATTTCATAAATAAAGAAATAAATAAAATGCTAGAGAATAATATAATTAAACCCAGTAAGAGTCCCTATAACTCACCCGTTTGGACTGTACCAAAGAAAGGAACTGACGAGTTAGGAAACCCTAAGAGAAGAATGGTCCTAGACTTCCAGAAATTGAATAGCGAAACCATTACCGATAGATATCCCATACCTGATGTCAACATGACAATACAGAATTTAGGTAAAGCAACTGTTTTTACAACCCTAGATTTGGAAGCAGGTTTCCATCAGATAAAAATCAAGGAGTCAGACACCGAAAAGACAGCCTTTAGCATAAACGGAGCAAAATATGAATTCTTAAGGCTGCCGTTTGGACTAAAGAATGCACCTTCAATATTTCAAAGATGCGTAGATGACATATTAAGAAATTACATAGGAAAATTCGTACATGTATATATAGACGATGTGTTAATATATTCATCCTCACATGATGAACATATGGAACACATAAGAATTGTTATAAATGCACTGCGTCAAGCAAATATGAAGATTTCATATGAAAAATCTCATTTTTTCAAAGACAGCACTGAACATTTAGGACATATTATTAAACATAACAGAATAACTGTAGACCCACAAAAAATTGAGACCATAAAAAACTACCCTGTGCCTATGAATCTGAAAGAATTAAGATCATTTTTAGGGCTAGCAGGATATTATAGAAAATTCATCAAAGACTACGCCAAGATTACCAAACCCCTAACATTGTTTTTAAGAGGAGAAAACGGTTTCGTAAAGAAAAAGCAAAGTGAAAGAATGCAAATAAAATTAGATGAGGAAGCCATAAAAGCGATGAATATATTAAAAAAGGAATTACAAGCACAAGTCGAACTCTTTCAACCCGATTTCAATAAACCCTTTGATTTAACCACGGACGCAAGTAATTTTGCCATAGGAGCTGTGTTATCCCCAGGTAGAAATCCCATTTGTTTTATATCCAGAACACTAAGCGAGACGGAACAAAAATATAGCACAAACGAAAAAGAGTTATTAGCCATAATTTGGGCACTACAAAAACTCAGAAACTATTTATATGGACGATCAGACCTTACAATCTATACGGATCATCAGTCCTTAACCTACTCTATTTCAGAGAAGAACCCTAATAATAAACTAAAAAGGTGGAAAAACCAAATAGAAGAATACGGTGCCAAATTGGTATACAAACCAGGTTCTCAAAACATCTTTGCGGATGCACTAAGTCGGCAACAAATTAATCAATTAACCGACTCAGAATCGCAGCACTCTCAACTCAGCTCACCCACTGAATCCATAAGAAGGGTAGGCACTAGCTTAAACCATTTTAATAATCAAATTATTATCCAAACTAACAATGGATTAGTAAGAATAGAAAGTAAAAATATATTCGGAAAATTTAGACATACCATATACTTCACAACTATACAACAATTGATAAGTGATATTAAAGGCGTACTACACCCAAACAATATTAACGCCATAATCACTACCGAAGAAATTCTATACAAAATAAAAACTACACTAGTACAAACTTTCCCAACCACTACTTTTGTAATAACAAATGCATTAGTCAGAGACATCACTGACGAAAATGAACAGAATGAGATAGTTGAACAAATACACAGAAGATCACATAGAAATTATAGAAATAATATAAAAGAACTGTCTGAGAGCTATTACTGGCCTAACATGCGAGATATGGCAAAGAAGGCAGCACAAATATGTGAGATATGTAAAAAATGTAAATACGACAGACGTCCTAATAAATTACTTTACGGAAAAACACCAATACCAAATGAAGTAGGTACACATCTGCACATGGATACATTTTTTTTGGACAACCAAATATATATAACTACAGTAGATAGATACTCAAAATTCTGCTATATAAGAAAAATACCAGATAAGAAAAACTCATACATATATTTGAATGAAATACTATCCCAAATATTCCCATACGCAACGAACCTAACAACTGATAACGACCCGACATATGTTAATGTAGTAGCAAAATCCTTATACGATCGACTACATATACAGCACACAGCAGTGCCACCACAACATTCGACAACGAACGGTCAAGTAGAGCGGACGCACAGCACAATAGTGGAGCTAACTAACTTACTAGTAAAGGAAACCAAAGGTAAACACGAAGAGGTAATATTTGAAGCAGTACGACAGTACAATAAAACCATTCTTTCGGTCACAGGACATAAACCCGAGGACGTATTTTTCAATAGGGGAGGATACGACTATACAGTCATCAGAAACAGAATTCGTTATAAGCAAGAAAGAGATATCACCCAACAGAAGGCACCGAACAAACAAATTATTTACGAGAAAGGTGATATTATTTACGTTAAGAGAAGCCGAAGAAATAAAAAACACGATAGATTTATGAAAAAAATAATTGAACAGGATAACGGTAAAACAGTCACAACAAGTGATAAAAGAATAATACACAAAGATAACATCCGTACGAACTAGAAATGGATCTCACAATAATAATAATCTTGCTGTGCATAAACAGAATTAGTTCAGACACAAGTATTACAGACCTGAAAGGAAAAGATTATATATTAATAGAAACGAATCCAGCTTTTATATTTGATAGCTATGATTATTTATATCATATTACAAATTTAACTAGAATATTAACACCTTACCAAAATATATTAAACTCAAAATATAATTCAAATCCTGAAGTGAAAATATTACACCGAAAAATTGAAATATTAATAAAACAGATTAATCCAGTTAATAGATTTAAAAGAGGATTAAACGCTTTAGGGACAATATTAAAATGGATAACAGGTACACCAGACCACGATGATGAAGTAGAGATACAGACAAGAATCAATCAACTAATTGAGGGACACAATAAACAAAAAATAATAAATAGTAATTTCGAAATAATGTTAAACAAATTAAACCCCAAGGATTTCTCTCAAAAATTAATACTCACAGAAGTCTACAATGAACTTAATACTCTCTTAACTACAATTAATTTAGCAAAAAATAACAACTTCCTGTCAACTTCATTGGACTTAGAAGAAATTACAGAAATCATTGCGAAAGAAAAAACAAATGTTTTAACCATAAATATTTTAGAATATGCAGAAATTAAAATTGTTAAATTCAAACAAAACTTTGTAACAGTTTACAAATACCCAAAAATCAAAGAAAAATGTGAACAATTCTACATCCATTCATTAGCTTCAAAAAAAGGAAAATTAGTTATGGATAAAAATATTGCTTTATGTAAAGGAAATCAATACGTAAGAATCAATAAATGTAAAGATTTTATAGATCAAACTATATGTAAGCGGAATAAAAAGGACGGATATACAATACAAATATTAGAGAAAAATAATGCTCAATGTAAAATGATAAAAGAAAAGAATCCACCCTTTATTAATTATGGTAACGGAAACATTATTATTAGCGGATTGAATATATTAAACAACGAGATTTTAGATGGAGATTTTTCAATTTATTTCAAAACCAATATAACATTAAATAACGAAGTATATATAAACATTAGGGAAACTATGGTAAAAATACTCCATAAAAAGCATAAAGAAAATCTAGATATATTAGAATACTTAGAATCTCAATCAGAATACAAGTCCAATAATCTAGACGAAATATTATCCATATTTGTACCAATTGAACAAAATCCAATCAAGACTACATTTATAACTATATTAATTATAACCCTATTAATCACAATAACCAAACTATTATTAGAATTTAGAGTAAGGAGAAGGAATATATTTTTTCAAAGAGCACTAATACAATGTCAAAAAGACCATGAAGAAAGAAAACAAAAATTACTAGAGTCAAAATTGTAAATGAGGACATTTAATTTTAAGAGGGAGGAGAGTTAGTGCAACAGAAAATACACTACTGTACCGATAACATCATCCCATGTATGATATAGAATCAGTAGTTTACATAAAAAGTATGGTCCTCTTTAAACATTGTCTATCTATCTATTAACCATTATCAGAAACCAAAACATTGTAAGCAATGATAAGATTTCTATTTAAACATAAACCAAATACAAACATAAACAAAACATAAACAAAACCAAATAAAATATTATCAGCGAACAAAAGATTCCTATTCAAACATTGTAAGCATAGATAAGATTTCTACTTAAACATTATCAGCAAGATCCTTTTTTGAACATTATCAGCAGCCACTAAACAAAAGAAACCAGAGCATATAAATACACGATTAAGCATAGAAATAGGTTAGTCTTCTATTACACTGAAGCATATGAACTTCAGTTTAGAATTCATTAAAGTACATATAGATACAAATAAAGTATATTGTTTTATTTAACATCGAAAGTACATACTTAACTCGCGGCAAACGGTGAGAGAACTACTGCCTTATTCATTTTCAGTTCAAATAAAATATTCTTTCCCATTGTTGCCACTTACCTATATTGGCCTGTACCAAAATCCTTAAAAAATTGTTCTAAAATAATTGTTAACGCACAAAAAAACTTTAAAGAGAAGTAATAACTTAACCGGCCTATTTTTTTGAACAAATTTTACTTACACGTAAATGCATAGGTCTTTATTTAACAGATTCTTTGTTTTTTATTTTAAGTGCTTTCAAAAAAACATGAAATCACAAATAATGAGTAAACTTTTGTTCAAACTCACTAAACTTATTTATTTATAACAATTAATTGCAAATTTGACCCACAATTTTTTTTGCATTTCCAGATTTTATGCTCATTTTAGATATAGATCGTCTTACACTGAACAAAAAATAAATAAATTTGCTACAAAAATATGACGTAAAATTTGTATATTGCCTTTTATGCTAATTTATTTTGATATTTCTTATTTTATTTTATTATATTATCTTATATTTCAACTTAATTTATTATTATTTAAATGCAACTTGATTGCATCGGAAAATTTCACGTTGTATATTAAACGAAAAAACGACCCAAAAACGTTTCCGATTTTAGGTCGAAATATTGCATTGGCAGTATATTACCCACTATCTATATATTAATACGCTAACAAAATTTCCATGCAATCAATTGACAGGCTGTTTCGCATAGTTAGCGTACGTAAAATCATATAAAAGTTATATGAATCGATTCGTATATATCAGCCGCAGTTCATAGGCCTATTTTTGTTAAAAAATATTACTCTATTTGTTTATAATTAATAGAAAAAGTTTCTTGTAAATTCGAAAATCGAAATTGCCATCTGTAATTCCCATTATGATCACAAACCCCCTGAATTCGAAACTCTAAAAGCTGCATTGTCGCGTTGCTCAAATGTTTCATTTCTACATATGTATATATTCGTACGCGCCAAACGGTTAGAGAACTACTGCCTTACTCATTTTCAGTTCAAATAAAATATTCTTTCCCATTGTTGCCACTTACCTATATTGGTCTGTACCAAAATCCTTAAAAAATTGTTCTAAAATAATTGTTAGCGAAGAGAAGTAGTAACTTAACCGGCCTATTTTTTTGGACACATTTTACTTACACGTAAATTCATAGGTCTTCATATAACAGATTCTTTTTTTAATACTCAGTTGAGCAGAGCTCACAGAGTATATTAACTTTGATTGGATAACGGTTGGTTGTACAGGTATAAAGGAATCGAGATGTATATATACTTCCATATATCAAAATCATCGGTATCGAAAAAAAATTTGATTGAGCCATGTCCGTCCGTCCGTCTGTCCGTTAACACGATAACTTGAGTAAATTTTGAGGTATCTTGATGAAATTTGGTATGTAAGTTCCTGGGCACTCATCTCAGAGCGTTGCTTAAAATAAACGATATTGGAATATAACCACGCTCACTTTTTCGATATCGAAAATTTCGAAAAACCGAAAAAATGCGATAATTCATTGCCAAAGACGGATAAAGCGATGAAACTTGGTAGGTGGGTTCACCTTATGACGCAGAATATAAAGTTAGTAAGATTTTGGACAATGGGCGTGGCACCGCCCACTTTTAAAAGAAGGTAATTTAAAAGTTTTGCAAGCTGTAATTTGGCGGTCGTTGAAGGTATGATGAAATTTGGCAGGAACGTTATTACTACTGCTATATAAGTGCTGAATAAAAATGAGCAAAATCGGATGAAGAACACGCCCACTTTTTAAACAAATTTTTTTTAAAAGTCAAATTTTAACAAAAAATTTAATATCTTTACAGTATATAAGTAAATTATGTCAACATTCAACTCCAGTAATGATATGGTGCAACAAAATACAAAAATAAAAGAAAATTTCAAAATGGGCGTAGCTCCGCCCATTTTCATTTAGTTTATCTAGAATACTTTTAATGCCATAAGTGGAACAAAAATTTACCAATCCTTCTGCAATTTGGTATGGGTATAGATTCTATGACGGTAACTGTTTTCTGTGAAAATGGGCGAAATCGGTTAAAGCCACGCCCAGTTTTTATACACAGTCGACCGTCTCTCCTTCCGCTATTCCGTTAACATGATAACTTGAGCAAAAACCGATATATCTTTACTAAACTTAGTCCACGTACTTATCTGAACCCACTTTATCTTGGTATAAAAAATGACCGAAATCCGACTATAGCCACGCCCACTTTTTCGATATCGAAAATTACGTAAATGAAAAAAATGCCATAACTCTATACCAAATACGAAAAAGGGGATGAAACATGGTAATTTGATTGGTTTATTGACGCGAAATATAACTTTAGAAAAAACTTTGTAAAATGGGTGTGGCACCTACCATGTTAAGTAGAAGAAAATGAAAAAGTTCTGCAGGGCGAAATCAACAGCCCTCGGAATCTTGGCAGGAATACTGTTCGTGGTATTACATATATAAATAAATTAGCAGTACCCGACGGATGATTTTCTGGATCACCCTGATCCACATTTTGGTCGATAACGCGAAAACGCCTTCACATATACATCTAAGGGTCACTCGCTTTTAAAACCCCTTTACCTTTAATTTGATACCCATATCGCACAAACACATTATAGAGTCACCCCTGGTCCACCTTTATGGCGATATCTGGAAAAGGCGTCCACATATAGAACTAAGGCCTACTCTCTTTTAAAATTCTCATTAACACCATTCATTTCATACCCATATCGTACAAACATATTCTAGAGTCGCCCCTGGTCCACCTTTATGGCGATATCTCGAAAAGGCGTTCACCTATAGAACTAAGGATCACTCCCTTTTAAAATACGCATTACCACCTTTCATTTGATACCCATATCGTACAAACACATTCTAGAGTCACACCTGGCCCACCTTTATGGCGATATCTCGAAAAGGCGTCCACCTATAGACCTAAGGTCCACTCCTTCTTAAAATGCTCAGTAACACCTTTCGTTTGATACCCATATCGTACAAACATTCTAGAGTCACCTTGGTCCACCTTTATGGCGATATCTCGAAAAGGCGTCCACCTATACACCGAAGGCCCACTTGCTTTTTAAATACTCATTAAATACTTTCATTTGATTCCCATATCGTACAAACACATTCTAGAGTCACCCCTGGTCCCCCTTTATGGCGATATCTCGAAACGGCGTCCACCTATGGAACTAAGGATCACTCCCTTTTAAAACACTCATTATACTCAGTCGAGCAGAGCTCACAGAGTATATTAACTTTAATTGGATAACGGTTGGTTGTACAGGTATAAAGGAATCGAGATAGATATAGACTTCCATATATCAAAATCATTAGTATCGAAAAAAAATTCGATAGAGCCATGTCCGTCCGTCCGTCCGTCTGTCCGTTAACACGATAACTTGAGTAACTTTTGAGGTATCTTGATGAAATTTGGTATGTAGGTTCCTGGGCACTCATCTCAGATCGCTATTTAAAATGAACGATATCGGACAATAACCACGCCCACTTTTTCGATATCGAAAATTTCGAAAAATCGAAAAAGTGCGATAATTCATTACCAAATACGGATTAAGCGATGAAACTCGGTAGGCGAGTTGAAATTACGACGAAGAATACAAAACTAGTAAAATTTTGGACAATGGGCGTGGCACCGCCCACTTTTAAAAGAAGGTAATTTAGAAGTTTTGCAAGCTGTAATTTGGCAGTCGTTGAAGATATTATGATGAAATTTGGTAGGAACGTTACTCTTATTACTATATGTCTGCTTAATAAAAATTAGCAAAATCGGAGAACGAACACGCCCACCTTTTAAAAATTTTTTTTTTTTTTTAATCAGATTTTAAAAGAAAAGTTAATATCTTTACAGTATATAAATAAATTATGTCAACACTCAACTCCAGTAATGATATGGTGCAACAAAATACAAAAATAAAAGAAAATTTCAAAATGGGCCTGGCTCCGCCCTTTTTCATTTAATTTGTCTAGGATACTTTTAATGCCATAAGTCGAACAAAAATTTACCAATCCTTGTGAAATTTGGTAGAGGCTTAGAATCTAGGACGATAACTGTTTTCTGTGAACAAGGGCGAAATCGGTTGAAGCCACGCCCAGTTTTTATACACAGTCGACCGCCTGTACTTCCGCTCTGCCGTTAACACGATAACTTGAGCAAAAATCGATATATCTTTACTAAACTCAGTTCACGTACTTACCTGAGCTCACTTTGTATTGGTGTAAAAAATGGCCGACATCCGACTATAACCACGCCCACTTTTCGATATCGAAAATTACGAAAAATGAAAAAAATGCCATAATTATATACCAAATACGAAAAAAGGGATGAAACATGGTAATTGTATTGGTCTATTGACGCAAAATATAACTTTAGAAAAAAACTTGGTAAAATGGGTGTGACACCTACCATATTAAGTAGAAGAAAATGAAAAAGTTTTGCAGGACGAAATCAAAAGCCCTTGGAATCTTGGAAGGAATACTGTTCGTGGTATTACATATATAAATAAATTAGCGGTACCCGACAGATGATGTTCTGGATCACCCTGGTCCACATTTTGGTCTATATCTCGAAAACGCCTTCACATATACAACTAAGGGCGACTCCCTTTTAAACCCCTCATTAATACCTTTAATTTCATACCCATATCTTACAAACACATTCTAGAGGCACCCCTGGTCCACCTTTATGGCGATATCTCGAAAAGGCGTTCACCTATAGAACTAAGGCCCACTCCCTTTTAAAATACTCATTAACACCTTTCATTTGATACCCATATCGTACAAACAAATTCTAGAGTCACCCCTGGTCCACGTTTATGGCGATATCCCGAAAAGGCGTCCACCCATAGAACTAAGGCCCACTCCCTTTTAAAACACTTATTAACACCTTTCGTTTGATACCCATATTGTACAAACAAATTCTATAGTCACCCCTGGTCCACCTTTATGGCGATATCTCGAAAAGGCGTCCCCCTATAGAACTAAGGCCCACGCCCTTTTAAAATACTCATTAACACCTTTCATTTGATACCCATATAGTACAAACAAATTCTAGAGTCACCACTGGTCCACCTTTATGGCGATATCACGAAAAGGAATCCACATATAGAACTAAGGCCCACGCCCTCTTAAAATACTCATTAACACCTTTCATTTGATACTCATATCGTACAAACAAATTCTAGAGTCACCCCTGGTCCATCTTTATGGCGATATCTCGAAAAGGCGTCCACCTATAGAACTAAGGCCCACGCCATTTTAAAATACTCATTAACACCTTTCATTTGATACCCATATAGTACAAACAAATTCTAGAGTCACCCCTGGTCCACCTTTATGGCGATATCTCGAAAAGGAATCCACATATAGAACTAAGGCCCACGCCCTCTTAAAATACTCACTAACACCTTTCATTTGATACCCATATCGTACAAACAAATTCTATAGTCACCCCTGGTCCACCTGGCGATATCTCGAAAAGGCGTCCACCTATAGAACTAAGGCCCACGCCCTTTTAAAATACTCATTAACACCTTTCATTTGATATCCATATAGTACAAACAAATTCTAGAGTCACCCCTGGTCCACCTTTATGGCGATATCTCGAAAAGGAATCCACATATAGAACTAAGGCCCACGCCCTCTTAAAATACTCATTAACACCTTTCATTTGATACTCATATCGTACAAACAAATTCTAGAGTCACCCCTGGTCCATCTTTATGGCGATATCTCGAAAAGGCGTCCACCTATACACCGAAGGCCCACTTGCTTTTAAAATACTCATTAACTACTTTCATTTGATTCCCATATCGTACAAACACATTCTAGAGTCACCCCTGGTCCCCCTTTATGGCGATATCTCGAAACGGCGTCCACCTATGGAACTAATGATCACTCCCTTTTAAAATACTCATTATACTCAGTCGAGCAGAGCTCACAGAGTATATTAACTTTAATTGGATAACGGTTGGTTGTACAGGTATAAAGGAATCGAGATAGATATAGACTTCCATATATCAAAATCATCAGTATCGAAAAAAAATTCGATAGAGCCATGTCCGTCCGTCCGTCTGTCCGTTAACACGATAACTTGAGTAAATTTTGAGGTATCTTGATGAAATTTGGTATGTAGGTTCCTGGGCACTCATCTCAGATCGCTATTTAAAATGAACGATATCGGACAAAAACCACGCCCACTTTTTCGATATCGAAAATTTCGAAAAATCGAAAAAGTGCGATAATTCATTAGCAAATACGGATTAAGCGATGAAACTCGGTAGGTGAGTTGAAATTACGACGCAGAATACAAAACTAGTAAAATTTTGGACAATGGGCGTGGCACCGCCCACTTTTAAAAGAAGGTAATTTAGAAGTTTTGCAAGCTGTAATTTGGCAGTCGTTGAAGATATTATGATGAAATTTGGTAGGAACGTTACTCTTATTACTATATGTCTGCTTAATAAAAATTAGCAAAATCGGAGAACGAACACGCCCACTTTTTAAAATTTTTTTTTTTTTTAATCAAATTTTAAAAGAAAAGTTAATATCTTTACAGTATATAAGTAAATTATGTCAACATTCAACTCCAGTAATGATATGGTGCAACAAAATACAAAAATAAAAGAAAATTTCAAAATGGGCCTGGCTCCGCCCTTTTTCATTTAATTTGTCTAGGATACTTTTAATGCCATAAGTCGAACAAAAATTTACCAATCCTTGTGAAATTTGGTAGAGGGTTAGAATCTAGGACGATAACTGTTTTCTGTGAAAAAGGACGAAATCGGTTGAAGCCACGCCCAGTTTTTATACACAGTCGACCGCCTGTACTTCCGCTCTGCCGTTAACACGATAACTTGAGCAAAAATCGATATATCTTTACTAAACTCAGTTCACGTACTTATCTGAGCTCACTTTGTATTGGTGTAAAAAATGGCCGAAATCTGACTTGACCACGCCCCCTTTTTCCATATCGAAAATTACCAAAAACGAAAAAAATGCCATAATTCTATACCAAATACGAAAAAGGGATGAAACATGGTATTTGGATTGGTTTATTGACGCAAAATATAACTTTAGAAAAAAACTTTGTAAAATGGGAGTGACACGTACCATATTAAGTAGAATGAAATGAAAAAGTTCTGCAGGGCGAAATAAAAAACCATTGAAATCTTGGCAGCAATACTGTTCGTGATATTATATATATATATAAATTAGCGGTATCCAACAGATGATGTTCTGGGTCACCTGGTCCACATTTTGGTCGATATCTGGAAAACGCCTTCACATATACAACTACCACCACTCCCTTTTAAAAGCCGCACTAATACCTTTAATTTGATTCCCATATCGTACAAACACATTCTAGAGTCAACCTGGCCCACCTTAATGGCGATATCTCGAAAAGGTGTCCACCTATAGACCTAAGGCCCACTCCCTCTTAAAATGCTCAGTAACACCTTTCATTTGATACCCATATCGTACAAACACATTCTAGAGTCACCCCTGGCCCACCTTTATGGCGATATCTCGAAAACGCCTTCACATATACAACTAAGGCACACTCCCTTTTAAAATACTCATTAACACCTTTCATTTGATACCCATATCGTACAAACAAATTCTAGAGTCAGCCCTGGTCCACCTTTATGGCGATATCCCTAAATGGCGTCAATCCATAGAACTATGGCCTACTCTACCTTAAAATACTCTTTAATACCTTCCATTTGATACATATGTCATACAACACATTCCAGGGTTACTCTAGGTTCATTTTCCTACATGGTGATTTTCCCTTATTTTGTCTCCATAGCTCTCAACTGAGTATGTAATGTTCGGTTGCACCCGAACTTAGCTTTCCTTACTTGTTTTTATTTTAGTTCCTTTCAAAAAACATGAAATCACAAATAATTAGTCAACTTTTGTTCAAAATCCCGAAATTTATTTATTTATAACAACTAATTGCAAATTTGACCCGAAATGTTTTTTGCATTTCCAGTTTTTATTCCCATTTTAGATATAGCACGTCTTTTACTGAACAAAAATTAATTAATTGCTACAAAGATATAACGTAAAATTTGTATATTGTCTTTTATGCTAATTTATTTTGATATTTCTTATTTTATTTTATTATATGATCTTATATTTCAACTTAAAAATAAATAAATAAATGTAAGGCGCGATAACCTCCGAAGAGATCTAAGGCCGAGCTTCTCTTCCAATTTGCGTCGTGCTCCTCTTGATTTTCCCTACAAATTGGCCGGACGGGACCTACATGTTTTATGCCGACTCCGAACGGCATCTGCAAAGCAGATGAGTTTTCACTGAGAGCTTTTCATGGCAGAAATACACCCGGAGTGCTTGCCAAACACTGCCGAGGGGCGACCCCGCTTAGAAAAATTTTCTTCTAATTGAAAAATCTTATTTCTAAAATTTTGATGTTGCTCTGCCCGGGAGTTGAACCCAGGGCATACGGTGTGATAGGCGGAGCACGCTACCATCACACCACGGTGGCCGCCGTCAACTTAATTTATTATTATTTAAATGCAACTTGATTGCATCGGAAAATTTCACGTTGTATATTAAACGAAAAAAACGACCCAAACACGTTTTCAATTTTAGGTCGAAATATTGCATAGGCCGTATATTACTCTACTATCTATATATTAATACGCTAACAAAATTTCCATACAATCAATTGACAGGCTGTTTCGCATAGTTAGCGTACGTAAAATCATATAAAAGTTATATGAATCGATTCGTATGATTAAGCCGCAGTGCATAGGCCTATTTTTGTTAACAAATAATACTCTATTTGTATATAATTAATAGAAAAATTTGTTTGTAAATTCGAAAATCTGTGCAAATATCGAAATTGCCATCTGCAATACCGATTATGATCACAAACCCCCCTGAATTCGAAACTCCAAAAGCCGCACTGTCGCGTTGCTCAAAAGTTTCATCTCTACATATGTATATATTCGTACGCGCCAAACGGTGAGAGAACTACTGCCTTACTCATTTTCAGTGCAAATAAAATATTCTTTCCCATTGTTGCCACATACCTATATTGGTCTGTTCCAAAATCCTTAAAAAATTGTTCTAAAATAATTGTTAGCGCAAAAAAAAACTTTAAAGAGAAGTAATAACCTAACTGGCCTATTTTTTTGGACAAATTTTACTTACACGTAAATGCATAGGTCTTTATTTAACAGTTTCTTTGTTTTTCATTTTAGGTGCTTTCAAAAAAAAAAACATGAAAACACAAATAATGAGTCAACTTTTGTTCAAACTCACTAAATATATTTATTTATAACAATGAATTGCAAATTTGACCCAAAATGTTTTTTGAACTCCATATTTTATTTTATGCTTATTTTAGATATAGCACGTCTTATACTGAACAAAAAATAAATAAATTTGCTACAAAGATATAACGTAAAATTTGTATATTGTCTTTTATACTAATTTGCTTTAATATTTCTTATTTTATTTTATTATATTATCTTATATTTCAACTTAATTTATTATTATTTAAATGCAACAAGATTGCATCGAAAATTTCACGTTGTATATTAAACGGAAAAAAACGACCCAAAAACGTTTTCGATTTTAGGTCGAAATATTGCATAGACAGTATATTACCCACTATCTATATATTAATACGCTAACAAAATTTCCATACAATCAATTGACAGGCTGTTTCGCATAGTTAGCGTACGTAAAATCATATAAAAATTATATGAATCGATTCGTATGGATCAGCCGCAGTGCATAGGCCTATTTTTGTTAACAAATATTACTCTATTTGTTTATAATTAATAGAAAAAGTTTTTTGTAAGTTCGAAAATCTGTGCAAATATCGAAATTCCCTTCTGTAGTACCCATTATGATCACAAACCCCCTGAATTCGAAACTCCAAAAGCTGCATTGCCGCGTTGCTCAAAAGTTTCATCTCTACATATGTATATATTCGTACGCGCCAAATGGTGAGGGAACTACTGCCTTACTCATTTTCAGTTCAAATAAAATATTCTTTCCCATTGTTGCCACTTACCTATATTGGTCTGTACCAAAATCCTTAAAAAATTGTTCTAAAATAATTGTTAGCGCAAAAAAAACTTTAAGGAGAAGTAATAACTTAACCGGCCTATTTTTTTGGACAAATTTTACTTACACGTAAATGCATAGGTCTTTATTTAACAGA
Organism: Eurosta solidaginis; assembly: GCF_040869045.1. NCBI lineage: Eukaryota > Metazoa > Arthropoda > Insecta > Diptera > Tephritidae > Eurosta > Eurosta solidaginis. The sequence goes on from NC_090319.1 coordinate 157,911,710, forward strand.
TTCATTGTTTTTCATTTTAGGTGCTTTCAAAAAAAAACATGAAAACACAAATAATGAGTCAACTTTTGTTCAAACTCACTAAATTTATTTATTTATAACAATTAATTGCAAATTTGACCCAAAATGTTTTTTGAACTCCAGATTTTATTTTATGCTTATTTTAGATATAGCACGTCTTATACTGAACAAAATTTTGCTACAAAGATATAACGTAAAATTTGGATATTGTCTTTTATACTAATTTGCTTTAATATTTCTTATTTTATTTTATTATATTATCTTATATTTCTGTAGGACTTACTACTATTTCTTTATTGTCACCTAACATCCCAACTGCAATAAAGAACTACTCTCACTATACATACACATACGTAAATATGTATGCATATTAACATGTAATACCTTTGTGCATTCTATTTTTTAATATTGCTCTTACTTCCATTAAATGAATTGAACTAATCGATCGTGTTTTTTTTCGTGCGCTACTCTAATAAATGGTTATGGGCCCAGACCCATTTTTGTATTAAAATTAAAAAAATAATAAAAAGCATTTTTTTTTTGCGTTCGTCGCGATTTTAATACGTTTACTAAATAATTGTCGTTGGTCGGCCGGTATTGAATTTATTAAATTATTTAGTATGAATTATGAGTGCGCTGGCACATATTGAAAAACTCAGTGCCGAAAACTACGGCACGTGGGCCATCCATATGAAGAGCCTGCTCATCACGTTGGAGTATTGGGAAGTCGTGGAAACAAAGTGTCCAGGTGATGACGATGCTGACGGAAAAGCAAAGTGGGAATCGACAGATAAAAAGGCACTGGCATATATAACTCTTTGTGTGAAGCCGTCAGAATTGATTCACATAAAACATTGCAAAACTGCGAAAGAAGCTTAGACGGTGCTAAACAGTGTATATAGCGCTGATGGTCCAGCGCGAAAAGTTAACTTATTTAAAAAGTTGGTACGCTTCAGATTTGATGCAGGTGAAAAAATGGCCATGCAAATGAACGAATTTAGTACTATTTTGGACAAACTCACATCGATTGGCGTTGAGGTGCCGGAAGATTTGCTGTGTGTTTTGTTGCTGTGCAGCCTACCAGACGAAATGGATAGTTTTGTTGTTGCAATTGAAAGCAGAGACAGTTTGCCAACATTCGAACAATTGAAGGTCAAAGTTTTGGAAGAGGAAAGGCGGAGAAATGAAAAATTTGGCGGTAACAATGAGAGTGTATTTTCGGCGAATTCCAGCAGGTGGAGAAAAGGTGGGAAAGAAAGAGCGGCAGAGCGCAATTCCAGTAAAATAACTGAGCAGCCGAAAGTAAAATCGCGTGATTGGAGTACAGTTAAATGCTACTCTTGTGGTAAAAGGGGGCATATAAAGTCACAATGCAAAGCGACAAAGAAAGAAGCGGTAATGAGTATGAGCTCACATGTAAAGTTGCGAGATAGCAATATGTGGGTATTGGATAGCGGCGCTTCCTCCCATATGTGTAATGATTTAAAATTTTTCTCAAAAATAGAAGAGTGCGAACAAACGGTTACACTTGCATCAGGTGATTTTGTTGTCGCTAAGGGCGTAGGTAGTGTTAACATTAAAAGAAGAATGCGAAGTATAACATTCACTGATGTGCTTTATGTTCCAAACTTATATGGAAATTTCCTGTCGGTAAGCAAAATACTTGAGCATGGTTACTGTGTACAGTTTAATAAAAGGCTGGCTGAAGTGAAGTCAAAAATCAAACAAACAATTTTTACAGCAAAGGCAGAGAATGGTATTTTCTATGCTAACTTTGGTGAGGTTGAGTGCGTGAATGCGGCGGTAAATGAAAACAAAAATAATAATATTGACATTTGGCACAAAAGATTTGGACATTTAAATATAAAAGATATTTGTGATTTATCGAAAGAGAACATTGTGTACGGACTGAAAGTTAATATGCCTAAAAATTTTGATTGTTCAACTTGTGCGGTATGCAAAATTACTAGAAAACCTTTTAAAAAATTCTCAAATATTTATACGAGTGATGTGCTTGAGCTAGTGCACACAGATATTTGTGGGCCGATGAGAACGGCATCCCAAGGTGGCTCGCGGTATTTTATAACGTTCATAGACGATTACTCGAGATTCGTTGTTACGAAATTTTTACGCCAAAAATCCGATGCATTCGAGGCGTTTAAAGACTTTATGGTTGAAGCAGAGAAACAGACCGGGCGTAAATTGAAATGTGTGCGTACAGACAATGGTCGCGAATATGTGAATACAAAATTTGAGAGTTTATTTAAGCAACACGGTATACGCCATCAAACCACGGTTAGTTATACCCCGCAGCAAAATGGGGTTGCTGAACGAGCTAATCGAACGCTCGTCGAAATGTCGCGATGTATGTTAGAGGCTTCGAAACTTCCTCAAAGCCTGTGGTCAGAAGCTTTAAATACTGCCACCTATATAAGAAATCGGTGTCCTACAAAATTAATAAAAGGTATAACGCCATACGAACGTTGGACCGGCAAAAAGCCGTCGGTATCGCATTTAAAGGTTTTTGGTTGCGAAGCGGTAGCATTGTGTAATAGGTCGAATAAGTCAAAGTTTCAACCAAAAGGTACGAAGTTGACGTTTGTTGGATATGCGGATTTGACTAAAGGTTATAGGTTGTATAATCGATCAAACCGATCAATTACGATTGCGCGCGATGTAATATTTTTTGAAAATACATTTGGATATGAAAACAATGAATTGCAAGACGCTGATCTTTATAATTTTATTGATTGTGAAGAGGGTATAAAATCTAATCAAAGTCGAATCACAAAAGAAGAAGAAAAAGCAGAACAAGAAGAAGAAAAAGAACAAGAAGAAGAAAAAGAACCAGAAGAAAAAGCAGAGCAAGGGCCACATCAAGATGAAGCTTTAGCACCTGATAAAAATGAAACTGATTCGAGCGAAAGTAGTTATGAAGAAGGTGAATACGTTGTCGTAGCGAAACGCAAACGAGGAAGGCCGAGAATAGTTAGAAGTGGTAGTGTTGGACGACCGCGAAAAAAATACGTGATGGAAGAGACTGAGAGTGTAAACTCAGTGGTTGCCAACCCAGTTTCCGTGACAAGTGCGTTAAATTCGGCAAACGGCGAGCAGTGGAAAGCAGCTATGCAGGCGGAGTATCAATCGTTGGTGAAAAATTATACATGGGAGTTAGTAGATTACCCAAAAGGCAAAAATGTTATCGGTTCGAGGTGGGTTTTTTCAACAAAATTTAACCAAGACGGTACGGTTGAGAAATTTAAAGCTCGCTTAGTAGCACAAGGTTGCTCGCAGATTTATGGAGAAGATTTCAACGAAACTTACGCACCTGTCGCAAGACTATCGACAATTCGCTTGGTGCTCGCACTTTCTGTACAATACAAGTTATTTGTAAATCACATCGATATCGTATCAGCATATCTAAATGGCGAATTAGAAGAAGAAGTTTATATGCGACAGCCTGAAATGTTCATCGACAAATATTACCCGCATAAGGTATGCAAGTTGAAAAAATTAATTTATGGGTTAAAGCAAGCAGGACGAGATTGGAACAACAAATTAGATTTTATTTTAAATGAGTTGGGATTTCGGCGGTGCAAGTCTGACAATTGTGTGTATGTCAATCGAAACGAAAACGAGTTGAATATAATTGTTATCTACGTTGACGATATAATTTTGGCGTGTACATCGAAAATTGCAATGAATGAAATTATTGAAAAATTGAGCGCTAAAATTGAAGTCAAAGACCGTGGACCAATTAGTTATTACCTTGGCATGCAGATCGAACGAGAAGGTGAATGCGGGGCGATCACTATTCATCAGGAAAGATATACCATTGAATTGCTGGAAAGGTGGAATATGCAAAATTGTAAAGGTGTTTCCACGCCATACGCGCAAGGTACCATGCTGGAAAAATGTGCACAAAAGGGCTGCAGTGGTTTCAACGTGAAAGAATACCAGTCACTACTAGGAGGTCTAACATATCTGGCCATCACATCCCGGCCAGATATAGCGTATGCGGTGTCCAAACTGTCACAATACCACAGTCATCCACATCAGCAGCATTTTGTCGCAGCGAAGCGAATACTACGATACCTTAAAACTAAGCCTAAGGGTATGTTGATGTATTTGTCAAATAATAAAAATTTAGTTTGCTTCACAGATTCCGACTGGGGTTCAGACCAGACTGATCGTAAGTCAATGAGCGGTTATGCGTTGTTCTTTAGTGGAGGTTTAATTGCATGGGAAGCCAAAAAACAGCATATGGTTTCTTTAAGCACGATGGAGGCGGAGTACGTAGCTATGTGCCAAGGGACGAAAGAAGTTGCATTCCATCGTAATTTATTGAAAGAATTGGGTTTTACCATGCTTATAAAAACTCCGACTACTATCAAATGTGACAACCAAGGTGCACAGTTTGCGGTTCGCAATCCAACAGTACACAAGAGGAGTAAACATATAGACATACGTTTTCACTACATACGAGAAAAGTTTTATAGTGGTGACATCGATATAGAATATGTACAATCTTCAGAGAATGCAGCCGATATTTTTACCAAACCATTAGTCTCAAGTAAACATGAAAATTGTTGCGAAATTTTAACGTTGTCTTTTAAATAAGTTTGAAAAAAAACATGAATTTATTATCTAATGTCTTGTTATATTGATTTTTTATAAAAAATGTAGAACGTAATGAAATTAATAATGAAAAAGAAAACTTACGTATACATATATACAAAAAATCGAAAAAAATTGCAATCGGGATGAGGCGGAGTTTGTAGGACTTACTACTATTTCTTTATTGTCACCTAACATCCCAACTGCAATAAAGAACTACTCTCACTATACATACACATACGTAAATATGTATGCATATTAACATGTAATAACTTTGTGCATTCTATTTTTTAATATTGCTCTTACTTCCATTAAATGAATTGAACTAATCGATCGTGTTTTATTTTCGTGCGCTACTCTAATAATTTCAACTTAATTTATTATTATTTAAATGCAACAAGATTGCATCGGAAAATTTCACGTTGTATATTAAACGAAAAAACGACCCAAAAACGTTTTCGATTTTAGGTCGAAATATTGCATAGACAGCATATTACCCACTATCTATATATTAATACACTAACAAAATTTCCATACAATCAATTGACAGGCTGTTTCGCATAGTTAGCGTACGTAAAATCATATAAAGGTTATATGAATCGATTCGTATGGATCAGCCGCAGTGCATAGGCCTATTTTTGTTAACAAATATTACTCTATTTGTTTATAATTAATAGAAAAAGTTTTTTGTAAGTTCGAAAATCTGTGCAAATATCGAAATTGCCTTCTGTAATACCCATTATGATCACAAACCCCCTGAATTAGAAACTCCAAGAGCTGCATTGTCGCGCTGCTCAAATGTTTCATCTCTATATATGTATATATTCGTACACGCCAAACGGTGAGAGAACTACTGCCTTATTCATTTTCAGTTCAAAAAAATATTGTTTCCCATGGTGGCCACTTACCTATATTGGTCTGTACCAAAATCCTTAAAAAATTGTTCTAAAATAATTGTTAGCGCACAAAACAAATTTAAAGAGAAGTAATAACTTTACCGGCCTATTTTTTTGGACAAATTTTACTTACACGTAAATGCATAGGTCTTTATTTAACATATTCTTTGTTTTTGTATTTTAGGTGCTTTCAAAAAAATATAAAATCACAAATAATGAGTCAACTTTTGTTCAAACTCACTAAATTTATTTATTTATAACAATTAATTGAAAAGTTGACCCGAAATGTTTTTTTCATTTCCAGATTTTATTCTCATTTTAGATATAGGACGTCTTATACTGAACAAAAAATAAATAAATTTGCTACAAAAATATAACGTAAAATTGGTATATTGTCTTTTATGCTAATTTATTTTGATATTTCTTATTTTATTTTATTATATTATCTTATATTTCAACTTAATTTATTATTATTTAAATGCAACTTGATTGCATCGAAAATTTGACATTGTATATTAAACAAAAAATACGACCTAAAAAAGTTTTCGATTTTAGGTCGAAATATTACATAGGCGGTATATTAATCTACTATCTATATATTAATACGCTAACAAAATTTCCATAAAATCAATTGACAGGCTGTTTCTCATAGTTAGCGTACGTAAAATCATATAAAAGTTATATGAACCGATTCGTATGGATCAGCCGCAGTGCATAGGCCTATTTTTGTTAACAAATATTACTCTATTTGTTTATAATTAATAGAAAAAGTTTTTTGTAAATTCGAAAATCTGTGCAAATATCGAAATTGCCATCTGTAATACCCATTATGTTCACAAACCCCCCTCACTAAATTTATTTATTTATAACAATTAATTGCAAATTTGACCCAAAATGTTTTTTGCATTTCCAGAGTTTATGCTCATTTTAGATATAGCACGTCTTATACTGAACAAAAAAATAAATAAATTTGCTACAAAGATATAACGTAAAATTGGTATATTGTCTTTTATACTAATTTATTTTGATATTTTTTACTTTATTTTACTATATTATCTTATATTTTAAATTAATTTATCATTATTTAAATGCAACAAGATTGCATCGGAAAATTACACGTTGTATCTTAAACGAAAAAAACGACCCAAAAACGTTTTCGATTTTAGGTCGAAATATTTCATAGGCCGTGTATTACTCTACTACCTATATATTAATACGCTAACAAAATTTCCATACAATCAATTGACAGGCTGTTTCGCATAGTTAGCGTACGTAAAATCATATAAAAGTTATATGAATCGATTCGTATGGATCAGCCGCAGTGCATAGGCCTATTTTTGATAACAAATATTACTCTATTTGTTTATAATTAATAGAAAAAGTTTTTTGTAAATTCGAAAATCTGTGCAAATATCGAAATTGCCTTCTGTAATTCCCATTATGATCACAAACCCCCTGAATTCGAAACTCCAAAAGCTGCATTGTCGCGTTGATCAAAAGTCTCATCTCTACATATGTATATATTCGTACGCGCCAAATGGTGAGGGAACTACTGCCTTACTCATTTTCAGTTCAAATAAAATATTCTTTCCCATTGTTGCCACTTACCTATATTGGTCTGTACCAAAATCCTTAAAAAATTGTTCTAAAATAATTGTTAGTGCAAAAAAAACTTTAAAAAGAAGTAATAACTTAACCGGCCTATTTTTTTGGACAAATTTTACTTACACGTAAATGCATAGGTTTTTATTTAACAGATTCTTTGTTTTTCATTTTAGGCGCTTTCAAAAAAAACATGAAATCACAAATAATGAGTAAACTTTTGTTCAAACTTATTAATTGCAAAGTTGACCCGAAATGTTTTTTGCATTTCCAGATTTTATTCTCATTTTAGATATAGCACGTCTTATACTGAACAAAAAATAAATAAATTAGCTACAAAGATATAATGTAAAATTTGTATATTGTCTTTTATGCTAATTTATTTTGATATTTCTTATTTGATTTTATTATATTATCTTATATTTCAACTTAATTTATTATTATTTAAATGAAACTTGATTGCATCGGAAAATTTCACGTTGTATCTTAAACGAAAAAAACGACCCAACATGTTTTCGATTTTAGGTCGAAATATTTCATAGGCCGTATATTACTCTACTATCTATATATTAATACGCTAACAACATTTCCATACAATCAATTGAGAGGCTGTTTCGCGTAGTTAGCGTACGTAAACTTATATAAAAGTTATATGAATCGATTCGTATGGATCAGCCGCAGTGCATAGGCTTATTTTTTCAACAACTATTACTCTATTTATTTATAATTAATAGAAAAAGTTTTTTGTAAATTCGAAAATCTGTGCAAATTTCCATCTGAAATACCCATTATGATCACAAACCCCCCTGAATTCGAAACTCCAAAAGCTGCATTGTCGCGTTGCTCAAATGTATCATCTCTACATATGTATATGTTCGTACGTGCCAAACGGTGAGAGAGCTACTGCCTTATTCCTCTGTTACTCATGAACTGACGTACAAAAAACGTGTCAGCTGACACGACCTATCTTATGAATGTGCAATGTAAACGAAAACTCACCGACGTGCAACGCCCGTACGTACGTAGCCCGGAACGTAGAAATCAAAACAATTTTGATTTTTTCCGTAAGAACGTGTCAGCTGATCGCTCTCTCACTAGACAGAGTTGCCTAGTAAACTTTTGCGCGCTAATTTTTGACCGTTTGCAGTTTTTATGCAAAAACACCTAATTAAAGTTTAAAAATTGTGGAAATGATTCGAAATAATTATGTAAAAGTTCAGATTATAAATATGTAATCTATTTACACTTATTTAATATTAATTCCAGCCTTTTACAACATCAAAAATTAAAATAGAAAAAGTTGATTTTTCCATAAGCATGCATTCAAACAGGACAATGGCAACAATTTTTTCTTTGCCACTACGGGCATAAATTTCGCTCAAATGTGTGTACGTGCGGCATAGGTATAAGTACGTTACACACGTCGGTGGGTAACTGCTGCTTTAGACAATAATTATTGTGAAAGGTTATTGACACAGAATTTAAATCACTAAAAATGCACAAAACGCCACAATATGTATTGCACCTTTTAAGATTTATACACTGTAAGCTAATAAATGACCTGTGTAGAATTAAAACAATTTATATAGGATTGAGGAGATACGATGTGAGGTAACATTGCTGTCTCTAGCCGTGTGGTAAAACTTCTGATGCGTGAATGTAACGCAATGTTGACTCGACGTTGCACTTTAGTGTTACTTGAGCCTAAGCCGTTGATAGAAATTGATGATGGTTTCGTTGAGATACCCAGTCGCTTAACCACTCTCTCCGTAACAAAGTTCACTTGTGAACCTGAATCCAAGATTGCACGGCACTGAACTTCTGTCCCATTAGCACTGACTTTCACCATGGCAGTGCCGAGCAACACATACGTGTTTGTCCTTGATTGTTTTGAGGTTACTAGCGATGTAGCTTCTTCGTTGGAAATTGTTGCTTTGATCGTTGTCGGTTTGGCATTTTTGAACTCATTTGGTCCTGTAGGAGTGGCTGATAATTTTGATGTGTGTTTGCTTATATCCTCGAAATGCAGAAAGGTGTTGTAATTTTTGTTTACATTTTAAACAACTTCTGAGTAAACAGTTCTTGGAAGAATGTCCAGCTTTGAGGCAGTTGTGTTTCTTCTGTATGAACTCAAAGCGCGCTGATGGCGATTGTTGGAGAAAGTTTCTGCTGGAAAACAATTGGTGTTTTCTCTGTTTACACATGCTGCAAGCGTCGTTGTTATGTGGCATTACCACAATACAAGGTATTTGTATTTATGTAAATGCCAGAATGATTCTAGCTTGTACTACAATTTATGTACAACCAAATGAATTTCACTTTCGACCACACGCAAATAACTCATAAGGGCATAGATAAGTTATATTGAACTTAGCGTGGAGTCGTATCCGTTTACAGTTGTTTAACCCGTATGCGTCACACTGATCAGCTCACGTATCGGTCAGCATGACTGATCGATAGCGTCGGTTTGTCAATGTGACTACCAAAATATTATTACATAGTTTAGTAATAAGAATATTTGCAGACTTGGTATATAGAAATTAGAATGTAATTATTTTTAGTGTGTAAGTATTGTATGTAAAAATTGAAATAGTATTGTAAAACATTTTTACTATAAAAGAGAGAGAATTTCATAATAAAAAACAATTCGATTTCTGCGCTGAACACAAGCGCCCACTAAATTTTTTTGCTTCATTTCGTCGAAAACTGTAGTTGTTCTTTACCGTTACTGAAGTGCATACCTTTGCTTGAGGGAGGGTACTTTTGACACCCATGGCTTCCGTGGATTGGAAGTGCATCTCCAGAAATTGCAGAAACTTTTAAATTGTTTGTACTTCACGTGGTTTTCGTAACAATTGCTCGTAGCGGATACGTGTTGGCTGATCTAATTTTTTGAGTAGCAGGTGGAGCAGCAGCGGATCCCATGTTGAAGTGTCTGTTTTAAAAGTTTTTAGCTCTAAAAGACACTCCTTCGTGGTGTCATGCAGTTTCTTAATGTTTTCCATAGATGCGCCGCCCGTAGAACTGAGTAACTCATTTATAAGTTTACTAACGAGCAGCGGTTAATGCGGTTTACAGCCTCCCCCACCACGTGAGTCTTCAGATAATACATCTTTTGGACTTTTGATAGTTGCTGACTTATCACAGGTTAAGAAACAGGTGGACGCGTAGGTAAAACTGGGGAGGTTAATGAAATTAACAGTGGTGTCGTGGGGGCAGTCGCTACAGAGGTACCACTGCTAGTTAGGACGGTTTTATCATGGTTAGAAATCACCGTAGCATCGCTAGAAAGCTAGGCAGACCGTTTAGGGGATTTCTGGGTAATATTAGTTTGATCTGTCTGTGAAGTTGGTAGTACAGACGTATGACGACAACCTTGTCCCAGACCCGAAACCAAGTTGGTGTTATTGTTAGGCATGCATTTTTTGCGTTTTGGTGACTCCGAAATTACTTTCAATTTTTTGAAATGAGTCTCTATCATTTTAAATCTTTCGTGCAGTTCACGAAAATTGCAAATTTGACCCAAAATGTTTTTTGCACTCCAGATTTTATTTTATGCTTATTTTAGATATAGCACGTCTTATACTGAACAAAAAATAAATAAATTTGCTACAAAGATATAACGTAAAATTTGTATATTGTCTTTTATACTAATTTGCTTTGATATTTCTTATTTTATTTTATTTTATTATATTATCTATATTTCAACTTAATTTATTATTGATTTTTAATAATCGGGGATTGCCGATATTGCTTTTTTTTTTTTTAAATGTATGAAAACATTTATTTGAAGCAATTTTTTAATTTTATAATTTATTTAATAATTTGGGAAAAATTTAAACAACGTGACATCAGGACGGACAAGGCGACAGCTGTTTCGATTATACCTTGTAAATCTCTTCAAAGCCTTTTCTCCCGGGAGTGGGAGTCGAACTCGCACCCCTACGATAGTTGAAATGGTTGTAAACGCATTCAGCTACGTCATGCCTGTTGTGAAGTCTTTCCCAATTGCCTTCTTTTTGCATATTTTATTCTTTTACACATTGCATACTTCGTATGCAATTATGTGTTAAAGCTATGCTTGGTACGGCGGTTTTCAAAGAAACTTTGGTTTTGTTGCTGTTTTCGTTCTATTTATTAAAAATCATACAAACAGACAAAATTGGTTAATTCGTTGTAGTTCTATAAATAGAACGAAAACAGCAACAAAACCAAAGTTTCTTTGAAAACCGCCGTACCAAGCATAGCTTTAACACATAATTGCATACGAAGTATGCAATGTGTAAAAGAATAAAATATGCAAAAAGAAGGCAATTGGGAAAGACTTCACAACAGGCATGACGTAGCTGAATGCGTTTACAACCATTTCAACTATCGTAGGGGTGCGAGTTCGACTCCCACTCCCGGGAGAAAAGGCTTTGAAGAGATTTACAAGGTATAATCGAAACAGCTGTCGCCTTGTCCGTCCTGATGTCACGTTGTTTAAATTTTTCCCAAATTATTAAATAAATTATAAAATTAAAAAATTGCTTCAAATAAATGTTTTCATACATTTAAAAAAAAAAAAAAAGCAATATCGGCAATCCCCGATTATTAAAAATCATACAAACAGACAAAATTGGTTAATTCGTTGTAGTTCTATAAATAGAACGAAAACAGCAACAAAACCAAAGTTTCTTTGAAAACCGCCGTACCAAGCATAGCTTTAACACATAATTGCATACGAAGTATGCAATGTGTAAAAGAATAAAATATGCAAAAAGAAGGCAATTGGGAAAGACTTCACAACAGGCATGACGTAGCTGAATGCGTTTACAACCATTTCAACTATCGTAGGGGTGCGAGTTCGACTCCCACTCCCGGGAGAAAAGGCTTTGAAGAGATTTACAAGGTATAATCGAAACAGCTGTCGCCTTGTCCGTCCTGATGTCACGTTGTTTAAATTTTTCCCAAATTATTAAATAAATTATAAAATTAAAAAATTGCTTCAAATAAATGTTTTCATACATTTAAAAAAAGCAATATCGGCAATCCCCGATTATTAAAAATCATACAAACAGACAAAATTGGTTAATTCGTTGTAGTTCTATAAATAGAACGAAAACAGCAACAAAACCAAAGTTTCTTTGAAAACCGCCGTACCAAGCATAGCTTTAACACATAATTGCATACGAAGTATGCAATGTGTAAAAGAATAAAATATGCAAAAAGAAGGCAATTGGGAAAGACTTCACAACAGGCATGACGTAGCTGAATGCGTTTACAACCATTTCAACTATCGTAGGGGTGCGAGTTCGACTCCCACTCCCGGGAGAAAAGGCTTTGAAGAGATTTACAAGGTATAATCGAAACAGCTGTCGCCTTGTCCGTCCTGATGTCACGTTGTTTAAATTTTTCCCAAATTATTAAATAAATTATAAAATTAAAAAATTGCTTCAAATAAATGTTTTCATACATTTAAAAAAAAAAAGCAATATCGGCAATCCCCGATTATTAAAAATCATACAAACAGACAAAATTGGTTAATTCGTTGTAGTTCTATAAATAGAACGAAAACAGCAACAAAACCAAAGTTTCTTTGAAAACCGCCGTACCAAGCATAGCTTTAACACATAATTGCATACGAAGTATGCAATGTGTAAAAGAATAAAATATGCAAAAAGAAGGCAATTGGGAAAGACTTCACAACAGGCATGACGTAGCTGAATGCGTTTACAACCATTTCAACTATCGTAGGGGTGCGAGTTCGACTCCCACTCCCGGGAGAAAAGGCTTTGAAGAGATTTACAAGGTATAATCTTTGAAGAGATTTACAGGGTATAATCGAAACAGCTGTCGCCTTGTCCGTCCTGATGTCACGTTGTTTAAATTTTTCCCAAATTATTAAATAAATTATAAAATTAAAAAATTGCTTCAAATAAATGTTTTCATACATTTAAAAAAAAAAAAAAGCAATATCGGCAATCCCCGATTATTAAAAATCATACAAACAGACAAAATTGGTTAATTCGTTGTAGTTCTATAAATAGAACGAAAACAGCAACAAAACCAAAGTTTCTTTGAAAACCGCCGTACCAAGCATAGCTTTAACACATAATTGCATACGAAGTATGCAATGTGTAAAAGAATAAAATATGCAAAAAGAAGGCAATTGGGAAAGACTTCACAACAGGCATGACGTAGCTGAATGCGTTTACAACCATTTCAACTATCGTAGGGGTGCGAGTTCGACTCCCACTCCCGGGAGAAAAGGCTTTGAAGAGATTTACAAGGTATAATCGAAACAGCTGTCGCCTTGTCCGTCCTGATGTCACGTTGTTTAAATTTTTCCCAAATTATTAAATTAAATTAATTTATTATTATTTAAATGCAACAAGATTGCATCGGAAAATTTCACGTTGTATATTAAACGAAAAAAATGACCCAAAGACGTTTTCGATTTTAGGTCGAAATATTGCATAGACAGTATATTACCCACTATCTATATATTAATACGCTAACAAAATTTCCATACAATCAATTGACAGGCTGTTTCGCATAGTTAGCGTACGTAAAATCATATAAAAGTTATATGAATCGATTCGTATGGATCAGCCGCAGTGCATAGGCCTATTTTTGTTAACAAATATTACTGTATTTGTTTATAATTAATAGAAAGTTTTTTGTAAGTTCGAAAATCTGTGCAAATATCGAAATTCCCTTCTGTAAAACCCATTATGATCACAAACCCCCTGAATTCGAAACTCCAAAAGCTGCATTGTCGCATTGCTCAAATATTTTATCTCTACACATGTATATATTCGTTCGCGCCAAACTCATTTTCAGTTGAAATAAAATATTGTTTCCCATTGTTACCATTTACCTATATTGGTCTGTACCAAAATCCTTAAAAAATTGTTCTAAAATAATTGTTAGCGCACAAAACAAATTTAAAGAGAAGTAATAACTTTACCGACCTATTTTTTTGGACAAATTTTACTTACACGTAAATGCATAGGTCTTTATTTAACAGATTCTTTGTTTTTTTATTTTAGGTGCTTTCAAAAAAACATAAAATCACAAATAATGAGTCAACTTTTGTTCAAACTCACTAAATTTATTTATTTATAACAATTAATTGAAAAGTTGACCCGAAATGTTTTTTTCATTTCCAGATTTTATTCTCATTTTAGATATAGCACGTCTTATACTGAACAAAAAATAAATAAATTTGCTACAAAGATATAAGTAAAATTTGTATATTGTCTTTTATGCTAATTTATTTTGATATATCTTATTTTATTTTATTATATTATCTTATATTTCAACTTAATTTATTATTATTTAAATGCAACTTGATTGCATCGAAAATTTGACATTGTATATTAAACAAAAAATACGACCCAAAAAAGTTTTCGATTTTAGGTCGAAATATTACATAGGCGGTATATTAATCTACTATCTATATATTAATACGCTAACAAAATTTCCATAAAATCAATTGACAGGCTGTTTCTCATAGTTAGCGTACGTAAAATCATATAAAAGTTATATGAACCGATTCGTATGGATCAGCCGCAGTGCATAGGCCTATTTTTGTTAACAAATATTACTCTATTTGTTTATAATTAATAGAAAGTTTTTTGTAAATTCGAAAATCTGTGCAAATATCGAAATTGCCATCTGTAATACCCATTATGTTCACAAACCCCTCTCACTAAATTTATTTATTTATAACAATTAATTGCAAATTTGACCCAAAATGTTTTTTGCATTTCCAGAGTTTATGCTCATTTTAAATATAGCACGTCTTATACTGAACAAAAAATAAATAAATTTGCTACAAAGATATAACGTAAAATTGGTATATTGTCTTTTGTGCTAATTTATTTTGATATTTTTTATTTTATTTTACTATATTATCTTATATTTTAACTTAATTTATAATTATTTAAATGCAACTTGATTGCATCGGAAAATTACACGTTGTATCTTAAACGAAAAAAACGACCCAAAAACGTTTTCGATTTTAGGTCGAAATATTTCATAGGCCGTGTATAACTCTACTATCTATATATTAATACGCTAACAAAATTTCCATACAATCAATTGACAGGCTGTTTCGCATAGTTAGCGTACGTAAAATCATATAAAAGTTATATGAATCGATTCGTATGGATCAGCCGCAGTGCATAGGCCTATTTTTGATAACAAATATTACTCTATTTGTTTATAATTAATAGAAAAGGTTTTTTGTAAATTCGAAAATCTGTGCAAATATCGAAATTGCCTTCTGTAATTCCCATTATGATCACAAACCCCCTGAATTCGAAACTCCAAAAGCTGCATTGTCGCGTTGCTCAAAAGTCTCATCTCTACATATGTATATATTCGTACGCGCCAAATGGTGAGGGAACTACTGCCTTACTCATTTTCAGTTCAAATAAAATATTTTTTCCCATTGTTGCCACTTACCTATATTGGTCTGTACCAAAATCCTTAAAAAATTGTTCTAAAATAATTGTTAGCGCAAAAAAACTTTAAAGAGAAGTAATAACTTAACCGGCCTATTTTTTTGGACAAATTTTACTTACACGTAAATGCATAGGTTTTTATTTAACAGATTCTTTGTTTTTCATTTTAGGTGCTTTCAAAAAAAAACATGAAATCACAAATAATGAGTAAACTTTTGTTCAAACTTATTAATTGCAAAGTGGACCCGAAATGTTTTTTGCATTTCCAGATTTTATTCTCATTTTAGATATAGCACGTCTTATACTGAACAAAAAATAAATAAATTAGCTACAAAGATATAATGTAAAATTTGTATATTGTCTTTTATGCTAATTTATTTTGATATTTCTTATTTTATTTTATTATATTATCTTATATTTCAACTTAATTTATTATTATTTAAATGAAACTTGATTGCATCGGAAAATTTCACGTTGTATCTTAAACGAAAAAAACGACCCAAAATGTTTTCGATTTTAGGTCGAAATATTTCATAGGCCGTATATTACTCTACTATCTATATATTAATACGCTAACAACATTTCCATACAATCAATTGACAGGCTGTCTCGCATAGTTAGCGTACGTATAATTATATAAAAGTTATATGAATCGTTTCGTATGGATCAGCCGCAGTGCATAGGCTTATTTTTGTCAACAACTATTACTCTATTTATTTATAATTAATAGAAAAAGTTTTTTGTAAATTCGAAAATCTGTGCAAATATCGAAATTGCCATCTGAAATATCCATTATGATCACAAACCCCCCTGAATTCGAAACTCCAAAAGCTGATTGTCGCGTTGCTCAAATGTATCATCTCTACATATGTATATGTTCGTACGCGCCAAACGGTGAGAGAACTACTGCCTTATTCCTCTGTTACTCACGAACGTACGTACAAAAAACGTGTCAGCTGACACCACCTATCTTATGAATGTGCAATGTAAACGAAAACTCACCGACGTGCAACGCCCGTACGTACGTAGCCCGGAACGTAGAAATCAAAACAATTTTGGTTTTTTCCGTAAGAACGTGTCAGCTGATCGCTCTCTCACTAGACAGAGTTGCCTAGTAAACTTTTGCGCGCTAATTTGTGACCGTTTGCAGTTTTTATGCAAAAACACCTAATTATAGTTTAAAAATTGTGGAAATGATTCGAAATAATTATGTAAAAGTTCAGATTATAAATATGTAATCTATTTACACTTATTTAATATTAATTCCAGCCTTTTACAACATCAAAAATTAAAATAGAAAAAGTTGATTTTTCCATAAGCATGCATTCAAAGAGGACAATGGCAACAATTTTTTCTTTGCCACTACGGGCATAAATTTCGCTCAAATATGTGTACGTGCGGCATAGGTATAAGTACGTTACACACGTCGGTGGGTAACTGCTGCTTTAGACAATAATTATTGTGAAAGGTTATTGACACAGAATTTAAATCACTAAAAATGCACAAAACGCCACAATATGTATTGCACCTTTTAAGATTTATTTACTGTAAGCTAATAAATGACCTGTGTAGAATTAAAACAATTTATATAGGGTTGAGGAGATACGATGTGAGGTAACATTGCTGTCTCTAGCCGTGTGGTAAAACTTCTGATGCGTGAATGTAACGCAATGTTGACTCGACGTTGCACTTTAGTGTTACTTGAGCCTAAGCCGTTGATAGAAATTGATGATGGTTTCGTTGAGATACCCAGTCGCTTAACCACTCTCTCCGTAACAAAGTTCACTTGCGAACCTGAATCCAAGATTACACGGCACTGAACTTCTGTCCCATTAGCACTGACTTTCACCATGACAGTGCCGAGCAACACATACGTGTTTGTCCTTGATTGTTTTGAGGTTGCTAGCGATGTAGCTTCTTCGTTGGAAATTGTTGCTTTGATCGTTGCCGGTTTGGCATTTTGGAACTCATTTGGTCCTGTAGGAGTGGCTGATAATTTTGATGTGTGTTTGCTTATATCCTCGAAATGCAGCAAGGTGTTGTATTTTTGTTTACATTTTAAACAACTTCTGAGTAAACAGTTCTTGGAAAAATGTCCAGCTTTGAGGCAGTTGTGTTTCTTCTGTATGAACTCAAAGCGCGCTGATGGCGATTGTTGGAGAAAGTGTCTTCTGGAAAACAATTGGTTTTTTCCCTGTTTACACATGCTGCAAGCGTCGTTGTTATGTGGCATTACCACAATACAAGGTATTTGTATTTATGTAAATGCCAGAGTGATTCTAGCTTGTACTACAGTTTATGTACAACCAAATGAATTTCACTTTCGACCATACGCAAATAACTCATAAGGGCATAGATAAGTTATATTGAACTTAGCGGGGAGTCGTATCAGTACAGTTGTTTAACCCGTATGCGTCACACTGATCAGCTCACGTATCGGTCAGCATGACTGATCGACAGCGTCGGTTTGTCTATGTGAGATAATAAGAATATTTGCTGACTTGGTATATAGAAATTAGAATGTAGTTATTTTTAGTGTGTAAGTATTGTATGTAAAAATTGTAATAGTATTGTAAAACATTTTTACTATAAAATAGAGAGAATTTCATAATAAAAAACAATTCGATTTCTGCGCTGAACACAAGCGCCCACTAAATCTATTTGCTTCATTTCGTCGAAAATTGTAGTTGTTCTTTACCGTTACTGAAGTGCATACCTTTGCTTGAGGGAGGGTACTTTTGACACCCATGGCTTCCGTGGATTGGAAGTGCATCTCCAGAAATTGCAGAAACTTTTAAATTGTTTGTACTTCACGTGGTTTTCATAACAATTGCTCGTAGCGCAAACGTGTTGGCTGATCTAATTTTTTGAGTAGCAGGTGGAGCAGCAGCGGATCCCATGTTGAAGTGTCTGTTTTAAGAGTTTTTAGCTCTAAAAGACACTCCTTCGTGGTGTCATGCAGCTTCTTAATGTATTCCATAGATGCGCCGCCCGCAGAACTGAGTAACTCATTTATAAGTTTACTACAGTTTGATCTGTCTGTGAAGTTGGTAGTACAGACGTATGAGGACAACCTTGTCCCAGACCCGAAACCAAGTTGGTGTTATTGTTAGGCATGCATTTTTTGCGTTTTGGTGACTCCGAAATTACTTTCAATTTTTTGAAAAGAGTCTCTATCATTTTAAATCTTTCGTGCAGTTCACGAAAACCAATGAAAATATTATTAAACTCTATCTGAGTTTGTCTCATAAAGGCGCGCATGTCATTTTCTACTGTGCGGCAATCATGACAGGTCCAGCTTAGTCCACTTATGCTGGATATCAAGTCAACAGCTCGACCAATCCTGCACACGAAAGGTGAGCCATATTTTCACATAGCCAACAGCAAACATAAGTGTCACCTCAGGATATTTTCCCCTGGGAGGTACACTTCTTGGAACAACAATCCAACATTATTGTTAATTAAATCTTAAGCAAAAAAAAAAAAAAAACAGAACGCAATAACTCTCCTTAAAACAAATTTTTGGTAGGCACTCACTCAGATGTTTTAATGACAGATATTTTGGAGCACTGTATGCTAACAGCAGGCAGCGCTTAGCGGACAGTAAACGAAGCAGATAGCAAAAGACAAACAATTACTTGCTAGCAGCAGATACCAACAAAAATGTATGCAGTTAAGCGGCAGTTACCCACGAACGTACGTACAAAAAACGCGTCAGCTGACACGACCTATCTTATGAATGTGCAATGTAAACGAAAACTCACCGACGTTCAACGCACGTACGTACGTAGCCCGGAACGTAGAAATCAAAACAATTTTGATTTTTTCCATAAGAACGTGTCAGCTGATAGCCGTCTCACTAGACAGAGTTGCCTAGTAAACTTTTGCGCGCTAATTTTTTACCGTTTGCAGTTGTTATGCAAAAACACCTAATTAAAGTTTAAAAATTGTGGAAATAATTCGAAATAAGTAATTATGTAAAAGTTCAGATTATAAATATGTAATCTATTTACACTTGTTTCATATTAATTCCAGCCTTTTACAACATCAAAAATTAAAATAGAAAAAGTTGATGTTTCCATAAGCATTCATTCAAACAGGACAATGGCAACAATTTTTTCTTTGCCACTACGGGCATAAATTTCGCTCAAATGTGTGTACGTACGGCATACGTATGCGTACGTTACACGCGTCGGTGGGTAACTGCTGCCTTAGACAATAATTATTGTGAAGGCTATTAACACAGAATTTAAATCACTAAAAATGTACAAAATCTCACAATATGTATTGCACCTTTATTATGACTATACACTGTAAGCTAATAAATGAACTGTATAGAATTAAAACAATTTATATAGGGTTGAGGAGATATGATGTGAGGTAACACTGCTGCCTCTAGCCGCGTGGTAAAACTGCTGATGCGTGATTGTAACGCAATGTTGACTCGACGTTGCACTTTAGTGTTTCTTGAGCCTATTCCGTTGATAGAAATTGATGATGGTTTCGTTGAGATACCCAGTCCCTTAACCACTCTCTCCGTAACAAAGTTCACTTGTGAACCTAAATCCAAGATTGCATGGCACTGAACTTCTGTCCCATTGGCCCTGACTTTCACCATGGCAGTGCCGAGCAATACATACGTGTTTGTTTATATACAACCAAATGAATTTCACTTTCGACCACACGCAAATAACTCATAGCGGCATAGATAAGTTATATTGAACTCAGCGGGGAGTCGTATCCGTTTACAGTTGTTTAACCCGTATGCGTCACACTGGCCAGCTCACGTATCGATCAGCATGACTGATCGATAGCGTCGGTTTGTCAATGTGACTGCCTAAATATTATTACATAGTTAGGTAATAAGAATATTTGCTGACTTGGTATATGGAAATTAGAATGTCGTTATTTTTAGTGTGTAAGTATTGTATGTAAAAATTGTAATAGTATTGTAAGACATTTTTACTATAAAAGAGAAAGAATTTCATAATAAAAAACATTATTTCTGCGCTGAACACAAGCGCCCACTAAATCTATTTGTTCCATTTCGTGGAATACTATATGGCGATCCTGCCAGCTTAGATTAAAGTCTGCAAAACTGCTAAAAATAATCTAGCTGAACAGAGATCCTGCCTGTTTAAATTTAAAAATCAGTAAAAGTATTATTTGAAAAACAACTCGCTGAAAGGAAGTTAAAAACGATATCCTGCCACAAGGCAAAGGACTTAAATTATGTCAACGGAATAAACTGGTTATCATAAAGGACCACATCGAAGAGGACGAGACCAAAAGGGCACATGAAATAAATGCATCACATTGCATCCAATCGGGCCATTGATTTCAACAACAAATGACTGGCAAATGCATAAAATCAGAGTGGAATAAAACGCAAAAGGCAATTAACAACAGGCAGCATAAGAGCTGAAAAACAAAAATTGGACTAGCAGCACTAAGATACACATTACACTGGCAGCAATTCGGCGCAAATTTTTTTTAAGTATACTTAAATTGAGAATAAATTGAGCGGCCTTAGGGACGCTTACCCATGGGCAAAAATTTTGTTTTTGCTTAGGCATTTTTTTTTCTTATTTAATAAGGAATCATTTAATTAATCCGCTTGCTCTGTTAAAATTTAAAAGAAAAATGTGAAAAAAGGAGAAATATCCACTACTTAAAAAAAAAATTTTTAATTAAAAATTTCAAAGTATAAAGGGTAAAATAATCTGCCAAATTTTATTAAATATATGTACACAGTTTCAGTTATTTAGTCATGAAATATTTTAAAAGTGCGAAAATACAATAAAAAGTTTTATAAAAATCTCAGAAAAAATTTTAAAAAGTAAATCTGAAAAGCAAGGTCCGAAACCAATCACTATAGAAGAGTATCGGCGAAGGAACAAGTTGCTTAAAACAGAGGAAAAAAAGTACCTGCCCAGAAAACCCAAAGAAGGAAGCGGGGAGGCAGACAATTTAAGAAAAGAAAGGATATAGCTGAAACTTACAAAATCCTAAATATAACAACAAATACGGCAGATAGGATTAAGTTAACAGAGAAAAATCAAGAATTAAGGAAAATAAAATAAATTTTTGTGTACTAAAATAATTGAGTAACTTTGGAATGCCTAGAGATTTTTCGAAAAACCCCCTCAAAAAGTGGGACGAAAATGACACTCTAAAAATTGAAAGTAGAAATTTTGATAGTGAGTTAGAATGGCTAAGAAAATTCTGGAAAACAACAGGTATGAATAGGGAACCAACTATGGAAGATATAACAAATCCTTCAACTAAAGAAGAAGAAATAGCTAGGATGATAAGGATGGTCTTTCCTAACAAAGACTAAAAGAAATTATATTTACCAATTTATCAAATTTTCTCCTTTCAACTATTGAATGAATAAAATAAAATGGAAGAGAATTATTGTTCAATTTATTCAATTTGATGGAAAATGTTTAGGGAAATCTACTAAAATGCCTTGGTGGACTAAAATTGCTCAAGGCATAATGATAGCGATAGCTGGCTATGAATTCGGTAAGGAAAATACTGAGAAAAATCCTGTAGATAAATTAATCAAATATGAACGAAAACTGAGTGTAGAAAATAAAGAAGAAAACCCAGATAAATGATTAGCAATCTTTGTATGCGTAATTACATTCTTAATTGTAAAAGGTAAAAGTAAATTGAGACAATCGAATAATGTACAACAACGCATTTAAATAAAAATGTTTATATGCCAAAAAATGAATAAATTGCAAGAAATTTATGACACATTATCTGAAGAAAAAATTAAAAAAAAAAAAGAAAAAGCATACAAATGCATAAATACAAACGCCACGATAAAACCAGAAACCACAGTAAAACATTTAAACACAATCGTAGAAGCCCTAAATAATATAGGACAGGTAATCAATACGGTAAATAATATACTCACTAAAGAACACCAAACAGAAGCTTACCAATTCTTTTCCCACGTACGTGACAAATTAGTATCCTCTTTAGCCAGATACAACATAGAAATAACTATACCAGCTACAGTAGAGGAAAAACTCCAAGTTTACTTTAGCTCAGTTCTAACCGAACTTTCCCGAAACCGCACCCCATCACCAGCATTGAGTCACACTTCATGAGTGGAAGAACATAAACCACCAGATCTCCCACTCATTAATATCACAATGACACAAACAGTAGTGGAATCCATCAAAACCGCCTCATCAATACTACCAGAGTTTGATGGCAAGCCTGAAAATTTGCATAGTTTCTTAGATGCCCTTGATATCCTCGACCAAATCAAGGATAATCATGAAACCTTAGCTATAACCATGATAAACACCAAGCTAAAATGCACTGAAAGAAATTTCATTAGCAACGAAACTACAATGGCACAAATAAAATTAAAATTGCGAACGGTAATAAAAGGCGTATCAGTGGAGGTTTTGACAGCAAAACTCCTGAATATCCAACATCGCAGCAAAACTGCAAATTAGTACACAGTGGATATAGAAAAAATTACTAGGTCATTAGAAGGAGCTTAATCCAGACTTGGCAACGAGATACTCAACACAAGCAGCAGTCAGAGCTATGTGTAAAAGCTGCTCCAATGACAAAGTAAAAATGATCATGCAGGCAGGAACGTTCACAACAATGAACGATGCGATTTCCAAGTTTACAAATAGCTGTACTGAAATAACGGGCAGCTCAAATACAATTTTAAATATACGGCAATAAAATCAATACCGTGGTAATTTCCGTGGAGGTTACCGAAGTAACAACTATGGGAATTACCGAGGCAGAAGATTTGGACTGCAGCAGAGATATAATAACATAAAAAAAAAAAATCAAATAAAATAATAATAATAGTAATAATTCCCGACGAGGATCACAAACCCAAAACAATAACAGATCAGAATCAGTAGATAGAAAAATATGTGTACTAAATCTACACTTAAATAGTTATATATCTACAAGAACATCATTAAATTACTCAATTTCCAATTTTTTAGTAGATACAGGAGCAGATATCTCAATTATCAAAAAGAATCAAGTAGTCAAGTAGATAATCATACAAAAATAAACACAACAGAAATAATAGATTTAAAGGGCGTTGGTCAAGGTGTAACCAGCACATTAGGCACAGTTAAATCGGATTTAAAAGGCGACGACCTCTTAATTTACCATAAATTTCACGTCGTAGAAGACGACTTTCCAATTCCATGCGATGGAATAATAGGACTAGACTTTATAAAGAAGTATAACTGTATTTTAGACAATGGAAAAACAGAGGATAAACTAACTCTAAGACCATATGACTTTATCCAAACAATAACAATGCATCTAACCAACTGTCTGTCTGTCAATACGATTACGGCTCCAGCTAGATCCGAAGTCATTAGACAAGTTAAATTAAATACTGATAATAAAAACATCTTCATACCCCACCAACAATTATCTGACGGCATTTTCATAGCAAATACAATTACAAATAAAGATCAAACTTTCGTTAGATTTATTAACACCACACATAAAAACACAACTATTCAAAATTACAAAATAAATAATGAAAATTTAGATGACTACACTTTAATTGAAACAACAACGCACAATAAAAATAGCAACAATACAGAAAAACTAAAAAGATTAACCAAAAATTTTCCAAAATTTGCGAGTTCTCAGTTGACAACATTATGTACAGAATTTATAGACATATTTGCAATAGAATCAGAACCGATTACCTCTAATAATTTTTACAAAAATAAACTACGTATGAAGGGTGACACCCCTGTTTATATAAAAAATTATAGATTGCCTCAGACACAAAAAGGAGATATAAGCAAACAAGTAAATAAGCTAATAGAAGGTGGCATAATAGAACCCTCCATATCATACAATAGTCCGATTTTATTAGTTCCCAAAAAGTCACTTCCAGGGAATACAGAAAAAAGATGGAGATTAGTAGTTGACTACGGACAGGTAAATAAAAAGTTAGCAGCAGATAAATTCCCACTCCCAAGAATTGATGACATTCTAGATCAACTTGGAAGAGCAAAATATTTTTCATGTCTCGACCTTATGTCAGGCTTTCATCAAATAGAATTACACCCAGATTCTAGAGATATAACCTCATTCACAGCTGAAAATTGCACTTAAAAATTCAAAAGACTACCCTATGGATTAAAAGTAGCACCAAACTCATTCCAAAGAATGATGACACTGGCATTTGCAGGCCTCAAACCATCTCAAGCATTTCTCTATATGGATGATTTAGTTGTAAAAATTTAAGAGATGTTTTCTCCACTTGTAGGAAATACAACTTAAACCTGCATCCAGACAAATGTCTATTTTTCTGCCAGGGAGTAACTTACTTAAGACATAAATCCACAAGCAAGGGAATACTACCCGACCCAAGCAAATTTGAAACAGTTCAAAACTACTCAACACCAAAAACAGCAGATGAAGTTAAAAGGTTCGCAGCGTTCTGCAATTATTACAGAAGATTTGTACCGAACTTCGCAGAATACTCAAGAAAATTAACTAGGCTTTGTAAAAAGAATATTTCCTTCGATTGGACAGAAGAATGTCAAAAAGCTTTTGTCTACTTAAAGGAAGCATTAATTAGTCCAAAAAATTTTGCAATACCCCGATTTCAATAAATAATTCTGCATAACAACAGACGCTAATGGGTATGTTTACGGAGCAGTCCTTAGCCAAGAACACGGTGGCAATCAGTTACCAATTGCATACGCTTCCAGATCATTCACAAAAGGTTAAACAAACAAAGCCACAATAGAAAAAGAATTAGCAGCAATCCATTGGGCCATAACCTTCTTCAGACCATACGTCTATGGCAGAAAATTCCTAATTAAAACCGACCATCGCCCTTTAACATACCTTTTCTCGATGAAGAGCCCTTCATCTAAGTTAACACGAGTAAGCTTCGATTTAGAGGAATATGATTTTGAAGTAGAGTACATTGCCGGAAAAGAAAATCACGTCGCGGACGCATTAACATAACAAATTTAAAAGGAATGTCAGTGGAAGCATGCAAAATAATGAAAGTCACAACTAGATCAGCAGCTAAAAATATCAAAAATAATGTTAAAATTTAAGAAAGTCACACAGAGAACCCCAAAATATATGAGGCGCTAAATAAATTTGAAGTAAAAAGACTAGTCGAGCTCGTTTTCAATCCTTCGATTTGAAGCGATTTTGATACAAGCAACCTAATTGTTGAGGATAAGATTGACTAAGGATAATTCTTTACCAGGCTTGAAAAAGAAGCCGGCAATTTAGGCCTTGTACAAATACAGTTGTCCTTAGGGGACAAATTGTTTAAAAGAAATTATACTGCAATAGGAAAATTTATTGAAACAGGAAACAAGGTTCTCAAAAAGCTAGCAATTGCACTAACCCCAGAGGTTATATATGTGACAAGTCCCGGGAAAATTAAAGAAATTCTGCATTAATATCATGACGATCCTATTAGTGGTGGCCACCGCGGAATAAATCGCATGACAGATAAGATCAAGCAGAAATATAGCTGGCTAAACATGAAAAATGACGTAAGAAAATACGTAAAGAACTGCCTCCACTGTCAGAAAAATGAAACAAATAAGCATATAAAAGAGCCAATGACAATAACGGAGACGCCTCCAAAGGCTTTTGATATTGTACAAATCGATACAGTAAGACCACTACCGAAATCGATAAATGGAAACGAATACGCTGTTACCATTATATGTGATCTATCCAAGTACTTGGTAACAATCCCAGTTCCAAGAAAACACCCAGCAACAGTCGCTAAAGCCGTGTTTGAGCCGTAGTTTATTTGAAGAACTGTGTAAACTGCTAAAAATTGAGCACAAAACCTCAACACCGTACCATCATCAAACTTTGTGTATCGTAGAACGCAGTCATAGGACATTCAATGAATATGTACGCTCATACATATCCAGTGAAAAAGATGATCATCAACCATACATAAATATTGTCCTTTTGAGTTAATATTTGGAAAGAATTCCCAGAATTTCGAATTTCTTAAAGATAACAAAATAAGTCCATTGTATAATCACGAAGCTTATGACAAGGAAGTAAAATATAGAATTCAAATAGCACAACAAAGAGCCAGAAAATTAGTAAAAGAAGCCAAGGAAAAACAAAAATCTAATTATTATAAAAGTAGCCACAGTAAGGAAATAAAAATAAGAGACTTAGTGTTAGTTAGAGGAGAAGCATCTCATAAGCTAGATAAAGATACAAAGGAAGTGATAAAGTAAAAAGTATAGATAGAGATAATAATTATACGTTAATACCTAATTGGATAGGAAATAGAGATAGCACAAACAAAATAAAAGAAATAGTAATCCATAAAAATGGGCTTAAACTAGTATAGAACATCTACTAGTATATAACACATATGATATGAAAACGAAACACAAAACAACCGCACTATAAGCATTCCAATTCACTCAACACTATAGATATGTAAAAAAGAAAATGTAGTTAATAAATACTAACCCATGTTGGCATCAAGTGACTGTTACTTCTTAATAAATGATTCAAGGTTGCACCATCTGGTGCAAATCACTGATAATGCTGGATTTTTGTTTATTGTCAATTACTTTGTTTGGCATTCCCAAGTGCTCATGGTTTATTAACAATTGTTTTTGTTTTTATCGGCCTATTGATAAATGATTCAAGGTTCGATTCGAGCTCAACGCGCAGATTGCTCAAGTCGCACTGAATAAATATAGTTGGTAAAAAGGAATAGAAGTAGCAAATTTGCTAGTCAAACAAACCACCGCTGTATAGCTAAATGGTTAGCGCAGCATGGAAATGGATCTATCTGCCCAGCTATGGCAGGTTGTCTGAAAAATTTTCTACTTACAATTCCAAAAACAAAATACAATTTTTCAAATTTAGAAAAATAAAAAAAATAACAATAATTATTATTAGAAAAAAAAATTATTGTTCTGGCCTTGAGCTCGAATCGAACCTTGAATCATTTATCAACAGGGCGATAAAAACAAAAACATCTTCATAATAAATTTGTAAACATAAACGGATTTTAAGTGGGTCGACACACTTAAAATTCTGATGTGTAAAAACAAATGTCAGTACCACTTGATGCAAAACATTATTCATAATCACAAGCACATAACCATACAAATGTACATATATATATTATACTTCAAAACATATATAAAAAAAAATGTACAAAAAAAAAGACAAATAGAAAAAAAAATTGTGTCAGCACAAAAAATCACACATGGCAAGCAAATGTAAACGGATATAAAAAAAAGTAAACAAACTCTTCACGCTCAATATCAAATTACCGCAAGACAATAAATTGCAATAGCAAACTAAAAAGCAATTACAATTTTGTAAATTCTAAATGGGTCATTAAGATACTTTAAGAATCACATACAATTGTTCTCAAGTGTATGCGATTCTTCTTAAAGGTAGATGGTGTGGCATTACCACAATACAAGATATTTGCATTTATGTACATGCCAGAATAGGGCTAGCTTGCAAGGCATACGCAAATTAATTTCACTTTCGACCACACACAAATTACTCATAGAGACACAGTCATATCGGTATAGATAAGTTACATTGAACTCAGCGGGGAGCCATATCCATTTACAGTTGCTTAACCCATAAGCGTTACACCCACTAGCTCACGCGTTGACGAGCATGACTGATCGACAGCGTCAGTTTGTCAGTGCAACTGACCAAATATTATTACATTGTGAGGTAATAAGAATATTCTACTGACTAGGTATATAGATATAGAATGTAGTTATTTTTAGTGCGTAAGTATTGTATGAAAATATTGTAATAGTATTGTAGGCAAAATTCCTATAATATAGAAGCATTTGTCAATAAAAATGAATTGAATTTCTGCGCTGAACATTAGCGCTTCAAGTTATTCACGTTGTTTTCATTTCTTCATAAACCCTTTTAACATTCTACACAGTTTTCCGAAAACTATGCAATCGATATCTGCTTGGAGAAGGTGGCTTTAAACGGCCGCGGTGAGTGCATTCCACGTATCAGTCGCAGCCCGTATATTCACCTCGATTGGAAGTCACCCACCAGCCGCAACCGTTATACGTTGTTTCTAACGATCAGTTCAATTATCAATCACAGCCTGGAGAGCAGCAGGATCAATTTAATACTCAATTACAAACTGATCCATTACATTACCAGTCGCAGTCTGCGTATCAATCGCAGCCTTTGTTTGGACAATTTTACGACGAAGAATCTATCCTCACGCAGTCGCAAAACGCAGAAGTACCGACAGTTTTCAACATATTGTCACGGATATTAGCATCACTAAATTATCCCATCACTAAGGCGATGCTAAGGCCATGCCAAGCAGTATTTACGTTAATAATTAAATCAAGTATCCACATATATAGGGCAGCCCAGAGAGATGTCACACACAGATGCATTTAATTATATGCCTATGTGCGCGCGAGAGACTGTAAACTACAAACATTCACATCAATAATTCAATCTTTATGTATCTACATAAACGAATAAATAATTGCGTCTACACATATGTACGTATACGAGCAGCGGAGCGGCAATGCACAAACACATGCATATATCTTATCTGAGTTGGCACAAGAGAGAGCAATAATTTGTGCACGTAGTTGTGGCTGGCGATTTTGTAGCCGAAAAAACTAGTAACTTCTGGAAATCGAAGAGCCTAGAAGTATGCAGCGTAAACTATAAAAGCGGGGCAGGCGAGTAAGAAGTAATTCAGTTTGAGTTGAGCAATTAAGGAGTTATTGATTAAGCACGTGATCTGGCGGCCAATAGTAGATTTTAATTTGAGTTATCAATCAGTTTGGTTATTAAGCCAGCGAGTAGCAAAGTATAAGTGTTATTGTGAAGTACTTTAATAAAGGCCATTTTTCCAGTATTCAATATTGGAGTTATTTATTCAACAGTTTAGCGATACGAACTTAGCAGAGGGTTGCAAATAAGAGGATTTGCAGCAAATTCGTTACAATTGGTGTCAGAAGAGGAATTGTTGGATAAATTCCAGAGGACAACAAGGACATGGCAAAGTTCAGTGAATTGAAGATCCAGCAACTGAAGAAGGAGTTGGAGAGCCGTGGATTGAATACAAGCGGCGTTAAACTTGAACTTCAGGCACGGCTACGAGAGGCAATGGAAGCAGAAGGAATTGATGTGGAAGAGTATGTCTTTCATCTTGATGGCGAAGAGACAACGAAAATTGAAGATAAAAACGAAACATCGCAGACGGTTAGCAGCACAGACTTGAACATGATATTGGCTGCAATATCTGCACAAACATCGACAGTAGCATCAATGTCGTCGCAACTGGCATCTCAACTGGAAGCACAAGAAGCACGTATAACAGAAATGTCATCACAAATATCCACCAACATGTCATCACAACTGGAAGAACAGAAAACGTATATGTCATCACAGATGGAATCCCAAGAGACACGTATAACAGCGAAGATTGAATCACAGGAGACACGTATCTCAGAAATGTCGTCGCAAATATCATCTCAACTGGAAGAACAGAAGACATATATGGCATCGCAACTGGAAGAACAGAAGACATATATGATATCTCAGTTGGCTCAGCAGTTGAAAGCCCAAGAGGATCGCATATCATCGCAGTTGGAGGGTTTTAGTGAACGACAAGATAAAATGGAAGCTGAGATGGATGCTTTGAAAGATCGGATTCAGCAGTTACAATTAAATCGTCCAGCAGTTTCAGCCAGTAATCCAAAGGTAAAAACACCATCCTTTGACGGTTCTGTTCCTTTCCAGGTCTTTAAGCAACAGTTTGAGAAGACCGCAGCAGTGAACAACTGGAATGTGGAAGATAAAGTTGCCGCACTCTTCGTAGCATTGAAAGGACCAGCTGCCGAAATCTTACAAACTATTCCAGAGTACGAACGGAACAGTTATGACGCATTGATGACTGCTGTAGAACGGCGATACGGAAGCGAACACAGGAAACAGATATTTCAAATAGAATTGCAAAACCGCTACCAAAAAGCTAACGAGACTTTGCAGGAGTTTGCTTCGGACATTGAAAGATTGGCTCATCTTGCAAATGCGGATGCACCCGTGGAATACACGGAAAGAGTGAAGATTCAGAGCTTTATAAATGGCATACGGGACGTCGAAACGAAGCGAGCCACATACGCGAACCCAAAGCAAACATTTTCTGAAACGGTATCCCATGAATTGACTCAGGAAACGGCGTCATTATTGAGTAAACCAGCATACAAAGCTCATCGTGTGGAAGTAGAAAGGCCGGAGTGGGTAGACACAATTTTGGAAGCTCTGAAGTGATCACATCAGAAAAATGCCGGAGTTATGAAATGTTTCAAGTGCGGTAACCCAGGTCACATTGCACGTCATTACAGTAGCAATTCCAATAGTTCCAACAATGTGGGTGGCCGTAAACGCAGAGCTGAAGAAGACGATCAAATCTCCAAATCCACTCAATCGTTAAACTAAAGCGAGTCAGCCGCAAGGGGCGACAGCTGGCTCCCTCAATTGAATGCCCCATAATCTCTATCTCGCAAATTGGAAGAAGGTCAAGCAATCTTACTGTCGGAGGACATGTGGATGGAAAGGAACGTTTACTGACTGTAGATACGGGTGCATCCCATTCCATCATTCGATCAGATTTAGTCAACAAGAAGATAAGACCATTGCTTGGAGCAAGATTACGTACAGCCACGGGAGAGGACACCCAGGTAATTGGAGAAGTAGAATGTGAAGTAGCAATTGGGAACGTCACGGTACTTCACAATTTTATAGTGGCAGGTATTGTTGATGAAATCATAATTGGAGTGGACATCTTAATCAACCAAGGCATCAAGATTGATATGCAAAGCAAGACGATGCGATATAAGAACATGGATGTGCCACTTAATTTCGGCTACGAGAGAGGCTACAGCAGTAAACGAGTGCTGGTGGAAGAGAGTCAGCAAATACCACCAAAATCAGAAGCAGTCATCTGGGCAAAGGTAGATGGAGATTGTGGGACAAACAAATTGTGGGTTGTCGAAGCAGCAAATAAATCAGCACTGAACATACTTGTAGGAAAAACCCTGGCTATGACAAAACAAGATGGACGTATTCCGGTAAGAGTACTCAATGAGTTCAAGTCACCATTCAATTTGACCAAAGGAGCTATTTTGGGAAGATGCCAAGAGGCCGAATTAGTTATTAACTGTGAACAGCTCCAGGAATACGTTTCATCTAGTAATACTGATCTTTCAAATGATATCACGGCATGGGCGCATGGGCTAGAGGAAGCCTATCAGAGTAAGGCAAAACAACTGCTCCTAAAGTACGCGAACATATTTGACCAGGATGATTCTAAACCAGGCCGCACCAACGTTGTGAAACACCAAATTGACACTGGAGATGCGAGGCCGATCCGTCAAGCTCCACGTAGTGTTCCACTAGCGAAGCGGGAAGTTGTGAGTCAAATCATTAAAGAAATGAGCGACAGCGGCGTCATCGAACCATCAGCTAGTCCATGGAGCTCACCGGTAGTACTTGTAAAAAAGAAGGATGGAAAAATGAGGTTTTGCGTGGACTACCGGAAGTTGAATGACGTAAAAGGATAGCTACCCATTGCCAAGAATTGACGACACTCTGGACTCGCTATCTGGTACGAAATGGTTTTCCACGCTGGACTTGAAAAGCGGATACTGGCAAGTGGAGGTGAAGGAGGAAGATAAAGAGAAAACAGCCTTCAGTGTCGGTGATGGTCTTTGGCAATTTACAGTGATGCCTTTTGGACTTTGTAATGCACCAGCTACTTTTGAGAGACTCATGGACCAGGTACTGAAAGGACTACATTGAAAAACATGCTTGGTGTACCTGGACGACATCATCGTATTGGGAAAGAACTTTGATGAACATCTTAAGAACTTGGAGGAAGTTTTCCAGAGAATAGCTGGCGCTGGTCTGAAGTTAAGTCCCAAAAAGTGTGCGCTGTTTAAAAAGGAAGTCAATTATTTGGGTCACAAGGTAACGACAGAGGGCATCTGCACTGCGAACGAAAAAATAGAGGCTGTAAAGGATTGGCCAAGACCACAGAACCTACATGAATTGAGAAGTTTTCTTGGGCTGTGCACATATTACCGCCGATTTGTACCAAATTTTTCCAGCGTAGCCCATAGTCTCCACGAGCTAACAAGAAAAAATTAAGCTTTTGAATGGAAGAAGGAGCAAGAAGTAGCTTTCGAAACATTGAAAGAGCATTTGTGCACTGCCCCAATGTTGGCATATCCAATTCCAGGATCAACGTTTATTCTAGATACAGATGCGAGCGGATATGCTATAGGAGGCGTTTTATCACAACTGGTCGATGGACAGGAGAAGGTAGTTGCATATTACAGCCGTTCGATTGGAAAACCAGAGATGAACTACTGCGTTACGCGGAGAGAGCTGTTGGCATTGGTAGAGTACATTAAACATTTTCACAAATACCTCTACGGCCAGCGATTCCGTGTCAGGACATATCACGCAGCTTTAAAATGGCTTCTGCAGTTCCGTAATCCGCAAGGACAATTGGCACGGTGGATTGAGCGACTACAAAGCTATGACTTTTCCATTGAGCATCGACAAGGTAGTACCCATGGAAATGCCGATGCAATGTCACGAAGACCATGTAGTTTGGAATGCAAGCACTGTTCAAAAGCCGAGGCTAAAGAAGACATTATAGATGTCCGGCTAATGACTATAACATGTGCAGATGAATGGGACAAGGAACAGTTAAGAAAGTGTCAGCTGGAAGATACAGATCTGTCACGTGTTATGCAAGGGTTCGAACGAAACGAAAGACCAAACAGAGAGGAGATGTCAGCAGAGAGTCCCATTGTGAAGTCATATTGGGCACAGTGGAACAGTTTAGAATTGATATCCGGTTTCCCTCATGGAGTATGGGAGAGTGAGGATGGTAAATGCAAGAAGAAACTGATAGTTGTTCCCAGAAAGAGGATTCCTGACGTGCTCAGCGAGCTGCATAATGGTCCAAGCGGAGGTCATCTTGGAATCACGAAGACGCTCGAGAAGATTAAACAGAGATTCTATTGGGTTGGTTGCCGTCAGTCGGTCACTGAGTGGATTGCGAACTGCGAGGTTTTCAGCAGTGCAAAAGGGCCCAGAAACCGAAGTCATGGCCAGATGAAGCAATATAACTCAGGTGCGCCATTTGCGAAAGGATCGCTATGGATGTCGCCGGTTCATTTCCTACTAGCAACGGCGGAAACAAATATGTACTGGTAGTTATGGATTATTTCAGCAAATGGCCAGAGGTATACCCAATCCCAAATCAAGAAGCGGAAACGGTAGAAGAAGTGTTTATAAACAATTGGGTTGCAAGGTATGGTGTACCAATGGAGTTACATTCTGATCAATTTCGAATCAGCTGTATTCCAGGAAATGTGTAAATCATTGGGCATTCGAAAAACACGGACAACTGCATTGCATCCTCAATCCGATGGTATGGTAGAACAATTCAATAGAACATTGGAGGAGCACTTAAGGAAAGTAGTAGACAAGTACCATAAAGAGTGGGAAACCCGCATACCATTATTCTTGATGGCTTACCGATCAGCTGTGCATGAGACAACGGGCCAAACCCCTGCAAAAGTAATTTTTGGCAATGACCTTAGACTGCCAGCTGATTTGAAGTTTGGGATAAATGCCAATGCGGAGAGAAATGTTAAGAAATCCACTAGTGATTTGGAAGAAGAACTGAGAGAGATACACGATCTTGTAAGGCAACGATCAAAAATTATGAGTGACAAGATGAAAGCGAGGTACGATAAAGCATTTAATTCGGAAGGGTTTCAGGAAGGAGATTTGGTGCTGTTATACAACTCACAACGAAAAAAAGGTTTGTCCCGAAATTGCAGTGTAATTGGGAAGGCCCATACAAAGTTGTAAAACGGATCAACGATGTAGTGTACCGCATACAAACCATTGGAAAACCACGAACCAAAATGAAAGTGGTTTATTTGGAAAAGCTGGCAGCGTTTAGATCGAGAGATTTGTCTGATCGGAACAATCAGACTTAGGTGGAGGGCAGTGTGACGAATATGAGTGACACCAGGTGATACTCACATCCCTAGTCTGATGCTAAGTAAATGAAGTCACAACAACAATAAAGCAGACAGTCACGTGTATCTACATAAACAAATAAAACATTATGTCTACCCATATGTACGTACACGCAGCAGAGAAGAGATGCTCCCAAAAGTATGCAATTGTAATTGTTGAAGTGTCGCTCACAAATACACGCATATGAGAAGCTATATACGTGCATCTGTAGTTATAATTATATGGCGGCAAGTAAATTCTGGAAATCAAAGAGTTTAAAAGCACCAGCGGTAGAGGTGCTATAATCAGTTTCGATTAAGACGATATCTAGCGAGCAATAGCAGTATTATTTTGAAAGTCAGCTATCAGTTTGGTTATTAAGCCAGCTAATTGCAAAGTATAAGTGTTATTGTGAAGTACTTTAATAAAGGCCATTTTTCCATTATTCAATATTGGAGTTATTTATTCAACAGTTTAGTGATACGAACTTAGCAGAATCGAATTTATCTTTGGCAATGATACTGATGGATCTTTGTAGGGGCCTGAATAGTGCATTGCATGCGAGTCACTCTCCCCTGTGTTGAAACTGCCCCGAGCTCTTTCCTCCAGGGCCAGAAATTGACTGATGTTGTAGCCCTCTTAAATTGGGTCGTCGGCCATTTCATAGATTTGAAAATGAATATCCTAGATCTTCGTCCATAATTTTCAAGCGTCGGTTGGTATCTAGGTGAAACTGTGTCATCTAACGCCCGTTGCAATGACGCCATCATTACCCCTTCCCTGCGTACCAATTTAATGAAGCTGATTGCTTCTGTTTGTGGTACAAACGGCTGCTGGGGTTGTGTTTCTGTCGCCTGAGTTCGAGCCAACTGAAGGGCTGCCATCTCGAATACCTGTCGGTATTCTGAAACCACATTCATTATGGAGTTGTAATAATCCTTGGTAAAATAGTCGTGGTCCATAGGCAGGTTTTCATTGCCCCGAATTTGCTTATCTGTGGACTGAAATTTCGCCCATTCATCTTCCGACCTTCTCAGCCTTTCCTCATAGTACTCTGCATGTTGCTTTCTTGCTGCAGAGTTCTTCTTATAGTTGCGAATAATCGCTTCTATATTGCTGCCGGCTGCTTTTTGTTGACTAACTAAATCACTGAAGGCTGCCATTTAAAATCACACGTTTGATGAAGAATGCAGACGAAATTAGAGATGCATGTATGTACATATGTATGTATGTATGTAAGATCAGACCAAAACAAACATCTGGTGAAGAATGCAGCCGAAATTAGAGATGAATTTTGTTAGTTGCATTGCATTCCTCCCAAACCGTGAGAATTAAAATATTCACGTCGACGTCAACATCCATTAAAAATATTTTTGTAGTTCAAAAACCACTTCCGCATTTCACGTGGAAGTGCAGAATAGCAGATTTTGTACAGAAAGAAGCTACCGGTTAAGCAGACCGCAATCAAAAGCTTTCTTTTTATGGTATGACACTGTAATACTCTAAGAAACTGTAATACGCGATTATTAATAAAAGTCAAAAAATGCCCGTAGAGGTGGGAAAATACGTGTTTTGACCTCGGTATCCATTTATGTAAAAATATATGAGCAAAAACTCTTGCAAATAATTTTGATTGTAGTATTTTTGATCATTTTGTACACGCACCAACAAAAGTGTTCTTTTCGGAAATATTACTGAGTTCAAAACACGTCTTTTGACACCTCTCCTGATATATATTGACGAGTATTACCGGCCAACCCAGACACTAGAGTATTGCCAAACATATTATAACAAAGGGATTTATTGAAGGGATATCCTTTAGGTTTAACGCTGCCTACATGGCATGTACAAAAAAAAAACATCAAAAGGACTATCGATAATATGATAGTTAATTTTGCAATTCTAATATACCACTTATACCTATGCAAATATGTTTTTTTAAAACGTTGTTTATTATTTATATCTATTTAATTTTTGATATAGATGTATAATTGTGTATAAAGTGCGTGGTTGATTTGTCCACTCTGTCACATAAATTTTATTTGTTGGGAAAGATACCACAATATGTACAATATCTGTATGCTAATAAAGTTAGCTTATTTGCTGCACTATCGCCATGTATACCCGAAGCTGATACAGCTCATCATTATACCTCCTTCGATGCTCGCCGTCAACATCACTGACTGGACCGCAAATTTTCTTTGCTTTGAAGTCGACAAAAAGATGGCGCGTGTTGATTCTCTTATCGTGGGTCTTTAGGATTAGGTGTATTGTGAATTTTCGATGGTGGATTTACAAGGTCTGAAGCCGCACTGCTAAGGTCCAATCAGTTCGTTAACTTTGGGATTCAGTCTTTCGCACAATATGCTTCATTGAACCTTATACCTTATATGCGATATTAAGAAGGCTGATTAGTGCGGTTTGCGGGATTGCTCCTCTTATCCGGTCCCTTATTATTTTTCAGTCTGGTTATTGCTATTCTCACTTCGTCACAGTCGGCTGGCGGAACTTGTATTCCGTCTTCAGGTGTTGGGGCATCGGGTTCGGCGGTTACCAGGTCGTCATTATCATTCCAGCAAGAACTTACGCCGAATTTGTAACCTTCGGTCATCCGCCGCAATTTCTTGTAAAATTGTCGGGCATTATTTCTGTCAGCCAGCATCTGAAGCTCCTCACACTCACTCCGTTCGGCCTCTCGTTTCTTTCTTATAAATAGGCGTCTCTCCGGCTTCTGCGCTTCATGATAACGCTCGCATACATCACGCGTTGCACCCGCACACAACGGAGTCCCATAGGCAGCGTCCCTTTTTTCCAAGGCAGCACAACATTGCTCATAATACCAGTTGTTCTTTCGGGCTCGCTGGAAACCTATGGTTTCCGTAGCGGCAGTACTCAGTGAGAACGAAATGTGGTCCCACTGCTCGGTCACATCGTCAGATCGACGATTGCTCTTAGCGAGTAGGTGGCAAACTTTTCTTGTGTCACTGCGGGCACCTTCTTTGCTGCACAGAGGCGTGTGCGTATATTGAATGCCACAAGGTAATGGTCCGAGTCAATATTGGGCCTCGAAGCGTGCGCACATGAAGGATATGACCATATTTCGATCGATGAATATAAATCCTTTACAGACAGCCGCTTTGCTGCCCTCCCTATCCCGACTGATGCCCGCCAAGGGGAGCAACGCAAAACTGTTACGGCTCGCTTTATTCCCGCCGGAAGAATTCCCGAAATTCGGCTTCATTTTCCGGCGGAGGCCGCAAATTTAGCGAGAGAACGTGACCTTATTAGACAGCTCGATCCTGGCGACCCCCAAATAATGGATATAAACCAACGCGGGAGTGCCACGAAATCCCCAAAAAAAAATAACCAAACACAAAATTCCGAAAGAAAAAAAAATACCCAAACACAATCCCCAAATTCAAAATCCCCAAAATCAAAATAGCCAAACACAAAATGCCAGTGCTATAATAAACATCATGACGTGTAAAAAATAGCAATATCTCTTTCCTCTTTCATTCATATTTATGTATGTATAACTATATATTCACATATGACGTGTAAAAAATAGCAATATCTCTTTCCTCTTTCATTCATATTTATGTATGTATAACTATATATTCACATTTTAGCAATACATATTTTTACTTATCCATATATAGGATTGCTAGTCGCTCTAATTCGAACAAGCTAACAGAAGCGTGTACTACGCAGAAGGACATCACCGTGGCGGTTGCCACGGTTATACCACACACCCGGACTTGGCATGGCGTAGCCCAGGGCTATTTTTTATAAGCGCGGCTGAAGGCCGCCTATGCAGAAAGTTGGCATGGATTATTAGCCTTTTTTGGTAGCGCCGATTTGAAACCTACTTTGAATTTATTTCACACATAAAATGGGGATTTTGATTTTGGGGATAACGTGGTAGACCCAACCAACGCATCAGATTGCTTGTGGGTGAACACAAGCGGGCGAAATGGGAGGAGCATCTAAGTCGCTGTAACCTCTCTGCCGGTGTGGGTAAGCTTTGGTCCACCGTAAAGTCGCTATCGAATCCGTCTAAGCACAATGACAAAATTTCCATCGCCTTTGGCGATAAAGTGTTATCGGATGCGAAAAAATGCGCGGGCGCTTTCTGCCGACAATATATAATGCATTCTACGGTTGACAAAGTTAGACGGAGGGCCAACAGACACGCACATAAACATAAATTCAGCGCGTTCCAGTTACCATCACCGCCAAAGAGGTTGAGGATGCCATCGGTTAAGCTAAACCATCTAAAGCAGTGGGCCCAGACGGCATAGCCATGTCGATGCTTAAAAGCCTAGGAAAAGAGGATTTCGAATATTTAGCACATGTTTTCGACCTGCCTCTGTCCACCTTTGTCATCCCCGAAAAATGGAAAATGGCCTAGGTGATCCCGCTACTAAAGCCTGGGAAACCAGCTAACATAGCAGTCATATCGCCCGATATCTCTCCTATCGCCAGTAGCCAAGATGCTTGAAGCCATTTTGCTCCCCTACTTAAAAGCAAATTTTCAGCTAGCCTGTCATCAGTATGGCTTTAGAAAACTTCATAGCACCACCACCGCGATAAATGCCGTTAGAACCCAGATAAATTGCGGGTTAAATCAAAACCCCCACCATAGAACAGTACTCGTTGCCCTAGACCTATCAAAAGCTTTTGATACGGTCAACCATGGCACGTTACGGCAAGCCCTTCCCCCTTGTCTTAAAAGGTGCACCGCAAATTATTTGGGTGACCGGCAGGCATCGGTGCAATTTAGAAACGAAACATCAATTAAACAAGCGGTGGCATAGACAGCAGGGCCGTAGAGAGAAAGCCGGGCCCGGGACTAAAATATTTACGGGCCCCCTATAAAAAATCCACTAATACATTTCATTAACTTGAAATAATGACGTCTCATTCATGAAGCATTATTGATGGATTACATCAAAAAAAAATTTTGCCACATCAACTAAATGATTTTTGGACTAAGAGCTGACAATAAAATTAACACAGAATACAGAATTACTATTTATACTATTTTATTGTAAAGTAGAAATAAAATTCTCTTTTAACAGCCACATATTATTTCAAATAATCTTTTCTAGTTATTTGGTAACATTTTAATAAATTTCTGATAGATTTAATGATGATTATAAATTTTAATTATTCAATATAGAAAGTTCGGATATCAGAGCGGCTTTACTTGGTTTTTTCGCAGGAAAATTTTTATAATATTCAGCGCTGTCATGGAATCCAATTGTTGTCAGAATCGGATGTAAAAACGACAAAAAATATTACTTTGTTGTCATGAAATCCAATGTTATCGGTTTAATGTTCGAATTGGAATTAGTGTCGGTTTTAGGTGTCACAGAATCCGATAATATCGATTTTGCTATCGGAAACAATCCAATCAGTTAAATGCTGTTGGATTTCATTTTTTCATAGTTGTATTTCCCTTGCAGTAGAGTATTTTCTAAAAATGTAAGTAAATAAAGATTTATTTTATAAAAATAAATGTAAATTTACATATATTTTCATTCTTAATAGGGGAAAGCATAAAAATTTAATACAAAATAGTATTTTGACTGAATTTATAGAGAAACATCCATATATTGCGAAGGGCTTCACGAAGCACATCATCTATAATCGTTGACACCGTGCTTCTACCTACGCTCATGCTAGAATCCTTGCTAACTAACCTTTGCTAGGGTCCTTGAGCTAAAAATCGTAACGTCGCTGCTAGTTGCAGCACTGACAGAACTTTCGAGCGAGTTAAGCGTCCTTCAATGGTGTCCAATACCATTCGGAAAGCCTCTTTGTTTATACGATGGTATGCAATGTAACTGCAAATACAATATAAATATTTAGAAATCCACATTAAGAAATATTTTTAATTACGCCGTCTCTGGCAACTCAAAAGAAATGCTGCGATCTCTGAAATTTTCCTTTTCACGATCTCGCAACTTTCTTCTTCCATCAACATAAATGCTACAACTGCTGATGCCATTTTGAAGTCAATAAACGAACACGAAGCAGACATAAAAAAACAAAAACCCACTACAGCCCTATCACAACATATGATTGACAACGGCCATACAGCAGATTTTACCAACACGACAATTATTGATAAGGAGAAAAGAGAAATGACGAGATATACCTTGGAAAGCTTGCACATTTTACAAAACAGAGAAAGGACCATGAACAAGAAGGAAGATAGCGATAATATTGCCGCAGCATACATGCTTTGTCTAAACAAAAAACAAATTAGTTATGACAAGACTACCACACAAGGTGGTACTGATAAGTAAATTTTAATATTGTCCGATATTGTTGTAAGTGTAGAAATTTTGTTTACTTTAAAACTACTGTGTTAATTTATATGTATGTGCTTTTCAACATAAAATATTTTTTGTTTGTTTATTTAATTTGGAAATAAATAGTGTTGCCCCTGAGGATGCTGAAATATTCAGCGAAACGTCGGGCGTAAGGTGAATTAATTGTTTTATTTGCACCAGCATAAATTAGATCAGACTAGCCTACAAATCATAAAAAATAAAAATTATTGAACTGATCGCAAAAAACCCAACAAGGGTCAATAAATTTGTTTATTTCTGTTTAGATGCACAAAACAATTATTTTATAAAATTTTGCCAAAAAAATTTACATCAAAATTGCCGGTGCACCGATAAAACTGCAAACAGCTGATTCGAACATCGATTTTACTTACATTCGAAAAGAGTAAAACCAATACAGTTTTATGACACCAATTTAAATCAATATTGGTTTGTAATTCCGACAAAACTCAAAACCGACTTGGATTCCATGACAGCCCTGAATATCAAAATTTAGCTGTCTTGCAAAAACGGATTCAACACAAAGCGTGGCAAGACCTCAAACTCGCTCTTGAGATGAACAAGATCTATGAAAGTTTTTGACTCTTGAAAGGACGCTGAAGGAACGTTCTGAACTAGCTACAGTGACAGTTATAGCGCAAAAGATACGTAAAGCAACACAAATGTTGGGGAAAATTGTATACAGATTTTGCACATATGTAGATGGCATTTAGCAATTCCAATGGTGACAGACCTTTATCAAAATTTGCTTCGTAGATGTGTTTCAAGTGAATTATTTCGCATTCTAAGCTTTGAGAAATGTCCGACTTGAATTTTGATGCGCTCGCCCGATCCGTAGATCCATGTCTTCAAACTGCCACAAAAAGAAAAACTTCTCGCTCAAATTTCTCATAGCTGCAAATAGTTCAGTAATGCCAGTGATTACCGAATCAACGATCAGCAGGAATGTATTGTTTTTAAAATCAGACTCTGAATCATCCGCAATCATCTCATTTAAATTATCTTCAGAACG
Source organism: Eurosta solidaginis (assembly GCF_040869045.1). Lineage (NCBI taxonomy): Eukaryota > Metazoa > Arthropoda > Insecta > Diptera > Tephritidae > Eurosta > Eurosta solidaginis. Next base: position 157,953,783 of record NC_090319.1, read on the forward strand.
TCTTTTGGGTTTTTTCTTTCGAGATGTTCAATTGAATAGCAACTGTTTCGCATTCGTTTAAAATTGTATCCCATTCGTTCCTGATCAACTTCAAATCAGCTAATAAGGCATCTAGATGTCGGACCTCAACATCGTTGGTGGCGTGTCAGTCATTATTTTGAACCAAATTGAGGACAGCAAGATACATTCGAACTTGTTGATGTAATTGAGAATGCCGGTAACATCGTCGTATTCTTGCGCAGTCAAATTTGGCTTTTGGCTGAAAGACTATGAAGAGAGCTAGGTACATTTTTTGGGGATGTCCTATCGTTGTGGAGTGCTGCTGAAAATAGTAACACATTTTTGTACAACTCCGAAGAAAGTAATTGCAGCCGTACAATATTCTGCAGCATCAACAGCACATAAATTGAGACTGTGGGTTGCACAAGGCGAGTAATCAGCATTCGAGTTTTTGTCGAGAATATGACGTAGTGCTCCGTTGTAAGCTCCTTTCATATTGGCGCCATTATTGTACCCCTGTGCACGACAATCTTCAATCAAGTATGGCAAATTAGATCAGTTTTTTGGTCACAATTCACCAAAGCCACAAACCATTCTAAACAATTTTAAAATTTGTCGCTTTCGAATTGAAATGGAGTTAGCTCAAAATGAACGTGTTCAACGTGATTAGCATCACGCGTAGCATCAACGATAATAGCAAAACACTTGGCTTTCTTGCCTTGATCTAATAAAGTTTCCCTCACGTGCTTTGCACAAATTTCTCTAAACTCGTTCTGAATGTCTGGGGTAAGATATTGAACTTGTAAACGTTTATGCTGCTGATGTGAAATCCTAAATTTCTCCAAATGATCTCTAAGTATCGGATCATATTGGCTTATGAGATCTTAGATGCCCAAAAAATTTCCATCCTTTCGTTCACCAAGATATATACTTTCGCCTTTGAAAGTTAGGCCTCTTTCACCCGAAAATAAAATAGTGTACAAAATTCTATATAAAATTTCTTTCCACTTTTGAGTTTCAGTGGTTAGCTGGTCATTGATAAGTGTATTAATTGTAGCCTCCTTTTGAATTAGATTTTGTAAAGATCGCCATTGAATATATCATTTAATGGGATCTTGAGTATTTTCGTGTGATGGCAGTTTATCGTATAGCTTCTTCCATACCTGGAATTTCGAATATCCGCCAGGACAACATATTTTAGGTCGATTTAAAGTATTGGTGCTTAACAGACGACATGGTAGGCAATAAAAAGCATTGCTACTGGCCCTCCACACTAACCAGTCACGCTCCACTTTCTCTCCATTTGGCAAAGGACACTTTTGATGACCTCGACGAATTATTTCGATGACTTCTTCAGATCGCAAAAACTCATTATTCACGGTACCGACATCGAAGTCGTCTAAATAATCTGGACTTTGATACAGAGTTGGTGGTATTGTTGGAAGACTTTTTGAAGATGAATCCTTATCAGTGTCACCACGAAAACTTTACGATTTCGGATTCATGTAAACATACATTTTTGTTTGATGTTTTTATTGTCTCCTCAAGTCCAGGCAAAAAACCATTATCAATATTCGTTGCTTTTGAAATTCGGCTTAAAATTTGCAGATGGAACAACTAAAGACTCTCCTGAATTAAAAAAAATATCTTAGTACCTCTAAATCGCGGGCCCCCTGAGAAACACATTTTTGTTTGATGTATTTATTGTCTCCTCACGTCCAGGCAAAAAATCATTATCAATATTCGTTGCTTTTGAAATTCGGCTTAAAATTTGCACAGGGAACAACTAAGGACTCTCCTGAATACAAAAAAATATCTTAGTACCTCTAAATCGCGAGCCCCCTGAGAAACACATTTTTGTTTGATTTTTTTATTGTCTCCTCAGGCCCAGGCAAAAAATCATTATCAATGTTCGTTGCTTTTGAAATTCGGCTTAAAATTTGCACATGGAACAACTAAAGACTCTCCTGAATTAAAAATATCGTAGTACCTCTAAATCGCGGGCCCCCTGAGAAACACATTTTTGTTTGATGTATTTATTGTCTCCTCACGTCCAGGCAAAAAATCATTATCAATATTCGTTGCTTTTGAAATTCGGCTTAAAATTTGCACAGGGAACAACTAAGGACTCTCCTGAATACAAAAAAAATATCTTAGTACCTCTAAATCGCGAGCCCCCTGAGAAACACATTTTTGTTTGATTTTTTTATTGTCTCCTCAGGCCCAGGCAAAAATCATTATCAATGTTCGTTGCTTTTGAAATTCGGCTTAAAATTTGCACATGGAACAACTAAAGACTCTCCTGAATTAAAAAAAATCTTAGAAACACATTTTTCTTTGATGTTTTTATTGTCTCCTCAGGTCCAGGCAAAAAATCATTATCAATATTCGTTGCTTTTAAAATTCGGCTTAAAATTTGCACATGGAACAACTAAAGACTCTCCTGAATAAAAGAAAAAAATATCTTAATACCTCAAAATCGCGAGCCCCCTGAGAAACACACTTTGGTTTGATTTTTTTATTGTCTCCTCAGGCCCAGGCAAAAAATCATTATCAATATTCGTTGCTTTCGAAATTCAGCTTAAAATTTGCAAATGGAACAACTAAAGACTCTCCTGAATTAAAAAAAAAATCTTTGTACCTCTAAATCGCGGGCCCTCTGAGAAACACATTTTTCTTTGACGGTTTTATAGTCTCCTCAGTTCCAGGCAAAAAATCATTATGAATATTCGTTGCTTTTGAAATTCGCCTTAAAATTTGCAAATGGAACAACTTAAGACTCTCCTGAGTTAAAAAAATATCTTAGTACCTATAAATCGCTGGCCCCCTGAGAAACACATTTTTGTTTGATGTTTTTATTGTCTCCTCAGGCCCAGGCAAAAAATCTGTAACGTAGCGTTACAATAACATCACCCCCCTGTATTTCCTTATTCACTTAAACCTGAACCCCCTGTACTTATTTCTCTATAGCATAGCCAACAACCACTATGGTAAATAACCACACGCTACCAGCGACTGATAGCAAACCAATGCTGTGTTCCGTCAGCACAAGAAAATCACAATAATGGTGTATTGGTTTCTCAACCAGTTTGAGGCACCACCCATATAAACAGCGAATTTGCATTTTTGCAATTCAGTCCTCACAGGTGAGCCAGCGGGAGTGGATGTCTTTTTAAAGACATACTTTTCCCTCCTGCTAGCTAGCTGAGTGGAAGGGGCGCCGTCATGGGGCGGGTCACCCTTCACTTAGGTAAGGACGACGGGGAGGATGCCTTGTGCTACTTTGCCCCCCCCCCCCCGCGCCCTCCTGGGCGTTGAGCGGCCCGAGGCCTTCATGACCATTAGACCCCTTCCCCTCAGCTCTGGTTTCGGCCGTGAGCCGATGCGTGCACACAGGGGCTACCGCTGTGCCGTTAAGGTGCACTTCCCCTCCGCCCACGGTGTCTCGGCTGATACAAACCCGCCCCCTTACGCACCTTCTACGACGACCGTTGGCCGTCCTACCGCCGTTAAGCCGCTGCATCCGTCCCGCCGCTGTTACGACGACCGTTGGCCGTCCGCCATCCTACCGCCGTTAAGCCGCTGCATCCGTCACGCCGCTGATGCGACGACCGTTGGCCGTCCGCCATCCTACCGCCGTTAAGCAGCTGCATCCGTTACGCCGCTGCTACGACGACCGTTGATCGTCTGCCATCCTACCGCCGTTAAGCCGCGGCATCCGTCCCGCCGCTGCTACACCAGCCTTTGGCCGCTCGCCATCCTACCGCCGTACCAATCCGTCCGTTACCCGACCATTCAACCGCCCTACCGAACCTCCTCTACTCCAACGACCGTTAGCCGCCGCTCCCCCCCCTTCGCCATCTTGCGACGGAAGGCTGCTGGCCGCCTAATATCTCCAGCTGTGTGCGTGTGTTCGTAACACATAAATATAGTATTTATTCAGTAGGGGTTTGTGGGACCTTTACTCGACTCTGGATTGACTGAGCGTTACCCCAGCCTTAGACAAAACTCACCTCATAAATCATTATCAAGATTAGTTGCTTTTGAAATTAGCCCTAAAATTTGCACATGGAACAACTAAATACTCTCCTGAATTTAAAAAAAAATATCTTAGTACCTCTAAATCGCGGGCCCGCTAAGAAACACATTTTGGTTTGATGTTTTTATTGTCTCCTGAGGCCCAGGAAAACAATTATTATCGATATTCGTTGCTTTTGAAATTAGGCTTAAAATTTGCACATGGAATTAAAATGTTATAAATATTAATTTTGCAGCACTGATTATTGTAAATATATGAGTTACAACAAACTCGGAAGGTTTATTCGGCGGTCCGTTGATGCATGTAACGGGTAGGATTTTCAAGAAATACTTTCAAAAACTCAATTCCACGTGGCAAAGACTGCAACTGGTCAGTAAAATCATACAATGGTGGAGATATTATATCATTAAACGATAAAGTTAAAATATTTCTTAATTCTATTTCAAACTCAGTTGTTGTAATAAGAGGATAATGAGTCCCGCCTTCATAAGTAACGTCACGTACAACCTTGCGCACAATAATTCGATTTGATCGGCTGCAAGCATAAAAATAATTTAATAAATTTAACAAATTATGTAGATATAAACCAGCTCACCTAAGTAATGATGCCCGCATTTTACAGATCAACTGCCACAAATCGATCCCATCTTTAATCACCCGCTCACAAACTTCATTTATACGTTCAGATAGCTCAAAAATGTCTTCGCTTTTGGTACTACCACATTCAAATGGAATTAAGTTTAGTTTCAAACCCATATCAAGAGCGGAATGTAAAATATAATCAATGGGTTTCCAATGTTCTGAAATGAAAAATTTTAAATATATTGTACATCATTTGTTCATATATGTAAAATATGGAGAGGGGGGGGAGGGTGGTGGGCGCGCCAGAGAAGCACACCCGCAGCACAGCGTGCTATCAAAGCGCTAGTGGAAGGGCCTACAAGCTTAAAAGCGTAAGGCAAGCAACATCATGTTCATTAGGTTGGTCCTTATTAATCGAATATACCATTGTATACAGTCTCATACCTTCAGACGAGAATACCAAGGTGAAAAGTATTACATACACCTTTTGGTCCCGAATGGAAACGGGTAAAAGGCGTCGCATAGGTAGGGTTGCCAGACGTACTACTCTTGGCACTAAACGGAAACCGTTTGTGATTTGGTTTTCTCTTCTCATCCCAAAAAAAAATCTAAAAATATACACCTTCTAAGTTTTGTATTTCTTGTACCAATTTTTTATCATATTCTTTGGAACTCACGATAAACCAAAGTTGAGTATGGCATTGAAGGAGTTATTTGTATTGCATTTGACAATGGGCGCTTTCAACGAACAGAAATTTTTCGATACATTGCAATTTTTTTGATACATTGCAACGTCAGTTGAGTGATGGACAATTTGTTCTATTTACGGCGTGTTGCGCCAACTGTTTCTTTTTCACTGAGATAAAAATGTACAACACTGCTCAAACATTTTCCACACTTTTATTAACCCACATAAAATTTTCAATTTACTTCAATGGATTTCCTACCAAAGAAATTGCTGTCTTTAAAATGTAGCAGAAGAATGACATTTCACTTAGCAGATAATTTAGGCATTATAAAGAAGTGTGGAATCTTAGGGCAAACCAATTTTCATTAGCAATTTATAAGACAATGGCTTTTCAGAAAACAGTTTTGACAGTTTGAGAGTTTTGTTTTGGTGAATATTTTCGTGCTAGATTTTTGTCGCTATTTGTGCTTAATAAAAAATTGTTGCAAATGCACGCGTACCCAAAGTGAATTTAACAAAGTGTGATTGACAATTAAATGTGGTTTCTTTTCTATTATGTCAAACAAATGAATTAACCCTATATGATGCATGTAGCATTTTATCACTTCTGGTTTTTTGTTTAAGGTACTAGCCCGACCATCTTGGGAACGGTTTAGTATGACTATATGAAACCTTCTAGGACATCTTTATATCCAAGAGAAAAACAGGGTTCGCCACTGGTACGTGAGGTTTTCAATTGGGTTGGAGAAGCTATAAATTGCGCTGCCAACCCCTTAAAAGAGTTGCGCTACACAACCCCTTTTAGTATTTTACAAATATTTATCAGGCGAAGCTCTGGCAACCCCAAATTCGTCAAGGAACTAGAGGTAGGTTGAGGGATTGCCTGCAACTAAGCTTATCCTCTGAGAATATTCAAAGGTAAAACAAAGCGGGGAAGGCTGCGGCGAATACAGATATCTGTTGTGGATCTTTAAATGTGAAATCAACAGGTCAAAGAGGGTTTCGTGGAAGAAATTCTGTGCCGACATAGAATGCTCCACCGAAAATGCGAGACCGAGGAAAGCCGTATCTAAGGGAGATGCAGTTCAGGGACTGAAAAAAAGGACGACGGGGAATGGTCACACAGCCGTGAAGAATCCCTTGAGGCACTACTTAACACACACTTGCCATCAGGAGATTATACGGAACAGTTATGTAACCACGTCTTTAATCCTACTACGGAGCGAGAGGTACCAGGATTGGTGACAAATGCCAAATGGGCAATAAAAGCTTTTGCCGAGTTCAAATCGCCGGGTGCAGATGGGATATTCCCTGCTATGCTGCAGATGGCCGGGGAACGAATTTTGAATGGCTAAGAATAGTCTTGGAGGATTGCATAAAACTGAACCACGTCCCGCAATCTAGAGAGACTAATAGATGTGTATAAGAAATCAAATATGAACGAGGATATTCTTTCCAGCACAACATGCTTGTTAGCGCCAATGCTAATTAAAGAATATTTTCAGCAACACGTTTATGGTGTGTGTAGCGCTATAATCTGCAATTTATTTTACAACTGAAATTCACAGATTTACCAATATTAAAATATCAACTTACACTTGTGTTTAACTATGCAAATATAAGATAATTGATCACAAAGATATTTAGTGATAAATATTAGATGTAAACTGTAAGTTTAGTTGTTTTGGATTAAATATTTCCGCTCGCTTCCAAGGGCTCGTTGAAAAAGAAAGATGTTGATGTTAGCGGAGAGCAATAGGTGACAATGCATTGCTGATGAGCGGGGTTTGTTTCGTAAGCACAGGTTACGGCGCCGCGCTAACAACTTAACGGCGTGGATCTATACCCCCCCCCCCCCCCCTCCGTAAATCTTGCGAGGTTTACTCCTTGACGTCCATATTGGCCAGCTTCACGACGGAACGAATGAGTAATCCGTCGGTTGTTCTCACGACTGCGTTGCGCACCTCTCCATCTTTGCTCCGATGAACGTCGACTACTATGCCCTTTCGCCATATATTCCGTTTAGTGTTGTCGTCTACTATAATGACGATGTCGTTTAGTCCAACACGATCTTGGGACTTTCCGAACCATTTCGCACGTCTTGTCAAGCTGGGTAAGCATTCCAGAATCCAACGCCTCCAGAACTGATCTGCTATCTGGTTTCAGAAACGAAATATTTTATTGAGAGTAGGACCGTTTCCTTTAGTTTGATCACCCACGCGAATACCACTCGAACTTCCTAAACGGAAGTGGTTGGGTGTTAATGCTGGTTTTGCGGAGCGTCAAAGGTCAGGTAGGTGAGCGGACGAGAATTTAAAATATGTTCCACGTTAACTAAAGTCGCCGGAAGGGACTCCTCTCTCAAACTTGTTGTTTTCAAAATATCCATTAAAATTTACTTGACTGATCTAACCATTCGTTCCCATGAGCCAACCAGATGAGGTGATACGGGTGGTATAAAGTACCACTTTATTTTAGAGTGGCGGCGTTCAACATCACCAGATGACAATCGCTGAATTTCTTATTCCAGAACGCGGCTAGCTCTGCGGAAATTTGTTCCATTATCCGTCCAAATACATTTTTTGAGTACCACGTCGCGCTATAAACTGCTTTAAAACCAGGAGAAATGAATCAGTGAAAAGCGAAGATGATATTTCAATGTGGACAGCGCGGATCGTCAAGTACGTAAAGAGAACTCCCTATCGTTTCACACGGCGTTTGCCAACTGCTACTTCGAAGGGCCCAAAAAACCAATGCCTGTGTTCGTGGAGATTGACTGCGACTGAAAGTTCATTTGAAATAAACCGGCATAGGCGAAGTCCCAATATTGCACCCATTAACTCTAGTCTTGTAATCGATACCGGTTTAAGATGGGAACTCGTGTTTTAGACGCTACTAGACTGCAAGAGATATCTGGCCCTCGCTTTGCTCGCAGGTAGACTACAGCAGCGTAAGCATCAATACTAGCATCCACGAAACCATTTATTTTTCTTCGCGATGGACTGGTACGTCCCACTGAACACCGCAACGCCATACCTCCTGCACAAGGATTTTCGCGCCGTTTTGAGGGAGCAATGTTTTCATCTAGGACGCCTTTCGGGTAGTTTTTAAAAAAATGGGAAGGTGTCGTCACTCGGGAACCACCACATGCCAAGCACCTTCTCGTGCCTGGCGTCTGCTTGGTCGATATTTTTAATACCCTGGACCGATTGGCTCGTTAATGCAAATAAGACATCTTTGGAGTTGGATATTCAGTTACACATCTCGAATCCCACGTCGGCGTGAATATCTCTCACCTTCGTAGCCAGACGTATCATCTCATCCACGGAAGTCGTGCTTTGCAGTCAGTCATCCACATATTTGTTCTCCAAAATGGCCTAGCTACAGGATGTTCATCTTGGAAACGTGACGCGTTTTTATCTTTGACGAAATTCGCTAACGACGGGGACCAGCTTGCACCAAACGTCATGACCTGCATGACGTACGTGTCCGGATCACTAATGGCATCGCCATCACGCCTCAAGAAGTTTTGCGCAGCCTGGTAAATCGCGCACACACGTATCTGGTGGAACATTTCTCTAATATCACCACAAAGGGCAATAGGCCTCTCCCGCAACCTAATGTGAATGCCTATTAGTGAGTTAGAGCGATCCGGTCCTTTCAACAGTACGGCATTGAGTGCCACGTTATTGACTGCGGCAGCAGCATTCCAAACTAGGCGTATTTTATTTTTGTTTATATTGGTCACAGTAAATATGGGAATACAACACGATTTGCCGCTAGCTATATTTTTTTCAGGTGTGGTCTTCCTAATGTAGCCTTTGCGTTCATAATCCCTAATTATATCAACGAGGAAAGATTTCAGATCCGGATCTCGTACCATTTTATTTTCCAAGCAGCAAAGGCGAAGGTAAGCCATCGGCAAAGAATTCGGTAGTTCAATGCGATTGTGTTTCCAGAGTAGTCCAGTTTTCCATCGTTTCTCATTGGGCAGATACCGTGTTTTCAAGTCCATAATGAGCTGGCAACGTTCATTCTCCTTTGATATCAAAGGTTTAAAAGGACGGTTCCCTATGGCCTCCAGCAGGAAATGAGACTTTACGAGTTCTTCGAGGTGATCGTCAACGTTACATACGTGCATTACGCGAGAGAGGGAAGTAGCCGCTTCGTCCTTTCGACCGTAAACTGACCACCCTAACCTACACTTTGGTGCCATAAAATCGTCTCCCTTGCCCTCCCGTATCCCCAAAGACTCACCTAATTTTAAATTATCAAGGCCTATTTGTATGGAGAGATCGGAAGATTTTTAAGATGTCCACGGGCAGTTATTGTAGACCATTCAAGCGTTTGAACAGGTAAGTTCAGGTTTGATACCCTACGCACGCCGTGTAAACTAAATTGTTTCGCACCGTTTCTTTGGGCGGAAATTTGGATTTCGAGTCAGCTTCGCTCTGCAAAATGTCCCCTGTCCACTGCAAACATAGCTTCTTTATTGGTCCGTCGATGAAGTTCATCCAGACCAGAGTACTGGCAGACCCTTCGCAAACATGTCAATGGACCTTTCTTTATTGTAGAGTGTTACCGGTACATAACGATATAATGATTGAGAATTCTTTCCATGAAACATAACAGTGTGTTTCTTTGTACCTTGGTTGGATTTCCCAGCCCTAGCTTTAGTTTGCGTGGAACCATGCAGTAACGGGTTATGTCGCATTTTACAACTATCAATACACGCTCATTACCACTTACAAAGCAATTGGCCAGCCGATTGCATGCTACGCGTCCCCTATATGGTCGCCAAGCCTAACAACTACTCACTGGAAGAAGCTACAGGCCTGCCAAAATACTGCTCTCAAAACCACCACGGGCTGTCTTCTTATGTCCCCAGAACACCATCTAAATAATGAGGCGAGAATGAGATGCTAACCAAATAGTTTCTGTTGAATACCCAGACACCTGGGCATCCCAACAGACATCTGATTGATGAGCCAACACCGCCCAGTCATCTCCGTAAGCATTACGAGGAAATACCGTACCTGAGAACACAGCCGTATGAAGCAAAAAAGCACAAGCAGATCTTCAATGATATCCACAAACAGGCGTCGGACTTCTGTGCCAGGAATTGGCCGGCGAATCCAGTTCTTAAAGAAAAATACCAGACTCGCAGAAGAGAAACGCACTCTCCCTAGGGAAACGCGCGTCACTCTAGCTCAACTTCGATCTAGGTACAGTAACAGGTTAAACTCTTACCTATCCAGAATGAACCCCGACGGCAGCAGCACCACATAGTTAGCATCCTTCATAACTTGTACGTAGATGATTACTTGGGTATTGTTGACGATGCACATGCAGCAGTAATTCGGGGTTGTGATGTGTATGAAATTAGCATCCTTCATAACTTGTACGTAGATGATTACTTGGGTAGTGTTGACGATGAACATGCAGCAGTAATTCGGGGTTGTGGTGTGTATGAAATTCTGCAGAAAGGCAAGTTTGAATTATGTAAGTGGAACTCTAACAGCTCATAGGTCCTAAACGTATTTAATGGCTTAGCATCATTAGCCGAATAACTGCATTTGGGTGTGTCATACCAAGGTTTTAGGATTACAATGGCACCCAATAGGTGACCAGGTGTTCTACAAAGTGCGAGTAAGCGAAAATGAAAGAATGGCAATAATAGCGCGGTTGGATGATCCGATTAGAATGTTAGCTCTGATAGTGGTATCAGCGAAAATATTGATACTATGCTGGGATACCACCCGATTTAACGGAACGTTGGCTTGCATTTCGTAATGGATTGACCGCAGTAAGTCGAATTCACATACCTCGTTGGATTGGCGTGTGCAAGAATGGAAACGTGACACTCCGTGGATTTTACGATGCGAGCGTTAAAGCTTCCGCTGCGGTAATTTTCGTAACATCTGAAACTTCCGACGGCGAGGTCCAAGTTGCATTAGTTGCGGCTAAAACCAAAGTAGCATCGGTTAAGCAAATGACAGTTCCACGGCTGGAGCTCCGAGCTGCTCACCTCCTCGATGTCACGTTACAGCACATTCGCAAAGTTCTACAATTGGAATGTGCAGAATATGTTCTTTGGATCTACTCATCTATTGTCCTTCACTGGATACACAAGGAATCGTCCATTGTTAAAGCCATTCGTTGCCAACAGGGTCAGGTACATTCATATTATTCATATTCATATCTTTATTAAGTCAATGGCAAAAGACCTTACTGACTAGATTTACAATATTATTATAAATTAACTTAAAACTAATTAACAATGAGTTCAAGGAATAATTGTATTTGCTCGGTAGTAAGACTCAATCAGTAACTTAAACAAAGGTCTTGATATCGTAAAGTCAAGATCCAGACTTCTAGAGATCCTATTAAACTCTTCAAGTCCTCTAATGAGAGGTGCAAAATTAAGGTAATTAAATCTACGAACTTCCATGAAAAATATATTAGAAGAACGGAGAGTTCTATTGGGAACATTAAAACAAATTTGTACAAGGAGAGCTGGGCAGTCAATTATACCAGCGATAATTGTCGAAGGTAAATAATAAATTTTGAACAGAACGTATGGCTTCGAGAGGCAGAATGTTGATAAGTATGCACCTAGCAGTATATGGAGGCAACGGATTATAAAAATAGAGAGGTTGAAGAGCGAATCGAATGAATTTGCGTTTAACCCTTTCGATTCTCGCCGAGCGTGTGGAGTAATTCGGATTACAAATGACGGATCCATACTCTACCTCAGATTGTACTAAAGAACTATACAAAATTTTCCTAGTAAAGTCCTTCGCGTACCGCCTTAAAAAGGCTAAATTAGCATAAGCCTTCGGTATGATATAGTTAACATGGCTAACAAAAGTAGAAAGAAGAGTCAAAAATTATACCGAGATCACGAAATTCGTTAACCGAAACAAGATCTATACTTGCGATATAGTATGTCGCCGAAAGCACACTTATAGATTTAGTAAACGTCGTATGACAACATTTACTTATATTAAAACGCAGATTATTATGGAGAGCCCAGGAATTAAGAGAATTTAAATCATCCTGCAAGAGTAGTGTATCTGATGGACATGTTATCCTGCTATACAATTTTAAGTCATCTGCATAAAGTAAGTATTTTGAGAGTTTTAGACATAAACCAACGTCATTGATGAAGATTAAAAAAAGCATTGGGCCAAGGATGCTACCTTGCGGCACTCCGGATGTTGCTAAAAACTCATATGACTTCATATTTTCAATCTCAACAAAAGACGTTCTATTTGACAGGTATGTTTCCAGCCAAGACAGAAATGTTGAGTGGAAACCTATATTTTTAAGTTTTAAAAGGAGTGGTTTGTGGGAAACTGCATCAAAAGCCTTGGAAAAGTCGGTGTATATGGTATTCACTTGATACCCTTCCTTGAAAGCAGAAACACAGAACTACGAAAAAACAGCAAGATTTGTAATAATTGAACGACCTGCAACAAACCCATGCTGGCAAGGATCGATTATCCCCTTTGTAGAGAAAGCTAATTTGTCTTTAACAACTTTCTCGAAAAGTTTGGAGCAAGTTGACAATTTAGAGATTGGCCTATAGTTAGTGACTTCGCTTTTATTTCCCGACTTAAATATTGGAGTTATAGATGCCAATTTCCATCGATCAATGAAGGTGCCAGTAGTATGTAAAAAAAAGTGAAAGGTGAAAGGAAAAGTATATACACACCGACACACATATATATACAGCAAAACAATTTCGTTGCCTACTTTTAGGCGCGCACGTTCTTAAGCTTAGAGCTTTTTGTTTCTGTTCTGGCCGATGTATAAGAAAAAGCTTAGAGCTTTTTGCTTTTAGCAGAGCTTTGCCTTTCAGGAGAGGATCGTTAAATGGGGGGCCCTACATTTTTAAAGGGCCGCAAATTTTTAAATGTCCCCTCATATTTCTAATGAGTCCTAGACTTCACCCGAGCCGTTTTAAAGAGTCCCATAGATTTCTAATCGAGCGACTGCTCCCCAATCCCCACCCCCCCCCCCCCCCCCCTTCTTTTTTCCTGTCTACAAAAAGTAGCAGTTGGACACCTGTAGTACACCCCAACCCCCCAACCACCAACCACCAAACCCAACCACCATTTTTCTCGTCTACAAAAAGGAGTCGATGGGCACTTGTAGTACCGCCCCCCCTTTTTTCTCGTCTGCAAAACGGGCCTGTCGGGCACCCGATCAGGGGACAGATTAACTAAAGGTTATCTTAATATTGAACTCATGATTTTCCATTATTGAATATTTTATTTGTCTTTTTATTAGGGTATAAGTTTGTATGTACATATTTACACATATGTTTGTACATAGGAATATCAACAAACTACAAAATACATACCGACACAGTCACATCCATCCATATACATACATTCAGAAAGATAAGGACTACTTGGGTCAATGTAAATACTTACTTTTTTTTGTCAAATAAACCTTTTTCAAATAAATAAAAACAATTTTTATTTCAAATTTTAAAATTTTTTATTTATATTTTTCTCCATATTTTGGCGTGGTTAGCAATGCGTAATGTACTTGTGTGTGTGTGTGTGTAGTTTCATAAAATTACTACTATTTTTCTAAATAATCTTTTTGACAACATTTGTAAATGGAATATATTCATACATTTTATCATGGATGAGTATACAATAAGCAGCGGTGTTGGCAGATACGGCCTTGTGAAATTTTAGCTCAATCCGAATATCGATGGGACCGCTTTTTATAGATTCATCCTGATGTGTAACATCTAAAACAATTATTGGAGCATATTGAACAAATTGATCAGGTGATAAAAGTGGTTGGGGAGTGCGTCCATAGTACTTTGTTGAAATTTCAAATACGTATCATATAATAGAGCATACCGATTTCGATCAAATTTAATATTAAGATCATCATATGGATATGTAGTGGAGTTGAGGTTTCTTTATCACACAGTTTTGCAGTTTTTTGCTTTGTATTTTAATAAAACGTGTTCTCACACTGATTACAACCATCTGGGCTCGTTAAATATGACAGCATATAAATTATAAATTTTTTTTAATGTTTTATATCGGGAATAATGGCAAATACAATTACATATATCTTCTGTTTTCTTATATGAATTATCAGCAAAATTACAATCTTTCTTGTGTAATCCATTGAATGAATATATAGATGGTTCTGATAGACATGATCTCAATCCATTTATCATAGAATAAAAAAATATTCGATGATCATCATCAATTAAGTCACCATATTTTGATAAAAACGTTTCTAAATATTGCGGGAAAGACATTTTCTTCTTTTTTATTGTGCCACCTGTTTGATACTGAATTACAAATTATGTCGCTCTACTAGTAATGTGAAACTGTACGATATAACGATCAACAAACCACAAAAAACATACCGATAGACACATCTATAGGAAACTTGTTCCAAGGCATATATATATATATATATAACGACACAGACACATCCATCCATATACATGCATTTAGTAAGATAAGAGCTACTAGTCTCAATGTATATAAATTGGTCATCTTTTCGTTAGAACGGTAGAAAATGTAGTAAATTGTTTAAAGCCGCTCAGCAATCATCTATATTTCACGGATAATTATTTTGTAAGGATTTTCGACCGTGTTTAATCAGGATCACTTCTGATAAACAGTAATAAACTATACTATTTATACATCGACACATCTCTAACACCGCTGCTTATTATAGTCATATTCCACATTATGAATCAAGCTCTTAAGGATTTAAAATCAATTTCAAAGGAAAAATTTCAAAAACCAATACTGAAGGCGATTGATGTACCAATTAATAAAAAATTAAAAATAGTAAAAGCCATAAGAGTGAGGACAAAGTTTGGGGAGAAGCTATGGACTGGATGATAATGTTCTTTTTCTTCCGGAATCCTACAAATCCTTAGAAGATTCAACTATTGAAACAATAAATAAGAATACATTTTATATAGAACTGATTAAACCTGGTGAAAAATTTAATTCACCATTATTTGAATTTCATACAGAATAAAAAATTTTGAATTATTATATTTAATAGTACTTTACTGTAACATATTTAGGAATAAAATAACCAATTTATATTTTATATTTCATATAATTTATTTTTATTAAATAAAAATTTTAAACATAATTGCCCACATATTACTGTATTGTATTTTTGTTTCTGATCATAATTGTAATGAATCGGTGGCTTCAGATAATTAATCAGTTCAATCGGTGGCTGCAAATTTCCAAAACTATCAAAATATTCTTTATAATTTTTGTTTTTATAGTATGCTACCCAATGAGTGCCAGGACCATCAGCATCGTCTAAATTAAGAATTCCACATTCTTGAGCATTCGGCTTATTCGGTAGGGAATTTCGCATAAAAATTCCTCTGAAATGTTTAAGATGTTTGCAATATTTCATTAAATCTATATCTGTTAACGGTCTTTTGGGTAGGCTTTTTATTCGTTTTTTGGATAGGGTCGTAAAAATAAACCATATCCCCTTCTATACGGTTTAAGGAATAGTCCCTTATCCATAGCGATTGATTCAATATTCCAATTGCTCCTTTCCATTCCTGACATCATTCAAAACTTTTGCTATAGCTGATCCACCAGATGCTATACCACCAAGTGCACCCAACGCTGTTAAAATTGGAAGTAGTGGTAAAATTCCACACATTTTTGGGACTGGAATTATTCTCGGTATATTAATTTCTTTATTTTTAAAGCTAGACTCTATAGCATTCTTAGAAATGTTATAGGCCTCATTAAATGACTGCGGCTTCTTTTTGTTAAGTATGTTGATACCTTTTTTAACTGCCATCAAAAAAATTTTATTAGATGATACTTTACGAGTTTTCATCTTTTTCCGTTTTTTTCCATTTAGATGTATTTCTTTTCTTATTTTTTAAACCCATTCCCAATTTGAGCTTTGCTTTCATTGCATTTGTAACGAACCAAGAGTTTGCTCGTTCTTTGAAATCACTATCCTTAGATGTTACACGTTGCCAGGCTTTCTCAGATAAAACTTTATCAGCTTGGTGTCTGTTATTTATATCATTCGATTGGGAATATGCAATATCATGTTCTCTACAGGCTTCATCTAAAGGATTTATACCCTTATCTCCTCTTTCTATCCGTTGTCGGAGTTTCGTTCCAGGACCACAAAATTGATATCCAGGTAAATGAAGCTCAAAAGGTAAAGAATTAATCAAACTATTTACAAAACCCTGGCAGGCCTTTTTACGTATTCGTCCCATTAAGTGTTTTTCTTCTTCTTCTTAATAATAATGAGAGTGGGCGAGTTATAATTAAATGATGATTTTATTATAAAATCGATGGTTTGCATTCCAACAGGGAGATTGGAATCCACTGCATTCCGCAATCATGCTGAGCGGAATCTGATGCATTCCGCCAGTATAAGATTTCGGCATAAGATCTTATTTCTGCTCATATTTCTTATTATTATTATATTCTTGTCACGAGACATGGCAACTCCGACGTGCGAACGCGACATTGTCGCGGACGCAGGGAAACAATAAGAACGAAACACAATACCAACACCAGTCAGTCATCTTTAATCGATCAAAATAACCGGTAAGTGTTAAGCTGTCCAGATAGCTTCAGAAGTGTGCCGAAATAAAAATCCCCGCCGCGAAAAAAAAAAAAAAGATTAGAAGTGATTCGTAAAATAATATTATAAAACAAGTCAGTGAAAATACTGTGAAAACGCGTCGCGAATAGATTAAATAAATAGCGAAGAGAAAATAACTAACTCCTACATTGGGGTAAATATATATGTGTGCATGTGTGATGAAAGTACGAGCATAAAGCCATATGTACTTATCGAAACAAAAGCGAATTGTCTCGAAATAAATGCAAAGCACTTGCGACGCATAAGTGTTTGCATATACACAATATATATACGTGAATGTAACGCGCTTTTAAATACGTACATACATTCGTTGATGTACATATATCTAAATCGCATTTACCTACACATTCGTTGGTGGGTACAGCGTTAACATTCGTTTGTATATCGAAATTGAATTTACCTACACATTCGTTGGTGGGTACTTCGTTAATATACATACACTTCTTGGTGTATACGACAACCACTCATATCAAAACTCAAAGTGATCGGTTATTTTTCGAAATTTCTATTGTCGCGTTCCAACATGAATTTTCGTAGTATGAAAGTTAACGAACTACGGAATAAGTGTCGCGAAATGGGTTTGCCGACACAAGGCAACAAAAATACGTTGATCGAACGGCTCGAAGCAAATACAAAAACACACGCGAACGACGATTTTGTAAGTGCAAATGAAACAATGCTAGAGAGAATAAATACACTAGAAAAAACGATTGCCGAGTTACAAAAACAAACGCGAAACGAGCATGAGGTGCAAAACCAGAGAGGTTCGGTTGCTCATGGAGAATCAATTTTTCGTCCGTCGGTTGTGTCGTCGCCACAATTAAATAATCTACCAACAAGTGTAAATAATTATATACCGTGTGCTATACCGAGTGCATATACGAATGCTCCGGTGGTAGCAACAAACATGCACATGCCAAATATGGTGACAAATACACATATACCATTTGTATCAACGACCGAGAATGTATGCCAGTACATACAAAATACGCAATTTCAAGAGAATTCTGATTGGAATAGCGCGAATGCTCGAAATAGGGGTGAAAATACTCATGTGTACTTTACCGAAGCGCAAACACAAAGGCATAATGCCAATAATTTCGTGAACGCGCCATTTAACTCAAATCGAAATATGTGTAACGATATTCATACAAATAATATGAATTCAGTGTTTCATGGAAATTGTCCGTATCCATATGATTATATGCGAAACCCGTACAATACGGTGAGTGAGGTAGTTACCCTATTACCCGAATTTGATCCATCAAGTGATACGTCACTGAATGCTAATCAATTCATACAAAGAATTGAAATGCTACGTAGAGCCTATAACTGGGCTGACCAAGTTATTTTGTTTGCGGTGCAACAAAAATTAAAAGGGTATGCAAAGTATTGGATAGATGGACAATACATGTTCAAATCGTGGGCAGAGTTCGTAGCAAAATTTCGTGCTGATTTTTCGATAACTAAAAACATAGCCGATATACACATAAAGATGGGTCGAACGCGTAGACAACGTACCGAAACACCACAAGAATATTATTTTAAAATGGTTGCAATCGGAAAAAAAGGAGAAATTCCGGAATCCGCGATCGCGCGTTATATAATAAATGGTATTAATGACTCAGATATGCGAAAAAAGATTTCGAACGAGTACGAAAATTGTAACACATTATTACGCGATATCCAAAACTATACCGTCTACAATGAAATAAAATTCGAACCATTCACGTATAAGAAAAACACAGGTGACAATACATCTGATTGGATAGATAAAGAAAAAAATGTTATTGAAGGTGCAACATCGAAAAACACTGCAGTTAGTGAAATATCCAAAGTGGTTAAATGCTATAACTGTTCAAAACAGGGGCATATTTCTGTAAATTGTCCACAACCACAGCGAATGGAAAGATGCGGAGTATGTAATCGTACCGGGCATAAAATGATAGAGTGTAAACAAACAGCAACTAAACCTATCTTAAACACGAAAATAAACAAAATAAATAGAAACGAAATTCAAAACGAAAACTTAACAAAAGAAATTAAAGTGAACGAATATGAAACAAAAGCAATAATAGACTCAGGTAGTGTCTGTTCGCTAATACGTCGGAAATTAGCAACCCAAATTGGGGAAATAACTGAGTGTACGCGGGTTTTGAAGGGTTTTGCGGGTGGCACGTACCAGTGCAAAGCTAAAATCTTAGCCTCAATTCAAATTGACAACAATCGACATCCAGCTGAATTGTTGGTAGTTGACGACAATCATATCGATGAAGATGTGTTGCTTGGTAGAGACGTATTCTGCCAGAGTGGAAAACGACTTATAATAGAAAACGATAAATGTACGGTGGAAAAATTAGAAAATGTGTCAAATATTTCCAAAGAGGAACGATCGAAATTACAAGCGATTATACACTCAAATCGCGATATTTTTGCCGAAAATATTTCTGAATTGGGTAAGTGCACAATAGCAAAAATGTGTATTAAACTTACGAACGATAAGCCTATATGTATGAAACCTTATAGAGTACCATTTCCCAAACGAAAATTAGTGTCCGATATCGTATCCGAATTGCTTGAAAATGAAATTATCCGATATTCTGACGCAGCATACGCGTCGCCGGTGGTATTAGTTGAAAAATCAAACGGTGAATCTAGACTATGTGTAGATTACAGGTGTTTAAATAATATTAAATTTAAATAATATTTAATTAAAAAACCCATATCCAATGCCAGTAGTTGATGAACAGTTTGCACAATTGTCAGGAAATAAATATTTTACAATTCTGGATTTGAGAATGGGGTACCATCAAATAGAAGTAGATGAAGCGTCGAAACAATACACGGCTTTTGTAACAACAGATGGCCATTACGAATATAATCGTATGCCATTTGGGCTCGTAAATGCGCCTTCGATTTTCCAAGAAGTAATGAATAAAATAGTTGCAAAAATGCATCCGGGAGAAGTTCTGGTATATTTAGACGATGTAGTAATACCGAGTAAAACGGTAAACGAAGGTTTAACGCGACTTACAAAATTATTAACACTTTTACGAGAAAGCGGATTAACGCTACGCTTTTCGAAATGTAATTTTCTATCGGAAGAAATAAACTATCTAGGTCACGTAATAAATGAAAGCGGAATTAAACCAGGGGAGAAAAAAATAACTGCTGTTAAAAACTTTAAAGTGCCCACGACCGTTACCGAAACTAGGCGTTTTTTGGGTTTAACCGGGTATTTCCGAAAGTTCGTGCCGGAAAACGCGATCATCTCGAAACCTTTAACAAAATTACTTACGAAACAAAATGAATTTTTCAAATGGGGTTCCGACCAACAACTAGCTTTTGAAAACTTAATAGAACTACTAAGTAACGCTCCGGTACTCGCGTTATACGATAGGATGGCCGAGCATGAAGTACACACCAATGCATGTAGTACGGGATTGGCGGGTGTGCTACTTCAGTCAAGCGATAACAAGACGTGGAAACCGGTATTCTATTTTAGCAGACATTGCAATCCAACCGAAAGCAAATATCACGCCTATGAACTCGAGGTGCTAGCCGTCGTAGAGGCCCTCGAACGGTTTCGAATGTACATTTTGGGGAAAAGATTTAAACTCGTAACAGATTGTTCCGCTATAGCAAAAGTTAAGGCAGATAAAGAACTAAAATCGAGAATTGCACGATGGTGGATGAGATTATTAGAGTACGATTTTGAGATGGTTCATCGTGAAGGAACTCGTATGGCTCATGTCGACGCTTTGAGCCGTGCACCAGATCAACCACCAAACGAAGTTGAAAGAGCAGGGTTTGTAATGAAAATAAACACCACGTCCGACGATTGGTTGCTAACCATGCAACTACAAGATCCAACGTTAGCATCACTTGTGGGGGTATTGAGAAAGGAAACAGTTTCCGAACAAGAGCATCAAATTCGTGAAGATTACGAACTGAAGGACCATCGATTATACCGTCGGACTGAGAAGGGTTTACGTTTTGTGATACCTAAAGCTGTAAGATGGCGAGTAGTTCACTTATGCCACGACGAAATGGGTCACTTTGCTCTCGAAAAAACGATCCAACGAATACAAACACATTTTTGGTTCCCAAAAATTCGAAAATATGTCAAAGAGTATATATCGGCGTGCCCAAATTGTTGTTATAATAAGACGCGACACGGGATGTCGGAAGGGCAATTACACTTCACCGAAGTATTGCCTATGCCATTCCGAGTTCTTCATATTGATCATTTAGGACCATTTACTAAAAGTAATCGAGGAAATTGCTACGTTTTAGCAATTTGTGATGGTTTTTCGAAATATGTAGTAGTAAAACCGGTACGGAACACGAAAACTACGCCAGTAATAAATGCCCTAAACGAAATGACGAGCTATTTTGGACTACCTGCCAAAATAATCAGCGATCGAGGTACAGCTTTTACTTCAAAGCAATTTCAACAGTTCTGCGAGAAAAATGTTATTCAACATATTAAAAATGCAGTTCGCACGCCGCGAGCTAACGGCCAAGTGGAACGAGCAAATCAAACAATTTTAAATTATCTTCGAACTACAACCGAGAAACCGAAAGACTGGGACCTTTTATTGCGTAACGTCCAATGGGCAATAAACTCTCAGCGAAACGATACATCGGGATACTCACCAAATGAACTAGTTTTCGATTTTCGTCTGCGCGACGTAGTACAAAATCACTTAATCGCCGCTCTTCATGAGACAACAGAAAGCCCTGACTCGCAATGCATTTCAGAAAAACGACGAGAAGCAGAAGATAACATAAATCAAGAACGCGAAAAATGGAAGCAGCGTTTCGATGGGAAGCACCGAAAACCAACGCAATACGAGGAGGGTAGCCTAGTACTCGTCGAAAACGAACCGGCAGCAACAGGCGACTCCAGGAAACTCGAACCCAAGTTTCGAGGACCGTACGTAATCGCCCGAAAGCTGGGAAATGATCGATATTTAGTGGAAGATATACCCGGCATGCAAATAACAAATAAAAAGTTCTGTTCGGTCTTCAGCTCGGAAAAACTGAAACCTTGGTGTAGTAATGCACCCGAGTTAGAAAGTTACGACGAGTCCGACGACGAATATGATCCAGACGAAATCGAGGACGATTTAGTAGCAGGAAAGGCCGAACTGTCACGAGACATGGCAACTCCGACGTGCGAACGCGACATTGTCGCGGACGCAGGGAAACAATAAGAACGAAACACAATACCAACACCAGTCAGTCATCTTTAATCGATCAAAATAACCGGTAAGTGTTAAGCTGTCCTGATATTCTGAAATTAAATAGTAATGTTCATTAATATTTCTTTGTTTGTAATATAACATTGTTGAAAGCTCGATATATCTTAAATTTGATCTTTTGAGTTGTATATTTATATATCTTTTATATTATGCAGTCGACCATAGTTTGTCGTCGACTTTAAATAATAAATAAATAAATAAATAAATATTGCTATAAATCTAGTAAACAAAATGAAAGTTGTTTAACGTCTCCAACTTAAGATTAGTAATGCCGACAATTGTATAAATGTTAAAAATGTTACCAGACATAGTCCCCTTTTACCAAATTCCAAACGAGCGTCCCACAATCAGCGTCAAATTGTGGAAAAACTAATGTTATGCTCAGTTTAATTGAAAGCTCAAATGGGCTTAATTTCCAAAATATATACATTTATTCAAAATCATTATATCAACCAAAATATAACTATCTAAAAAGGCTTATTGCGCCGATAAAAGGAATAAATCTTTATACATTTAGTGAAAATGTTAATGTCATCAAACCCGCTGAAGCTAAACCAGACTCAATTTTTATATTCGATGATGTAATATGTGGAAAACAAAGTATAATACGAGATTATTTTTGTATAGGTCGTCATAAGAACATTGATTCTTTCTATTTATGTCAGACTTATACAAAAATTCCTAAACACTTAATTCGTGATAATGCAAACATGATTATTGTGTTCAAACAAGATGAAATGAATCTTAAGCATATCTATAATATCATGTTATCGGAGATATGTCATACAAAACATTCTTAAAAATTTGTATAGAGTCTTGGAGAAATGAATACGGTTTTGTTGTTATAAGTAAAGATGATCCTATAAATAAAGGTCGATATCGAAAGGGTTTCGATAATTTTATACAACTATAAAACATCTATAAAAGACGTTATCCCACACCAGATTCTTATCAGATACACAGCTGATTGGTCACAGATTCTTATCAGATACACAGCTGATAGGTAACAGATTTACCACAAATAATCATATGACTGTATTAGCAAATCTTGTTAAGATCAGGAAAGTATTAAAAGAAAAACTTAGAAGACTGAAATTGGGAGAGTTGGATAGAATCAACTTGTTGGAGGATCCATTTAAACCCATTTCGAAATTATTAAATGAATTAGTTGATAATTTGAAAAACTCTAGTAATAAAACCAATGTTACTAATTATAATGGTGATCATGATGATGATGATGATGATGATGATGAAATTTTGCAGGCGGACAGTGCAAAAGAAAGTAAAGAGAAGGAAGTTGATACATTGCCAACAGAGCTGGGTAGTAATGATTACTTTAGGTAATCAATACCCGTCGATTTGCCATTACATGTACTTGAGGAAAGTAATCAGTTCCTTTCCTCCACAGCAAAGGAATTGATTACATTTCAATTCCTCAAAAAAATACCAAAAGTAATTTCATTTTTTGAGGCTCAAGTACAAACAATTTTTTGTTTGTAATTGAGAAAAAAAATACTTTGTTCAAATGTAATTTCTGCCCAAGTACTTTCGAAAGGAATTGCAAATGTAATTGAAAATTTTCCAATTACATTACAAGGAATGGAAAAAGTACTTTCGAATTTCCCATTCCTCAAAGGAATTGCAAAAGTAATTGAAAAATTGTTAGTGTAAAAAATATTTTTGGGATTCAAGCGGTGCTTTTATGAGGCCATAGTAACTTTTTGGATCATAAGAAAATGTTTTAGAACACAAGCACTGCCTTTAATGACTTGCAATTCACTTCTTCTTCATCGTTGTTTAGATTTGCTGTTGAGTGGCCGCCCAATTGCTTTGTACGTGGCTAGCAACGTTTCTTCATTTTGTCCCCAAGCATAGATGAATGGATTTGCAACTCTTTGTTTCGAGAGAGCGCCGTCAAAATGCACATTTTTTATAACATTTATCAATGATGCCACTCCAAACAAAAATGAATAGATCTGAAAATGGGGATTTTTGACATACATTTCGGCGATTATAGTTTCATTCATTTATTTTAAAATAATACGACTAGTTAGAGTTAAATATAAACAAATCTAAGTAAAACTAACATTTCGATTAAACTAATTAGTCAAATATTGTAACGCATTTAACTCGCAGTGAAAACCATATATTCTTTTGAAATTTCAGTAAATCGGACCTATGATATAATAGTTAACATTATTTAATGGATAGGGTTTATCCTACATGTCTGGCGTTCCAGGTTCTGTGATCAAAATGGACTGGTTGCATCGGGAGTTCATATTTACAAAACCTGTTTTTAGTGATAACTTTTGAATGGGAAATAATATTTACCCTCCGCCTTCGAACTAATAATACTTACACTTAAACAAGCATTTTTATCCTTTTTCCCATAATTTTTGAACGCTATTCTACAGTTGTAGGTCAAACCAAAGTTTACCAAAATTTTTGGCAAGTTTTTCGTTTTGGCTGGCACATTTTTTGTTCTGGCACCCGCTTCAGCTGGCGCGAGGGATTTATCTGTGATTGTTGCCAGCAACAACTAGAAGATAAATCTCTCGTGAGAGCGAAAATATGAGAGCGTAAACAAAAGATTCGTATCAATATAATCTATGTACCCAAGTGCTACTGGCAAGCGACTTGCGGATTTGTACTTTAGATACAACTTCGATGACATACGTCTTGAAGGTGAGAGTGTGATCGAATGTTGCTGACAATCGGTAGCGCAACACTATCAACGTGAACGTCCAATATTCCACGTCGCAAAACAGTGACCGTGGATTTGGCCGGCTAGGTTCAGATAATTTGCAGTTTATCTTTTTATACAAAGTGGAAAGGGTGAATCTTCTATATCTTGGAGTATAGTATCATGGTTGACTGTGGAAAAAGCTTTTGACAGTGCTGGTAGTGCTATGTATTTTGCGGAAGCTATGCTGATGAGTGGGTAGGCGAAGATTCGCACTAAACTGACGGGGCAGGAAGGTTTCCAATTTCTTCCCTTCTCGCGAACGCAGTGATACCGGTCGTTATAATTCACCTTCGTTAGCCGTTTTCCCAGGCTTGAAAACGTTCGTCAGGTAACTTTCTCCCTCAGCTCCAAGATGTTTTCGCATTGGGATGACTACTCCATTTGGACCTATTGATTTAGAAGGTTTGGCTTTTTTCATGGCTTCTTCAACCTCTGTGGGGTGATGGTAACGGGTCATACGCCGTGTTTGTGTCTATGTTCCTTTCATCTGGGGAATTAAAAATTCCGGGCAAAAACCGCCCACGCATGTCTTCGAGTCACCAGAGTTGCATCGCCAAAGGCGATGGATAAATTACACAGGTCGACAAAATTTAACCAACATTCAGACCCAGATACCAGACTATATATTTTCGAAGGTTTATGATGCGCTGAATCCAAATCTGGCCTCAGAATTGCTCTATAAGCTATGGCTTTCGAGATATCCTAACCTAAAAGTGCAAAAAACACCATTTTTGCCCATATTTGAGATTATGTAGTCTTGCAGATATTTTCTTTCACCAAAATTAAAGGATGGCATCTTTAAATACAAGTCTTTTTCTTTCAAATGGCGTTGAGTTTACTCAAATATTTTTTCGCTGAGATTTCGCACTTTGAAATTTTGTGGTGTGGTAGGGGTGATTTCTAGGGGTTAGACACTTTTACTTACTTACTTAATTGGCGCTTAGCCGTCTAAATGGTTATGGCCGTCCAACAAGGCGCGCCAGAGGACTTTACTTTTCAATTGCCTACCTAGTCCAAAGTAGCATTTATTGGCAAGATTGATTCTTCGCTGGATTTCAGTGCTGATGTTGTTGCTAGTGTTGATGCTGGTTCCCAAATAAACGAAGTCTTTTACTATTTCGAAATTATGGCTGCCAACAGTAGCGTGGTTGCCAAGGCGCAAATGCGCTGACTCTTTGCTCGATGACAGCAGGTACTTCGTTTTGTCCTCATTCACCATCAAACCCATCTCTACCGCTTCTTTTTCCAGTTTGGAGTAAGCAGAACTAACAGCGCGGGTGTTTAGGCCGATGATATCAATGTCATCAGCATATGCCAGTAATTGCACGCTTTTATAGTATATTGTTCCAGTGCGGTTAAGTTCTGCAGCTAGTATAATTTTCTCCAGCATCAAATTAAAGAAATCGCACGATAGGGGGCCACCCTGTCTGAAACCTCGTTTAGTTTGGAACGGCTCGGAGAGGTCCTTCCCAATTCTTACTGAGCTGATGGTGTTGCTCAACGTCATTTTGCACAGCCGTATAAGTTTTTTTGGGGGGGGGGGGGGGGGGGGGGGGGGGTTACACTTTTAGGTTAGGATATCTCGAAAGCCAGAGCTGATATAGAGATTTTGAGGCCAGATTTCGATTCAAAACATCAAAATCCTTCGAAAATATATAATCTAGTTTCTGGGTCTGAGATGCTGTCGGCCTGTGTTATCATTGTGTTTTTTTGGGTTAGATAAGGACTTTACAGAATGTTTTAATTAATTTTTAAGCATATATCAGGTGAGGTTGAATCATAGCGCTGAGCCTGGTGATATTGCAGCACAATGGAAATCAATGTAAAGTCCAATCCTGTGTCGGTATATTCGGATTCTGATTCTGCAGAAGTCGCAGTATATCCTTCGACTTCATCACGCATGGTATCCATACTTTAACTTTAGGTACCGTGGAGATTTGCGCTTTTTCCACCACCTCGAACTTCGCATTCGTGCCTTGGCTTTGGAGGTTTGGAACCACTTCCTCCAGCCACAGCTCGCGGACGCTATCATCTTCACACCAGGGCCTTACGTGGTTGTTCCCATATCATCTTAAGCATTAAGTAAATAATCTCCCTTTCTACAGATCTCCACCTTTCAGTAGTCATCTGTCAAAAAAGGATTCCTACGATCAACCAGCATCAAAGTCAGTGACTACCTTGCCACACCCCAGCGGCTTAGGGGGTTAGAATATACCCGCGGTAGGTATGCCTGTCGTAAGAGGCGAATAAAATACCAGATTCAAGGGGTTGTGTAGCGCAACCTTTTCAGGTTGCCAGCGCAATATATAGCTTCTCCAAACCCAATTGTCAACCTCACCTTCGAGCGGCGAGTCCCGTTTCACTAACAGACGAGGCTCTGGCGACCCAAGCTCCTCATGGAACTTGGGGGTGGGGAGGTATGGATGGCCTGAAGCTTTAAAGTGGTCATATAAATCGTTCCCGAGATGGTCGGGCTAGCAACTTAATGGAGCTGTGTTACAGGAGCGTACCGGATATGTATCCGGCAAAGGACCATCACATCGATAACACTCCCCAAAGCCTTCAGCATATATATGCATATATGCTCGCAATGTGTTTTGAATTCGAAATCAAAACAAGACAACCTATAAAATTCTTGTGATTGTAGCAGCATAAGTGTGACAAGAAAAAATTTAAATTTAGGTACATTCGATTACTGAATACAAAAACAAAAACGTTTACACAGCAATATATCGGCACTCTGATGTTTGAGAATGTACCTAGCCTTTTGTAGCAATATAGGAGTATTACATATATGGCCTTCGGAGAGTAACCTTATCGCTACAACAACAACTACTACAACAACTACCTTGCCATCATTCATCTTCTCGGGAAAAGCCGGAGCCTTAGCTTTTTCTCCCTCTCGCTTATCTCCTACTTCCCTAGTTGGCACTTCGCCACTTTTGATGTCCTTCCTCTGACTTGCAGCTTTCGAGGTAGTTGCTATCTCGCTATTGGGGCCACCTGTCCTACAGCTTTAGGCCAACTTGTCTTGTCTATGCGACTGCCCTGCCTTGCGGCTCTGGGACTGGGTCCTTTAGGACTCTTGAAAGCAGACTTTTCGCCTTCCGCCGAACGTTGCCTTCTCATTCTGCCATTCGACACTTCTTCCTACTCGTACCGGTTGCAGTGCCGAGAGTTTCTCGCAGCAAACCGTTTGAACTGCCTTCGATCTACTTCTACCGCCTCATAAGCCCATTCCAAGCGCTCGATCTCCGCGGGTCAACCACTGCTCCCAGGCTTTAGACAATTCTTAGTGCTGATGTAATGCGACAGGGCTCGCTTACTTCCTCTGCCCAGTACCCTTATCTACTCTTCTACTCCGTTTTCAGTTGTATGCTTTTCCCACACGGAGTTCATTGAATCAGCACTACTCTCGTTCCCCGGGTCCGACGCATCGCTTAATGCGTTTTTGTCGTTTTTGTCACCGTCCTTATTAGAATTAGATAATGAGTCGTGCCTGGAAAGGCGAGCTCAGTTGTTCAGTATTATGTACGGGGAAAGAACCGTCCTCCACAGCAGCGCTCCTTACTGTGGTAATGCCATCAATACTTTCCGAGTGGTCCGGTATCGGGAAGGCTTCGTTCGAATTTATCCCCTGGCTGCAAATTGTCCAATAGGCGCGGTCCGAATAACGCCGTGAATTAGGGGGTTGACAGTTCTTGGTCACCGACATTCCGCCGCCCTCCTATGAAACGAAGCGGCGTAGATGCCAGTCTTAAACCGCTGCGCCTCATAGTCGGGCGCTACGGTGTTCGGCTTAGCCCTCACACAAATCACAGGGTGCCTACCTTAGTGAGGGATATTAGAAGCATACTTCCAAACCCTTTTCCCAAATAAAGCCAGGTAATTCATGCCAAAAATTTACAATTTCATCAACACAAATTGTTTTTAATTGGAATACATTTTACATCTGTGCCGAAATCTTGTTTTCTATATTGCATTTGTGAAATATGTAACAACAAAAGAAAACGCCAGTTGAATGTATCAAAGAAAATTAAAAAGTATGCTGCTTTCCTAAAGCGACCACCTTTTGATAGCGGAGGAAGGAAAGGAGATGCCCTTACTTAGCTGTGAACTTTAAGAGGATAATGATTTTATATTCATTGGTGTTTCCAAATACTTTCAGTTACCGCTCACAAGAAAAATCACATCAACCGGAGTAAGTTCCCATACACAGAATAACTTGTAGTTTTCCAATTACTTTCTCAATTCCTTTGAGGAATGGAATGGGAAATTCGAAAGTACTTTTTCCATTTCTTTTAATGTAATTGGAAAAATTTCAATTACAATTGCAATTCCTTTCGAAAGTACTGGGGCAGAAAAAAAATTTGAGCAAAGTATTTTTTTTCTCAATTACAAACAAAAAATTGTTTCTACTTGAGCCTCAAAAAACGAAATTACTTTTGGTATTTTTTTTTAGGAATTGAAATGTAAGCAATTCCTTTGATGTGGAGGAAAGGAATTGATTACTTTTTCCAATTACTGAGGAATGTAATGGGTAAGGTAATGGAATTGAATTTACCCAGCTCTGATTGCCAACCGTTGTAAATTATGTGAATGATAATGATCTTGATAGTAAAACAAACATTTATTCGAACGATGCAGATTTAGGATATTCTACAGATATTTCTCGGAAAGAAAATGTTGAGAGGCAAGCGATGAAGAAACCTACAAAAAAGAAGCGAAAGCCTATTGATATTATTAATGAGCAATGTTTTAATAAAAAACAAAAACCAGATAATTTTGTTAGCGTTAGAAGAAAAATACATTTTATGAATGACTGTGAAAGACCAGCTTCGTATATTCCAAGTAAACCTCATGATGGCGAATTAATAAAAAGAGCTGTACAAAGCAATGTAATGAAAACTGAATCAGATATCGATAAAAAAACCTAAAAAGCGAAAATCTGGTGATATAATTAATGAGCAATATTTTGATAAAACCCAAAAATTAGATAGTGTTATTGGCGTTAAAGAAGAAATAAATTATATGAATAATTGTGAACGATCAGCCGCGGATATTCCCAGCAAACTAAATGATGAACAATTACTACAAAAGTCGAAATCAAGCTGAAACTTTAAATGATAATACTACTCTAACTGAACATGATATTTTGAGAAGAATCGGAGAAGATCCTTATATGCGGGAAAGACATAAATCTGTAAAACGTCAGAGTAAAAATCAACTAAATGAAGATTACAAACGGGTTAAGCTGACTCCACCCCCCCCCCCCCCCCCCCCCAAATTTACTATTACAAAACATAAAAAGTAAACCAAATGATGAACAATTACTAAACAAGGCTGCAGAATTGCAGAATTACTACTCTAACTGAACATGACATTTTGAGAAGAATCGAAGAAGATCCTGATATGCGGGAAAGACATAAACCTGTAAAACGTCAGAGCAAAAATCAACTTAATGAAGATTATAAACGGGTTAAGCTTACTCACCCCCCCACAACCCCCTCCCCTAATTTACTATTACACAATATAAAATTGCTTAAAGATATTAAAATGCTTGATACATTGTATAGTCTGAATAGAGATTCAAATGGACAATGGCGATTTGGACTCAAACCATTAAAATATAGGTCTAAAAATGCTTTAGAGATTGGTAGAGATAAATGGAAAATGACACCAGGTCTGTTCGAGTTAATATTTCACAGAAAACCACAACATTATAAAAAGAGTGATTTGCACACCTATCGACAGATTTTATTAGATACAAATGCTCACAAGCGTAACTATACCCAGATACGTCAAATTAAGGGGACAAAATCGTATAAATATCTACATATTATCAGGAAATTATTCAATTATGATCCACACTCGTTCATAAGGGGTAGAGGTTTATCAATCGATTGGCGTGAATATATTTATCAATATTGGGATAATCCTAATGAGTTGGTGGACAGATTGAGATTGCTTATATCTTCAACAAGTGCTGGTCATAACAACCATCAAAACGAGATTATATCAATTATTGAAGAGTTGCGAGAGCAAATATTATTAAGTAATATGAGTATAAATAAATTTGGACATTCCTCATTTGGTAATAGTCGGTCGAAAACGAAAACAATGCTAGACCGAAATAAAAACCTTAATTTAAACAAGAAAAGAATAATTAACCTAGCTGCTCCTATAGAAGACGATGATGCCATTTCGAAAGTATTCTTTTTCAAAGAGTTAAATAAGATAAAAGCTAAACATCAAATCAAAGAAATAAATACAATCCTGAATAATAGTATTGAAAATGATGTATCGATTCTTGAGGAATTAATAGATCGGCGAATAAAAAGTGAATGTGGGGAGGAATTAAGTAATATAAACAACTATTTATCTATTATTGAGGATTATTTGATGCGGTTCGTTGTGTTGAAACAACATCATACGGAAAAAGATGTAGAAGTGCTAAAAATAAAGTTCCCTACTATAAAAGCATTAACAAAATTAATAACAAAACGGCTATTGTAGAAGAATTTCATAAACAAGGTATACAAAATTTTAAACGAAGACGTGTTATTATTAAAGGAATCGATGATTTATGGCAAGCTGACTTGGTGGTAATGACTCAGTATTCAAATAGTAATAATCATTATCAGAATCTTTTAACTGTAATCGATAAATTTTCCAAAAAAACATGGGCTGAAGCAGTTAAGGATAAAACTAAAGAAAATGTCACAAATGCAATGGCTAAGATTTTAAATTCAAGTAACCGAATACCGAAAAACCTGCAAACAGATGATGGAAAGGAATTTTATAATACTAACTTTAAGAGATTATTACAAACAAAAAATATAAATTATTTAATAATTTGTGAAAAATTTAAACAACGTGACATCAGGACGGACAAGGCGACAGCTGTTTCGATTATACCTCGTAAATCTCTTCAAAGCCTTTTCTCCCGGGAGTGGGAGTCGAACCCGCACTCCTACGATAGTTGAAATGGTTACAAACGCATTCAGCTACGTCATGCCTTAGTTGTTGTAAAGTTTTTCCCAATTGCCTTCTTTCGCATATATTATCTTCTACACATCGCATAATTCGTATGTAGTTATGTGTTGAAGTTATGCATGTTTGTAAGGCGGTTTTCAGAGAAACTTGGTATTTGTTGTTGTTTTTGTTCTATTTATAGAACTACAACGAATTAACCAAATGTTGTCTACTTATATGAGTTAACCGGGGATTGCCCGTATCGCGTTAAATGTATGTAAACATTTATGTATGTGATGTGTACAAGATAATATATACGAAAGAAGGCAATTGGGAAAAACTTTACAACAACTAAGGCATGACGTAGCTGAATGCGTTTGTAACCATTTCAACTATCGTAGGAGTGAGGGTTCGACTCCCACTTCCGGGAGAAAAGGCTTTGAGCAGATTTACAAGGTATAATCGAAACAGCTGTCGCCTTGTCCGTCCTAATGTCACGTTGTTTAAATTTTTCCAAAATTATTAAATAAATTAAAAATTAAAAATTGCTTGAAATAAATGTTTTCATACATTTAAAGCGATACGTGCAATCTCCGGTTAACTCATATAAGTAAACAGCATTTGGTTAATTCGTTGCAGTTCTATAAATAGAACAAAAACAACAACAAATACCAAGTTTCTCTGAAAACCGCATTACAAACATGCATAACTTCAACACATAGCTACATACGAATTATGTGATGTGTAGAAGATAATATATGCGAAAGAAGGCAATTGGGAAAAACTTTACAACAACTAAGGCATGATGTAGCTGAATGGGTTTGTAACCATTTCAGCTATCGTAGGAGTGCGGGTTCGACTCCCACTCCCGGGAGAAAAGGCTTTGAAGAGAATTACAAGGTATAATCGAAACAACTATCGCCTTGTCCGTCCTGATGTCACGTTGTTTAAATTTTTCCCAAATTATTAAATAAATTATAAAATTAAAAATTGCTCGAAATAAATGTTTTCATACATTTAAAGCGATGCGGGCAATCACCGGTTAACTAATTTAAATCATTATTCAACATTTCCGTCATTAAAAGCATCTATAATAGAGCGATTCAATAGGACATTAAAAGGAATGATGTGGAAAGAATTTAATTTTCGCGGAACTTATAAATGGATTGATATCTATAAAAATTTAGTCAATGATTATAATAATACTATTCACAAGACCATCAAAATGTCTCCAAATGAGGTAAATTCCTCGAATGAACAACATTTATTGGACACTGCATACAACAATTTAAAAGTTTTTCATAGACCAAAATTTTAAATTAATGATGAGGTTAGAATAAGTAAATATAAACATGTATTTGAAAAAGGGTATACACCAAATTGGACAACAGAAGTTTTTAAAATAAAGTCAATTAAAAACACAAACCCTAAAACATATATACTTGAAGACTATCAAGGTAATAATGCTATTAAGGGAGGATTTTATGAATATGAACTTTTGAAAACTAAACTCCCTCATGTATATTTAATTGAAAAAGTTTTGAGATGTCGAAACAATAGAGTTGATGTTAAATGGTTAGGATTCTCTTCTGAACACAACTCCTGGGTGGATGTTAATGATTTAAATTAATAAAGTAAATAAATAAACAAATAAATAGAAAAGTGTTTTAATAATTATTTCAGTTAAGTATTTAATGAAAGTCTATCAACATGTCGATTACATTAACAATAAGTGGTAATTCATCTATACTGATTGCAAATTATTTCCCTCCCATAGAACTCAAACAGACCTGTTAAATTTCCATTAACATAAATAATCATTAATTTCGTTTCCTTTTTAATTTTAATGATTAATTAATTTTTTGCACAGCACCCAGCAATTAAAAATTAATTAGGGCCAATTTTTAGTTAAGTTTGTGGTTATTGGAGCTTTTCGGCCGATAATTTCAATACAAAACACAAGTTTTTCTTTTTCTCCTACGTGTTTCGATTGGTATTTTCCATCTTCCTCAGGGAGACTGTATATTTTAACATAAAAATATATACGTAAAACAAAACAAACATTAACATATTTAACAATGAAAACTTTACACAACTCTTTAACAGACTTTCCACTTACATTCAATGTTAAATAACTTTATTAAAACATATAGACATTAATAAACATAAATAAACAACACTTAACATTAATTCATTCATCTGCACTGAATCGTCCACTAGCTGATAATGCCGTCATGTAAGCGCAGTTGATGTTATTGACGTCTTCTTTATAATTCATAGCATTGTTGATTTTTTGTTGTATGCTCAATGCTTCCAGCGTCATTCGTGTTCTTTCTTTCCCCTCAATATCTAATATTCTCGTGTTTTCGAAGTCCGCTGTGTGTCCTGTGTTGGTTAAATGTTCGCATAGTGCTGTTGTTGTTTTCTTATTTTTCGCGTCAAGTCTGTGTTCATTTATTCGGACGCCTAGCGATCGCTTTGATGTTCCAATGTATATTTGTTTGCAATTTTCGGCTGCGCTCCCATTACATTGGATTTGGTATACTACATTGTGTTGTTGTTCTTTGTCGATTTTGTCTTTTGTTTGAGTAAATATTGTACTTAGAGTTTGATTTGTAAATTTTATTTTGTAAATTGTTAGGTTTATTGAGCTAAAAGGCTTCAAGATGAATACAACTTATTTTTTAGTTTATATTCATTTATAATTTATTTGGTCGATATTTCAACTTCAATCTGAAGTCATCATCAGGACTGGGGACAAAACAAAACAATAATAATAATTAATTTAATATATACTTAAGTACATATTCAAAACAAAGTCACCACTTACACATATGGATATGTATGATCGACTGATTGGAGGAATCACAGAAAAATAACAAATAAGGTAAAAATGCAAAGAGATTAAAAATAAACAATTTGGAAAAATCCCGTAAGTATAAACAATTTTCATGAACCGCAAGTATAAACAAAGAATACAATAACAACATACATAACAACATGACTTAGTTTAACACTTATGTGTGTGTGCATGTTCCCCTGTTTGGATTGTTGTGCTGCTATCAAATGACCGCCTTATAATGTTGTTGTTTCAAAACCAAATTTCTGTAGGCTTGTGCACAATTTTCTGTGTCGATTTTAAAGTTCATTCTTTGTTCATTAGGGGTGTTCAAAATATGTAGCATTTCTAAAGTGAATCGTTTATTATAATGTTTTTCATTCTCTAGAACGGCTACGTTTTCAAAGTCAGGGTAGTGTCCTGTGGCCTTGCAATGGGAAGTTAAAGCCGTCTTGTTGTCCGAAGCATTATTCCTTAATTTTATATTGGACCTATGAGCGGAAATCCTAGTCTTGAGTTTGAGTTTTGTTGTCCCAACATATACTTTGTCGCATACGTAGGACCCGTCACCATTGCACGGGATTCTGTAAACAATATCAGATTTCTCCTGACTTGGAATTTTGTCCTTCGTTTTGCTGAAAATGGTTTTCAACGTGTTATTGTACGTGAACGCCAACTGATACTCTTCTTTGTCGAACATATCGGATCTCCTAATCCTTTCCGATACTCCTGGAATATAAGCCATAGATTTGTATATTTTACAGTCTTTATCCTTTTTCACCGGTTCTTTGGCGCTCGTTGATTGATGATTTAGGATTAACTTGTTGATCAAGTTCTTAGGAAAATCATTATTTTCAAAAGTTTTCTTGATTATCCCAATGTTCTTATTGTGAAACATCTTGTCACTAATTGTCAGAACTCTTCTTATATAATTCTTCGCAGTGTTCAAGATAGTTCTACGTTGATGTTTGGAATGATAATTTATCAGTCTCCCGGACGCCGTAGGTTTTTTATACCAATCCATGTATAATTTATTATTATTTCTAATTATAAGTGTGTTGAGTAACGGAAGTCCATTATTATTTTCTACCTCCATAGTAAATCGAATTGTTTTATAATATTTGTTGAGCAATTGAAGCATGTTATCTAACTCCTCTGTTTTAGCGATTGCAAATATGTCGTCTACATATTTTGTTAACAGACGTGGCTTGGTTGTTGATTATTCCTCGAACTTAGTTAACAACTCCTCCAGAACTATATCCGCTATGACTGGGGAGGCTGGTGATCCCATTGGCATACCGGATCGTTGCTCGTAGATTTTGTCATTATACTTAAAATAACGATTTTCTTTCACACAAAATTTTACTATATTAAGGAATAGCCCCTTTGTTAAAAAAGTGTGCTCTTTAATATCACCCCACTTCGAAGAGATAATATCAATAGCTACATCTACGGGAATACTGGGGAACAAGGACACCA
Source organism: Eurosta solidaginis (assembly GCF_040869045.1). Taxonomy (NCBI): domain Eukaryota; kingdom Metazoa; phylum Arthropoda; class Insecta; order Diptera; family Tephritidae; genus Eurosta; species Eurosta solidaginis. The sequence continues at coordinate 157,990,068 of NC_090319.1, forward strand.
CGTCGAACGACACTAAGCTCTCATCATCGTATATATGTGTAAATTTAATTTTATCTTTAAACTCCGTGGCATCTTTGACGTTGTATTTTGAACATTTTGTAACATTTTTTAGTATACCGACAACATATTTACACAGCTTGTATGAAGGAGGTCGATATTTCAACTTCAATCTGAAGTCATCATCAGGACTGGGGACAAAACAAAACAATAATAATAATTAATTTTTATTTATGCGAACATTTAACCAACACAGGACACACAGCGGACTTCGAAAACACGAGAATATTAGATATTGAGGGGAAAGAAGGAACACGAATGACGCTGGAAGCATTGAGAATACAACAAAAAATCAACAATGCTATGAATTATAAAGAAGACGTCAATAACATCAACTGCGCTTACATGACGGCATTATCAGCTAGTGGACGATTCAGTGGAGATGAATGAATTAATGTTAAGTTTTGTTTATTTATGTTTAGTAATGTCTATATGTTTTAATAAAGTTCTTTAACATTGAATGTAAGTGGAAAGTCTGTTAAAGAGTTGTGTAAAGTTTTCATTGTTAAATATGTTAATGTTTGTTTTGTTTTATGTTTATATTTTTATGTTAAAATATACAGTCTCCCTGAGGAAGATGAAAAATACCCATCGAAACGCGTAGGAGAAAGAGAAAAACTTGTGTTTTGTCTTGAAATTATCGGCCGAAGAGCTCCAATAACCACAAAAATTAATTAATTAAAAAAATAATTAAAAATAATCATGATTATTGGCCATTAAAACAATAATAAAAAATAATTAAAAAATGTACCCATTGTTTTAAATTAAAGACAATCATATGATTAAGAAAAAATTAAGTAATTAAAAATAATCAAACAATTAAAATAAATCAAAAAATTAAAATTAATCAAACAATTAATAATTATATTTAATTATTTGATTAATTTCAATTACTTAATTATATTTCATTTTCTAATTATTCCAATTATATGATTATTTTGAATTATTTGAATGTTTGCAGTAAGAAATAAGTGGCTGAATGTACTAGTGGCCAAACGTACTATTGTATGTACATACTTGTGCTAACTCAAGAAATATAAGATAAATATTTATTCTTACTGATATTGTCAAGTGTCGCTGCTTTTTGTGAAAACTTTTAAAAACCAAATTGGAGAGCGTAAATTTTGGCTTATTATACAACAGACGTAAGTATATATATATGTATAAATTTGTTGAATATTCAATGTCTACACATTATGAATTATTTGCAGAAAAAATGTATGTCGAAAACATAGTTGGAGAAGAAAATATGGCGGTTTTCTCTGCGGACGACGTTGTTCGTGATCCAACTTATTTACCAAAACGGATCAAAAGAAAAAGCAAGCTCGAAAGCTCCGCATCAACTTCAAACAAATCGTCCTGTAATTTGATATTCGGGTATTTACAATTATATATCTGTATAATGCAGTCCATAGCAGAAGCTCTTAATTTTTTGTGTACGGATATTTGCTTCCAGTGCGCATGACACAAAGCAACAAATTAAAGAAACTTAGTAGAAGAAACAATAAATTTTTAAGCTTTATTTCGGAAAATATAGAAGCACGGTTAAGGCAACGTTTCAATATTTTCTTTTCTTTAGCTCCCGAAGCAAATATTGCAATATCTGCTTCAGTTTTAACACCACAACTGGCTCAAGGTGTTGAAGAAGACAAACAGTGATTTGCTGGAAGATATTATATACGAAAGAGTTGTATCAACCATATGATTGTATCATCAACAAGGCAAAATTTCATTTGAAGTCCACGGTACGAACACTAACCAAACGACGTCGCGATCGAAATACTTCCATTTCGAGGATGATGGTAAATGACTTTGTTTACATTCATAAATTATTCAAAAAATAATGAGAGTTAATTGCGCAAGTTTCACCTTCTAAGGAAACTTTGAGGATCCTTGTTCAAAGTCAACTTCACAGCTACCTACGCGATTGTTCCATAGATGCGGAAATTTGAATAAAGCACCAAATACTGAAGGAGGCGCCAATATTATTTAACACTACTGACGTCGTCTGCCCCAGCTGACAAGATTTTCCCTTTCGCAGGCATTATAAATTATCCAAGGCGTTAATCTTTGATGGATTTTTCATTTGAAAAACTCGTTTTATTTAAAGCAAATCCAAACAGCACTTCATCTTTCTTAACACGCTTATATAAGCTTTACTTGTTTGTGTATATGTAATCCCTTTCCTTGTACCTCATAGTAAAAAAAAAATAGTACCCGTATGTCGTGTAATATCGTGTAGTTAGTTGGTATTTAATAAAACAATGTACTTTTTCCCTTGCTATACACGTGCATTTGTAGTTATAATTTTATAGCAGTAACTAGGTAAATTCTGGAAGCGCCTAGAAGTATGCGAACGGGGAAATCACAGAGTATAAAAGGTAGCAACAGTAGAGGCACGACAATCAGTTTGATTTTGCATTATTGAATAGTGGAGTTATTTATTCAACAGTTTAGTGATTCGAAAGTTAGCAGATGGTTGCAAATAAGAGCAATTGCACTAAATTCGTTACAATATTATCATTAAGTAGATTAGACCAAAAGATTTTATTTAGATTAAAATCACCTAAAACGGAAAAGTCACTATTTAAATTATTTTCGTAAATTTCGTAAATATTATTCACGTGGGGTACAACGAATCGGTATTTCAACGTGGAATATACGATACAATGATAAACATAATACCAGATGGCACCCGAATCGAAACACAGAGTTGGTCTAGTAAAGAGTCATTATTAGGGAGGTGAACGTATGAAGAAAGTAGGGTACATCGTACAGCCATCAGCACCCCACCGCCTCTCATGCACCCATTTTCGATGGGATCTCTATCTTTACGATAGATATTAGAGAGAATAGTGATGTAGTGATGTGAACTGTTCGCGCCATATACGTTCTGAATCGAATACGGCAAATTGTCGTGGGGTAATTCCATTTGCACTCGAAGGGGATTTGCTATGGTGGCGCGGCCCGAGATGCATCTACAACGGGTTCCCATCGTCACCGACGTTGCCTGATGAAATGAAGGTCGTAGGCCTCGAACACCACTCAGCGCAAGAACTAATACAACATACATCATGACGACACACAACGATCAGCCATTGATTGAGAAGTGCAGTCAATTGAGTCGATTATTGAACATAATAGTTCGTCTTCGGAGGATACGACAAATCTTCAAGGGCCATCGTGGTGACGTGCTGACCACAAACGAACTAAGCTGGGCTCTTCTAGTGAACATAAGACAAGCGCAAGGTAGTATATTTATGGCTGAAATTAATTCTCTCGAGTCTCGTTCTAGTGTCCCGGCAACAAGCAAACTCATCTCCCTGAATCCATTTCTGGACGATAACAGCATACTGCGGGTTGGGGACGCGTCCGGACGCCTCGACAAATCGGAACAGCCATATGACCAGCTCATACAGATGCTCATACACTATGTATGCATGGCCGTATACAGCTAATGCATCAGTATCTTCGCCAACAATTTTGGATTATACATGCAAGAGCTATGGTTACGTCACATATACATCGTTGTGTGGTATGTCGCAGTCACCAAAGGATAAATCAACAGCAACAGATGGCTTCCCTGCCTGGTTGTCGAATACTTGTGGCTCCCCCCTTCGCTCTTACCGGAATAGATTATTGTGGTCCCTTCGATGCTCGTCAAGGTGGATGTCGGTGCAAAATAACCACCAAAATATATGCATATCGTGTGCATGACAACGAAGGCAGTTCATATCGAGCTGGCAGAGGATTTATCCGCGCGAGCGTTTATCGACGTATTTGGACAGATTTATTAGCCGTCGTGGTATTTGTAGAGTAATGTAGAGTGATAATGGTACCCAGTTTGTTGGTGTCGACGGTCTATCGAAGCAAGATTTGGAGCAACCTATGCGTACCTATTCGCAACAGTATATAGCTAAAGTTGGAACGCAAAGGAAGTTTAATCGTCCTTCTGCACCTCATTACGGTGGGTTCTGAGACGCCGCCGTTCGCTCAGTGAAAAAACATCTCTATCGGGATCTATGTAAGCAAACTTTATGATCTAACTATCTAAGCACACTTTTGGTTCAGATAGAAGCATGCTTGAACTCCCGTCCTCTGATTGCGCTAGATGATGATACGATTTCTTGGTAGGATGACCAATTATATCTCAACCAAAACCGGGCCTTCGCGACGTATCAGACAACCGTCTTCAATACTGGGAGCGTATACAGCGTATGTACGACCTTTTCGGGAATCGCTGGCAAAACGAGTATCTAATTTCCCCTCAAGCACGCAGTAAATGGACGCGGCGATGATGTTGTGCTCATCTTTAACAAATATATGCCACCAGCACATTGGCGCAATGGACGGGTAACTGCAGTTCATCCGGGCACAGATGGCCTTGTTAGAGTGGTTACGATGGAATACAACAGCTTCAGAGACTGCAGAAGGGCAATTCATAAAACGTACTTGCCAACGAACGGCCAAGAAGATATGCCGTCTCACAGAACCATACGAGGATTGCTGAACCGCGAGGGTATGATCCCATGGTACCGCGTTATAAAATAACTTCGTCCTCTTGGAAAATACTAGAAGCTTTCTACGACTTAAGTTACTTGCAGCTTCTAGATCTGACAGCTGTATCACTTCTAATAGCTGGAGTCTTAGCCTGGCAAGCACAGGGCACGAGCACGAAACGTGCTCGATCGTTTTCTCCTCCAACCCACACGTCCTACATCTGCTATCACTGACTAAGCCTAATTTAAAGGCATGTGACGCCACAAAGCAGTATCCGGTCAGAATACCTGTCATGAGTATACAGTCCTCTCTTTTTAAAGATAGAAGAAACCTTGTTAGTCTAAAGTTGTAAGACCTACACATAATCTTCGACATTTTACAGCCCCGCGATTGAACTCACACCTTTCCCTCTTGGTCGATCATGTGCACCTCTCGCATTCTCTTAATCTCATCCAGTTGTTGTTGTAGCAGTGTTGTTGTCCAAGTCTAATGAGGACGTCTACGGAGCAAGCTCCCTTTTTAGCTAGTTCATCTGCTTTTTCATTTCCATCTATTCCCATATGCCCTGGGACCCAATACAGATATATGCTTCTCCCTGTCCCGATTCTCTCAAGAGACTGCTTACACTCTAACACGCATGCCTTAATTGCTACTTGACTGTCAATATAAAAGTTAACACGGTTGCAGTTTAAGCTATTATCTTCCAGTGTTTCTACTGCTTTGGTTACGGCTAATATTTTCGCTTGAAAAACGCTACAGTAATCTGGCAGCTTGTAGGATCTGTCTATCTCCAGATCAGCACAGTATACCGTAGACCCTACTCCTTCCACTACTTTTGAACCACCTGTATACACATGTATCGCCTCGTCCGCCATTTGAGCACCTTTGCGCCAACCATACAACTCTATTGCGGCCTTAAGATCTCCGTCGAAGCGTAGATAGGGAATCAGGTAGTCTGTGATTGATGACGCTATACTATTATGGCGTATGGTCGGCGCTCAAGCTGCCCCGAGGCACTGAGCCGCGTACAGTCCCCGGTCCATCTGGTTAAGGCTGAATGTACTGTAATGTAATGAAACATTGTTGAAAGCCCCGGCAATGTCGAAAAAGCCTCCGAGAGCATATTCCTTATATTCTAGGGCTTTCTCAATGCTTATTACCACCCTATGCAATGCGGTGTCTACCGACTTGTCTTTGGTGTACACATGTTGTGTTGTTGAGAGCAGCTTTCATCCACGTTGGATTTCATGTACACATCTATCGGCCTCTCAAAGGTTTTGAGCAGTAATGAAGTTAAGCTAATGGGTCTATAGTCTTTGGGATACACGTGACAGATCTTCCCCGCCTTTGGTAGGAAAGCTGAACGAGCAGTTCTCCAAAAGTACGGTACATGATTCAGTCTTATGCACCTTTCGAATATTATTTTAAGCCATTCCACGACCGCTCTACTTGAAACTTGTAGCATGGCCGGGAATGTACCATTTGGGCCCGGCGATTTAAACTTAGAAAACGTTATTGTTGTTGCTGTTGTAGAAGTGCTTCGCCGCATTCAATAGGTGCGACCGATCTCAAATTGTCATCAATATCCTCTAACGGGAGTTCAAGGAAACTTGCTGTTTCAACAGGGGTGGACCATAATGTGAGGGGTGTTAGAGGCGTTAGTTTCACATTACAATTAAAGAGATGGTTGGTGTCATGTGGGGACACATTGCAAGCACGGCATACATTTTGTATGACAGTGATAGGTAAGAGTTTAACCTGTTACAGTATCCAGATCGAAGTTGAGCTAGAGTAACTCGCGTTTCCCTGGAGAGAGTGCGTTCCTCTGCCGCAAGTTTAGGGTACTGTTTTTTCAGTACTGGATTCACCGGGCAATTCCTAGCATAAAGGTCGGACGCCTGTTTGTGGAGTTCACTGAGGACCTGCTTGTGTTTTTTTACTTCATACGGCTGAGTTCTCAGGTGCCGTATTTCCTCATAATGCTTACGGAGATGACACCTTAAGCCCCTGGGCGGAGTTGGCTCATCAATCAGATGTTGTTGGGAACTGTTTGGATAGCACCTCATTTCTCTCCCTGATGGGGAGTGATAGCAGATGGGGGATGGGGGTTTTGATTTAAACCGCAATTTATCTGGGCGCTAATGGCATTTAGCGCGGTGGTGGTGCTATGGAGTTTTCTGAAGCCATGCTGATGACAGGCTAGCTGCAAATTTGTTTTGAAGTAGGGGAACGAAATGGCTTCAAGCGTCTTAGCTACTGGCGATAGGAGAGATATCGGGCGATATGACTCTCTATGTTAGCGGGATTCCCAGGCTTTAGTAGCGGGACCACCTTGGCCATTTTCCATTTTTCGGGAATGACGAAGGTAGAAAGAGAAGGTTGAAGACATGCGCTAAATATTTGAAACCCTCTTTCCATAGGCTTTTAAGCATCGGCATGGGTATGCCGTCTGGGCCCACTGCTTTGGATGGTTTAGTATGACCGATGGCATCCTCAACCTCTTTGGCGGTGATCGTAATTGGAGACGCGCTGAATTTATGTTTATGTGCGTGTCTGTTGGCCCTCCTTCTATCTTTGTCGACCGTAGAATGCATTATATATTGTTCGCATCCCAAGGCAGTCGGTTCTATGTACCGGAGCGACTCGGGATTTTACCCGACCAAGGACTGTCATTTCAGTGTAAGCCCATTTAATTTGTTGCTTCCCTCCCACAAACTGTCATCCTCCCAACAGCTCCTTGCAGTGGGGCTGCTCCATATTCTCTTGCTGCGGGAAGGTATCGAATCCAATCCGGGTCCGTCTCCTGACCCCGGTCCTGAGAAATGGTTTTGCTGCGTCTGCCAGAAAAGAATCCTTTTAGGATGGTCATACTCTTGTCAGTGTGTCTCGTGCAAGGGATGGTTGCGTCGGACAGGTTGTTCTGGGCTAGATCCCAAAACCCGACGTCCACGTAACTTTTATAATTATTTTGTGGCTCCTTGCTGTTCACGCCGAAGGGCGTCTCGTAGTCTACGCCTTAGCGCCCCCACTACCTTTCAGCAGTCCCTCTGCTCAGCAAGCCACAACAAGTACCCACTGCTGCTCGCGCCCCACGGCACCACCAACTCATACGGCCGCTCCCACTCATACCTACAACCTCCGTAGTAGAGTCGAGAGCAATGCCTAGCATCAGCCCCTGCCCCCGTCTTCTCTCCCCCGCTCCCCCTCTTATCCGACAGCAATCGTGTAGGTAAGGGAACCAGACTCTTAGTCCCCACCTCCTTGTGCAACGCTTGCCAGCGCTCTGCAGACTTGTTCTGGGTATAATGTCCACAGAAAAGGTCGCGAGAGTGGAAATGTAGGTGGCCTCGCGTTTATCATACACCACTCTGTGCAATATCATATTGTAACGGATTTAGTGAAATTCCGCTTATTCCAAATTTTCAATAATGCAAAATGGGATTTATTAGACTACTTGGAAAGTACTTCACAATAACACTTATACCTCGCAACCAATCGTGCTTAAATCAAACTGATTTCTTGACTACTCAGCTTGCGCTCTTTTATACCCTATGCTGCTTCATTCGCATATTTCTACTACAGTCTAGACGTTTCGCCTGCTAGAACTGCTGTACATATCTCCTACTTCACTATATATGTACTTGTATATTTCTAGTTTATGCGTTTCTCATAATCATATGCGTGTGTATGTGTAGCAACTTTCGGCTACAAGTGTGTGCGCGTAATATCTCTTCGTGCCTTATATATATGGGTGTAAATGATGACTGATGTGTTTATGTACACAGTGTGGCTCACTTCAATGTTTTTGTGTTGGGAGTTTATTACTACACACTGCCCTCCACCTAAGTCTGATCGTCCCGATCAGACAAATCTCCCGATCCAACCGCTGCAAGCCTCTCCAAATGAACCACCCTTCTATTTCGTGGTTTCCCAATGGTTTGTATGCGGTAGATGACATCACTGATCCTCTTTACAACTCTGTACGGGCCTTCCCAACTGCACCAACACCTTTCCGCCGGCGAGGGTTGTATAGCAGTACCAAATCTCCCTCCAAGAAACCTTCCGAATTATTGTTCTTGCCGTACTTATGTTTCGTCCTACTACTCATTATCCTGGACCGTTCCCTCACACTCTGTTGTTTGAACAATGAGCTACTTCGTAGAGCTTGCGCTTGACGGATTGGCTTCGCATAATCAGTATCGTTCCGATGTTTCACAACAGTAGTGCGCCCTGGCTTGAAACTACACTCAAATTCTTTCTGGGAAATTCTTTTCTTCGTTTTAGTGCGTCCATTTGGTTTTGTCAATGCCAGTGTTTCTCTCCATGCGTTCCATCAATCTTTGCCCGATCTACTGCCTTTGACTTTGGTGGTATTTGTCGAATCGCCTCCACCAGCACTCGCTTGCTGAAACTAGGTTAGTTTTTCTTTCATATGCGCTTCCAGTTTAGATGATATACGCACTTCCTGCTCTTCGAGTTATGTGTAGATCTGAGATGATATCTGTGCTGAAATTTGTGCCGACATTTCGGAAATACGCGTCTCCTGTGCTTCAATCTTAGATGTTATTCGTGTCTCTTGACATTCCATCTGTGATGACATATACGTTTTCTGTTCTTCCAGTTGAGTTTCCATCTTAGATGTTATACGGTCCTCCTGGGATTGTAGTTGAGATGCCATATATGTCTTCTGGGATTCCAGTTGAGATGCCTGTCAATGCTTGAGCAGATATTGCAGCCAATATCATGTTCAAGTCTGTGCTCGTTACTGTCTGCGATGTTTTATTTTTCTCTTCAATTTTTGTTGTTGTCTCGTCCCTATCAGGATGAAAGACATCATCGTTCACATTAATTCCTTCCGACTCCATTGCCTCTCGTAGCCATGCTTGAAGTTCGATCTTATTGCCGGTTGTATTCAATCCACGGTTTTCCAACTCCTTTTTCAGTTACTGGATCCTTAATTCACTTAACTTTGCCATGTCCAAGTTATATTCGAAATCATTGGAATTTATTCAACAATTCCTCTTCTGACACCAATTGTCACGGACTTAGTGAAATTCCGCTTATTCCAAATCTTCTACTAATCGTTCGTATCGCTAAATTGTTGAATAAATAACTCCAATATTCAATAATGCAAAATGGTCTTTATTAGACTACTTTGAAAGTACTTCACAATAACACTTATACTTCGCAACCAATAGCGCGCTTAAATCAAACTGATTTCTTGACTACTCATCTTGCGCTCTTTTATACCCTATACTGCTTCATTGGCATATTTCTACTACAGTCTAGACGTTTCGCCTGCGAGAACTGCTGTACATATCTCCTACTTAGCTATATACATGTATATTTGTAGTTTATGCGTTTCTCATAATCATATGCGCGTGTATGTGTAGCAACTTTCGGCTACAAGTGTGTGCGCGTAATATCTTTTCGTGTCTTATATATATGGGTGTAAATGATGATTGATATGTTTATGTACACAGTGTGGCTCGCTTCAATGTTTTTGTGTTGGGAGTTTATTACTAGTGATGGTAATATTCCATCATACATCCCTCCTGTCACCTGCTGCCCCAGTAGATACCGACCTAATATCGGCGCAAATAATCGAATTATTTTAGGCGATTTCAATGCCCATTACGATCTATGGCATTCAAACTTGGTGAATGTTGGGGGATCAAACAGAAGAAACGACGTTCTGCACAATAAACCCCCCCCCCCCCCCCCCCACCCTACCACACGTATGGTAGGAAGCTGTCATAGTTCGCCGGATATATCAATAGTGAGCGCAGGACTCTAAACTGCGACAACTGGCAGCCGATGGTAACATTGGCATCCGATAACCTGCCTATACTTATTTCGATCGAGCGTGCCACCGACTTTATCGCCACGGAAAAACGCACTTTCATAAACTTTAAAAAAGGAAAGTGGGAGGAATACAAATCCTTTACAGACAACCGCTTTGCTGCCCTCCCTATCCCGACTGATGCTCGCCAAGGGGAGCGTGCTTTCCGCAAGGTCATTGAATCCGCCACGGCTCGCTTCATTCCCGCTGGTAGAATTCCCGAAATTCGAAGCTCGATCGCAGCGACCCCCAAATAAGGGATATAAACCAACGCGTCAGATTGCTTGTGGATGAACTCAAGCGGGCGAAATGGTAGGAGCACCTAAGTGGTTGTAACCTCTCTGCCGGTGTAGGTAAGCTTTGGTCCACCGTAAAGTCCCTTAGAAAACGTCTTCACCGTCCATTCGATCTTGGTATCGGTCACCAAGCCCGGCACTACCCGCTCCGTGATCGAAGTGTGAGTGCTGTCTCCTGGCTCTTCGAAATCATCTCCTGATGGGAAATGTGTACCGAAAAGCACCTCAAGGGACTCCGCACTAGTACGTGACCATTCCCCGTTCTCTTTCTATTTTAGTCCCTGGACTATATTTCCTCTTGCTAGGACTTTTTTCAACCGTGCTGTTTCGCTGGAGCACTCTATGTCCGTACAGAAAGTTGTCCATGAGATTCTCTTCGCCCTGGAAATTTCACGCTTGGAGATCCTCAGTAGATCCCTGTACTCGTCCCGAAACGCTTCGCTTTCCGCGGTCTTTGCTAGCTTAAACATTTCTTTTACCTGTCTTCTTAGAAGACTCAGCTCATTGCTCCACCATGGCGGCTTTGCTTTTCGCCTGAATCTTGTTAGAGGGCAAGCTCTGTTATAGGCAGTGATAAGCGTCCTTGTTAGGAATTCATTAGACTCCTCCACATTGGCAACCTCTTTGGGTTGTCCCAGTTTTGTTTCTACCTGTTTCTGGAATTTCGTCCAGTTCGTTGGCCTAGGGTTTCTAAAGGTTCCTCCCTTCTCTACCCTCTTAAGGGGGATGCTGAAGCTGATATACGCATGGTCGGAGAAGGACGGTCTATCAAGAACCATCCAGTCATACCTTGATATATCATGTTCGTAGCTCAATGTAATATCAAGAACAGACTGCTATGAGTTCAGTTAATTATTTTATAAATGTCCTTATAATATTTTCAGGAAAATATTTAGTTTTAGTAGCCAAAAAATTCCTTGTCTGGTCTCTTTATGGTAGATGTCTGTAACACGCGCCGTATACAGCTCATTGCTGTATTCATAATCATACTCTTGGGGTGTTTAGAGTAAAAAATTTATTAGTCGCCCTGACGCGGTTGGTTTCTTATGCCATATAAGCTTTAACTTTTAACTGGTTGTCTCGTTTTGTAACCATAGAATCTAAATAAGGTAGTTTTCCTTCTTCTTCCGTTTCTACGGCGAACTTTCTGCTTTTATGAAAAGTGTTCAGCGCATTCAAGGTATTCCGCATCTCATCTTATTGTACAATTGCGAATAAAACAACAACATATTTTGTCATAATTTATGGTTTACATTGTAGTTTATAAATCGAATTATTTAAAAGTTCAGTAAGGGGGCAATTTGCTTCTTTTTAAGCACAAGAGTAAAATAATACATGATTCACACATTCATGTTACTATCCGCATTTAATTTAGTTATTTATATGTATATTAATTTCCATTATCTATACTAATTATATAAAAATGCTTATATGATATGAGTTAAAAGAAAGTATTGACGCAAATAAACACCCTGCGTTTTTTTATTTTATCCATTTTCACAAACTAAAGCCCTTTATTTTTAGGATAAAGTTGATGAAACCCCCCAAATAATGCAAGTATAAGATTTTTCGATGGCCAAACCCAAGCTACAGCAGGCCAACAAAAAATCTTTGTGTTTGTGAAGCAAGTGTATTTGCACTAAAAAGATACATAAGTATACTCACAGCGTCTTTCCCTCTTGGCAAATGCACGAGTTTTTTCCTCGCAAACCAAAATGTTTTCTGCTTCGATATTGTTTTGCGACAACCACTGAAAATCAAAACAGTCAATTCCGTACAAAGCAACACATATCTATAAATCTTATAAAATAAAGTCGCTAAATGCCTTGTATGCACATAACTTCACACAGAATGCTCCGATTTTAAAACGGTTTTTTGCATTTGAAAGCTTAGCTACGTGAGATGGTACAGTTAATATAATTTGAAGGTATATCTATAAATCTTATAAAATAAAGTCGCTAAATGCCATGTATGCACATAACTTCACACAGAATGCTCCGATTTTAAAACTGTTTTTTGCATTTGAAAGCTTAGCTACGTGAGATGGTACAGTTAATATAATTTGAAGGTATATATTATACGGGCGTGGCAAATTGCCAAAATGTAGTAAAAATCATAAAATTTTCGTTTACACAGCTATAACTCATAAACGGATGGATGGATTTAAAAAGTTCTACTTTTCTGTAAAACTTTGAAATATTTACCTTCGATTTGCATCAAAAAAAATACTTGATTCCTTTCTTATATCAGCCAAATTGTTTAAACAAAAGTAACATTTTTATCAAAAAATGCGTATGTGTGTCTGTTCGCTGTGAACTGTCCGCGCTACTTGATTTTGAGTGAGGCTTGATGCGACACATACAAACGTATATATATATAGCATTCGCTGCGTTATTTAACTTCGGGCGTAGGTTTATAGGTTTGTATGAATGTACATATGTATGTATTTTCATATCATATCAGCTTCACATAGGTATGTACATACATATTTATGCAACATAAATGGTTAAGAATGCATACATCTATTGAAAAATTAACTTTCGTTAAAAATATTAAACATTTCCTTAAAATTCTTCAAAAAAGTTTTATTTTTTGGTATTTTTGCATATATCACTATCACTACATATTATAAAACAAAGTCGCTTTTGCTGTCCCATGTACCTTTGAATGCTTAAACCTTTAAAACTACGCAACGGATTTTCATGCGCTTTTTTTTAATAGATAGAGTGACTGAAGTTTGTAGATTGTATAATAACATCCATTAAATAGTGGAGAAATACTGTTATTTTTGAAGTTTCTAATGTGATGTATATATGTACATACGTATATAAGAGAAAGTGGTGTTAGTTACATTATTTATAACTCAAGAACGGATGAACAGATTTGGCTAAAAATTGGTGTAGGGGTAGCTTAGAACCAGGAGACAGACATAGGATACTTTTTACCCCGTTCTGGATAGGGTCTTGAGATCAAAACGTGGACCTGGGTAATCACGGGATATGTTTGTACAATGTGGGCATCAAATGGAAGCTGTTTATGAGTACTTTGATACGGAGTATTTTTCGTACCCGTGGGTGACTAGGGTCTCGAGATATAGGCCAAAATGGGGACGCGGGTACCCCTAGAAAGTGTTTATACAAGAAGGATAACAAATGAAAGCTGTTGATGAGTGCTTTAGTACAGGGTAGTATTCATACCTATTGGTGCCTAGGGTCTCGAGATTGAGGTCAAAACTTGGACCCGGATACCCCTAGAAAGTGTTTATACAAGAAGGATAACAAATGAAAGCTGTTGATGAGTGCTTTAGTACAGGGTAATTTTCATGTCTATTTGTGACTAGGGGCTTGAGATATAGGCCAAAACGTGGATCAGGGTAACACTAGGATGTGTTTTTACATTATGGGTATCAAATTGCAGCTGTTGATGAGTGCTTTAGTGCAGGGTAGTTTTCATACCTATAGGTGACTAGGGTCTCGAGATATAGGCCAAAACGTGGACCAGGGTAACACTAGGATGTGTTTTTACATTATTGGTATCAAATTGAAGCTGTTGATGTGTGCTTTAGTACAGAGTAATTTATACCGCTGGGTGACTAGGGTCTCGAGATATAGGCCAAAACGTGGACCCTGATACCCCTAGAATGTGTGTGTAATATGGATATCAAATGAAAGCTGTTGCTCAGAGCTTTAAAGTTATTTTCATTGTGATATTCGATTTAGTCGCATCAACCTGGCAAAACTGATAAATATGCATGCGAAGCCGAAAAAAAGCATGAACTGATAATACCCACATACCTATTTACATACGTCCTATTCGATTTGCCTGAAATTTGGTATATAAATCTGCCTATATTAGTATTTACGATCCTTTTTTCGGGGAAGTAGACCAGAGACGGGCTGGGAATGAGATTAGGACTATGATAGGGACTGAGACTCGGAGTGGGACTGGAACTCGGAATGGGACTGGAACAAAATACATACCACCCTCTGGGACTGGCAATAAGGGATGAAGAAGAATGGGAAAAACTTGGTAGAAGAGAAAAGAGGGAAGGATAAGGAGACTGAGAAAGAGATATAAAAAAAATAAATGTAAGGCGCGATAACCTCCGAAGAGATCTAAGGCCGAACTTCTCTTCCAATTTGCGTCGTGCTCCTCTTGATTTTCCCTACAAATTGGCCGGACGGGACCTACATGTTTTATACCGACTCCGAACGGCATCTGCAAAGCAGATGAGTTTTCACTGAGAGCTTTTCATGGCAGAAATACACCCGGAGTGCTTGCCAAACACTGCCGAGGGGCGACCCCGCTTAGAAAAAATTTCTTCTAATTGAAAAATCTTATTTCTAAAACTTTGATGTTGCTTTGCCTGGGAGTTGAACCCAGGGCATACGGTATGATAGGCGGAGCACGCTACCCATCACACCACGGTGGCCGCCGAAAGAGATATAGTGAGACGAAAATGGAGATAGATGAAGCGAAAACGACGGAGGGAGGAGTGAATAAAATGATTAAGAAGAAGTGAAGAGGGGAGGGCAGAGTTAGAGAGAAAAAGCTTATTAAAATCTATGCAGATAGACCAAATTTAGGGCAGAACAACGTCTGACGGGTCTGCTAGTGTACTTATATATGTAGTAAAGTTGATTAGAAACATTAAATAATGCAAACATAAGACTTTTCAGTGGCCAAACACAAGCCACAGCGGGCCAACAAAATAATCTTTGTGAAGCAAGTGTATTTGCGCTAAAGAGAGTACATCAGTTCACTCATGGTAAATACCGCTCGCATTGCTTTGTTTTCGTTTTTATACTAAGTTGAGCAGCGCTCACAGAGTATATTAAGTTTGATTGGATAACGGTTGGTTGTACAGGTATAAAGGAATCGAGATAGATATAGACTTCCATATATCAAAATCATCAGGATCGAAACAAAATTTGATTGAGCCATGTCCGTCCGTCCGTCCGTCCGTTAACACGATAACTTGAGTAAATTTTGAGGTATCTTGATGAAATTTGGTATGTAGGTTCCTGAGCACTCATCTCAGATCGCTATTTAAAATGAACGATATCGGACTATAACCACGCCCACTTTTTCGATATCGAAAATTTTGAAAAACCGAAAAAGTACGATAATTCATTACCAAAGACAGATAGAGCGATGAAACTTGGTAGGTGGGTTGAACTTATGACGCAGAATAAAAAATTGGTAAAATTTTGGACAATGGGCGTGGCAACGCCCACTTTTAAAAGAAGGTAATTTAAAATTTTTGCAAGCTGTAATTTGGCAGTCGTTGAAGATATCATGGTGAAATTTGGCAGGAACGTTACTCCTATTACTATATGTACGCTTAATAAAAATTAGCAAAATCGGAGAAGGACCACGCCCACTTTAAAAAAAAAAATTTTTTAAGTAAAATTTTAACAAAAAATTTAATATCTTTACAGTATATAAGTAAATTATGTCAACATCCAACTCCAGTAATAATATGGTGCAACAAAATACAAAAATAAAAGAAAATTTCAAAATGTGTGTGGCTCCGCCCTTTTTCATTTAATTTGTCTAGGATACTTTTAATGCCATAAGTCGAACATAAATTTACCAATCCTTTTAAAATTTGGTAGGGGCATAGATTTTATGACGTTAACTGTTTTGTGTTAAAATGGGCGAAATCGGTTGAAGCCACGCCCAGTTTTTATACACAGTCGTCCGTCTGTCCTTCCGCATGGCCCTTAACACGATAACTTGAGCAAAAATTTACATATCTTTACTGAACTTAGTTTACGTACTTATCTGAACTCACTTTATCTTGGTATAAAAAGTGAACGAAATCCGACTATGACCACGCCCACTTTTTCGATATCGAAAATTACGAAAAATGAAAAAAATGCCATAATTCTATACCAAATACGAAAAAAGGGATGAAACATGGTAATTGGATTGGTTTATTGACGCGAAATATAACTTTAGAAAAAACTTTGTAAAATGGTTGTGACACCTACGATATTAAGTAGAAGAAAATGAAAAAGTTCTGCAGTGCGAAATAAAAAACCCTTGAAATCTTGGCAGGTATTACATATATAAATAAATTAGCGGTATCCAACAGATGATGTTCTGGGTCACCCTGGTCCACCTATGCCGATATCTCGAAAAGGCGTCCACCTATACGACTACCACCACTCCCTTTTAAAACCCTCATTAATACCTTTAATTTTATACCCACTCCCTTTTAAAATACTCATTAACACCTTTCGTTTGATACCCATATTGTACAAACGCATTCTAGAGTCACCCCTGGTCAACCTTTAGGGCGATATCTCTGAAAAGGCGACCACCTATACAACTACCACCGCTCCCTTTTAAAACCCTCATTAATACCTTTAATTTGATACCCATATCGTACAAACAAATTCTAGGGTCACCCCTGGTCCACCTTTATGGCGATATCTCGAAACGGCGTCCACCTATGGAACTAAGGATCACTTTCTTTAAAATACTCATTAACACCTTTCTTTTGATACCCATATTGTACAAACAAATTCTAGGGTCACCCCTGGCCTACCTTTATGGCGATATCCCTAAATGGCGTCCACCTATAGAACTATGGCCTACTCCGTCATAAAATACTCTTTAGTGCCTTTCATTTGATAGACATGTCATACAAACACATTCCAGGGTTTCCCTCAGTTCATTTTCCTACATGGTTATTTTCCCTTATGTTGTCACCATAGCTCTCAACTGAGTATGTAATGTTCGGTTGCACCCGAATTTAACCTTCTTTACTTGTTTTAATATGAAACACATTATATGCAAAACCAAAATATGTTTTGCTTTGATATTGATTGGTAAAAGCAATGAGTCAATTGCTTATAAAGCAACAAATATGTATGTAGCTTAAGAAAATAAAAAACGCGCTCTTTCTGTCTCTTCCGACCTTTACCTTATTTTTAATTCTGATATTTATAAGCGAAGTATGATGCTTTTTTGAACAAAAGGGAGAGTTGAAAAAGTGCATTTGCAATAAGCCGCGTACTTTTTTGCTACACACTGAACTGAATATTGTTCCTAAATTAAAAGGTAAAGTTCTAAATTAAATAACTAATTATAAGTTTATCATTTTGTAAAATAATCCTTTGCAATAAGCAGCGTACTTTTTTCCTACACAACGAATTGAATATTGTTCTTAAATTAAAAGGTTAAGTTTTAAATTAAATAACTAATTATAAGTTTATCATTTTGTAAAATAATCCTTTAGACATACCAAAAGCAAAATCCCAGCTAAAAATATCCTCTGTAATTAAGTGGAAAATTAGGTTTCGCAGAAATGAAACAGCCGATGAGTGTGCAAGGCGTTTTGAGAAAGAAAGGTTGCGAGCATTGAACAACACGCAAGGGGCGATTGGTCTGAAAACAGCATTTAACTACAGACTACATCTGAAATATATGGAAAATTCTCTACCTTTCATTGGCCACATGAGTGAAATTTGGATTTTTTGTAAGGCTAGGAAGTGGCCAAATTAAACACCAGGTATGTGCTGTAGTAAGGGTCAAATTAAGTGATATCGGTGAGCCTCCGCCAGCAATCAAAGCGCTGCTTACAGGAGAGCATACGTCGTCCAGTCATTTTAAACAAAATATAAGAATATACAATGGTTGTTCCGCTATGATTTCGTTTGGCGGTAATAAAATTATAGAAGGTAATTTCATGCCAACTTTCAAAATACAAGGATATAAAATAAAATAAATAAAAAATGTAAGGCGCGATAACCTCCGCAGAGATTTTAGGCCGAGCTTCTCTTCCAATTTGCGTCGTGCACCTCTTGATTTTCTCTACAAATTGGCCGGATGGGACCTACATGTTTAATGCCGACTCCGAACGGCATCTGCAAGACAGATGAGTTTTCACTGAGAGCTTTTCATGGCAGAAATACACTCGGAGCGCTTGCCAAACACTGCCGAGGGGCGACCCCGCTTAGAAAAATATTCCTCTAATTGAAAAACCTTATTTCTAAAATTTTGATGTTGCTTTGCCCGGGGTGTGAACCCAGGGCATACGGTGTGGTAGGCGGAGCACGCTACCATCACACCACGGTGGCCGCCGTGTATGTATTATGTGTTCCAAATATGGCCCAAATCGGACAACAAATACGACTTTTTTGAATATCTCTATCTTTGCGCCACCTAGCGGCGATTTTTTTCATAGGTCTCTTTTTATTCTCGTATGTATCATGTGTTCAAAATATGAGCCAAATCGGACCACAAATACGATGTTTGTGAATATCTCGATGCTTTCTATTCTTGTATGTATTATGTGTTCCAAATATGAGCCAAATCGGACCACAAATACGATTTTTGTGAATATCTGGATCCTTGCGCCACCTAGCGGCAATTTTTTTCTTATTATTGCATTGTCATCGGGTTCTGAACTATGTTCCACGCTTCAAGCTTGTAGCTTATCGGGAAGTTACTTAAATTTCAATTACAAAATTCGTGCCAGCCATCCAACCAGCCAACCTGTCAAGTCAACCTAAATAAAACCGTTTAAAAATCAAATTCTGTGTGTATGTTCGCTATGGAAACATATTTCCCTCACTTCAATCGTCATGAGGTGGGGCGTTTTTGAAAATCGTTTTGAAATAGAGTGATATTAGACTCAGCAGTCGATTTACTTAAGTACCTAATATTATTTGAATTGTTATCTTTTTGCGTTTTGTTTTCTTTCAAGTTGTTCATTAATAAATCGTTTATAACGTTAACGAATTTAGAAGTGTTTGCATTTCATACAACAGAGGGTAGTACACTATTACCTTCGTAGCAGAAAAAATGCATAACATATGTATGTGTATCTCTTACTTTAAACTATACCCAAATAGCAAAAACTCAATAGATTAACTTTTTGTGGCGTAACGAAGTAAGCCAGGTACTTACTAGTCTATATATATAAAAATCGCTATGGAAACTTATTTCCCACACTTCAATCATCACCAAATTGTGGTTATAGGTTCCTTCAATCAACGGGAAGGGTTTAGGCTAAAAATAATTTCGATATATAAAAGGGGCGTGGCACCTCCCATACAACCGGAATCTTTGGTACTGCATAACTTTGAAGGTATACATGCCAGAACATTCAAATTCAGTAAGGAGTTATATGAGGTCAATCCCTAACACCACCAAGAAAATGTGGAATTGGGAAAAGGGGGCGTGGCACCTCCCATACAAATGGAATATATCATACTGCATATCTCTGGATATAGTAATGGTAAGATAATGAAATTTGGTAATGAGCTATATAACGTTAAATCGTAACACCTCCAGTAAAATGTGGAATGGGGGAAAAAGGGGCGTGGCACCTTCCCTACAAATGGGATTTTTCATAACTATGACTGCCGTACAAACTTAAGCTGTTTTAACATCTAAAGTTTGACTGCATTGTTGAGTTTGGCTGTTATGCCTTTTGGACGTTTAGTAATCTGCCGCCGTTAAAAAAATTTGTTAGCTTCAGTCTATCTACATCTATATATGTACATAAAAATCAAATTATGTCTGTGTGTTACCTATGAAAACGTGTTTCCCATACTTCAATCATCATCAAATTTTGGATATAGGCTCCTTCGATCCACACGAAAGTTTTTCATATTTTATATTTAAGAATTTTGTTTTTTGGCTATGCGAACGAACTATCTTAGCTCCCAAAAATGATCATGTTAACAAAATCAATGATTGCATTCAAAACCAATTTCCTGGTGACGAAATATAAATCGATCGACACAGTTACAGATGAAGATAAAATTGTGAATTATCCAATTGAATTTCCAGAACCAAAAGGAACCCCGCGCATATATCAACTTTAAAAATTGGCTCACCAATCATGCTTCTTCGGAATTTAAACCCACCAAAATTGTGCAATGGAACCAGACTGCGTTTAGAAATTAATGCCGAATGTAATCGAAGCAACAATCATCAGCGGTAAAAGCGAAGGTGAAGATGTGCTCATACCAAGGATCCCAATGATTCCTACAGATTTGCCACCCAATTTTAAGCGCTTACAGTTTGCTGTACGCCTTGCTTTTGCAATTACAATCAAAAAAGCATAAGAACAATAGCTTACTGTTGCAGGATTTAATTTAGAGAGTCTGTGCTTTTCCCATGACCAGCTATATGTTGCTTGCTCTAGAGTTGGAACACCAAAAAATTTGTTTATCTTTGCACCTAACGAAAAAACCAAAAATATTGTGTACTCATATGCATCACAATAGGATACAATAATAAAATGTTTTAAACGAAAATTTCACCAAATATGCGTACGAAATTCAATTCAGTTTACAGAACAATAAACTAAATTATCAACAAACAAAACAGAAAAAATAACGCAACATTTATTCGATCTCGGGCGTTACAACGTATGTCGGGTAAAGCTAGTAAATTATAATATTCAGTCAAGACTTCTTGGATTATGCTGTAGTCACGAGAAATATACATACATACATATGATACATAACTTCAGTCAAATCTTCAGAGTACAAATCAAACTTAAATTTCAGTTCAATCTTTGTCCACTTTTTTCTGACTCAGTCCATACTTCTGTGAACTAGCAATTTGTTTTAGAAGTTTAACATTAATAGGGTCTGACAAGTGTCGAAAAAAATCGTGACACGTCAAGTTTGCAAAATTAAATCACACGATCATAATGTACGTCATGTTTTCCACAGCGAAACGATTCCTTTCGTCCATCCATTGCGAATTAGTAATTAAAACACTCGCTCACAGTTATCGTTTAGAGCTGGAATGGAATAAAAGAACTGAACGTTTATATGTTTGTATGTTTAATGATGTGCTCAATTTTTCTTAAGATTTTTAAGAATTAAAGAGCTTAACACCGGTAAATAATAATTATTATTCAATTTATATTCTTGGTTTTATTGGGAAAAACTGAAAAAAAGGAAACATTTACCGGCATATTAAAAATCTTAAGTAGAACTGAACGATTTTCAAAATCTCAGTAAAAAAGCCAGATTTCGGAAATATTCGGGACGGTGGAGCATTTCATCGAAATCCGGGACATGTTCCGGATTTCCGGATCTACGAAGAAGTGTTTACGTAGGCTCGAAGTCGCAGCGCTGTGAAAATCAATTCGCAAGAAACAGGATAGAAGTAGAAAAAATGAAGACAAACAAACAACCGCTGTGATAGGTGAATGGTTATAGCAGCGGCGCCTAAATGTTGCCGATGAAGGGATTTGTCAGTTCCCAAAATGGATCTATACAACAAGCTTTGACAGTTGACTAAATTTTTTTCTTTTATTCTAGTAAATAAAAATTATTAATTTAAGAAAAAATTTATAATAACAATATAAATGATAAAATAATTATTGTTGGGCCTTGAGTTCGTTTCGAACCCGCGATCTTACAAATCGGTAGACCGATATAACAACAAAAATTGTTAATACATCCCAGAGCACGGGGAAAAAGTGTCAATAGATATGACACTTCGGCATCATTGCCATAAAACAAGTCCAATGTTCACATCGTTTCTGCAACAGATGCCGCAGTGCTGTGAAAATCAATTGGCAAGAAACAGGATAGAAGTTGAGAAGCCCACAAAATTTGAGGACTTTTTGAATCCTCACAATATACATAAGTATTTTTTTATATATATATATATTTTTTCGAAACAACCCTGCCAACCAACGCTACCCACTTTTTGCCATTTTCACCTCGAATTTCAATACCATCTCATATTTCTCTGAAAAATATTAACACCACCGCACTTTTGTGGGGTATTTTCCAAAATTCATACGCGCCTAAAATTATGTGGATTATAATTATAAAAAAAATCCCAAAATAAATATACAGCAGTCATCAAAAAATTGATATTTACGCAACTTCGCAGAAATGGAAATATTTCTGCATTTTCTTTAAAAAAATAGCGCTTTTTGACTGCAAATATAGGTAAGTACTTTTGCAACATTTATTTATTGGTTTTTAGATAACTAACAACAATTTTTTTTCTAGAGTATGGCTAGATGGGAATCTGAAGGTTGCGTCAAGCACATGCGCTTCAGCATAAATGCATAACGACGGGTATCAGCGGAATGAGCTGGCTGCTTGGGATTCCTCCTGGCGATTGTAGCCGTGTTATTTAACCGTCCTGTGCATAGATGGGTACCCGGGTACCTTTACATATTCATAAAAGCCATTTTTAAATAATCTACAAATAGAAACGAGTTAAAATTTTGTGGCATCGTATGGGAATAAGTTTTCTACAAAAAGGAGAGACAAATTTTTCAAATATAATTTCATAAAGATGACTTTTTTAATAAATTAGTTTTTTATTACTAGTCCGATCTTGAGCGTCCACGTAGTGCTCTAAAAAGTTAACTATTGGTTAGCTTTTCTGAGCTTTTTTTAAATTCAAAAGTTTGTTTAGCAATAAAAACAAGTGCAGGTATTCCCCCATTTCTGTGTTATTCTCAAAGGTGGGTGGTGTTGACGTCAGCATTGACGACATTGAAAATTGGAACGACGTTCAAATTACTGAAGATGACGAAGATTGCAAAGTGTCCGATAATGATAACGAATAATCGGCTATCAAGCAAGATATGCAACAACAGAAAGTGAGTTTTCAGAAGCAGTTGGATGCATCAATACCTTGATAAAGTGGTATGAGAACAATAATGATACAAATCAGATCTTATTAATATGCGGGCGAAAATTGTCAAAAGCTATTACACAGAAGAAAAAAAAACAAGTCTCGGCCTCTTCTTTACACCAGCTCTTACAAATTAATAAGTACATATCAACAAGCCATACGAAAAGTCACACTTACAAAATTGTTTTCATAGGATTTCTTTGCAAAAAAATTGTAAAGTGTAACTTTTCATGTGGCACGTCGATATTTACAATGTGAATAAATTAATATGTATGTATGTATGTAGGTTCTGTGAACATGAAATCAGCCAGTACAAATTAAATCTAAGTTTATGCTCTGTATTGATTAAAACTAAGTCATTTAAATAAATTCAATGTGTTAAATCCCAAAAACTATGTTTGTTACTGCATTTTTTCAAATTTGAAAACCGCTTGGAGAGGTTAATATTTCGGAAAAGTAAGCTACCCTTGGGACATTTTGGTTAACTTTTTCGCGATTCTACTGTAGCTTCATATGTTTTGCTTCTTTTCCATATCGATTCGTTTCATTCTATTTCATTTCACTCAATTTCGTTTCGTTCCGCTCTATTTAGTTTCATATTATTTCATTTCGTTCAAATTCATTTCAATACATTTCGCTTGATTTCATTTTGTTTCATTCAATTTCAATTCGTTTCACTCAATTTCATTTCGTTTCGTTCCATTTTATTTAACTGTGTTTAGTTTAAATTTCGTTTTATCTTTTTTTTTAATTTTATATCATTTGGTTTTATTTTATTTTGTTTTACTTTATTTCATTTTGTTTCATATTACTTCATATCCATTTTATTTTATTTCATTCCACTTGATTTCGTTTTGGGTTTTACTATTTCATTTCGTTCCATTTTATTTCACTTCATTTTATTTTTATTTTTTCATTTCATTGTATTTCATATCGTTTCATATTTCATTCCATTCCATTTTATTTTATTTCTTTTTTCACTTTTTTTCGTTTCATTTAATTTCATACCACTCCATTTCATTCTATTTTATAATATTTTTCTTTTTTTTATTTTTTTTTTTATAATATTATATTTTTTTTTACTCTATTTTTATTTTATTTTATTTTAATATATTTTTATTTTATTTTATTTTAATTTATCTTATTTTGTTTAGTTTTATTTTTTTTTAATCAATTTTTGTTCTATTTTATTTTGATGTTTTATTTTATTTTCTTTTATTCTATTTCGTCTCATTTTATTCCATTTCATTTCATTTAATTTCTATACTTTTAATTTCCACTTATAATACTTCATTTAATTTAATTTTGTTGCATCTCATTTCGTTACATGTTTTGTTCATTTCGTTTTATTTTATTTCTTTTCATTTAATTTAATTTAATTCCATGTCATTTGATTTTATCTCATTTAATTTCAATTAAATTAATTAATTTCGTTTCACTTCATAATATTCTATTTTATTTAGTTACATTTCATATAGTTTCATTCATTTCGATTTATTTATTTTCATTTCCATATGATTTATATGTTTTTCATTTAATTTTATATCATTCCATTTCATTTCATATAGTTTAGTTTTTGTTTCTTTTTCATATCATTTCATCTTTCATTTCGTTCCGTTTAATTTCATATAGTTTCATATTTTTTCGTTTAAGTTAATTTTTTTCTGTTTCATTTTACTTCTTTCCGTTTCGTTTTATTTTGTTTCATCTCACTTCATTCCATTTTATTTAATTGAATTTATTTTTCTTTTATATCGTTCCACTCTATTTTTGGTATGCCAATTCACTTTATTTAATTTTATTGCATATCATTTTCTTTAGTTTCATCCCAACTTATTTTTTTTACTTTATTTATTTTATTTCATTTTATTTTATTTTTATTTATTTACTTTAATGAATTTTTCTTTTATTTTTTTATTTTATTTTGTTTCATTTTATTTTATTTAATTCAATTTATTTTATGTTATTTTTTATCGTTTTCAAATTTATTTCATTTTATTCTATTGTTATTTTATTTAAATTTTTTTTATAAAAACGCAACGTCATTGTAGCTGTGTAGTTGTATTTACATTTTGCTGTGCTAATTTGTAAAATTTAAATTGGTTTACCTAATTGTTTAATTGTGTTTTGTGATAAAATTGAGTGCATTAATCATAGTGATCAAAATAAAGCAATTGGCTTGTTTTTAATATTAATATTTTTTGAATTTTAATTCATTGTGTTTCGCATTGTGTTTGCCGAGTCATTTTGCATTGCTTGATTGGCAGTCCTCCTATCTGTTCTGCAAATTGTTTTTGTGCGCACTTTTTGTTTTATTGCAATTTTCAATCCAAAACATTTGGATATACAATATTTTTAGTTTGCCCATTGGAAGCAAGCACAAACAAACAATTTGGAGTTCCAACTCTTGAGCAGGCCACGTATAGCTGTCCATGTGAAAAGCACGGCTCCTCCAAATTTAATACGCATATTTGAAGCGTTTGTCCTTGTGCCTTATTGATGGACATGACAAATGATAGACGCACTGGGAATTGCTAACGCTTAAATTCAAATGGCATGTCTGTTGGAATCAGTGGAATACGTGGTATGAGTACAATTTCATTTTCCGCTGTTCCGGTGAATATTGTCGCTTCAATTAAATTCGGCATCAATTTTTTTACTACTAATCTTGTGCCATTGCACAGTTTTGGTGCATTTAAATTCCGCGGTAAAATAATTGATGAGCCAACCTTTAAATTCAAATAATGCGGTGGCATACCAGGTGATTCCAATGAATTCAAAAATTCATTTGGATAATTCACTGCATCATCTGCATTCATTGCGCTATCAACAGATTTATATGATGTCACTGCACCTGGCAATTTTTCTTGAATCTGATAATTGATTGCATTGACGTGTAAATTTTTTGGTGCCAGTATTGCGCGTTCTCTCAACCAATTGTGATTCCTGCAATTTTGAACAATATTTGGAAACACACTTTCAATCAGGTGTTCTGTTGATTGGAGAATGGTACAGAAATTGTTCGCCAATGTAATCAATCCATTTGTATTATCGACTCGAACTTTTCCATTACCAATATCTAACAATTGCTTCGAGAACCGATCTGCAGATTGGTCGTTGTGGAATTGAACGCGCATATTTATGTTCAATGTCAATTCTTGCACATGTCGCCAAAGAAGAGAAGACTTTAAACATGCGTTGATCTCATCCTCCGGTGTTGATCGTGGAACCACAGGCAATATTTGTCGAAAATCCCCAGACAATAATATTAATGCACCACCAAAAATTTCTTGATTCTGACGTAGATCTTGCATTGTACGGTGTAATGCTTCCAGCGATTTTTTATGCATCATTGTACATTCATACAATAGAATAATTGCTGCCTGTTGCAAAACTTTTGCCATCGCAGAATTTCTAGAAATATTTCACGTGGGATGTTCAATCACCTGTTACGAAATTTGGTTTTTATATGGATTTATTTTGTCGTAACTCTTTGACGATTACAAATTCAATGATCTTACATGCTAAGAAAAAATTCAATTTAGGCAGCAGAATTTATGTTTAGGAATTTTCCATGGAAAAGTCTTGCTATTTAATGTTGACAAAATAAGCGATGAGTGCGAAGAGTATATAGGCAAAGTAATATTAGTGCAGATGAGTGTGCATTATGTTGCTGCAGTGGGAGTGGGAGTGAGTGGGAGTGCAGTGCATTGAGGAATATGCGATAATAGTAAAATGATAAAAAAAGCGAAAAACAAAGGCGAAGACGGTGACGTTACGTTGTACAACAAAAGCATGAATGCGTGCGATGAGTGGGAGTGTGTGTTTGTATGATGCAAATTATTAACTTAACGAAGATATGTTGGAAAGGCAAGCGTGAACAATAGTTACCATCAGAAGAAAGTGATTGATAAACATTTGCATTTGGACAGGTTCATCTGTTTAACATTTGTATGCTGTCAATGAAATTAACTTGTAATAGGTTGGATGGATTTTTTTCGTTAGGTCGGACCGAAATGTAAACTTTTTTTTTCAAATTTTGAATTTTTTCTAAAAAAAAAAATCATAACTCAACTAACAATCATCTCTCCTTCCTGTATCTTTCCTAAATTTCATGGCAATCTGTCGAACCGTTCTCGAGTTATGGAGTGACAATCAAAATGTACATTTCTTTTTATTTATTTTTTCAAATTTTGAATTTTTTCAAAATCAACTAACCATCATCTCTCCTTCCTGTATTTTCCTAAAAATTTCATGGCAATCTTTGTATCCGTTCTCGAGTTATAGAGTGACAATCAAAATGTACACTTCTTTTTATATATATATGTAGATAGATTGAAGCTAACAAATTTTTTTAACGGGGGCAGATGACGTCCAAAAGGAATAACAGCCAAACTCAACAATGCAACTTTAGGTGTTAAAATAACCTAAGTTTGTACGGCAGCCATAGTTCTGAAAAATCCCATTTGTAGGGAAGGTGCCACGCCCCTTTTTTCCAATTCCACATTCTACTGGAGGTGTTAGGACTTAACGTCATATAGCTCCTTACCAATTTTCACTATCCTACCATTACTATATCCAGAGATATGCAGTATGACATATTCCATTTGTATGGGAGGTGTCACGCCCCCTTTTTCCTAATTCCACATTTTCATGGTGGTGTTAAGGATTGACTTCATGTAACTCTTTACTGAATTTCAATGTTCTGGCATGTATACCTTCAGAATTATGCAGTACCAAAAATTTCATTTGTATGGGAGGTGCCACGCCCCTTTCATATATCGAAATTATTTTTAGCCTAAAACCTTCGTGTTGATTGAAGGACCCTATATCCAAAATTTGGTGATGATTGAAGTGTGGGAAATACGTTTCCATAGGTAACACACACACAGAATTTGATTTATATATATATAGATATCGATCCTTGCGCCACCTAGCGGCGATTTTTTCATAGGTCTCTTTCTATCCTTTTACGTATTACGTGTTCCAAATATGAGCTAAATCGGACCGCAAATACGATTTTCTTGAAAATCTCGATCCTTGCGCCAACTAGCGGCGATTTTTTCATAGATCGCTTTCTATTCATGTATGTATTATGTGTTCCAAAAATGAACCAAATCGGACCACAAATACGATTTTTTGAAATATTTCGATCCATGCGCCACCTATCGGAGTTTTTTTCTTATTATTGCATTGTCATCGGATTCTGAACTATATTCCAAGTTTAAAGCTTGTAGCTTATCGGGAAGTTACTTAAATTTCAATTGCAAAGTTTTCCCAAGTACTGTGATGCTCCGAATCCAAATCCGCCAACGGAATTGGCATAGCAGGTCTTGGATTGGCGCTAACATTATTTAAAAACCAATCTGCAGTGATTTTTTTAAGTCTTTTGAGGTTGAGGCCATACCATGACCAGTTAGGCCAATCCTCGTAGCGTATTCGGATTCAGCGCCTCAAAATGCATAGAAAGCATGATCTGACTTACCTGATCCGACTACTTTTAATTTTTTTGTAAAGATGTCTAACAAAAAATTAGACCGGTCTTTTAAATTTTTGTTGTGCCAGAAAAATGAATATGCTTACAATTCTCAGTTGAAAGAGCATAGTGTGAGTATAATATATAAGTACATTTTTACACTAGAAACTAATTCTTCTAATTTTGAGGCGGCCACCGTGGTGTGATGGTAGCGTGCTCCGCCTACCACACCGTGTGCCCTGGGTTCACACCCGGGTAAAGCAACATCAAAATTTTATAAATAAGGTTTTTCAATTAGAAGAAAATGTTTCTAAGCGGGGTCGCCCCTCGGCAGTGTTTGGCAAGCGCTCCGAGTGTATTTCTGCCATGAAAATCTCTCAGTGAAAACTCATCTGCCTTGCAGATGCCGTTCGGAGTCGGCATAAAACATGTAGGTCCCGTCCGGCCAATTTGCAAGAAAAATCAAGAGGAGCACGACGCAAATTGGAAGAGAAGCTCGGCCTTAGATCTCTTCGGAGGTCATCGCGCCTTACATTCATTTATTTACATTTAAATAAACTTTAAAACTCGATTTCCCAACAACAACAATT
The DNA here is from genome assembly GCF_040869045.1 of Eurosta solidaginis. Classification (NCBI taxonomy): domain Eukaryota; kingdom Metazoa; phylum Arthropoda; class Insecta; order Diptera; family Tephritidae; genus Eurosta; species Eurosta solidaginis. Next base: position 158,019,471 of record NC_090319.1, read on the forward strand.
TTGGCACATTCATGGTTGGCACATTGGCACATTTGCAGAAGAAGTTACTTAAAGGGCGGTGGGCCAGGTACCGAACTATTCGAACACATTCTATTCATGGCAGTGTCGTAGTGAGGTTTTCTTGGGCCCGGGGAAAAATATTTTTTTGGCGCCCAAAACAATATAAATTATATATATTCAAAAGTTAATAAACCACTGAAGTCGTAGGCCAATATTACAAGGTAAAACAGGTGAAAGTAAAATGACGTTTAAACCATTTTCAAAATTCCCACGGCTCTCATATTTTATTTTATTTTGATTTTGTTTTTATTACAAAAAATTTACATAAACAAATATTTCATTTTTATTTTATTATATTAAATATTTTCACGACAAGCTCAAGCTTTCTTATGAGAACCCCCGAATTCTTATCGTTGGAGTGTAATCATAAGGGTGGGAAAGTCATCATAACTCTGCCACCCTCGTCCTGAAATATAGGAAACATTGCCGTCGTTGCTGAAGGACAACAACGGAGGAAGCTTCATTCCCCGGCGGGTTGAAAGGCTTACAGGAGGAACTTAGTTTTGTCCGGCAGTTTCATGGTTCTGCGAATGCAGGCTGGAATCAACAAAAAAAAACTATACTGCAAAATAAACGTTTATATCCCTTGTCTCTTCAAATTTTTCACATCACAAGGCTTGGCACTGATTTAATGTACATACGGCTATATTGCTCATGACGTGGAGCTTGAACATAACACAACAACTGGACAGTCACTTCGATGGCTTAGCGTTACTACTGTGGAACCCCAACAACTTTTGGTTGTGACGTTCGAACACAGTCTCTGCTTCAATACAAATGCATCCGAAATTGCCTACAATTAACAAATATGCATCAAAATCCTCATATCGCTGCAACGGTGAAAGTTGCGGGCTCCAAAATTTGCCACTTAGAACTGCCACGGAATATCTTCTTAAAACGTCTGAGCACCAAGGCATCCCAAAAGTAAAATTTATTAATGTAATTGCGCCCTCGAGGTAAGAAGACATCTACATGCGAGCTATGAGGAGATCTGGTGTAGTACGATTCAGAGCAACACGAACACAGAGTCTGTGATTTCCTTCAAATTCAGGCTACCGCCTTTGCAGACATCGCCGAAGAATAATGCACACTTCCGAAGGATATGCGCGTTGCTCTGCCCCAAACCCCGATCTCTATGTATGGCCCAGCCTGGTGCATAGCACAAATCATCTATTCATCTGTAATGTGGAACAAAAATCTGTAATAGCAACTTCTTTTTGGTTGGTAAAACCATATTGAAAATGCTCGATTCCAAAGAACAAAAGTAAGAACCATACATGGACGGACGGGAAAAAGACTACGCCGCCTAGTTCTGTCGATGATAAACGGGAAAATGTATATGTACGCTGCATGTCATCAAAACAAAATCGGGAAAAAGGTGTCGGAAAAATTCAACCTCCACAAATTAATGTCCACCAGTTGGACTAGGTGAATCGTCCAGCTGGGAAGACCTGCAACATCTGTAATGATGGAAGTAAGCTGGATGCTGGCATGAGCAAATTATGACCATGCATGGTTAAATCGAAAAAATTTAAAAAAAATAAAACAAACTATAAAACCGAACTAAAAAAAATCATACCAAATTTTCGATCTATTCTATTTTTATTTTTTATCGGGAATTTGTAAAAGTCAAATATGCTAAAATGTTTGTTTGTATCCACAAAGTTTATGAGATATAGTTTAAAATTTTTTATTAATCTAAAACCATTATGGCCGGCGAGAGAATGGTATTACCTTCCTATATTTTTATCATGGCCTGAAGATATCATCTACAAGTAGACTCAAATATATATCATATATATTATTTCTTATTACTGGTTTTATGTGCGGATCCATTTTTCGCTCTTATTTGGAATCCAAATCTATAAATAAAGTTTTGGTTGTAAAGATGGAGATTCGGGCTATTAGCGAACTTTGGGCCATTTTGGTCGTTGTGCTTTTGTTTAGCTACATTTTATTAAAACAATTTCTTAAAAATAAACGATTGATAGAACACAAAGAAATCTATTTGTACACTGAGGGGAAAAATAGTAAAGTCATATACAAACGCATATGATTTGACTAAAAACGTCAATGAAAATGCTATATAGAGCAAATTATTTAAATCAAATATGCACATATTTGATATGACATTGAACACGAAATTATTCGAACTGAATATGCAATATTTGAAGCTCAATTGAATTCTTTCATATTTAATTTTACTACATATATTTTGAAAGCGATCTGAATACGAAATAATTGCGTGTAATAAGATGATATTCAAATCCTAGTCAAATACGAAATATTAAATTAAACAACTTTCATGTTTAATTGTTTTTTGAATATTAAATAATATATTTAAATTTAAAAATATTTAAACTTGCTTTTGCTGGAATTAAAAAAAAACTACTTTCAAGGTTTTATATATACTTATTTTTATTAAATATGGCTTTGGTTGTACATAAATAAAAATTAAATAAATGTAAGGCGCGATAACCTTCGAAGAGATCTAAGGCCGACTTCTCTTCCAATTTGCGTCGTGCTCCTTTTGATTTTCCCTACAAATTGGCCGAACGGGACCTACATGTTTCATACCGACTCCGAACGGCATCTGCAAAGCAGATTAGTTTTCACTGAGAGCTTTTCATGGTAGAAATACACTCGGAGCGCTTGCCAAGCACTGCCGAGGGGCGACCCCGCTTAGAAAAATGTTCTTCTAATTGAAAACCTTATTTCTAAAATTTTGATGTTGCTTTGCCCGGGGTGTGAACCCAGGGCATACGGTGTGGTAGGCGGAGCACGCTACCATCACACCACGGCGGCCGTCAATCTACATTAATTACTTGGCAACTATTTGCAAAGGAAAATCTACAATTACCATCTTGCTTGAATTCAAAACTCGTGCCTCAAATGGGTTTCGAAAATACATGCACACGGACGTTGTATACACAAATTTTAGTAAAACGTTTGACAAAGTATATCACTCGCTACTTATTCATAAACTGGATATTCTGGGCTTTCAACCAGGTCTCACGTAATAGATATGGTCTTATCTTCTTGATAGAACTCAAAGAGTGATTTTTAAAAATGCTTTGTCCGATGTCATTGATGTAACTTCTGGATTTCCTCAGGGCAGTCATCTTGGCGCAATTCTGTTCTTGCTGTTTATAAACGATATTTCAACAACAATAAAATTTTCTAAAATTTTAATGTATGCTGATGGTGTAAAATTTTGTTTATCCTGTGATCCTGTGTGATTTGTTTATACACAGAAAAACTGCTCTGCTAAGTCCAGCGCTGGTAGCATGAACGACGTTAGCAAACATATGTACATACATATGTACATATGCACATGCATATTTGTGCTTACACAACCATTTTGCTTCCAAATGCATTATTTTCTATGAAATATACTTGCACTTTCAATAGCATATTCACAATTCAAAATATAGTATTACTTACGTTTTTCTTTCGCCAAGCAAAATGCTTTTCTCGAAATTCAGCTCTTTTCCCACCTTTCTTCACAGCGTCGTCAATATCAGCCTCATTTAAGTAACTTAAATGACGGAATTTAAGCCTTCGACTATAACAAAAAATAATACATGTTTTTTAATAAATATTTTACACAAATTTTTTTAGTTACCGATTAATTTTTCTAGGAGTTTATCTATTTGGAAAAGCCGCAACATTTCTTTCAGTTGTTCACACATTTTTCCTTTTTTTTAAAGCAGCTACAAAATCATACCGTTATTAAAGAGTTGCTACCTAATTTTATGCATTTGGTATGTACCGAATTGAATTAAATTGCACATGTTTCTTCCGCAATATAATTTTAATTGACGAAGCGTACAAATTATCGAACTTCGTTATCTAGAATTAGTATTTCGGTTGAACTTACGTTCGGGATCATTTGAGGATCCTGCTGTGGTAATTTCTGTATGGTTTTCGGGATCCCGCAGGGTCATTTTGGGACTAAGGATATAGTTAAAAATAAACTAAAAAACTCGTTTTATAGCATACAAACTAAAAAGTGAAAATTAATATAAACTGTATCAAAATAAAATTATAATAAAATCTAAGATATTAACAAACTAATTCAATTCAGAGTAAAAAAAGCGCGGAGTGTAATATTTAATAACATGAAAACAACCCCGCTTAAGTGTATCGCAAAATAGTCATTATTAGCCTTTCTTTTTATAAAAAATTATCTATTTTACACATACGTAATTACACTAACACTAATACACTAAAGGTATCTACATTCTGTGAGGATAAAATCCCCCAAATTAACTTTTTAATAATCATCTGGCAACATCTCAACATTGTTGCTCACAATGATATTTAATTGTGAATGTTACAAATAAAATGAATACAACACAACATTTTATGGCATAATCCATTGTAATAAAGTATGTAAGAGAGAATAAGATATATGTGGGGTGAAACATGAAAAACGACATGCAAGAGTGACATCGGCATTTTTCATGTTTCACCGCCATCATAATTTGTCTAGCAACTTGACGAGCAAGACGTGCTCAAGTTTGTACGTGATTTATTAAACGAATTGTTTCCTTAATAAAAAGTATTTTAAATTTTGATTGATTGTTTCTACATTGAGTTCCCTCCAAGAATAGTGTGGAGGCAATCGAGGGTGAGTTTCGTGCGGCTAGCGAAGCCGCACTCAACATGGCGACCGTGAGGCTGGAGCCCGGTCTTTGCTTGCTTTTATTTTGGCATCGGAACGAACCGGACGTCTAGTAAGTGGTGAGTGAGAAATTTTTTCAAGTGAACAGAAGCCAAAAGTGTGTGTGTGGTGCGATAAACGTGCAAAATTAAAAATTCAATTTTCTAATAAATATCAATACTTAAATTGCTAATTAAAATTCTAACCTACGGCTTAATTTTCTAAATAAATTCAACTAAATTTCTTCTAAATAAATTTTCAATAAACTACAACACAATTTCCTAATTAAAATTCAACCTAAAATTTTCTAAAATAAAATTTCACTAATCTACGATATATATTTCTAAATGGAATTCAACTAATTTTTAACACATAATTTTCTAAATACATTTTTAATAAACTACCGTGCAATTTCCTAATTAAAACTCAATAAAACCTCAATATGCAATTTTCTAAAATAAAATTCTACTAAAGTACGATATAATTTCCTACATAATTTTCTATCTTAACTCTACAAAACGATTCAATTTTACAAATCATATTTAAAAACGACAATACAAATTTTCTACATTAAATTAATTAACGGCAAAAACAATTCCACTGATCAAAATTTAACAAAAGAAAAATTCAACAAAATTAAGATACAATTTAATAATGAAAATTCAACGCACAATTTCATAAATTTTCATAACGGCACTCGCACCACGCCACGCATAACGGCGAAGGTAACGGCACCCAACAACATACAAAATTCTCCACCACCACCAACTTTAACACACGAATTCACACACCAGTAGCAACAACAACACCAGCAGCAACAACACCAGCAGCGATTCAGGTCGGCCAGCGCAGCAGCCGCAGTGACAAAAATAAGTATACATATATGTATTAAACATTCTTTTGCCTACGGGTACTTTTCTTTAAAATTATATATGTATGTATATTAAAAATTAAAATTTCATATTAAATATCTCCGTATTCCAACTAAATTAACTTCTCATTCAATATAAATTTTGGATTTTTTTTTGACAATACATAAGTGGTTTTCGGAAAAACCAATCAATTTTTCGGTGCATCCGGTGGTTCCGTTAAAAAAACCAAATTTTTTTTTATTACATGCGGTGGTTCCGTGAAAAACCAATTCAATTTTTATTACATGCGGTGGTTCCGAGAAAAACCAAATTGAGATTTTTTTGAATAAAGCGGTGCGTCCGTGAGTACATTTTAAGATTTTTACCTATTCATATACATAATTTTGAGCCATTTTAATATCAATTACTTTCATAGATCTTTCATAAAAATTCACTGCAGTTTCAATTAATTCCTCTACTAAATTGTTAAATATTTCCTTAATTTTTTTTCTTCGCTCTTTTTCCTCAACAATTTAACTTCGAATATAAATTCAACATTCAAGCAAGTGGTTTAGTAATTTCATATGTACAACCTTAGAAGTGGTAGACAAGTGAAAAAAAACTTCAGATTCAGAATCCGATTCAGACAAATCAGGCCCAAGCTACGAAAGTTTAGCCTCATCTTCGACCGAAAAAGTCACAAACCAGGAAAATAGATTTTCTTTATCAACAGATTTTCCAGGCTTCGAAAATTCTTCCATTAAAAATTCAACTTCTAATTTAGCTTCAAATCTTAACGATTCAAATAGTGAAATTTTAACTTCTTCTACTTTAAAACAAAATCCTAACGACCCAAATAGTGCAAACTTAGTTAATCCTTCTTCTAACGAAAACCCAGATCTTAACGATCCAATTAGTACAAACGTGGCCTCATCTTCTGCTAATTCAGCTCCAGATCTTAACGATCAAATCATGGCAACTCCAGAGGAAAAGAGAATTTTTATTAACACATGTGCTAATTCTATTAGAGAAAACTACAGTGGTGATCCACTAGCACTTGATTCTTTTATAGACAAAATTGAATTACTCGAACAATTCGCTACTGCAGATTTAACCAATAATTTTATAGCGTTCTTGAAATCAAAATTAGAGGGTAAAGCTCGTGAAGCAATACCAACACAAGTAACTTCAGTTAATGAAATTAAAACAGCTCTACGTAATAGGATCAAACCAGACAACTCGAAAGTTGTAGCAGGGAGAATTGCAGCGTTGCACGTTAGCGGTAATAACTATACAGATTTTGCCAAAAAAGTTGAAGATTTAGCTGACTCACTTGAGCGGTCTCTTATTATTGAAGGGATCACTCAAACGAAAGCTCATGAAATGGCAGTCGAACAAACCGATAACGTGTGTCGTTTAAACGCAAAATCCAATTTAGTTAAAACCATTTTAGCCTCAACGTCATTTACAGATCCGAAGGACGTAGTAGCAAAATTAATTGTAGAACAAAACAACGAAGTAACTGAGCGTCAGGTTTTAGCTTTTCGATCACGTGGTAACAGTACATTTAGAAATTCACGTGGTAGTTATTGAGGTTATAGAAATAACAACAATTCATTTTCACACAATAGTTACGGTAATAATAATCAAAGATATAGGAATTATCACGGAAATAAATATCAAAATAATAATGCGCGTCCAAATACAAACCCTAATCGAAACAATAGTAACAATATAGACAACAATTCAAGATCTTCAAACGGTAGAGGTCGAAACGCAAACGTTCGCGCTTTAAACGCCAGTGCCCCTCAGGAGCGAACACTGAGGGAGGACGAATTAAGCGAGTAAGCGAACTTCCCTCACCAATAGCCATCTATTGTTTAAATTTAAATTACTCTGATTTTATAGAATTACAACTAAACGAGTCACAAAAATTTTGTTCTTTCCTAGTACACTCAAGCCGACATTTAAAAAAAAAAAAAAAAAAATTCAGTTTCTACTTTAGGTAAAATTACCACAAATTTAAATTTTTCAAACTTTTCTATTAAACATACTTTACACGTAGTAAATGAAGACTTTAATATTCCATCCGATGGCATACTGGGTAAAGATTTTCTGAAAATTAACAAATGCATTATTAATTATGAAAGAAATAGTATTTCCTTTTGGGTAGGTAATGAAAAAGTCGCGATACCAATCCTACACGGAACAGAAAGCGACAGTTGTATCATTCCACCAAGATGCGAAATATTCAGACTTTTTGATTTAGGAAATTCACCCGAGCCACTTTTCGTGGACTCGCAGGAAATCGAAAAAGGTGTTTTCACAGCTAGGTGCATTGTTAATTCCAGTAACCCAATAATCAAAGTCATTAACACCACGGATGATACAACGTATGTGAAAAGGAAAAGTATTAGGACAGAAAAACTTTCGAACTATAATGTTTATACAATTAACAAGACAGAAAAAGACGACAAACGTACGAAAAAACTAACTTCGATTTTAAAAAATCAAATACCTCAACATGCTCATAGTAAATTAATTGACCTTTGCATAGATTATGCCGACATTTTCGCTCTTGACACGGACAAGATGACTTTAAATAACTTTTACGAGCAAAAACTAAGATTGACAGACAACGATCCGGTATATGTTAAAAACTATAGATTGCCATACTCTCAACGCGAAGAAATAAATCGCCAAGTAAATAAATTATTAGACAACGATTTGATTGAACCTAGTTATTCGAATTACAATAGTCCTTTGATTGTAGTCCCAAAGAAAGATACAAATGGTCAAAAAGTATATCGTATGTGCGTAGATTTTCGCGCAGTAAACAAAAAACTCATTGCTGATAAATTTCCACTAGCTAGAGTTGACTATATTTTAGACAATCTCGGTAGAGCAAAATATTTTTCCACATTAGATCTTTTTTCAGGATTTCATCAAATCCCCTTGCATCCTGACTCTCGTGACATTACGTCATTCAGCACTGATCGTGGCGCATTTAGATGGAAAGTGCTTCCATTCGGCTTAAATATAGCACCTAACTCATTCTCACGAATGATGACCATAGCTTTTTCGGGTATACCACCCAATGTCGCATTTTTGTACGTCGGCGATATTATCGTCATAGGGTGTAGCGAAGCACACCACATTAAAAATCTTTCAAAAGTCTTCGATACTTGTAGATCTTTTAACCTCAAACTTCACCCAAATAAATGCAACTTTTTACGACCAGAAGTTACATTTTTAGGTCATAAATGTTCAGCCAAAGGTTTGTTGCCAGACGACTCTAAGATAAACGCAATTAAAAAATATACAAAACCGACTGACAAAGACGCGGTACGACGATTCGTCGCGTTTGCAAACTATTACAGACGGTTTATACCTAATTTTGCGTCTCTGGCAGCGCCTTTAAATCGATTAAGCAGAAAAAGAGTTGAATTTGTATGGGATGTTGAGTGCGAAAGAGCATTTTTATCTTTGAAAGCAGCGTTACTTTCACCAAAATTACTTCAATATCCAGATTTTACTAAACAATTCATTATTACAGTTGATGCGTCCACAACTGGATGTGGCGCTATTCTGAGTCAAGAACAGCAAGGTAGTGATTTACCAATTTGTTTCGCTTCTAAAGCATTTAATAAAGCCGAACAGAAAAAACCTATTATAGAATTAGAGCTTTTAGCTATTTACTTTGCAATCAAGCAATTTCGACCATATGTGTATGGTACCCATTTCATTGTAAAATCAGACCATAGACCTCTAGTATACTTATTCAAAATGAAAGACCCATCTTCAAAACTTTCAAGAATAAGACTGGAACTATCTGAATATAACTTTACTATTGTATATATAAAAGGTAAATCAAACGTTTGTGCTGATGCACTATCGCGTATAACAATTGATGAGGTTAAAGAAGCTAATAAACAAATTTTGGCAGTACAGACAAGAGCCATGACAAAAAAGGCAAACGACAAACATTTACACAGAAAAACAGACAAAACCGACGAAAAACAACTTACTTTACATGTCTACGACAAATTTTCATTCAATTTTTCGAAAAAAGTCCCACGAATAAGATCTGCAATTACGTACGATAAAAATAATAAAACAACAAATTTAAGAATTTTTGCGCATATTAAACATAAGAAACTCGAGTTACTTAGTTTTGAGCTTGTTAACGAAATAATGACTTTAGAGAAATTATTTTCGAGGCTTGAATCAGAAGCCGGCAAACGCAAAATTAAGCAGATTGAATGGCCTAAAAACGATATTATGTTCGAACATTATACTATTACGAATTTCAAAAATATTGGAAATAAAATTTTAAAATCATTAGAAATTATACTAACAGATCCAGTGGAGACAGTAACAGACGAAGATACAAAATTAAAACTTATGAAAATTTACCATAATGATCCCATTTCCGGTGGACATTGCGGAATGAAAAGACTTTACGCAAAATTGCGAACAAAATTTTATTGGAAGAACATGACTCGCGATATATCGAAATATATCAAAAATTGTAAGGATTGTCTGTTAAACAAGGTTAAACCTAAAACAAAAGAAAAACTTGTTTTAACACCAACTCCTTGTAAACCATTTGATATACTAGTAATTGACACAATAGGACCCCTACCTGAGTCCAAATATGGTAACAAGTTCGCACTTACCATGATTTGCGACATGACTAAATATCTGGTAACAGTCGCTGTACCAGACAAATCGGCAAAAACAATCGCTTCAGCTATTTTTGAAGGATTCATTTTAACTTACGGCACAATGAATGCCATAAAATCAGATTTAGGTACTGAATTTAAAAATGAATTACTCGAAGGATTAACAAAGCTTTTAAACATTAACCATAATTTTTCAACTGCATACCATCATGAAACTGTTGGCACGATTGAACGTAATCATAGAGTGTTTAATGAATACTTACGTGCATATCTAAAAGACAATTTTTCTGATTGGGATGTTTATTTAAAATATTTTACCTTCCTACACAACACTACGAGTAGCACAGTTTTCGACAATCAATTTTCGCCTTACGAGTTAGTTTTTGGAAAAAAGGCAACTTTGCCTAATGAATTAACAAAAGAAAAAATTTACCCGATCTATAACGTCGAAAACTATGCCAAAGAAGTTAAGTTTAGGATGCAGAAAACGCACAAAATGGCAAAAAATCTAATTAATAAAAATAAGTTACAAAGTAAAAATTTGTACGATAAAACGGCACGACCTTTAATTGTAAAAATCGGAGATAGAGTGCTTTTACAAAAAGAACCACATCATAAACACGAAAATATTTATCAAGGTCCGTTCATCATAACCAAAATTAACGAACCCAACGTAACTATTTTCGATGAAGTCAAAAACAAAGAAAAAGTGGTACATAAAAATCGCCTAAGTAAAGTAAACTAACATTACTTCAATATTTTTACTTTAAATTTAAAAAAAAAAACAAATCCAAAATTTTCTTACTAGAATTTAAGCAGCCACGAATGCAAAAAAATTCTTAAACAAAAAAAAAAACAAAAACACAAAATTTTGTATATTCAAAATACATATTTAATATGGAATACAAAATGTAAAACTTTAAATTGAATATGTAAAACACAAATATTTACAAAAAAAAAAGAGAAACATTCAACATATTTTGTCATAAATTAAAAAAATTATTAATATTTATACCTTTCATTTAAGTTACAATGAACTATAAAAATTTAACTAAAATCTAACTACTCGATGTATAAAATCTTTTTTCAATTATTAATAAAAATGGTTCCGAACCAACGAATAAAAAAAAGGGAAGGTACACCCTAATATAAATATATATTCGTTTGTTCGCAACAATTTTTATAAGTTATGGCCAAAGAAGAATGTGACAAAATTGATCACTTTGTCAATTCTTCTTTTCCCCAAAAAGGGTGATGTGAGGATAAAATCCTCCAAATTAACTTTTTAATAATCATCTGGCAACATCTCAACATTGTTGCTCACAATGATATTTAATTGTGAATGTTACAAATAAAATGAATACAACACAACACATTATGGCATAATCCATTGTAATAAAGTATGTAAGAGAGAATAAGATATATGTGGGGTGAAACATGAAAAACGACATGCAAGAGTGACATCGGCATTTTTCATGTTTCACCGCCATCATAATTTTTCTAGCAACTTGACGAGCAAGACGTGCTCAAGTTTGTACGTGATTTATTAAACGAATTGTTTCCTTAATAAAAAGTATTTTAAATTTTGATTGATTGTTTCTACATTGAGTTCCCTCCAAGAATAGTGTGGAGGCAATCGAGGGTGAGTTTCGTGCGGCTAGCGAAGCCGCACTCAACAATTCTTAACATTTACATTCTGAGTCAGCATATCAGTTCGACCTTATTTTAGACATTTGTAACTGTAGAAATATTTTGGCAGGCACATTGACAAATTGTCATTGACGCTCGGTCACGCTATTAACGAATTGGTCAATGCGCCAGTTCAATGTAACCGGATATAGATCTTGCTGTCGGCATTTGTATGTGATGTTGAACTCCCGCTGTGTTGGGGTAAACATAGTGTATTTAGGCCGATATTGTAATATGAATGCAATATGACTGTGTGTGTGGTCTGCATAAAAAGTGCATTGGCGTAGGAGAGCATGATGCATAATGCTACAAACGTATTGACATAAGAGGGCACCATGCATAATGCTACACCATCCACCTTTAAAAAAAGGACATATATAATTGGAGACAATTGTATATGACTTTTTCAGAGACTTAATGACCCACTTGAGTTTTGCTTGAGTTAGAAAAAAAATTCTAATTGCTTTTGAATTCTATAATAATTTATTGCATAGCGTTAATTTGATATCGACAGTGGTGAGTATATTTATGCCGTTTTTGTTTGTTTACATTAGTTTTTAATATGCTGGCCTTTGTTATTTACTTTTTTTCTTATCATGCTATTTTGTGTTTGTTTTATTTTTTTTTATGTTTCTATATTTATTATTATGAGTAATGTTTCGTATCAAGTGTTGCTTATTGAAATTCGTTTTCCACAGCTGACTTTAAAGTGTGTCGACCCGCTTAAAATTTGCTTGCGTTTACAAATTATTCTTTCACATTCATTAATTAACGGTAACTTGATACCAACATGTATTTGTATATTTATGTGTTCTTTTTTTTTGTTTTTTCTTAAATTTTTTTTACTTATGTATCTATTGTACTGATTTTTGTTTGGCGAGTAAAGTGGAATGCTTTTGTTGAATCTGTTTTTTTTTTTTTTTAATTATGTGAGTATTATATCCTTATCTTTATTTTTCCTATCACTATTTTCTACTCTATGTGGTATTAAAGTGAAATTGTTATTTTTATCAATATTCTTTACTCTATACTGTCCCTTATATTTATTATCTAACTTATGGCCCGGGTCATTTCTAAATAATACTAGATCACCTATATCCATTTCCTTACTGTAGCTACTTCTATCATAGTTTGTTTTTTATTTTTCTTTAGTCTCTTGGACTAATATCCTAGCTCGTTGCTGGGCTATTTGTAGTCTGTATTTTATTTCTTTATCATATGCCTCGTGATTATACACTGGGCTTATTTTATTTTCATCTAGAAATTCGTAGGCCGGAGGGTTTTTCGCGAATATAAGCTCGAAAGGACAATACCCGTGTACGGTCGATGGCGTCGTATTGTAACAGTACGCGAAATGTATAAACGTACATATTCATTAAACGTTCTGTGATTACGCTCTACCGTACACAAGGTTTGATAATGGTATGGTGGTGAGGTTTTATGTTCAATTTTTAGCAGTTTGCACAGTTCTTCAAATAAGCTATTTTTGTATTCGGTTCCCATGTCTGTTACGATTGTTTTCATGCAACTATAAGTCAGAATGAAATGCTCGAATACAGCTTTAGCAACTGTTATCGCATGTTTGCTCGGGACTGGGATTGCTACCAAGTATTTGGTTAGACCGCATATAATGGTAACTGCATATTCGTTTCCATTTATCGATTTTGGTAATGGTCCGACCGTATCGATTTGCACAATATCAAAAGCCTTCGGAGGTGTCCCCGTTATTGTCATTGGTTCCTTTATATGCTTATTAACTTTATTCGTTTTGCAGTGGATGCAGTTATTTACGTATTTCTTTATGTCACCTCTCAGGTTTTTCCAGCTAAATTTTTGCTTGATTTTCTTTACCATGCGATTTATTCCTGGGTGGCCACCACTAATAGGATCGTCATGATATTTGTGCAAAATTTCTTTAATTTTCTCGGGATTTGTCACATATCTAACCTCTTGGGTTAGTGCTATTGTTAACTTTTTGAGAACCTTGGTACCTTACCTTCTTCTATAAATTTGCCTACTGCAGTATAATTACTTTTAAACAATTTGTCTCCTAAAGATAACTGTATTTGTACAAGTCCTAAATTGGCGGCTTCTTTTTCAAGCCTGATAAAGAATTGTCCTAAGTCAATTTTATCATCAACAATTAGGTTGCTTGTATTTATAGTGCTACAAATTTTCTTTACCTTTTTGAGATATAATTTCGGGGGATCGAAAACGAGCCTGACATGTCTTTTTACTTCAAATTTATTTAGCGCTTCATATATTTTGGGTTCTCTTGTGTGACTTTCTTCAATTTTATCATTATTTTTAATATTTTTAGCTGTTGATCTAGTTGTGACTTTCATTATTTTGCATGCTTCCACTGACATTTCTTTTAAGTTTGTTATGTTTATGCGAGACAATGCGTCCGCGACGTGGTTTTCTTTTCCGGCAATGTACTCCATTTCAAAATCATACTCCTCTAAATCGAGTCTTACTCGTGTTAACTTAGATGAAGGGCTCTTCATCGAGAAAAGGTATGTTAAAGGACGATGGTCGGTTTTAATTAGGAATTTTCTGTCACAGACGTATGGTCTGGAGAAGGTTATTGCCCAATGGATTGCTGCTAATTCTTTCTCTATTGTAGATTTGTTAGTTTCCCCTTTTGTGAATGACCTAGAAGCGTATTGCCATCGTGTTCTTGACTCAGGACCAGAGATGATAAATGGATTTTTCCATTTTGTACCAAACGAGGAAACAACGTGTACCAAATCATCCAAAAACTTCAGCTATATTCTGCTTCTTTATCCAAAAACTGTTTTTAGTCAGGAAACTTTCTAACACCAATTAAAAGTAGTATAACAGGGAAATATGATTTATGAAGAAATACTTTTCCAGTAAAAATAATAAAAGAAGTTTATCGATTGAAGCGTACAAGTATGTACATATATATATACATTCCTTTATTGAGTGCCAGTAAGGAACATAAAATTAATGCCCCTATTACGGTGTACAACTCAACTTAGTTGGCACCAAGTAAGAAATTGCTTAAGTGACAAATGATGAGCTTCAAATGAAGTTATTTTGCAGATTTGAATGGAAGCATTTTGCTCCTTACTAAACAAAATTAAGGACCATTTTCACATCCGCTTTCGAGGGAAGGCTGTACCCCTATTTTAAAATTATGCGCCACACTCAGATTCCTTGATGATGGCAGCTATCAAAAATGCTGTGGAAATGATTTTGGTGTTGGACTGGTTTTAAATATTATTGAGGAGCATATTTGTGCGAAGTGGATTAAAACCCAAATAGAAAAATTGTATTTTACTCTAAAACAGGATTCCCAGGAGTAGTGATTAGTATCAATGGGACTCACGGCTGCATCCGAGCTGCGGCCAGCCCCGTCCAACTTCGGAGTGGCGCTCCATAAAGTCAAAAGTTATTCAATGTAATCCTTCGTTTAAACGTTTTTTCTATAAATGTGTACAAAATTGTTGATTATTGTTTGATTAAAAGAGGTTTAACTACCGGCTTCAAATTTTTGTTTTTTTTTTTTTTGGTAACGTATTATGAGCCCGTGCACCATCTAACTCTTATCAAAGGTGGTATCAAAAGACGCGTTTCGATATCCGCTTTTACGATTCGAAAGCGGAAATTAAAAAATTTTATTTGTGTCGAAAAATATTTACAAAAACCCACAAAATGGCCGAGAGGATCCAAAATATGAGGCCCGATCCACAGTTTTTTTGCACAGAACATCTTTCTGTGTTGGCGGCCTTTTTGTAAAAATAATCCTGAATGGGTCCAACGCCTTTCTGCATTAGTGTGTACAAAAAATCTGGCAAAATACAACCACATGAACATTTGAACCGAAATGATATGATAGAAATAAAATTTTTAATTTTTGTTTTCGGATTCTTAAATCGGAGGTCGAAACGAGTCTTTTGATACCAATTTTGAAAATTTTTGTCAAAAATTAGGTTGTGAACCGTCTTCTAAAACGTTACATTTTTTCAAAACAACTGCAAAATTGTATGAGACAACTGCTAGTAATCAGTTATAAGATTTTGACGTCTTTGACAACTACACCAACACAAGGTTGTAAACGGTAATGCCACAAAAAGTTGTTAGACTAGACAACTTAACCGACATTTTTTTTGACAGGTTGAGTTGTAATCCGTAATACCAAATTGCGAAATTTCAACCCAACCAGAGTTGAGTTGTAATAGGGGCACAATATTTTAAAAAATAGCAGCTGCATTCGATGCAAAAACATTTTAGGTACAAAAGATTGAGATTCAGGTATAAAAGTTAAAAAATTGTCGCCTACATCTATACCAATAAGTCATGTTTCAATCACTACATTGACAGTTCTTCTTCTTTCAGTTCTTTAAATACCTCAGTTGACAAAAAGCTTTTTTTCGTATCTATATTATGACAACTACTGTTAGTTGATTTCATCAAGTCTTTAGTTTTTATTAAATTCGAAACTGTGTTTACTTGAAGTCTATTTCTACACTTAGTTTTAACTAAATTTTGTATAGAAAATATCCTTTCTACGTTTGTGGATGAATGTGAAATCGACAATATGCCTTGAACTCTTATATAAAGATTGGAAACATTTGCGCATTTAATTAATTTTTAACTGATCTTAATTCTTCCCAAAAGCTGCATATATTTAAATTCTTAAATTTTTTAAGGCTCTCATTCTCTGCTTTAGACCTTCTAAATACAGAATTAATTTTCTCTATTTTATCAAATTCAGATTTCGGAAACAGTCCATAACTAAAGGCACAATACTATTTGTTTCACCGCTTAAAATACTTTCTAGTGAAAGCTTTGCGGCCCACAACAAAATTGTATCATTAAAATTTACTTTCTTTAATAAAGTACTACTAAATTGTATATAAAATTGTTTAGCACAGCCCTTAAATATGTGTGCCTCATCTTTTTCGAAAAGGTTGTTTGATAGGATAATATCAACATTAAAACCGCAGTAAACTTCATCTGGAGTTAAGTGATTTTCGTCTGAATTAATATTTAACATCCAAATAGGACTGGAGTCTAAATAAGATTTTTTATAAAATGTTTAACTTGGTCATAAGTAAATGTATGCGAAAATCTTCAGACTGCATTTCCATATTCACATTATTTATTTCATTTAAAATATAAGAAAGAAATGTAAAATATACTTTATAAATAGGACTTTGAAAATTTTCAGGTATAAGATTAATATTCTGATTACTGCTTTTACTTTCAAATACGTTAAGAGTTCACCTCACTAAATAAAGGCAGTTGCTAATCAAGCTTGCAATAAAGAGCATGTCTTTTGCTTTACACGGGTATACAACAATTGGCGACGAGACTGTCAACCAAACGTGTGCAAAGTAATGTAGTGTACATACATAATTAAACTTATTTGCAAAATAAAAAAAATTGGCGAAGTGCATTAAATTCGTAAATACGAATAATTAAATGCACATATAAAATTCGTAAATACGAAATAAATACATATATATGTGCCAAAAGAAACACAAAAAAAAAGCAAATACGCAAAACTATTAAAAACCAAAGTTAATTAAAGGTATTTTAAATAAGTAATAAAATACAAATAAGTGCAACTACACGAAAACACTATTGTATCATACCAAAGTAAATGTACTTTAAATAAGCAACAAAATACAAGTAACAGTGAAGCAATTTTGTTATTGTAATTGAAGGTCAAAATGACACCACCAATTGAGAATAATGCCGTTACCGTTTACCAAGCCACAAATGTACAACAATTTTCGCCGCAAAATGAGGCATGTCAATTATGGAAGGAGAAACTTGAGATCCACTTTTGCGAAATTAATTGCTCAGATGACAATATTAACAAGTAAGGAAGGATAAGTTCGGGTGTAACCGAACATTACATACTCAGTTGAGAGCTATGGTGACAACATAAGGGAAAATAACCATGTAGGAAAATGAACCGAGGGTATTCCTGGAATGTGTTTGTATGACATGTGTATCAAATGAAAGGTATTAGAGTATTTTACGAGGGAGTGGGCCATAGTTCTATAGGTGGACGCCATTTAGGGATATCGCCATAAAGGTGGATCAGGGTTGACTTTAGAATTTGTTTGTACGATATGGGTATCAAATGAAAGATGTTAATGAGTATTTTAAAAGGGAGTGATCCTTAGTTCCATAGATGGACGGCGTTTTGAGATATCGCCATAAAGGTGGACCAGGGGTGACCCTAGAATTTGTTTGTACGATATGGGTATCAAATGAAAGGCGTTAATGAGTATTTTAAAAGGGATTGATCCTTAGTTCCATAGGTGGACGCCGTTTCGAGATATCGCCATAAAGGTGGACCAGGGGTGACTCTAGAATGTGTTTGTACAATATGGGTATCAAATTAAAGGTATTAATGAGGCTTTTAAAAGGGAGTGGTGGTAGTTGTATAGGTGGTCGCCTTTTCGAGATATCGGCATAAAGGTGGACCAGGGGTGACTCTAGAATTTGTTTGTACGATATGGGTATCAAATGAAAGGCGTTAATGAGTATTTTAAAAGGGAGTGATCCTTATTTCCCTAGGTGGACGCCGTTTCGAGATATCGCCATAAAGGAGGACCAGGGGCGACTCTAGAATTTGTTTGTACGATATGGATATCAAATGAAAGGGGTTAATGAGCATTTTAAAAGGGAGTGGGCCTTAGTTCTATAGGTGGACGGCTTTTCGAGATATCGCCATAAAGGTGGACCAGGGGTGACTCTAGAATGTGTTTGTACGATATGGGTATCAAATTAAAGGTATTAATGAGGCTTTTAAAAGGGAGTGGTGGTAGTTGTATATGTGAAGGCGTTTTCCAGATATCGACCAAAATGTGGACCAGGTGACCCAGAACATCATCTGTTGGATACCGCTAATTTATATATATATATAATATCACGAACAGTATTGCTGCCAAGATTTCAATGGTTTTTTATTTCGCCCTGCAGAACTTTTTCATTTCATTCTACTTAATATGGTACGTGTCACTCCCATTTTACAAAGTTTTTTTCTAAAGTTATATTTTGCGTCAATAAACCAATCCAAATACCATGTTTCATCCCTTTTTCGTATTTGGTATAGAATTATGGCATTTTTTTCGTTTTTGGTAATTTTCGTAGCCACGCCCATTTTGAAATCTTCTATTATTTTTGCATTTTGTTGCACCATATCATTACTGGAGTTGAATGTTGACATAATTTACTTATATACTGTAAAGATGTTAAAATTTTTGTTAAAATTTTACTTAAAAAATTTTTTTTTTAAAAGTGGGCGTGATCGTCTTCCGATTTTGCTAATTTTTATTAAGCATACATATAGTAATAGGAGTAACGTTCCTGCCAAATTTTATCATGATATCTTCAACGACTGCCAAATTACAGCTTGCAAAAATTTTAAATTACCTTCTTTTAAAAGTGGGCGGTGCCACGCCCATTGTCCAAAATTTTACTAATTTTCTATTCTGCGTCATCAGTTCAACTCACTTACCAAGTTTCATCGCTTTATCCATCTTTGGTAATGAATTATCGCACTTTTTCGGTTTTTCGAAATTTTCGATATCGAAAAAGTGGGCGTGGTTATAATCCGATATTGTTCATTTTAAATAGCGATCTGAGATGAGTGCTCAGGAACCTACATTCCAAATTTCATCAAGATACCTCAAAATTTACTCAAGTTATCGTGTTAACGGACAGACGGACGGACGGACGAACGGACATGGCTCAATCAAATTTTTTTTCGATCCTGATGATTTTGATATATGGAAGTCTATATCTATCTCGATTCCTTTATACCTGTACAACCAACCGTTATCCAATCAAAGTTAATATACTCTGTGAGCTCTGCTCAACTGAGTATAAAAAAGCCATTCTATTGGCGCTGCAACGTATGCAATATTGCATAGTTTGTGTAGTCCAGAATCTCCGGTGAGCAAAACATTTAAAGCATTATGTGCAATGCTACACACATACTACACTCCACCTATGATAATTTTTCGCGAGAGAAAGCTATTTTATAGTGCAAAGAAGGAAGACAGTGAAACCGTCTCCGAATGGCATGCAAGAACAAAAAAGCTTGCTCGCAACTGCAAATTTGGCACGAATCTTGAGGCTTTCCTACGTGATCGTTTTATAATGGGTTTACCTGACAAAATATTTGGGAAATTATGCGAAGAAGATGAAAAGCTGAAGCTAGATGAAGCTCTGCGCAAAGCTTTAATTATGGAAATGAAACTCTCTAATAAATCAGAAGACAACACTAGCGTAAATTACATCAACAAGTCCAAAGCAGGCAACAAGAAAATGCAAAATTCAAAGTCATCAAGCAACAATAACAAGAAACACAACAACAACGACAGCAATAAGAATAAGCAGCAGAATAAAGGCACTACATGCAAACATTGCGGCTGGCGCAATCACCAGTCAAATGAATGCAGATATAAAGAAAGCAGATGTAATATTTGCAAGAAAGTTGGTCACTTGGCGAGTACATGCAGAGATAAAAATAAAAGTGTAAATTATGTATCAGATAATATCAGTCAGAATAACAACAAGGAAAATTGTAATAATCAAAACTTTTGTATATACAGCATTTCAAGTAGAAATGTTATTATTATCTCTCAGTAAAATTGGATGGCCGACAAATGAAAGTAGCTTGCGACACTGGTTCACCCTGCAGCTTAATATCAATAATGTTATTTGAAAAATTAAACAAAAATGTAAGTCTAACTAAGTGCTCATTGCCGTACGTCGATTATGGCGGAAATGCAATACAAGTCATGGGTGAATATTTAGCAACTATTGAATATAATGGTACCATAAGAAAACTGAATGTCGTAGATACGGACACAAACAATATGCCCTTGCTTGGTTGTGATTTTTTAAGATAATTTAATGATTTAGTGCAAACTGTGAAAGCTATTGATTTAAAGTGTAATACTGAGGATATTGCAAGTTGTTTAAAAAGCGATTATAGCGAAGTTTTTAAAAATGAACTTGGTACCTACAAACTAGGTAAGGTCTCCTTACAAATTTCTAAACAAGCAAACCCTATATTTTTTAAACCGAGATCGGTTCCTTTAGCTTGGAAGAAAAAAGTCGAAATCAACTTACGAGAATTAATAGATATGGATGTTTTAGAGCCGGTAGATAATGCGGATTGGGGAACACCTTTGGTGCCAATACTTAAATCCAATGGTGATTTACGAATTTGTAGGGATTATAAAGTTACATCTCATCGATTTTCATTATTCCTTACCGCTGATAGAGGACATTTTCGCATCTTTACAAGGGGGTCCATTGTTCACAAAACTTGATCTTTGCAATGCTTACAACCAACTTTTATTGGACGAGGACTCGCATTGTGTTCCTGGTCTACTCACATAGGTTGTTTTAAAATGAAACGTTTGCCGTTCGGGGTTAAGCCGGCAGCAGCAATTTTCCAGAAAGCTATGGAAAATTTGTTGCGAAATGTATCCTTTGTAGTAGTATATCAAGACGACATCACAGTTTCAGGCAAAGACTTAGCCGAACACGTTCGAAATTTAAGAATAAAAGGATCATTAAATGAAGGTGACAATTTGTCACGACTTCCACAGCATGACTTTGAACAAAATTATGAAGAACAATCATACATATGCCATATCAAAGCGGAAAACACTCTTAGTATTAATTTCAAAGATATAGCGCGTGAAACACGTAGAGATCCGATTTTATCAAAAGTATGTACTGCTGTGACAATGGGGACAATGCAAAACCTGAAAGGCAGTGAGTTTGCCCCATTTGTTAACAAAAGCACTGAGCTAACTGTAGACCAAGACTGTTTGCTATGGAGTTACAGAGCAGTAGTACCATCTAAATTGCGCGAAAGTGGTTACTGGAGCAGCTACATTACTCATATTTAGGGGTCGTAAAAACAAAAGCCCTGGCAAGACCATAAGTATGGTGGCCAATGATAATGACATAGAAAATTTAAATTGAGCAATGCATTTCATGTCAGGAGCTTTTTTTTTTTATCCTAACAAAAGTGTATTAATTCCATGGGAGCCGGCTGACTCAGTTTGGAGTAGAATACACATAGATTTCGCGGGGCCTATAAAAGGTTTTCAGTTGTTAGTACTCATAGATGCTTATACGAAATGGGTTGAAGTTTTTAAAACTAAAGACATGACTTCTTACTTCGTCATATCAAAACTTCGCGAAACTTTCTGCCGCTTCGGCATTGTCAACACAATTGCTAGTGACAACGGTCGTTATTTTGTATCTGAGGAATTCAAAACTTTTTTAAAATTTAACAATATCAAACACGTACTTACTTCGCCGGGACAACCATCAACGAATGGTCAGGTTGAACATTTTATAAAAACTTTAAAGAAATCTTTAATGGCAAACTTCAGCAGTGGCAGCGCAGAAAATTTCGATATATATCTGAATAGATTTTTAATGGATTATCGAGTAACAAAACATTGTACTACAAACGAATCACCAGCTAAGTTCTTTTTAGGTAGATTTATAAAAAGCCGATTTGATTTTGTCAAACCACCTAAAATTAAAGAAAATATATTACATAGTCAAGAAAATAGTACAAAAAATTATCCAAAAAAAGATCTTTAGAGTTCAGTTCAGGAGATAAAGTATACATCAGAGATTACAAAAATCCTAACGAAGCAAGTTGGTCTCCTGCGACAGTTCAATCTCAAATTGGCCACGGTCGTATAATTGTATATTTGATCATAACAACAGATTAATTAAAAGACATACTGATCAAATTAAAAGAGCGTGAGGACGGGGCATTGATATTGAGTTGCCGGATGAGGAACCCAGAAGACCTAAAGTAGATGAATGGGCGGTTGCTGAGGAAAATAACGCATCTTGTGAATCTCTGCATGGAACTGAATGTAATGAGAATGAAAATAAGTTGGACAATATGTCAAGTGGTAATGAAAATACTCATGAACCCAGGTAATTACGTCCACGAAACAATGATGTTAGATATAAGTTTTAGAATGTACAAGTTGTGAGCTAATAATGAATTAGTAATCACAAAATCACAATAAAAAAAAACTTTTAAAATTTGAATTAATAATTGACATTTCAATTAATAAAACTATGTAAATATTATTGTACTTCAAAGTATACGCTCAGTTGTTACCTAGCATTCAAGCGATGAACATTGTTTTCGATCAATGCACTGAACTAAATTTACGTATATTTACGTGCTTATATGTATGTATGTATGTATGTATGACCAAGTTTATGCCCCAATTATTGTTTTTCGTGTGTTAGTAATTCTGCCAAAGTTCAACATAGAGTGGGAAATGCAATTTTTTTTTTGCAGAAAATTTAGAGGGGGAAGCTGTATGCCTAGTTTGCCATAGAAAAGTGGGCATTAAATCTTTCAATTTAGAGAGGCATTACAAATCCTGTCACAAAGAGTTAGAAAACTATTCAGGCAGGGACAGCGAACTTTATTTAATACAATTAAAAGAACCCTTTGACCTTAGTGGCTCACAAATCGAAAACTTAGTTATTATTAAATGTACAAACTGTCATAGCTAGTTTTGTAGATATTAGGGGGACTCATGTAACCTTATAAATGCCTTATAAAGTGTGTAAACGTATACATTTATCTAGTGCGTAAACGACCTGTCGTGCTCCTTTTTAATTTTTCCTACAAATTGGCGGGACGGGACCTACTTGTTTTATGCCGACTCCGAACGGCATCTGCGAGGCAGATGAGTTTTCACTGAGAGCTTTTCAATTACCATCTTGCTTGAATTCAAAACTCGCGTCTCAAATGGGTTTCGAAAATACATGCATACGGACGTTGTATACACAGATTTTAGTAAAACGTTTGACAAAGTATGTAACTCGCTACTTATTCATAAACTCGATATTCTGAGCTTTCAAACAGGTCTCACGCAATATATATCGTCTTATCTTCTTGATAGAACTTAAAGAGTGATTTTTAAAAATGCTTTTTCCGATGTCATTGATGTAACTTCTGGATTTCCTCAGGGCAGTCATCTTGGCCCAATTCTGTTCTTGCTGTTTATAAACGATATTTCTACAACAATAAAATTTTCTAAAATTTTGATGTATGCTGATGATTTAAATTTTGTTTATCCTGTGCGTCAAGCGAAGAAAGGTCTCCTTTACAATCAGGTCTGGACGCATTGCACAATTGGTGCACCATCAACTATATACCACTTAATCTTAAAAAAATGCAAATGTATGTGCTTTTCGCGTAGACCTTGGCGTTAATATGGACAGTAAACTAAAATTCAACCTTCACATTACTGCAACTGTTTATAAGTCTAGAGGTGTTCTGGCGTTTGTAAAGCGATGGTCTAAAGCAGTGGTTTTCAAACTTTATGCAGTCGCGACCCAAAAATGGCTTCCAAAAAGTCCCGCGACCCACCAAAACTGCCAAAATGTCTGAAAAACGTAGAAATCGTACAAAACACAAAAAAGTGAAGAGAAGACACTTTTCTATTTCCCTTCATTGTGGCATTCTATTACCAAAAACCAATATAAAAAACTAAAACTAAAACCATTGCTCCGTTTAGCGTAAAAGTGTATCAACGCCACTCTCGGTATCAGCGCAATAATGCAACACCACATAGGGAAAACAGATTCAAGACGGCAACGGCGACGCGGCATCTGTCAAATTATTTTTACACATGTTCTTATGGGGATGAATTTTTTGAGCACGACACGCCAAAGCGGCAATCAATCAGAATAGCCGCCGTCGCCAGATTAGATCTTTTTCTATTTTTGACAGCGACGATCGTGGCGTCCTTTTTTCTTCTTTATTAATTAATATGATAAAACAAGCAAATAACTTTAAATATGTGTTAAAATCGACAAGTTATACATTTTTTAACACGTGCTATAATTCTTTGAAAATTTGTTGCTGTTGTTTGAGAAAATTCGCAACAGTCGTTGCCATTTCCTTTATAATCATGTCGCCAATTGGCGGAAAATATCGTCAAGCATTGGTTTTTCGTCGTTGTCGTTCGCAGCCGTCGTTTTGAATGTGGGCATAGCTGCAGAATCACTGAGAGTAACTAACGGTACTAAGCTGCCGAAAAACTCTTTCTTATTTGAAGTGCGCATTAGTTTTAGTTGCAACTTTCACTCCGTTGTTGACAGTCGTGCATCATAAAGTAAATAACTGCAATTGCGTTACATTTATTATTTATTATAAGTATATAAATGGATAAGTTTCTAAAAGACCTGGGGGCATCTACTTCAGAGGCAGGTGGCTCAAAAGCAAAAGTAAATAGAATTCATGACGATGCATATTTACAATATGGTTTTACTTCCATTGATAACAAACCACAATGCGTGATTTGTGGACAAGTTTTAGCACAAGAAAGCATGAAACCTTCAAAATTACTACGCCATCTCTCATCAAAACATGAAAACGACAAAGATAAACCGTTGGATTATTTCCAAAGAAAACTCGATATATATCAGATATTTTTCGTCACTTAAACATCTTGAATGCTAGTATGCAAGGAAGAGACGAAACCATTATATCAGCCAAAGATAAAATAAAAGCCTTTGTTTCAAAAATTGAAATGTGGCTATCATCTCTGCAGCACTTACAATTTGGTTCATTCAATTGCTTTGAAAGTATTGCTGCAGAGATTTTATCAGACGAACTGGTAAGGAAATGTATTCCTTTCATGACTGAAGCGCTGCAAAATTTAAAAAACGAATTGCACCGTTATTTTCCAAGAGAGCTACAGGAAGATAACAGCAAGTGCTGGATATTAAATCCATTCCTCAGTAACTGCGCTGAGGTCGCAGATCTCGGCAACATTTTGAACGAAAATTTATGTGAGCTAGCAGCTGACAGTATGCTCAAAATGGAATTTTTATCCGAAAATATTTCAACATTTTGGATAAAGCGAAAGCCTCAGTATCCTGGCCTAGCGAAAATAGCGCTTAAAATACTCACTCAGTTTTCAACATCATACCTATGCGAAATGACTTTTTCACAAATGGTGAACATAAGAACAAAGAAACAAAATAAGCTTAATATAGAAAATGATTTGATTGTTTGCATGTCACGTATGGAGCCGCGTTATTCCAAATTACTTCAAAATAAGCAAGCACATCCTTCGCATTAACTTATGTCTGTAAAATTAATGTAATACGTATAATATAAAATATATCGCGCAGGTATAATCTGCCACCTTATACTAATCGCCTCAAACTTATTAATCTGCCCACCATTTCTAGTCGTAGGGAAATGCTTGGAAATATATTTATGATTAAATTACTAAATGGTTCGGTCTCTAGCTCGTTTCTGTTGAGCGAATTAAATTTTAATGTCCCTTCCCGGCCTTCAGGACATTTTAAACCTTTCTACCTAAAACATCGTAGAACAAATTTTGAATTAAATAAGCCCGTCCGCTGTTTGTGTCAGAATTACAACTCCCACTCTAGAACATTTAATGTTTCGGACTCGCTCTTTTGTGTTACAAAATTTGTTCTTTCCTCTCTTAAGAGTTACTAACTGTATTCTTTAACATACTGAATTCAATTTCTACTAATTCTATCCATTATACATATGTATGCATATTAATTACTAATATGTCATTTCTTTTACTTAGCTGATGAGGTTTCCTCTGTAGCTGAGCAGTTCTAGATTTCGACGGTTAAGAAACCACTGCCTCACAACGACACGGCATGAACAGGATTAGCCCGGTTTCATTGAACCACTGGAGCGCAGTGCGCTGTCACAATAGTCTAAGAGCTGGTAAGCATTTTCGAGCAGGTATTTGAGGCACAATGAAAATTATGTACAATACTTTTTTAATGGTATCTAAATATAGAAGCGCAGAACTGGTTAAGGGGTGGCGGGGCTGAAACAACCCTTGAATTTAACAAAAAAATTAATTTTTGTATGCTAAAAATGTTTTTGAGGCACTTTGAAAATTAGATATGTTAAAATTTAATACTTGAAAAATATAATAAGAAATAAGCCAGATTATTAAGTTGGGTCTAAAGCTTTGAAAGGTCATTGCAAAATTATTTTTTTTTTTATTAAAAAAATGTTTTTGAGGCACTTTGAACAATAGATATGTTAAAATTTAATATTTGAAAAATATAAAAAGAAATAGGCCAGATTATTAGGTTGGGTCTAAAACTTTGCCAGGTCATTGCAAAATATTTTTTTTAATTGAAAAAAATGTTTTTGAGGCACTTTAAAAATTAGATATGTTAAAATGTAATATTTGAAAAATATAAAAAGGAATAAGCCAGATTATTAGGTTGGGTCTAAAACTTTGCCAGGCCATTGCAAAATAATTTTTTTTTTATTGAGAAAATGTTTTTGAGGCACCTTGAAAATTAGATATGTTAAAATTTAATATTTGAAAAATAAAAAAAAGAAATAAGCCAGGTTACTAGGTTGGGTCTAAAACTTTGCCAGGTCATTGCAAAATAATATTTTTTTAATTGAAACAAGTAGGAAAGGCTAAGTTCGGGTGTAACCGAACATTACATTCTCAGCTAAGAGCTTTGGAGACAAAATAATGGAAAATAACCATGTAGGAAAATGAACATAGGGTAACCCTGGAATGTGTTTGTATGACATGGGTATCAAATGGAAGGTATTCAAGAGTATTTTAAAAGGGAGTGGGTCATAGTTCTATAGGTGACCGCCTTTTCGATATATCGCCATAAAGGTGGACCAGGGGTGACTCTAGAATGTGTTTGTATGATAGGGGTATCAAATGAAAGGTGTTAGTGATTATTTTAAAAGGGAGTATTCCTAAGTTGTATATGTGAAGGCGTTTTCGAGATATCGACCAAAATGTGGACCAGGGTGACCCAGAGCATCATCTGTCGGGTACCGCTAATTTATTTATATATGTAATACCACGAACAATATTCCTGCCATTTATTTATTTATTTAATTTAATTACGGTCTTCTAGACCTAAATTCGGAGATCATTATCTAAATGGTAGTGCTTTGCAATAGTTATACAATAATTCCTTAAATAAATCGTGTAACGAAGCTTTTTCGTGCCCCGTTGCTTCTTTGATATTTGCTGGGGCATACTCACCGTGCCCGGGGTTCGTTTACAATAAATTTGTATTAAAGGGGCACCTTGCAAATCGATTTCATATAAAATTCACTTTATTGCTTTAACTCTATATACTACAACTGTAAAAATATAATAAAAGAAAGATTTGTGTATATTCTTCACTTCGCTTTATGCTTGCTCCGTGATTGGTGGTGGGCTAACGGTCCTCGCGTCCCGTTAGGATCGTTCCGTTAGGACGCCCTGCTGGGTATGTGTAAATGTATCTCAGTGACGCCGTGCGTCGGCGTGTTTCTCTTACGGTTAGCGACTGCGTATCTCTGCTGCGGCCAACGTCGTATGTTAGTGTTGCGCTGCTGCGACCAGCGTCGTATGTTAACGTATCTCTACTGCGGCCAACGTCGTATGTTAGCGTTGCGCTGCTGCGACCAGTGTCGTATGCTCGTATAATTCTGTTGCGGTGCTCTGTCGCGCCTTACGTCGGCGTCTACTTGTATTGCTGAGGCGATGCTCTGTCGCCGTGTTCCGTTAGACGGGTCCCGTTAGTATGTGGCGTCGGTGCCTTGACGCACCTTACGTCGGCGTCTCTCTCTTCTGCGGTGCTCTGTCGCGCCTTACGTCGTTGCTGCTCTGTTGCGGCCTCTGCCGGCGTACTTCTACTGACGGAGGTGATCGGGTGACGCCTGTCGCGGTTGCGCGTTACGGTGGCGGGGCCTTTGGTCTTTGGATGGTGATGCGTAGAGAAGGTCAACCGCAATCACCAATCCACGACTCGCTCCTATGAAGTGGATTCCTATTGCATAGAGTAGGTCAACTGCAATAGGGATATACTTCGCTAGTAGCTCTGGTCACGACCACAGCTCCGTGCTGACTTGAAGCGTTTACTTGTATTACTCTGCTGGTGTACCTCTACTGACGGAGGTGAGCGGGTGTCACCTGTCGTGGTTGCGCGTTACTGTGGCGGGGCCTTTGGTCTCTGGGGGGTGATGCGTAGAGAAGGTCAACCGCAATCACCATTCCACGACTCCCTCCTATCAAGTGGATTCCTATTGCATAGAGTAGGTCAACTGAGATAAGGATCTACTTCGCTAGTAGCTCTGGTCACGACCACAGCTCCGTGCTGACTTGTATTGCTGAAGCGTTTATTTGTATTACTCTGCTGCGCCTTGCGTCGGCGTCTATTTGTATTGCTGGTTGTTGGGTGATTCTCTGCCACGCCTTGCGTCGGCGTCTACTCGCGTGTGCTGGGCGATACTCTGTCGCGCCTTGTATTACTCTGCTGGTGTACCTCTACTGACGGGGGTGAGCGGGTGTCACCTGTCGCGGTTGCGCGTTACTGTGGCGGGGCCTTTGGTCTCTGGGGGGTGATGCGTAGAGAAGGTCAACCGCAATCACCATTCCACGACTCGCTCCTATGAAGTGGATTCCTATTGCATAGAGTAGGTCAACTGCGATAGGGATCTACTTCGCTAGTAGCTCTGGTCACGACCACAGCTCCGTGCTGACTGACTGCTGTGCTGCTGTGTCGCTCCTTTTATTGCCTTGTTTGGCATTGCTGGCTCAAATGGTTGCGTTGGTATGGTTGCTGTTCGATGTTGCGAACGCTCGTTGCGTTGCTGAAACTTGTTGGTTGGTCTGTTGCTATAGCCTTTTGTGACTGGCTGTTGTGTCAATGCTGTGTTGAACTTGTTGGTTGGTCTGTTGCTATAGCTTTTTGTGACTGGCTGTTGAGTTATTGCTGTATCGAATATGATGTATGCTGTATTGGACTTGTTGGTTGGTCATTTTGTGTGGGCCAAATTAATGGGGATTTATTTGGTCCTCACACTCCCCCCCCCCCCCCCCCCCCCCCCACTTCGGAAATTTAGCCCTCGGTGCCCAGTATTCGTATGTGGGCCCTGCCTTTTACCACCGTGACGGCGTATTCCCGTGTGCGAAAACTTACGCGGGAGCGTCCTTTGCCTTCGGCGATGCGTCGGAAAATGTCTTGCACGTTTTCTGCAATTTTCGGGAATTGGTTTAGCGTTGGTCCATCCGCGTCGTGGGCCTCGATTATCACCTCTTGGTGGCCGGCTGTTGTTTGTTGTGGCTCTGTGCTACCGGTTCAGTGTTGTCTTCCGGGATTGGTTGTTTGACTGTGTAAGGGTTGTATGTGGTGGTTATGGTTTGCGTAGTCTTCGTGGACTCTCGACCGTCCCGTAGAAATCGGTTCAACATTTCCGTGCGCTTCTGGCTCGCCATTTCCTCGGTGAACGGCTCTCTGCACAGTCCGGGTACTCCTTCTCCGCTCCCTGTGTATCGCAATACCCTCTCCATGTTCTCGGCTACGTATACGCCACAGTCGTTGTTGTTGCATTGTTGAGGGACCTCGAGTACTAGCTCCTGGGCCTTAAACCCGTCATACCCGTACCGCTGTACATACTCCCACCGAAGGAAATCCACCCAAGCCTGTGTTGCGTGCGGAACTTTGGCCCTGTGCATCGAGTCCGCCATCCATACGTACCGGTCCTGCCAGCATTCCGTGTCAGTGATGTTGTGTGTGACTGCTGCGTTCGCCAGGCCGAGTAGGTACCAGTGTTTGGCTACGTTGTGGGGCGCAAGGATCACGCTCTTGCAAAACATGTCGGCGTTCCGGACCCAGCGGTGTATGCGTCGGTAATTTTCCTCCGTGTTCCCCTTCTGGGTCAGCTGCCAGATCACGAAAGGGCTGAGAGTCGTATTGTGTTGTCCGTGTTGTTCTTCCAGTCCCTTTGCCCAAGCGTCAATGACGGTGTCGGTCAACCATTTCGATTCTCTGAGAGTGTCGAGGTCAGTCGTATAGAGAGATATGCCGGCTGGTCCTGCCGGGAATATTATTTTAGGCGTGTCTCTCGGCGGTGGGGCTGTGTCCTCATCCGAGGAGAGCTCGATAATTTTCGGCGGCTGTGGCTTTTCCGGTGGAGCTGTGTCCTCATTGGAGGAGGACTCGATGGCTGCCGGCAACTGCCTTACCTTCACTTCTATCCTACCGAGTGTGAGTGTTATCGGCGATGCTCCGGTCTTACTGTGGGCCTTGGCCGTGAATGGTTCGGTGTTCGTGGTGTTGGTGTAGGTGTCTGCAGTGTTTGGTGATGCAATGGTGCGTGCGACGTCAGTGTACCTGTTTGCGCGTGTAGTTCCACGCGTGTTGTTGACGTCGCCGCCTGTAGTATTTAATGGTGTAATGCCGTGTACGACGTCAGCGTACCTGTTTGCGCGTATAGTTGCACGCGTGTGGCTGACGTCGGCCCCAGTAGTGTTTAATGGTGTAATGATGTGTTCGACGTCAGCGTACCTGTTTGCGCGTATAGTTGCACGCGTGTGGCTGACGTCGGCGCCTGTAACTCCTTCCAGCAATACGGCCCTCGGGCGTTTTGCTTCCTCCTCCTCGTAGCGCTGGCGCATACGCTTGACGCTGTTGGTTAGTCTAGCGTTATAGCTCTGCATTGTAAATTATTGGTTTGTGAAAAAAAAATTCGTAGCAAAAGAAAACGATGTTGTTGGAATGACCGGCGCTTGATTGTCCTTGATATTAATTAATAATATAAGAAATTGTTCTCCCTGAATTTGTTTGGTTTCACGCGATGATATCTGCTGTATGATATGCTTTTAGTTCCGCGATGTTGACAGTTTTTTCCTTTCCTCCGTTGGGTTTTCGCATTTTGAGTATCACTGGTGATACATATCCTAGGATCTGGTAGGGTCCGTCATATTTGGGGGCCAACTTTGCCGCGAAGTTTTCGCCGGCCTTGGAGAGATGGTGTCCCTTTGCGAGCACTAGTTCGCCGACTACGGGGGTCCATTTTCTCCGCCGTAAATTGTAGTACCGTGCTTGGTCTGCCGCCGCTCGTTCCATGTTCTGCCTCACTATTCTGAATGCCTCTTGTATTCTGTCGGATTTTTCTTCTGCCGTGGTGGTGGCTGTGCCTGTCCCCAGGTTGACCTCGTCAAACAATGCCCCTGGTAGTCGCTGTTCCCGTCCTTGTACGAGGAAGGCTGGACTGTACCCTGTGGACGCGGTTACACTGGTGTTGATGGCCAGCTCGATCTCTGGGAGAAAGTCGTCCCATTTGTTGTGTTGTGATTTGGTGAGTTGCGCTATGATCCTCTTTACCGTTCTGTTCGCCCGTTCCGTCGGGTTTTCTTGTGGTGTGTAGGGCGCCGTGAATTGTTGTCGTATCCCCATTTCCTTGAGGTAACGCTGCCACATTGTGCTGGTGAACTGGACGCCGTTGTCCGATATCAGTATCTTGGGAGCACCAAATCTTGCTAGGATGCGTTCTCTGAACGCGCGGCGAAGGCCTTCTGCTGTCGCACGCCTCATGGGGACCAGTTCCACCCATTTGCTGAAGCGGTCGAAAAATACTAGTAGCATCGTGTTCCCGTGTGTGGATCGTGGGAGTGGTCCAACGAAATCGACGCATACCGTGGCGAATGGTTCTTGGGCCACTTGTGTGAGCATCATTCCGGCCGGCTTTTGCTGTGTTTCCTTGTACTTCTGGCAAGACTCGTACTGTCGTACGTATCGACTGATGTCCCGAAACATGCCGGGCCAGTAGTACCGGTTGGCAATCCGTGCTACCGTCCGGCGGATGCCGATGTGTCCAGCGCTAGGGGTGTTGTGGTTTTCTTCTAACACTCGTTGTCGCAGTGGTGTTGGTACACAAAATTTCCAAGGGACCGTTTCCTCATCGTGTGACCGGCAGGGAATATGGCGGTACAGTTGCCCATCTTGTATCATGTAGTCAGAAAATTTCTCGGGGTTAGTGCGTACTTCGCCGACGCGCTTGTGCCACCACTTGCATTGTGGCTCTGTTGTCGTTGCTAGGCGTAGGGTCTCCAGTGGCTGCCGTGATAGTGCGTCCGCTACCAGGTTCAGCTTCCCTTTCCTGTACTCGATGTCGAAAGTGTGTTGTTGAAGCTCCAAGGCCCATCGTGCTATACGGCCTGAAGGGCTTTCGATGGAGTTTAACCACTTTAGAGACATATGGTCCGTGATTACCTTGAATCGGTATCCTTCCAAGTATGGCCTCATCTTGCGTATTCCCCACACTATCACGAGGCACTCCTTCTCGGTGGGCGAGTAGTTGGTTTCCGCCTTGTTGAGTTTCCTGCTGGCGTAGGCGATCACGCGTTCTCCGCCTTCCAGGTCTTGTGTCAATACGGCACCCAGCCCGAAATTGCTGGCGTCCGTTTGTAAGGTGAAGGTCTTGGTGAAGTCCGGGCAGGCAAGTGTCGGTGCTTCCGTGAGCTTTTGCTTTAAGACCTCGAAGGCCTCCTGTTGTTCGGCCCCCACTTCCAGTGTTTGCCCTTTTTCAGCAGGGTTGTGAGTGGTTGGCTGATCGTGGCGAAGTCGGGTACGAAACGTCGGTACCAGGATGCTATACCGAGATATTGGCGTACCTCTTTCACGTTCGTTGGTGGCTTCAAGTCTTTGATGGCTGCGACTTTCTCGGGGTCGGTGTGAATTCCCTTGTCGCTTACTAGGTGTCCTAGGTATCGGATTTCCTTCTTGAAGAATTCGCATTTCTCCGGATTTATTCTGAGGTTGGCGCGCTGTAGTCGTAGCATTACTTCTCTCAGATTACGATTGTGCTCCTCCACAGTGGATCCTATGACGATTATGTCATCGAGGTATGCGAAGGCGTGGTGTTCCATTTCAGGCCCAATAACCTGATCTAGTGCTCTTTGAAACGTTGCGGGTGCAGAGTGTAGGCCGAAAGGCATAACGCGCCACTGGAATAATCTGCGTCCCGGTACTGTGAAAGCTGTGTAGGGCCCGCTCTTGGGCTCCAGTGGTATTTGCCAGTAGCCATTTTTCAAATCCAAACTGCTGATATACTTCGCTCGTCGTAGTTTGTCCAGGATGTGTTGTATTCTGGGTAAGGGGTATGCGTCGGGTACGGATCGGGCGTTAAGCTGCCGATAGTCCACGCATAACCTCCACTTCCCGTTTTTCTTCTTGGCTAGTACGATTGGTGCGCTGTGTGGGCTACAGGATGGCTCGATGCATCCTTTCTGAAGTAATTCGTCAATTTCGTTGTTGATAATGGTCTGCATAGCTGGGTTGCGTGGGAAGTAACGTTGCTTGATGGGGCGGTCGTCCGTCAGGATAATCCTGTGCTCGGCTATTGTCGTCACCCCACTCATGCTCTCGAATTTTCGGAGTTCCTTTGCTAGAAAACCGCGCACTCGTTTCGCTTCTTCTTGTATGCCGTCGTCGTTGTTTTGCATAGTGCCTTCGTGCTTGAAGTTACTGCTGCTCGGTGCTGTTATACTCTGAATGGTTCCAGATGAGGCTCCAGGGGTGTCGTACCCGGCGCTACCCTTTCTCGCTCGTGTTATACTTTGATTAGTCCCCGGTGTGTCATACCTGGCGATATCCGTTCTGGCTGATGGTGTACTGTGAATAGTCCCAGGGGTGTCGTACCTGGCGATATCCGTTCTTGATGATGTTGAACTTGGAATAGTCCCAGGGCTGTCGTACCTGACGATATCCGTTCTGGCTGATGGTGTACTTTGAATAGTCCCAGGGCTGTCGTACCTGGCGATATCCGTTCTTGATGATGTACTGTGAATAGTCCCAGGGCTGTCGTACCTGGCGATATTCGTTCTTGATGATGGACTGTGAATAGTCCCAGGGCTGTCGCACCTGGTGATATTCGTTCCTGATGATGTTGAATTTGGAATAGTCCCTGGCGCGGCTCCAGGATTCGGTGTGTGCTGGGTGAGGGTTCTGGTTAGCATGAGGTGGCCTTCTCCACAAGATATGGTGGCTCCCATGCTTCCTAGCGTATCTAGGCCCAGTATGATGTCGTCGATCGCTCCGGGCATGACGTGTAAAACTGTGTGGAGTGACGCTTCCCCGAGGCGTACCTCAGTCCTTATGGCGTCGAAGATGGTAGTGCTAGTCCCGTCTGCCATCGTTATTTTGGTGGCCACTCTCACCATTTCTCCGCTTCCCGAGTTCACCACGCGTTCTGCTAAGCTGCTCGAGACGAAACTTCTTGATGCCCCTGTGTCGATGACTGCCTCGGCTGATTCCGCGCCGAGCTTGGCTACGGCGTAGAGGCGACCATGCTCTTGGTACATTGTTACTGCCGTTTCAGCGCTGGGTTCCTTGGGTATCGTTACTGCCGTTTCGGCGCTAGGTCCCTTGGGCTCACGGCGCCTTCTTCTTCGTGGAGCCCCCTGTCGTTTCCCTGACGTCGGCGGCAGCATTCGATGGTTCGTATGTCGTTGCGGCCACATTCCCAGCAAAAAATTTTCTGTGGGTTTCGGCACCTATTGGTGTCATGTCCTCGTTCGCCGCATCTCCTGCATACGCCGTTGGGGTCGTATCTCTGATTGCTTGGAGGCGTGCGGTTCGTTAGGTTCGGTGGTGGTGGTGGTTGTGTTTCAGGTTTTGATGGTGACACCCGGGTTGTGTCACTGGCGATGTGTCGCGTAACTTCGCGGTGATGTCCGCCTGATGATCTTCGATAGTCCTCGCGTATGTTCTCGTACTCTTCGGCGAGTGTCAGGAGCTCTGCGAGATTAGTGAAGTCCCTCCGACGGATGTAAAGTTGGTAATCGGGGTGGCTGTTACGGAAGATTCGTTCCAGCCGCTGTTTGCTGGTGTACCGTGCGTGTCTCATTAAGCTCTGGATTCCTAGTAAGTAGTCCTTATACCTCTTCTTGTTGTGCTGCCTTCGTTGGCGTATGTCGTCGTCGAGCCGCTCGAAGTACCTGGCTGGTAGGAAGAAACGTAAAAAATCCTTTTTGAAGCTTGTCCACTCTCCCCAGTGCGCATTGTTATTGCGGTACCATTGTAGCGCGGCGCCCCCTAGTAGCTCGGGCATGGTTTTTGGCAGGAGGTCCACGTTTAGCGCGTATACTTCGGTTAACTCCTCTAACCGTTCGATGAACGCTAACGGGTCCCGTCAACCTTCAACTTTACGGACCACTTTCTTACCTGGTCGATGATGGGCGCGAACACCACGGTCGGTGCTTGAGTTACCTGGCATGTATAGTTCATGGCTGGTGCCGTAATTCCCGCTAGTAAGTGCGGTTGCCTGGGTTGAGATGTGACGGTTGATGATGCCGTAATTTCTGATGGTACGTGCTATCGTGTGGGTACTGTACTCCTGGGAGGTGCCTGAGATGTACCGTTGGGTGGTACCGCTATTCCTGATGATAAGTACTGTTGTGTGGGTACTGTACTCCTGGGAGGTGCCTGAGATGTACCGTTGGGTGGTACCCCTATTCCTGATGGTAAGTACTGTTGTGTGGGTACTGTACTCCTGGGAGGAAACGCGAATTGAGTTTGTTCTACTGTTGTAACGGCGACCTTCGGTGTGACTCCTCCGTTCGACGGAGTCGGTGTCTTAACCTCATTTACGTCGCTCATGTGCGTAGTTTCCTTGTAGGTTGCTTGTAGGGATAAAAATTTTTCGTGGATTTCCGCGTCAACATTTGCTTTCGAAGCCAGAGCTGCTATGCGCTTTCGGATCTCCCGGGTGGTGCCTGTGTGCTCAATACCCAATTCCTGTGCGATGGATATCAGCTGCTCCTTTGAAATGTTGTCTAACCACGTGGTATCAATCTGGTCGGCCATTTTACGGTTAGGATTCTAGTCAGGAATGTTCCTTCTGACGTGGTAACGATTTGCAGGGTCCCTGCTCGGGCGCCAATTGTAACGTAGCTTTTTCGTGCCCCGTTGCTTCTTTGATATTTGCTGGGGTATACTCGCCGTGCCCAGGGTTCGTTTACAATAAATTTGTATTAAAGGGTCACCTTGCAAATCGATTTCATATAAAATTCACTTTATTGCTTTAACTCTATATACTACAACTGTAAAAATATAATAAACGAAAGATTTGTGTATATTCTTCACTTCGCTTTATGCTTGCTCCGTGATTGGTGGTGGGCTAACGGTCCTCGCGTCCCGTTAGGATCGTTCCGTTAGGACGCCCTGCTGGGTATGTGTAAATGTATCTCAGTGACGCCGTGCGTCGGCGTGTTTCTCTTACGGTTAGCGACTGCGTATCTCTGCTGCGGCCAATGTCGTATGTTAGTGTTGCGCTGCTGCGACCAGCGTCGTATGTTAACGTATCTCTACTGCGGCCAACGTCGTATGTTAGCGTTGCGCTGCTGCGACCAGTGTCGTAT
Organism: Eurosta solidaginis; assembly: GCF_040869045.1. Lineage (NCBI taxonomy): Eukaryota > Metazoa > Arthropoda > Insecta > Diptera > Tephritidae > Eurosta > Eurosta solidaginis. The sequence goes on from NC_090319.1 coordinate 158,056,669, forward strand.
GCTCGTATAATTCTGTTGCGGTGCTCTGTCGCGCCTTACGTCGGCGTCTACTTGTATTGCTGAGGCGATGCTCTGTCGCCGTGTTCCGTTAGACGGGTCCCGTTAGTATGTGGCGTCGGTGCCTTGACGCGCCTTACGTCGGCGTCTCTCTCTTCTGCGGTGCTCTGTCGCGCCTTACGTCGTTGCCGCTCTGTTGCGGCCTCTGCCGGCGTACTTCTACTGACGGAGGTGATCGGGTGACGCCTGTCGCGGTTGCGCGTTACGGTGGCGGGGCCTTTGGTCTTTGGAGGGTGATGCGTAGAGAAGGTCAACCGCAATCACCATTCCACGACTCGCTCCTATGAAGTGGATTCCTATTGCATAGAGTAGGTCAACTGCAATAGGGATATACTTCGCTAGTAGCTCTGGACACGACCACAGCTCCGTGCTGACTTGAAGCGTTTACTTGTATTACTCTGCTGGTGTACCTCTACTGATGGATGTGAGCGGGTGTCACCTGTCGCGGTTGCGCGTTACTGTGGCGGGGCCTTTGGTCTCTGGGGGGTGATGCGTAGAGAAGGTCAACCGCAATCACCATTCCACGGACTCGCTCCTATCAAGTGGATTCCTATTGCATAGAGTAGGTCAACTAAGATAGGGATCTACTTCGCTAGTAGCTCTGGTCACGACCACAGCTCCGTGCTGACTTGTATTGCTGAAGCGTTTATTTGTATTACTCTGCTGCGCCTTGCGTCGGCGTCTATTTGTATTGCTGGTTGTTGGGTGATTCTCTGCCACGCCTTGCGTCGGCGTCTACTCGCGTGTGCTGGGCGATACTCTGTCGCGCCTTGTATTACTCTGCTGGTGTACCTCTACTGACGGGGGTGAGCGGGTGTCACCTGTCGCGGTTGCGTGTTACTGTGGCGGGGCCTTTGGTCTCTGGGGGGTGATGCGTAGAGAAGGTCAACCGCAATCACCATTCCACGACTCGCTCCTATGAAGTGGATTCCTATTGCATAGAGTAGGTCAACTGCGATAGGGATCTACTTCGCTAGTAGCTCTGGTCGCGACCACAGCTCCGTGCTGACTGACTGCTGTGCTGCTGTGTCGCTCCTTTTATTGCCTTGTTTGGCATTGCTGGCTCAAATGGTTGCGTTGGTATGGTTGCGTTGGTATGGTTGCGTTGGTATGGTTGCTGTTCGATGTTGCGAACGCTCGTTGCGTTGCTGAAACTTGTTGGTTGGTCTGTTGCTATAGCCTTTTGTGACTGGCTGTTGAGTTATTGTTGTATCGAATATGATGTATGCTGTATTGGACTTGTTGGTTGGTCTGTTGCTATAGCCTTTTGTGGCCACTTGTTGTGTTAATGTCGTGTCAAATATGTTGTGGGGTCGTTTTGTGTGGGCCAAATTAATGGGGATTTATTTGGTCCTCACAATCGATATTTGGACATTCTTTTATTTCACATGGTAGATTGTTGTATTCTCTCAATCCCTCGTAGGATATATTGTTCTTGTCGAATTCTGATCGAACCATGATTCCAAGGGCTTTGAATTTCGCCCTGCAGAACTTTTTCATATTCTTCTACTTAATATGGTAGATGTCACACCCATTTTACAAAGTTTTTTCTAAAGTTTTATTTTGCGTCAAAAAACCAATCCAATCGCCATTTTTCATCCCTTCTTTTTTATTTCGTATAGAATTATGGCATCTTTAATTTTTCGATATTTTCGATACCGAAAAAGTTGGCGTGGTCATAGTCGGATTTCACCCATTTCTATTACCAAATAAGGCGAGTTCAGATAAGTACGTGAACTAAGTTCAGTAAAGATTGTAATGGTCGCTTGGGCTTGAATATGTCTTTTTGCGTGTACCTACCCCCTTTTGAAATAAAATGTGTCGCATGCGAGAAATTGACTTAAGAACTTTATTGCCGCTCTAGGGCATTTAATTGATTACCTCTAGTAAAAACGACAAATTGTCACCTATTGGCTGAAACGTGAACAATAATCGCTTGGATTTTCCCAAGGTAAATCTGTCCGAAACTTGCAAATGCTGAAATGCGCCAGAATTAGTTAAATATGTCTCGTAGGCTAGGAAAATTGAAAAAAGTAGCAAAATCAAGTCATTTATGTCATTCTGTCGTAGTTTTATTACAATGGTTGAAAAGACGCATTTAAGTGACATTAAACATTTTCTCAAACGAGTTTAGGAAAATGTCAAAAACGGAAGCCAAAAGATAGGAAGTCCGAGGGTATAAAAGAGCCTGAACGGCTACCGTTAGCCTCTCCTTCCTGTTTTTCATCGTACCAGATGGACAGCTCCACTAAAGATATTCAGGTAGTTCGCGCAAACCACATGGGCTTTGTTTTCTCTTAAGAAGGTAAGAAATTTTTATTTAAATCTCCTTAGATAGGAAATAATTATACGGTATTTTTTTCAATAGGCGTGACTACCATATAGGCAGAAATTCCTACCCACACTCATCGCCTCCTTACCAGTTGGAAGTCATTTTCCCATTGCACATAGGTGAGGGTGTGGAAGCTTTTTGGTTACGAACCATTTGTACCCATTGGAGCTGAGGAGCAGCCAGTGTGAGCCTCCACAAATTCCAAAGCGACAAGCGAAGATTAAGAGTCTAGAAGGATCCCGGGGCTTGTTTTTACCACCCCGCCTCATCCAAGCACCATCAGGCGCACATGAAATAGGCAGCACTTTCGTCGCTGTTTTCCACCCAACACACACTTGCAGAACAAATTAGTGTACAGTGTGACAAAAATTAAAATTGTCATAGTGAAAAAAAGGTCAAAAAAAAAAAAAACAAAACAAAAAGAGGGATAAGAAAAATATAATAAGTTTAGCGCAGTGAATTAAATGAAGAAAACTAGAAAAAAATTAAAAATTAGTGTTATACAGAAGATTTTGTAGAAAAAAAGAGATAAAGTTAGTTACAAAAGCCTAATATAAGGTTAGACGAACTTGCAAATAGTTAAAAGTAATTACAAGGAACGATAGAAATAAAGGAAAATTACAAGTAAAAAAAAAGTATATAACACATTTAAACACACGTAAACAAAAAAAAAATAAATAAAAAACTAATAATCAATTGAAAGTTACTTAAAAACGATATGTGAAAATATTTGGTGCATATGTAGGCATACAGTCTTTCCCCACAAAACGAAAACAAAAAAACATAAAATTAGTTAAAAACCAAAAAATTAATAAATAAATTTTGGTTAATAAAAATATTCAAACTAAATTTTGCGGCAACCGAACGGTTTTATAGCCCAAAAACAAAACCACAGCAAGAAATTTGTCAAACAAATATTCCAACTGCATCAACACCGCTGAAAGGCCCGAATATCTTTGTTGCCTTTGTTATTGTTAATTTTTTTTGCTTTGATTTGCAACCAAGACAAATCGGCATATCAGTGGGCATAATTACCTACCTACTGTATAAACGTATGTACATACATCGGTACACCTGTTGTGCGTACTTATGTATGTAAATTCGTAAAAATCGTTTTGTGGCTAAAAAGGGTTTACACAACTATGTATGTAAAGCCGAGATGGGCACATTAAGTTAAAAAAATGTACGTTCAATAGCTTACATTTTTTTCTTTAAGATTTAATTATTTATCATAATTATTTAGTTGGTTTGCGTGAATACAAACAAAACAACCAACTTTATTATGCAAAATGTATAAAAATTAATAAAAACAAGTAAAGAAGGTTAAATTCGGGTGTAACCGAACATTACATACTCAGTTGAGAGCTATGGTGACAACATAAGGGAAAATAACCATGTAGGAAAATGAACTGAGGGAAACCCTGGAATGTGTTTGTATGACATGTCTATCAAATGAAAGGCACTAAAGAGTATTTTATGACGGAGTAGGCCATAGTTCTATAGGTGGACGCCATTTAGGGATATCGCCATAAAGGTAGGCCAGGGGTGACCCTAGAATTTGTTTGTACAATATGGGTATCAACAGAAAGGTGTTAATGAGTATTTTAAAGGGAGTGATCCTTAGTTCCATAGGTGGACGCCGTTTCGAGATATCGCCAAAAAGGTGGACCAGGGGTGACCCTAGAATTTGTTTGTACGATATGGGTATCAAATTAAAGGTATTAATGAGGGTTTTAAAAGGGAGCGGTGGTAGTTGTATAGGTGGTCGCCTTTTCAGAGATATCGCCCTAAAGGTGGACCAGGGGTGACTCTAGAATGCGTTTGTACAATATGGGTATCAAACGAAAGGTGTTAATGAGTATTTTAAAAGGGAGTGGGCCTTAGTTCTATAGGAGGAAGCCGTTTCGAAATATCGCCATAAAGGTGGACCAGGGGTGACTCTAGAATGTGTTTGTACGATATGGGTATAAAATTAAAGCTATTAATGAGGGTTTTAAAAGGGAGTGGTGGTAGGCGTATAGGTGGACGCCTTTTCGAGATATCGGCATAGGTGGACCAGGGTGACCCAGAACATCATCTGTTGGATACCGCTAATTTATTTATATATGTAATACCTGCCAAGATTTCAAGGGTTTTTTATTTCGCACTGCAGAAATTTTTCATTTTCTTCTACTTAATATCGTAGGTGTCACAACCATTTTACAAAGTTTTTTCTAAAGTTATATTTCGCGTCAATAAACCAATCCAATTACCATGTTTCACCCCTTTTTTCGTATTTGGTATAGAATTATGGAATTTTTTTTTCATTTTTCGTAATTTTCGATATCGAAAAAGTGGGCGTGGTCATAGTCGGATTTCGTTCATTTTTTATACCAAGATAAAGTGAGTTCAGATAAGTACGTGAACTAAGTTCAGTAAAGATATGTCGATTTTTGCTCAAGTTATCGTGTTAAGGGCCATGCGGAAGGACAGACGGACGACTGTGTATAAAAACTGGGCGTGGCTTCAACCGATTTCGCCCATATTCACATAAAACAGTTAACGTCATAAAATCTATGCCCCTACCAAATTTCAAAAGGATTGGTAAATTTATATTCGACTTATGGCATTAAAGGTATCCTAGACAAATTAAATGAAAAAGGGCGGAGCCACTCCCATTTTGAAATTTTCTTTTATTTTTGTATTTTGTTGCATCATCACTGGAGTTGGATGTTGACATAATTTACTTATATACTGTAAAGATATTAAATTTTTTGTTAAAATTTTACTTAAAAAAAAATTTTTTTTAAAGTGGGCGTGGTCCTTCTCCGATTTTGCTAATTTTTATTAAGCGTACATATAGCAATAGGAGTAACGTTCCTGCCAAATTTCATCATGATATCTTCAAAGACTGCCAAATTACAGCTTGCAAAAATTTTAAATTACCTTCTTTTAAAAGTGGGCGGTGCCACGCCCATTGTCCAAAATTTTACCAATTTTCTATTCTGCGTCATAAGTTCAACCCACCTACCAAGTTTTATCGCTCTATCTGTCTTTGGTAATGAATTATCGCACTTTTCGGTTTTTCGAAATTTTCGATATCGAAAAAGTGGGCGTGGTTATAGTCCGATATCGTTCATTTTAAATAGCGATCTGAGATGAGTGCTCAGGAACCTACATACCAAATTTCATCAAGATACCTCAAAATTTACTCAAGTTATCGTGTTAACGGACGGACGGACGGATGGACGGACATGGCTCAATCAAATTTTTTTTCGATCCTGATGATTTTGGAAGTCTATATCTATCTCGATTCCTTTATACCTGTACAACCAACCGTTATCCAATCAAACTTAATATACTCTGTGAGCTCTGCTCAACTGAGTATAAAAAAAAAAAGAGACAATCATAATCATCCGGTGAAATCAAAGAGGGCAACAAGGGGAATCGCATACACATACAAACATTATATACCCCTTCTCTGCGGGGGTAGGTTACATAAATTTTTGGCGCCCAACGTGTGTGGCTAGCTAATATAAACTTTTGAGTCAGCTGTTGCAAACTAAGGCTCGCTGAGGCCAGCCATTTCCTTCCCAAATGTTAAGATGCAAACACCAAATCTCTGTTGATTTGATTATGATCTTGTGTAGACTTACACACACATAGGTAGAATCAATAATTAGCTTTTTGTTAGCTGCCGCACACCTTTTGGTTGTGTTAAAGTAAATTTTTATTGAATTATTCATATTAAACTAATATCGCATCACACAAATTGCTGCGCATAAAAGTTGTCCAACTAAATTTCAATACGCATTATACTCAGATGTAACTGAAATATGTGTCTATGTTTCACCCTCTACTGCTATGTGTGTCCACAATTCATCGCAACTGATTCAGCTATATGTTATACCCTATGTCCATCAGAGGGTTGTGTCTCCGATTTCGGTACACCCTGTGCTGTAGCTAGTTATTTCACCACTGCCGCTAGATGGGTCTCCTAAGCATTATCTAAGCGAGGGTAAGCGTTTTTTACGCGCAAACGTAAACGTATACGCGTGTGAAAAAAACACGGCTAATATACATTAGTAATACTGAGATAGTCAGGTTTGGAAAAACATCTTCTCCATACCAGATTATAAAAGTAAGTAATTCTAACTGAGTTTTAGGTTAAATTTTGCGACGTAATATTTTGCATACACATATTTCGATAAAAAGTTCTGGTCCACCGAAATCTGTATTACAAAATTCACCCAAGTCCTTACAATTTCGTCGTTATTATCCCTGTTTAACAAATTTCCAACTTCTGAGAGAAATCCAAATATAAAATTAAAGTAATTTAGTCCGTAAATCTTGTACGTATTTCTTGTTGGAGACGATCGAGAACACTTTTCATAACGCGAGAAATTTCACATTAGCCGATTTTCCGAGCATTTTGCGGCGCCTTCTTACACGGTTTACTATATCAATAACAGATTTTTCACAAAGAGACTTCGCTTTTTCTATTGCTTCTTCACACAGAGAGTGTCTCGAATTTCGGACAGTTCAGTCGGTAATGATTTAAGATCATGATACGCTTCTCTAAAATTCACCACACGATCAATCCTACTTACGATTTCATACCAGAAATGAATGAACTTTATGAAACTAAAATTTAGTATATTTATCAGCAGAACTGTAGCTTCGCTTCTGGTGTCACTTGTGGTGTTAATGTCCTCTGGTAAGTGTTCTACTACATTATCTAGCCCGTCGACGATAACGCTAACCGCTTGTATTCTGGCGCTCCATCGTTTCAGATTCACTTTTGACAGTTTTTGTTCAAGCATTTTTTAATAATTCCCATCGTAACGTGGAACGTGGGAAAAAAGATATATGCTTTCAAGTATTCCACAACCTGTCGCAAGTGTTCCGGATATATGTATGTTTTTTTAGTATAGAATTCTTTTTCAGAAATCAGTTATAATAAAAATACAAATTATCCAGGAAGTTCTGCTTTTCGGAAAATTTGGCACCCCCCTGTGAGTAGCGTCCGGGGCAAGATGCCTCCCCCCCTCACTGCTCCACTGATTCATGGTTCGATTTACCTGAAATTTAGTACAAAGGTAGCCCTTTGCTTAAATTAGTATTTACGTTATTATCTTTGCCGAGAAATGGACTAGGAACCGACTGGGACTTGGACTGAAACTGGAATTGGGAATAAGGGATTGAGAAGAAAAAGAACTAGAAAGAAGTGAGGGACCAAAGTTAGGGCAGAACAGTGATAACGATACTTTTTCCGGAAAGTGGACCAGGGACCAATCTATTCGAACAATTTCTATTCATGGTTCGATTTGCCGGAAATTTGGTATATAGGAAATTTGGTATATAGTTTGCCAAAATTTGTATTTACGTCATTATTTTTGCAGATAAGTGGACTAGGACCGACTTGGACTTGGACGGTAACTGGAACTGGGAATAAAGGATGGAGAAGAAAAAGAACTAGAGAGAAGAGAAGAGGGAAGGATAAAGAGACTGAGAAAGAGATCGAGTTGGATGGAGATAGATAGGAAAAGATGGAGCGGAAAAGAATGAGGGAAAAGACGGAGAAGAAGAGAAAGAGAAAGGCGGAGGGAGGAGTAAATAAAAGGATAAGTGAAAGCGGGAGTTATGCTGATGAGCCGATGTTAAGGCAGAACAACGTCTGTCGGGTGTGCTAGTTTAGCATAAAATGATACTAGCACCTTCTAAAATGGTCCAAATCGATCAACATACTTTTTTTATGAAAGTGGTAGCGAACGCAATTTGCATATTACCACTTATCTTGGCTCATAGCAGGTAAAAAAACTTAAAAAAGGTAATCGGGTTTATGAACTGATTTGGTCATTTCAGGTGGGCATTTTTATTAAAAAAAATTATTGGAGTCAGCAGATTTTCACTGAGAATTTTTTCAAGGCAGAAATACCCCCGGAGAGTTTGGGAAACTACTGCCGAGAGGCAAACATGCCTAGACAAACTTTTTTCTAATTGAAATAATTTTTTCTAACTGAAACAACTTTTTCTGATTTTCCTTGGCCTGGAACTTGAGCTTAGGACCTTTGGCCTCGTGTACCTTAAGAAGCTCTCACGCGACTCATTGCGACTTTTAGGACCACCTTTACATTGCCATCAGCTTCTTATATCAAATACTGAGGTTAGTTCTTTTTCTTACATAAAAATACTGAACTATTAGACAAGTAAAACAAACAATAAAAACAAGAGTTGTCCATAGTGCGGGATATCGGACATTCCATACAATAAAAATGCTTGTATATCATTAATATGATTTGGGATTGATGCTTTCCAAAACTATTACTATAATCCATAAAATCGAGTTGCTTCTATTAATTACATCAATCCGTAGGAACGATACTTATATATATTTTTTTAACTTACAAAGCTATAACTAAATTAAATCATTTAATCATATTTCAGGCACTTATACCCATTTTTTACGCTGGGCACGAGTCTCTGGTCAAACATGTTCCATTATACTTCCTTTTTGATAAAATGGGGTCGTACATCCCAAAATTGGTATAATTGGAACATACCCCCTGAGGGGTGCATTTCTATACTTTGGTATCCAACTCTCTTAAAAAGCAAGGTGCAGACAATCTTTTCTCATATAAGAGGTTATTGTAAAATGCTTCTATTTATTTAAATAATTTTTCAAAAACGGACAAAAACCAAATTTTCGGGTTCAAGCCATTTTTAAAAAAATATATTAATTATAGAGCCATCTTACAATTACCCTTTGTTTCATCTTGTATGTACCTTGTATTTTAAAAGAGATGGAAACGAAATTATTGAAATGCGTTCTAAGCTCAGGGGCATGTTCAAATTATAGCAATTTTGGGGTTTCGACCCTACTTAATCGAAAAGTGGCTATCATACAAATCCAGATGACCAGAAATTCGTGTCAGCGTAAAAACCCCTAAGACGACACTTCTTTTCACATTTTTCGCATAAAGTTTACAGATCAGGGTTATTATGGTCAAAAATATTATCAAATAACTTAATTTACCTATAGCTTTGTAAATTTTTTAAACAAGTTTCGTAATTAATGAAGGCAGTGTATACCAATGAAAGCAAAAAAAAAACTTTTGTTGGAAAGGTTTATTGGTGTATCGCGTGACGGGGTCTGCACTTTGAAAGAATAACGCAATTAAAAAAGTGCCATTTCTTCGATTTTATTAGTTTAGGAATAGGTTTGGTTTGATGGTGAATGAGGATAAAACAAAGTACCTGCTGTCAGCGCATACGCGCCTTGGCAACCACGCTACTGTTGGCAGCCATAATTTCGAAATAGTAAAAGACTTCGTTTATTTGGCAACCAGCATCAACACCAGCAACAACATCTCTACTGAAATCCAGCGAAGAATCAATCTTGCCAATAAATGCTACTTTGGACTAGGTTGGCAATTGAAAAGTAAAGTCCTCTCACGGCGAACGAAAATCATACTCTACAAGTCACTTATCGTACCCGTCCTGCTATATGGGGCAGAAGCATGGACCATGACAACAGCAGATGAAGCGGCTTTGGGAGTGTTCGAGATTCGAAAGATTTATGAACCTCTACGCGTTGGCGATGGCGAGTACCGAAGAAGATTTAATGATGAGCTGTACGAGCTATACGCAGACATCAACATAGTCCAGCGAATTAAAACCAGCGGCTGCGTGGCTAGGCCATGTTATGCGAATGAAAGATGATGCTCCGGGCAAGACAATGTTTCTATCGGAACCCGCCTATGGAAGCAGAGATAGAGGGCGGCCCCCACTCCGTTGGAAGGACCAGGTGGAAAACGATTTAAACTCCCTTGGTGTGACCAATTGGCGCCGGTTGGCGGAGCGAATGAGCGTCTGGCGTGCCTTGTTGGACGGCCACAACCGTTTAGACGGTTAAGCGCCAATTAAGTAAGTAAGTAAGTAGGAATAGGTTTGGGAAGCATTCCCAATCATGTTCAAAAAGAATATCGGAGGTGCAAGCTCGTCACGGTTAAAGTTGCTTCAGGACCACCGTGATAAATGTACAGAAACATAGAACAGAAAGTGTTCTGTACAGGAAAATATTATAAGTATAATACTTACCTGGTGCATCTTTTTGTAAACTAACGCTTTGAATAAAAAGTTCACTTCCGAGGTGATCTTTATCATCGAAAAGCAGTACGATAACAGAAGAAACCAGTTTTTGGTTGTAAAATTTGACTATTCCTTTTCTTTTCAACTGACAGTTAAGAATCCAATTCGGTAAATATGTACTGCAATATACAAAAAAAATACCAAATAGTTGATTCATTATATGATACGCAAAACAAATATATGCAAATAACTGATATTGGTGAAAATTTAAACCAAATTATCTTACTGAAGGGGTAATATCACCTGCACAAGTATAACAATACATTTTTTTAATACTAGACCTTCGATAAATGCATTGATTTTTAGGTAAAATTTTCCTTTAGTGCACCACGTTTTGACAATATACATATATAAGTAAAAGTTAGTAGAGAGATCCTCCTAGATGACAAAACTAAATTTTTTTATCTACCGGAGGATTCTAGTTTTTGCACGAAAAAAAAATTAATTATTTTTGCCTAGAGGAGCTTACGGGAGAGGAAATTTTCATACAATATAAAATTAATACTAATTTCTCCAACAAATGTAATTTAAAAAAAAAATTATATTCACTTTGTTGTGTTTTTGGCCGTCGGTATAAATAATTTTTGAATTTTCTGAGCTCACAGGTCGATTTAAAGAAAAACAATGTATGTTCTGTTTTTTATTTGTTCATTCGATATTTCGACTTTAGTTTGAAGTCATCATCAGACTGCAAAATAGCACGAAATCAATTAAATAACAAAAACAAAAATGTTATGTTTAGTTTTACTGGTCTGTAAATAATTAACTATTATATTAATTTATTTACTTCAAGACCAAGTTTGTTATTTTTTTAAAATGTATATTTTACAAGTTATATTATGTTAAATTATTATACATAGAAAACGAGTAAATTAGAAAAAAACAAAGTTCATAGACTGTATAGCCGACTATTTCAAAACCCATTACGGTTTATCATCCGCGATCCACACATTGAAGGCTTGAATTTTGCGCATCAGGCCATCCATGCACTTTGCAGGTTTCTATTTATTTATAACTTCTTTTCTACTGTTTGTTGTTTTTATTCTTTTACCACCGTCAATTGCGTGCTCCAATCTGGTGCTATTATCTCATTAGACGAGAATTTTTTGTTGCAGCCCATATGATTTTACTTTAAGCTCTCGCTTTCTATTTATAATAATTTAATATAATATAAATTGTAAAATATACATTTTACAAAAATTACAGACTTGGTCTTGAAGACAACAAATTAATATAATAATTAATTATTTACAGACCAGTAAAACCAAACATAACATTAAATACTTACAGTCTACGGAAAAAGCACCCTGGAATTCTAACAAAAGCGAGAGCTTAAAGAAAAACCATATGGGCTGCAACAAAGAATCCTCGTCTAATGAGATAATATCACCTGATTGGCGCACGCAATTGGCGGTGGTAAAAGAATAAAAACAACAAACAGTAGAAAACGAGTTATAAATAGAAACTTGCAAAGTGCATTTATGGCCTGATGCGCTAAACGTCAAACCTTCAATGCGTGGATCGCTGATGATAAACCGTCATTGATTTTTAAATAGTCGGCTATAGGGTCTATGAACTTTGGTTTTTTCTAATTTACTCGTTTTCTGTGCTAATAATTTAATATAATATAACTTGTAAAATATAAATTTTACAAAAATAACAAACTTGGTCTTGAAGACAACAAATTAATATAATAATTAATTATTTACACACCAGTAAAACCAAACATAACATTAAATACTTACAGTCTACGGAAAAAGCACCCTGGAATTCTAACAAAAGCGAGAGCTTAAAGAAAAACCATATGGGCTGCAACAAAGAATCTTCGTCTAATGAGATAATATCACCTGATTGGCGCACGCAATTGGCGGTGGTAAAAGAATAAAAACAACAAACAGTAGAAAACGAGTTATAAATAGAAACTTGCAAAGTGCATTTATGGCCTGATGCGCTAAACGTCAAACCTTCAATGTGTGGATCGCTGATGATAAACCGTCATGGGTTTTGAAATAGTCGGCTATGTGAGGCGTAGCATAAGCTGATTAAGGTTCAGTTGGTCTTATATATGACTATCAATAGAAATTTGACGCGTCCAACCCTTTATTGAATTGTCTGATCAAGGCCCTAGATTGACGAGGAGTGTGACGACTTTTACCTAGGACCTACCTAATTATTTTCTAGCTTAGAGTATTACTATTATTTCATGTAAGTATTGTTTTCAATAAAGCCGTATAACTTAAAAAATTGTTTTAATTATTTTATTTTCAAGTTTTTAGTCTTTATTTAATTGCCTATTATTTCTCATTCTATTTAGTTCATTTAGTGACTCATTATTACAAGGACTCTTTCCTGACAATTTGTTACAATCTAAGTCCTCAATACATAATCCTTCCAAAGACTTTACTCGGCTCTGCGCCACGCATGCTTGTCCCTCCTCCAACTCCAAAATATTTTGATGTCACTTCTACCGGACTGTATGTAATATTTGTTCCAAATATGAGCGAAATGGACCACAAATACGATTTTTGTGAATATCTGGATCCTTGCGCCACTAGCGACGATTTTTTCTCATTATATTCCAAGTTCCAAGCTTGTAGCTTATCGGGAAGTTGCTTAAATTTTAATTACAAAACTCGTTCACAACGGCCGTGCAGCCTGTCAAGTCAACCTAAATAAAACCGTTTAATTATTTACAGACCATTAAAACCAAACATAACATTAAATACTTTCAGTCTACGGAAAAGGCGCCCTGGAATTCTAACAAAATCGAGAGTTTAAAGAAAAACCATATGGATTGCAACAAAAAATCCTCGTCTAATGAGACAATAGCACCTGATTGGATCACGCAATTGACGGTGGTAAAAGAATAAAAACAACAAACAGTAGAAAACGAATTATAAATAGAAACTTTCAAATTGCATTGATGGCCTGATACGCTAAACGTCAAGCCTTCAATGTGTGGATAGCTGATGAAAAACTGTCATGGGTTTTGAAGTAGTCGGCTATATGGTCTATGAACTTTGTTTTGTTCTGATTTACTCGTTTTCTATGTATAATAGTTTAATATAATATAACTTGTAAAATATACATTTTCAAAAATAACAAACTTGGTCTTGAAGACAACAAATTAATATAATCATATATATTCAGCCCTATTCTGCATTTCGACTTTGATTGGAATTTTTTCGATTTGGCAATTTTGGTATTCTGTGTTCCCATCTCTTTCGATCCAACTTCAAATCGTTTGATTTTGTGTATTCTGCATTGCGATCGTAGTTCCGTTTTGCTATGTTGCAAATTTGTTGGCAGAAAAATATTTTCTTTTTATTTTTTATTAATTTATAACAGAATTTTGACAAAAATTTAAGTAAAAGTTGCTAAGAAACGTAAAAATTTTGATGATGACCGTTTTTAATATGTTTCCAGGTCAAAAACAACATGTCGATGTCGAAGTCCTTGGACGTATTTGCCCCGCAAAGTATCTAACACATACTTGAAAGCATCCTTATTAAGTCGAAAGTTTTTTTGAACCTAAATAAGAAAATAAGTCATTAAACTTTACCACTTTTAAGTTCAATTTCTTACAATTCATCACTCATTTCAAATAGATTACATAAATCTCGCAATATTTGCCTGTCCATTCTCGCCTGGCCATTTTCGTATGCGTTGCTTTCCAACTCCACAAATAATGCCGCGGCTATTGATTGCAGTTAGCTATAATTTGTGTCTGTTCGTTGGGTCCAGTTATATGCCAAAGCAAGCTGCCGGAGTAGAGGAAGGTGAATCGAAAACGTAAACAATCCTTGCGGAAAGAATTAATAAATCTGCATAAAGTATTTTAGGCCAGTGCAATGAAATTAGCATCCATAAAATTCAGAAAATGTCAACTATATTCGAGCAGGAATCCGTTTTAACAAAACTTGGTGGCCACGGCAGGGAAGTGGCCAAAAGAACGGCAAAAACACACATATAATTATGAAAGCACTTCACTCAAAAAAATATAACATTGCGGCAATATATTCTATTGCTTTTTTTTGTACAAAATGGCGTGGATAATAAAATATAAACGTTTTTCAGTGTTTTTTACAAATTTTCTTTAATTTATTTTATTCCAATGTTCACACATTCCGTACAAACAGCTGATTTCGAAAAATCATTTGCTCTTCCTCTTCTCGTTACGATTCCGTCGTAATGCAGAATACCCAACATCGATTAAAGTGGAGCGTAGAACGGGAACGTAATCGAAATGCAGAATAGGGGTGATTATTTCTAATTGCTGTTTTTATGTACGGGTCCCTTTTTCGCTCTTATTTGGAACCCAAATCTATAAACAAAACTTTGGTTGTAAAGATGGAGATTCGAGCTATTAGCGTGCTTTCGGCAATTTTGGTCATAGTACTTTTGTTTAGCTATATTTTATTAATATAATTTGATAAAAATTACGCGTTTGAGAGCACACAAAAGAATTCTATTTGTACTATGGCACTATTGTGAATATTTGCACTGCAATACCGGCAGTTGCTATTGTACCCTATATGGCAGCGCAAGCAGTAACTTTTAATTGACTGACAGCAGTTGCTATTATATGCTAGATGCACCGCAAGCTGTAAGTTAATAGAACAGCTGATTTCTGTTGATATTTTATAAGTGACTTTTATATTGGTTGCGCAAGATGCGTACGGGTCAGGCTCGTAATTAATTATTTACAGGCCAGTAAAACCAAACATAACATTAAATACTTTCAGTCTACGGAAAAACACCCTGGAATTCTAACAAAAGCGAGAGCTTAAAGAAAAACCATATGGGCTGCAACAAATAATCCTCGTCTAATGAGATAATAGCACCTGATTGGCGCACGCAATTTACGGTGGTAAAATAATAAAAACAACAAACAGTAGCAAACGAGTTATAAATAGAAACTTGCAAAGTGCATTGATGGCCTGATGCGCTAAACGTCAAGCCTTCAATGTGTGGATCGCTAATGACCGTAATTGATTTTGAAATAGTCGGCTATAGGGTCTATGAACTTTGTTTTTTTCTAATTTACTCGTTTTCTATGCTAATAATTTAATATAATATAACTTGTCAAATATACATTTTACAAAAATAACAAACTTGGTATTGAAGACAACAGATTAATATAATAATAAAAAAGAAAAATTTAAGTTATACGGTTTTATTGAAAACAATACTTACATGAAATAATAATAATACTAAAAGCTAGAAAATAATTAGGTAGGTCCCAGGTAGAAGTCGTCACACTCCTCATCAATTTAGGGCGTTGATGACAATTAAATAAAAGCGTTGGGCGCGTGAAATTTCTAAAAATGTGAGGCGTGGCATAACCTGATTAAGGTTCAGTTGGTCTTATAGAAATTTGACGAGGCCAACGCTTTTATTGAATTGTCTGATCAACGCCCTAGATTGATGAGGAGTGTGACGACTTGTAACTAGGACCTACCTAATTATTTTCTAGATTTTAGTATTATTATTTCATGTAAGTATTGTTTTCAATAAAACCGTATAACTTAAAATTTTTTTTAAATTAATTTATTTTCAAGTTTTTAGTCTTTATTTAATTGCCTATTATTTCTGACAATTTGTTACAATCTAAGTCCTCAATACATAATCCTTCCAAAGACTTTACTCGACTCTGCGCCACGTATGCTTGTCCCTCCTCCAACTCCAAAATATTTTGATGTCACTTCTACCGGACTGTATGTAATATTTGTTGAAAATATGAGCGAACTCGGACCACAAATACGATTTTTGTGAATATCTCGATCCTTGCGCCACCTAGCGTCGATTTTTTTTCATAGGTCGCTTTATATTCTTGTATGTATTATGTGTTCCAAATATGAACGAAATCGGACCACAAATACAATTTTTGTGATTATCTCGATCCTTGCGCCACCTAGCGACGATTTTTTTCATAGCTCGCCTTCTATTCTTGCATGTATTATGTGTTCCAGATATGGACCAAATAGGACCACAAATACGATTTTTGTGAATATCTTGATCTTTGCGCCACCTAGCGGCGATTTTTTTCATAGGTCGCTTTCTATTCTTATATGTATTGTGTTCCAAATATGAGCCAAATCGGATCACAAATACGATTTTTGTGATTATCTCGATCCTTGCGCCACCTAGCGGCGATTTTTTTTTTCATAGGCCGCTTTCTATTCTTACTTGTATTATGTGTTCCAAATACGGACCAAATCGGACCACAAATACGATCCTTGCGCCACCTAGCGACGATTTTTTTCTCATTATTGCATTGTCATCGAGTTCTGAACTATATTCCAAGTTTCAAGCTTGTAGCTTATCGGGAGGTTACTTAAATTTTAATTACAAAATTCGTTCACAACGGCCGTGCAGCCGTGCAGCCTGTCAAGTCAACCTAAATAAACATAACATAAAACATAACAATAAATACTTTCAGTCTACGGAAAAAGCACCCTGGAATTCTAACAAAAGCGAGAGCTTAAAGAAAAACCATATGGATGCCAACAAAAAATCCTCCTCTAATGAGATAATAGCACCTGATTGGCGCATGCAATTTACGGTGGTAAAAGAATAAAAACAACAAACAGTAGAAAACGAGTTATAAATAGAAACTTGCAAAGTGCATTGATGGCCTGATGCGCTAAACGTCAAGCCTTCAATGTGTGGATCGCTGATGATAAACCGTCATGGGTTTTGAAATAGTCGGCTATACGGTCTATGAACTTTGTTTTTTTTTCTAATTTACTCGTTTTCTATGTATAATAATTTAATATAATATAACTTGTAAAATATATATTTTACAAAAATAACAAACTTGGTCTTGAAAACAACAAATTAATATAATAATAAAAAAGAAAAATTTAAGTTATACGGCTTTAATGAAAACAATACTTACATGAAATAATAATAAAACTAAAAGCTAGAAAGTAATTAGGTAGGTCCTAGGTACAAGTCGTCACACTCCTCATCAATCTAGGGCGTTGATCAGACAATTAAATAAAAGCGTTGCGCGCGTGAAATTTCTAAAAAATGTGAGGCGTAGCATAACCTGATTAAGGTTCAGTTGGTCTTATATATGACTATCAATAGAAATTTGACGCGTCCAACGCTTTTATTGAATTGTCTGACCAAGGCGCTAGATTGACGAGGAGTGTGACGACTTTTACCTAGGACCTACCTAATTATTTTCTAGCTTTTAGTATTATTATTATTTTATGTAAGTATTTTTTTAAATAAAACCGTATAACTAAAATTTTTTTTTTTAATTATTTTATTTTCAAGTTTTTAGTCTTTATTTAATTGCCTATTAATTCTCATTCTATTTAGTTCATTTAGAGACTCATTATTACAAGGACTCTTTCTAGACAATTTGTTACAATCTAAGTCCTCAATACATAATCCTTCCAAAGACTTTACTCGACTCTGCGCCACGTATGCTTGTCCCTCCTCCAACTCCAAAATATTTTGATGCCACTTCTACCGGACTGTATGTAATATTTGTTCCAAATATGAGCGAAATCGGACCACAAATACGATTTTTGTGAATATCTTGATCCTTGCGCCACCTAGCGGTGATTTTTCTTTTTCAAAGGTCGCCTTCTATTCTTGTATGTATTATGTGTTCCAAATATGAGCCAAATCGAACCACAAATACGATTTTTCGCTCTTTGCGCCATCTAGCGGCGATTTTTTTTCATAGGTCGCTTTCCATTCTTGTTGTCTTATGTGTTCCAAATATGAGCCAAATCGGACCACATATACGATTTTTGTGAATATCTCGATCTTTGCGCCACCTAGCGGCGATTTTTTTTTCATAGGTCGCTTTCTATTCTTGTTGTCTTATGTGTTCCAAATATGAGCCAAATCGAACCACAAATACGATTTTTGTGAATATATCGATCTTTGCGCCATCTAGCGGCGATTTTTTTCATAGGTCGCTTTCTATTCTTGTTGTCTTATGTGTTCCAAATATGAGCGAAATCGGACCACAAATACGATTTTTGTGAATATCTCGATCCTTGCGCCACCTAGCGGTGATTTTTTTTTCAAAGGTCGCCTTCTATTCTTGTATGTATTATGTGTTCCAAATATGAACCAAATCGGACCACAAATACGATTTTTGTGAATATCTCGATCCTTGCGCCACCTAGCGGTGATTTTTTTTTCATAGGTCGCCTTCTATTCTTGTATGTATTATGTGTTCCAAATATGAGCCAAATCGAACAACAAATACGATTTTTGTAAATATCTCGATCTTTGGGCCATCTAGCGACGATTTTTTTTTATAGGTCGCCTTCTATTCTTGTTTGTATTATGTGTTCGAAATATGAGCCAAATCGAACCACAAATACGATTTTTGTGAATATATCGATCTTTGCGCCATCTAGCGGCGATTTTTTTCATAGGTCGCTTTCTATTCTTGTTGTCTTATGTGTTCCAAATATGAGCCAAATCGGACCACATATACGATTTTTGTGAATATCTCGATCTTTGCGCCACCTAGCGGCGATTTTTTTATAGGTCGCCTTCTATTCTTGTATGTATTATGTGTTCCAAATATGAGCCAAATCGAACCACAAATACGATTTTTGTGAATATCTCGATCTTTGCGCCATCTAGCGGCGATTTTTTTCATAGGTCGCTTTCTATTCTTGTTGTCTTATGTGTTCCAAATATGAGCCAAATCGGACCACATATACGATTTTTGTGAATATCTCGATCTTTGCGCCACTTAGCGGCGATTTTTTTTCATAGGTCGCTTTCTATTCTTGTTGTCTTATGTGCTCCAAATATGAGCGAAATCGGACCACATCTCGATCCTTGCGCCACATAGCGGCGATTTTTTTTCATAGGTCGCTTTCTATTCTTGCATGTATTGTGTGTTCCAAATAGGTTCCAAATTTCATAAGTTGCTTTCTATCCTTGTATGTATTATGTGTTCCAAATATGAGCCAAATCGGACCACAAATACGATTTTTGTAAATATCTCGATCCTTGCGCCACCTAGCGGCGATTTTTTTATAGGTCGCTTTCTATTCTTGCATGTATTGTGTATTCCAAATATGGACTAAATCGGACCACAAATACGATTTTTTTTAATATCTCGATCTTTGCGCCACCTAGCGGCGATTTTTTCATAGGTCGCTTTCTATTCTTGTATGTATTATGTGTTCCAAATATGAGCCAAATCGGACCACAAATACGATTTCCGTAAATATCTCGATCCTTGCGCCACCTAGCGGCGATTTTTTCATAGTTTCTATTCTTGCATATATTGTGTGTTCCAAATATGGACTAAATCGGACCACAAATACAGTTTTTGTGAATATCTCATCCTTGCGCCACCTAGCGGCGATTTTTTTATAGGTCGCTTTCTATTCTTACATGTATTATGTGTTCCAAATATGGACCAAATCGGACCACAAATACGATTTTTGTGATTATCTCGATCCTTGCGCCACCTAGCGGCGATTTTTTTCATAGGTCGCTTTCTATCCTTGTATGTATTATGTGTTCCAAATATGAGCCAAATCGGACCACAAATACGATTTTCGTAAATATCTCGATCCTTGCGCCACCTAGCGGCGATTTTTTTTATAGGTCGCTTTCTATTCTTGCATGTATTATGTGTTCCAAATATGGACCAAATCGGAACACAAATACGATTTTTGTGATTATCTCGAACCTTGCGCCACCTAGCGGCGATTGTTTTTCATAGGTCGCTTTCAATTCTTGTGTGTATTATGTGTTCCAAATATGAGCGAAATCGGACCACATCTCGATCCTTGCGCCACATAGCGGCGATTTTTTTTCATAGGTCGCTTTCTATTCTTGCATGTATTGTGTGTTCCAAATAGGTTCCAAATTTCATAAGTTGCTTTCTATCCTTGTATGTATTATGTGTTCCAAATATGAGCCAAATCGGACCACAAATACGATTTTTGTAAATATCTCGATCCTTGCGCCACCTAGCGGCGATTTTTTTATAGGTCGCTTTCTATTCTTGCATGTATTGTGTATTCCAAATATGGACTAAATCGGACCACAAATACGATTTTTTTTAATATCTCGATCTTTGCGCCACCTAGCGGCGATTTTTTCATAGGTCGCTTTCTATTCTTGTATGTATTATGTGTTCCAAATATGAGCCAAATCGGACCACAAATAAGGTTTTTGTGAATAGCTCGATCCTTGCGCCACCTATCGGCGATTTTTTTTCATAGGTCGCCTTCTATTCTTGTATGTATTATGTGTTCCTAATATGAGCCAAATCGGACCACAAATACAGTTTTTGTGAATACCCCGATCCTTGCGTCCTCTAGCAGCGATTTTTTTTCATAGGTCGCTTTCTATTCTTCTTGTATTATGTGTTCCAAATATGAGCCAATACCAAATACGATTTTTGGGAATATGTCGATCCTTCCGCCACCTAGTGGCGATTTTTTTCATAGGTCGCTTTCTATTCTTGCATGTATTACGTGTTTCTAATATGAGCGAAATCGGACCACAAATACGATTTTTGTGAATATCTCGATCCTTGCGCCACCTAGCGTCGATTTTTTCATAGGTCGCTTTCTATTATTGCATGTATTATGTGAGCCGTTTATTTTGAAAGTGGCATAAGTCATTTCCAACTCGTGGTCTTAAATGCATTGTTATTTTTGAACGAATGCATATATAGATGGTTATACAATTATAAAATAATAATAAGAATTGCATCTTTTGGATATTGGACTCTAACAAACTGGAGGCTAGGAGAGATGCAAACAAATTATCACTGAACCTAAACGACATGAAATGACTTATGCCACTTTCAAAATAAACGGCTCATGTGTTTCTAATATGAGCGAAATCGGACCACAAATACGATTTTTGTGAATATCTCGATCCTTGCGCCACCTAGCCTCGATTTTTTTCATAGGTCGCTTTCTATTCTTGCATGTATTATTATGTGTTCCAAATATGGACCAAATCGGACCACAAATACGATTTTTGTGATTATCTCGAACCTTGCGCCACCTAGCGGCGATTGTTTTTCATAGGTCGCTTTCAATTCTTGTGTGTATTATGTATTCCAAATATGAGCGAAATCGGACCACATGTCAATCCTTGCGCCACATAGCGGCGATTTTTTTTCATAGGTCGCTTTCTATTCTTGCATGTATTGTGTGTTCCAAATATGGACTAAATCGGACCACAAATGCGATTTTTGTGAATGTCTCGATCCTTGCGCTACCTAGCGCCGAGTTTTTTCATAGGTCGCTTTCTATTATTGCATGTCTTATTATGTGTTCCAAATATGGACCAAATCGGACCACAAATACTATTTTTGTGATTATCTCGATCCTTGTGTCACCTAGCGGCGATTTTTTTTCATAGGTCGCTTTCAATTCCTGTGTGTATTATGTGTTCCAAATATGAGCCAAATCGAACCACAAATACGATTTTTGTGAATATCTCGATCCTTGCGCCACCTAGCGGCGATTTTTTTCATAGGTCGCCTTCTATTCTTATATGTATTATGTGTTCCAAATATGAGCCAAATCGGACTACAAATAAAGTTTTTGTGAATATCTCGATCCTTGCGCCACCTAGCGGCGATTGTTTTTCATAGGTCGCTTTCTATTCTCGCATGTATTATATGTTCCAAATATGAGCGAAATCGGACCACAAATACGATTTTTGTGAATATCTCGATCCTTGCGCCACTAGCAACGATTTTTTTTCATAGGTCGCTTTCTATTCTTCTTGTATTATGTGTTCCAAATATGAGCCAAATCGGACCACAAATACGATTTTTGGGAATATCTCGATCCTTCCGCCACCTAGCGGCGATTTTTTTCATTGGTCGCTTTCTACTCTTGTATGTATTGTGTGTTCCAAATATGAGCCAAATCGGACAACAAATACGATTTTTTTGATTATCTCGATCCTTGCGCCACCTAGCTGCGATTTTTTTTCATAGGTCGCTTTCAATTCTTGTATGTATTATGTGTTCCAAACATGAGCGAAATCGGACGACAAATACGATTTTTATTAATATCTCGATCCTTGCGCCACCTAGGTTAGATTTTATTTCATAGGTCGCTTTCTATTCTTGCATGTACTGTGTGTTCCAAATATGGACTAAATCGGACCACAAATACGATTTTTTTGAATATCTCGATCTTTGCGCCACCTAGCGGCGATTTTTTTCATAGGTCGCTTTCTATTCTTGCATGTATTGTGTGTTCCAAATATGGACTAAATCGGACCACGAATACGACTGTTTGAATATCTCGATCTTTGCGCCACGTAGCGGCGATTTTTTTTCATAGGTCGCTTTCTATTCTTGTATGTATCATGTGTTCCAAATGTGGACCAAATCGGACCACAAATGCAATTTTTGTGATTATCCCGATCCTTGCGCCACCTAGCGGCGTTTTTTTCATAGGTCGCTTTCTATTCTTGCA
The DNA here is from genome assembly GCF_040869045.1 of Eurosta solidaginis. Taxonomy (NCBI): domain Eukaryota; kingdom Metazoa; phylum Arthropoda; class Insecta; order Diptera; family Tephritidae; genus Eurosta; species Eurosta solidaginis. The sequence goes on from NC_090319.1 coordinate 158,079,646, forward strand.
TGTATTATGTGTTCCAAATATGGACCAAATCGATCCACAAATAAGCTTTTTTGAATATCTCGATCTTTGCGCCACCTAGCGGTGATTTTTTTTCATAGGTCGGTGTCTATTCTTGCATGTATTATGTGTTCCAAATATGGACCGAATCAGAACACAAATACGATTTTTTTTAATATATCGATCTTTGCGCCACCTAGCGGTGATTTTTTCATAGGTCGCTCTCTATTCTTGTATGTATTATGTGTTCCAAATATTAGCCAAATCGGACCACAAATATACAGCCCAATTCTAAACCAAAATTCCGTGCGAGTTTTTTCCCTTCTCCCATTCCTCGTATTCTAAATAAAAATTCCTTGTGAGTTTTTTCACTTCTCCCTTTCCTCCTATTCTGAACAATGTTCGAAAAAGCGGAAACCGGTTATGGGAGAAAAGTAGGTATTATGAATGTGAGGGAGAGGGAGATTTCTTTGCCATTTCATAGGAGTTTTTTCACTTGTTAAATTAAAGGGAATGCATCAAAATAGTTAAAGGAAATTGGTTCTTTTAAGAAAGAACACTTATTTGTACAAATTTGTGCTAAAATATGTATTTACATTCTACCACAATATTCTCACTGTTAATACGACAACAACTACAACCACAATATTCTTTATTTTAAGTCGAAAAGTATATCATAAGCAACGGTAGAGCTCTTGGTATACATATTTGATGCAGCCATCCAGAAATTGCGCAAGGATTTTTTAATAAGTCGAAGGACGAATTCAACTCAACTTGGCCGCCAGAAAATTGCTTTGCTGAATGAAAGCAGGCAACTCCGGCAGATTTGTGTTATGTTCCGCTGTTGATGTTGCTGTGGCACCAATTCATTACTCATTTCAGTGAATACCACATGAAATGCAATAAATACTGTGCATTGTTTATATTTTATTTCTTAATTTCCAACAAATTTGCAACAATAATTAAACTTTTCAATTTTTTAAACAAAATAAGAAATGTGCAACGAAATTTCAATTGACAAAACAGCTGACTTCGAAAATTCGAAATTCCTACTCCCCAATTATTGTTCTCCCTAGGAGAACAGAATTGGAGGAATTTTTCCGCGGGAATAAAAAAATCCGCGGGAACAAAATTCCGCGAGAATATATAGAATTGGCGGCGATTTTTTTCATAGGTCGCCTTCTATTCTTGTATGTGTTATGTGTTCCTAATCTCGGTGAAATCGGACCACAAATACGATTTTTGTGATTATATCGATCCTTGCGCCACCTAGCGGCGATTTTTTTCATAGGTCGATTTCTATTCTGGCATGTATTATGTGTTCCAAATATGGACCAAATCGGACGACAAATAAGCTTTTTTTGAATATCTCGATCTTTGCGCCACCTAGCGGTGATTTTTTTCATAGGTCGCCTTCTATTCTTATGTGTTCTAAATATGGACCAAATCGGAACACAAATACGATTGTTTTAATATCTCGATTTTTGCACCACCTAGCGGTGATTTTTTCATAGGTCGCTTTCTATTCTTGTATGTATTATGTGTTCCAAATATGAACCAAATCGGACCACAAATACAGTTTTTGTGAATATCTCATCCTTGCGCCACCTAGCGGCGATTTTTGTTCATAGATCGCTTTCTATTCTTGCATGAATTGTGTGTTCCAAATATGGACTAAATCGGACCACAATTACGATTTTTTTGAATATCTTGATCTTTGCGCCACCTAGCGGCGATCTTTTTCATAGGTCGCTTTCTATTCTTGTACGTATTATGTGTTCCAAATATGAGCCAGATCGGACCACAAATACGATTTTTGTGAATATCTCGATCCTTGCGCCACCTAGTGGTGATTTTTTTCATAGGTCGCTTTCTATTCTTGTATGTGTTATGTGTTCCTAATCTGGGCGAAATCGGACCACAAATACGATTTTTGTGAATATCTCGATCCTTGCGCCACCTAGCGGTGATTTTTTTTCTATTCTTGTATGTGTTATGTGTTCCTAATCTGGGCGAATCGGACCACAAATACGATTTTTGTGAATATCTCGATCCTTGCGCCACCTAGTGACGATTTTTTTCTCATTATTGCATTGTCATCGGGTTCTGAACTATATTCCAAGTTTCAAGCTTGTAGCTTATCGGGAAGTTACTTAAATTTTAATTACAAAATTCGTTTACAATGGCCGTGCAGCCTGTCAAGTCAACCTAAATAAAATCGTTTAATTATTTACAGACCAGTAAACCCAGCCATAACCAGTAAAACCAAACATAACATTAAATACTTTCACTTTTCATACTTTACTTACATACATACATACTTTCAGTCTACGGAAAAAGCACCCTGGAATTCTAACAAAGCGATAGCTTAAAGAAAAACCATATGGGCTGCAACAAGAATCCTCGTCTAATGAGATAATAGCACCTGATTGGCGCACGCAATTGAAGGTGGTAAAAGAATAAAAACAACAAACAGTAGGTAACGAGTTATAAATAGAAACATGCAAAGTGCATTGATGGCCTGATGCGATAAACGTCAAGCCTTCAATGTGCGGATCGCTGATGATAAACCGTCATGTGTTTTGAAATAGTCGGCTATACGGTCTATGAACTTTGTTTTTTTTTCAAATTTACTCGTTTTCTATGTATAATAATTTAAAATAATATAACTTGTAAAATATACATTTTACAAAAATAACAAACTTGGTCTTGAAGACATCAAATTAATATAATAATTAATAAAATAATTTAAAAAAATTTTAAGTGATACGGTTCTATTGAAAACAATACTTACATGAAAATAATAATAATACTAAAAGCTAGAAAATATTTAGGTAGGTCCTAGGTACAAATCGTCACGCTCCTCATCAATCTAGGGCGTTGATCAAACAATTAAATAAAAGCGTTGGGCGCGTGAAATTTCTATAAATGTGAGGCGTAGCATAACCTGATTAAGGTTCAGTTGGTCTTATATATGATTTATATTTAAGAATTCATGAGCTTAACACCGGCTTATAATAATTGATTTCAATTATTATGTTTTCTAAGAGAAACTGAAAGAAAGAAACATTTACTGGCATATTGCGATGGACCATTTCGAAAACCGCCAACGTAATCATCATCAGGCATTTCGAAATGGTCCATCGCAATATGCCAGTAAATGTTTCTTTCTTTTCAGTTTCTCTTAGAAAACATAATAATTGAAATTCAAATTATTATAAGCCGGTGTTAAGCTCATGAATTCTTAAATATAAGTATAAACTGAACACACCATTAAACAAACATACATAAATATGTACAACTGAGCCCGAGTATACAAAGCTTCTAATTCGCAACGAAGAAGAACTTTACAAAACAAATCTACATGGCACACAAATCAATATAGAGACAAAATGTCTCAATTGTGTTGTTAGTGTAGAAATGAGAAAAACTGAATTAAGCATGAAAACAAATACCAGCAGGATGGCCTAGTGGTTAAAGGCTTCTGCAGTTTCACCATGTGATTCACGGTTCGAATCCCGGTGAAACCTTTGATAACATTACAAAATTGCCTGATGATGATTACGTTGGCGGTTTTCGAAATGGTCCATCGCAATATGCCAGTAAATGTTTCTTTGTTTTCAGTTTCTCTTAGAAAACATAATAATTGAAATTCAATTATTATAAGCCGGTGTTAAGCTCATGAATTCTTAAATATAAGTATAAACTGAACACACCATTAAACAAACATACTTATATATGATTATCAATAGAAATTTGGACGCGTCCAACGCTTTTATTGAATTGTCTGATCAACGCCCTAGATTAATGAGGAGTGTGACGACTTGTACCTAGGACCTAACTAGTTATTTTCTAGCTTTTAGTATTATTATTATTTCATGTAAGTATTGTTGTCAATAAATCCGTATAACTTAAATTTTTTTTTTATTATTTTATTTTCAAGTTTTTAGCCTTTATTTAATTGCCTATTATTTCGCATTCTATTTAGTTCATTTAGTGACTCATTATTACAAGGACTCTTTCCTGACAATTTGTTACAATCTATGTCCTCAATACATAATCCTTCCAAAGACTTTACTCGACTCTGCGCCACGTATGCTTGTCCCTCCTCCAACTCCAAAATATTTTGATGTCACTTCTACGGACTGTATGTAATATTTGCTCCAAATATGAACCAAATCGGACATCATAGGTCGCTTTCTATACATGTATGTATTATGTGTTCCAAATATGAGCCAAATCGGACCACAAATACGATTTTTATGAATATCTCGATCTTTGCGCCACAAGCGGCGATTTTTTTCATAGGTCACTTTCTATTCGTGCATGTATTATGTGTTCCAAATATGGACCAAATCGGACCACAAATACGATTTTTTCAATATCTCGATCTTTTTTTCATAGGTCGCCTTCTATTCTTGTATGTGTTATGTGTTCCTAATCTCGGCGAAATCGGACCACAAATACGATTTTTGTGATTATCTCGACCCTAGCGGCGATTTTTTCATAGGTCGCTTTCTATTCTGGCATGTATGTAGCATAACCTGATTAAGGTCAGTTGGTCTTATATATCATTATCAATAGAAATTTGACGCGTCCACGCTTTTATTGAATTGTCTGATCAACGCCCTAGATTAATGAGGAGTGTGACGACTTGTACCTAGGACCTACCGAGTTATTTCTAGCCTTTAGTATTATTATTATTTCATGTAAGTATTGTTTTCAATAAATCCGTATAACTTAAAATTTTTTTTTTTTATTTTATTTTCAAGTTTTTAGCCTTTATTTAATTGCCTATTATTTCGCATTCTATTTAGTTCATTTAGTGACTCATTGTTACAAGGACTCTTTCCTGACAATTTGTTACAATCTAAGTCCTCAATACTTAATCCTTCCAAAGACTTTACTCGACTCTGCGCCACGTATGCTTGTCCCTCCTCCAACTCCAAAATATTTTGATGTCACTTCTACCGGACTGTATGTAATATTTGCTCCAAATATGAGCCAAATCGGACATCATAGGTCGCCTTCTATTCATGTATGTATTATGTGTTCCAAATATGAGCGAAATCGGACCACAAATACGATTTTTGTGAATATCTCGATCTTTTCGCCACCTAGCGGCGATTTTTTTATAGGTCACCTTCTATTCTTGTATGTATAATGTGATCCAAATATGAGCCTAATCGGATCAAAAATACGGTTTTTGGGATTATCTCGATACTTGCGCCAACTAGCGGCGTTTTTTTCATAGGTCGGTAGCTGCACCAGAGGGCGAGAGGGGGCGGAGGGTGTCACTGCTCACTTTGTAAGCCTTCGACTTATTTGTCCCATTGAGTTTGTAATATTGCGTTTGGTATACGTAAAGTTATAATGTGTAAAAATTATTAAAAAGTAATTGTTCGAAGGGGTCATTGGGTAATGCACCAGCTACTTTTGAGAGACTCATGGACCAGGTACTGAAAGGACTACATTGGAAAACATGCTTGGTGTACCTACACGACATCATCGTTTTGGGAAAGAACTTTGAGGAACATCTAAAGAACTTAGAGGAAGTTTTCCATCGAATCGCTGGTGCCGGTCTGAAGCTGAAACCCAAAACGTGCCAAATATGAGCCAAATCGGACCACAAATACGATTTTTATGAATATCTCGATCTTTGCGCCACCAAGCGGCGATTCTTTTCATAGATCACTTTCTATTCTTACATGTATTATGTGCTCCAAATATGGACCAAATCGGACCACAAATACGATTTTTTTAATACCTCGATCTTTGCGCCACCTAGCGGCGATTTTTTTCATTGGTCCCTTTCTATTCTTGTATGTATTGTGTGTTACAAATATGAGCCAAATCGGACACCAAATACGATTTTTTTGATTATCTCGATCCTTGCGTCACCTAGCGGCGATTTTTTTCTCATTATTGGATTGTCATCGGGTTCTGAACTATATTCCAAGTTTCAAGCTTGTAGCTTATCGGGAAGTTACTTAAATTTTAATTACAAAATTCGTTTACAATGGCCGTGCAGCCTGTCAAGTCAACCTAAATAAAATCGTTTAATTATTTACAGACCAGTAAAACCAAACATAACATTAAATACTTTCAGTCTACGGAAAAAGCACCCTGGAATTCTAACAAAAGCGAGAGCTTAAAGAAAAGCCATATGGGCTGCAACAAAGAATTCTCGTCTAATGAGATAATAGCACCTGATTGGCGTACGCAATTAACGGTGGTAAAAGAATAAAAACAACAAACAGTAGAAAACGAGTTATAAATGAGCCGTTTATTTTGAAAGTGGCATAAGTCATTTCCAACTCATGGTCTTAAATGCATTCTTATTTTTGAACAAATGCATATATAGATGGTTCTACAATTATAAAATAATAATAAGAATTGCATCTTTTGGATATTGGACTCTAAAAAACTGGAGGCGAGGAGAGATACAAACAAATTACAACTGAACCTAAACGACATGAAATGACTTATGCCACTTTCAAAATAAACGGCTCAAATGGAAACTTGCAAAGTGCATTGATGGCCTGATGCGATAAACGTCAAGCCTTCAATGTGTGGATCGCTGATGATAAACCTTCATCTGTTTTGAAATAGTCGGCTATACGGTCTATGAACTTTGTTTTTTTTTTTTTTCAAATTTACTCGTTTTCTATGTATAATAATTTAAAATAATATAACTTATAAAATATGCCTATATGTCATAGTGTTGTATATAATATTGACCTTCCTGCGTTGTATATTGGAACTAGTCCACTTAAATTTGTTGACAGAGTGAAAAGTCTAGGTTTTATTGTGAACTGTAAACTTACTTGTAGTGACCATGTCAACAGGGTAGTTACCAATGTTTATGCCATATTACGGAAGTTAAGAGTCTCGGCCCCATTCACACCCGTTGAAACCAGGCGAAAACTTGTGCTGCAGTTAATTATTCCACTTATAACGTACGCTGATACAGTATATGGCAAAATGCACTCAGTGTCATACAACAAAGTTGCTGTAGCGTTTAACAATGCTACGAGATACGTTTACGGGATTGGTAGATATGATCACATATCTGCCTGGCGAACGAAAATTCTTGGGTACAGCCTTGAAAATTATTTATCCTCCAGGAATTGTTTCTTTATATACAAATTATTATTGTGGAAGACACCAAATTACTTATTCGAAAGGTTGAGAAAAGTGAGATCACTGAGACATCAGAGTCTGGTCGTACCATCGCATAATTACTTAACTTCATCTAGACTATTTTTCATTAGCGCGGTCAAATTATGGAATTCAATCCCAGATAATGTGAAGGCTGGACTAAATAGATTCAACTACAAGGATGTAATACTCAAGTACTTTAAAGCTGTATGAAAACAATGCAAAAACATTGTAAGGGTGTTTAAGATACCTGCTCCTCTTTTCCTTCCCCTTTTCCCACTTTGATCTTGACTATCTTTTCTTTCGTTAAGGTTAGATGTATTCTAAATTTGTTATTTAGATTTAAGTTAGAATATACATATTTCCACTGTTTTATGTTTAATAACCTAGTTGAAGTACTTCTAAAAGACTATATCTGGTCTTACTATGTACTACGTTGGTAAATAAATAAATAAATAAATATAAATATATAAATAAATATACATTTTACAAAAATAACAAACTTGGTCTTGAAGACATCAAATTAATATAATAATTAATAAAATAATTTAAAAAATTTTTAAGTTATACGGTTTTATTGAGAACAATACTTACATGAAATAATAATAATACTAAAAGCTAGAAAATAATTAGGTAGGCCCTAGGTACAAGTCGTCACACTCCTCATCAATCTAGGGCGTTGATCAGACAATTAAATAAAAGCGTTGGGCGCGTGAAATTTCTAAAAATGTGAGGCGTAGCATAACCTGATTAAGGTTCAGTTGGTCTTATATATGATTGTCAATAGAAATTTGACGCGTCCAACGCTTTTATTGAATTGTCTGATCAACGCCCTAGATTAATGAGGAGTGTTACGACTTGTACCTAAGACCTACCTAGTTATTTTCTAGCTTTTAGTATTATTATTATTTCATGTAAGTATTGTTTTCAATAAATCCGTATAACTTAATTTTTTTTTTTATTATTTTATTTTCAAGGTTTTAGTCTTTATTTAATTGCCTATTATTTCGCATTCTATTTAGTTCAATTAGTGATTCATTATTACAAGGACTCTTTCCTGACAATTTGTTACAATCTAAGTCCTCAATACATAATCCTTCCAAAGACTTTACTCGACTCTGCGCCACGTATGCTTGTCCCTCCTCCAACTCCAAAATATTTTGATGTCACTTCTACCGGACTGTATGTAATATTTGCTCCAAATATGAGCCAAATCGGACATCATAGGTCGCCTTCTATTCATGTATGTATTATGTGTTCCAAATATGAGAGAAATCGGACCACAAATACGATTTTTGTGAAATCTCGATCTTTGCGCCACCTAGCGGCGATTTTTTCATAGGTCGCCTTCTATAATTGTATGTATTGTGTGTTCCAAATATGAGTCAAATCGAACAACAAATACTATTCTTTTGATTATCTCGCTTTCAATTCTTGTATGTATTATGTGTTCCAAATATGAGCGAAATCGGACGACAAATACGATTTTTATTAATAAATCGATCCTCGCGCCACGTAGCGGCGATTTTATTTCATAGGTCGCTTTCTATTCTTGCATGTATTGTGTGTTCCAAATATAGACTAAATCGGACCACAAATACGATTTTTTTGAATATCCCGATCTTTGCGCCACCTAGCGGCAGTTTTTTTTCATAGGTCGCTTTCAATTCTTGTATGTATTATGTGTTCCAAATATGAGGCAAATCGGACCACAAATATAGTTTTTGTGAATATCTCATCCTTGCGCCACCTAGCGGCGATTTTTTTTCATAGGTCGCTTTCTATTCTTGCGTGTATTGTGTGTTCCAAATATGGACTAAATCGGACCACAATACGATTTTTTTGAATACCTCGATCTTTGCGCCAGCTAGCGGCAATTTTTTTTCATAGGTCGCTTTTTATTCTTGTATGTATTATGTCTTCCAAATATGAGCCAAATCGGACCACAGATACAATTTTTGTGAATATCTCGATCCTTGCGCCACCTAGCGGCGATTTTTTCATATATCGTCTTCTATTCTTGTATGTGTTATGTGTTCCTAATCTGGGCGAAATCGGACCACAAATACGATTTTTGTGATTATCTCGATCCTTGCGCCACCTAGCAGCGATTTTTTTTCATAGGTCGCTTTCTATTCTGGCATGTATTATGTGTTCCAAATATGGACCAAATCGGACCACAAATAAGCTTTTTTTTTGAATATCTCGATCTTTGCGCCACCTAACGATGATTTTTTTTCATAGGTCGCCTTCTATTCTTGTATGTGTTATGTGTTCCTAATCTGGGCGAAATCGGACCACAAATACGATTTTTGTGATTATCTCGATCCTTGCGCCACCTAGCGGCGATTTCTTTTCATAGGTCGCTTTCTATTCTTGCATGTATTGTGTGTTCCAAATATGGACTAAATCGGACCACAAATACGATTTTTTTGAGTACCTCGATCTTTGCGCCACCTAGCGGCAATTTTTTTTCATAGGTCGCTTTTTATTCTTGTATGTATTATGTGTTCCAAATATGAGCCAAATCGGACCACAGATACGATTTTTGTGAATATCTCGACCCTTGCGCAACCTAGCGGCGATTTTTTTCTTAGATCGCCTTCTATTCTTGTATGTTTTCCTAATCTGGGCCAAATCGGACCACAAATACGATTTTTGTGATTATCTCGATCCTTGCGCCACCTAGCAGCGATTTTTTTTCATAGGTCGCTTTCTATTCTGGCATGTATTATGTGTTCCAAATATGGACCAAATCGGACCACAAATAAGCTTTTTTGAATATCTCGATCTTTGCGCCACCTAGCGGTGATTTTTTTCATAGGCCGCCTTCTATTTTTGTATGTGTTATGTGTTCCTAATCTGGGCGAAATTGGACCACAAATACGATTTTTGTGATTATCTCGATCCTTGCGCCAACTAGCAGCGATTTTTTTTCATAGGTCGCTTTCTATTCTGGCATGTATTATGTGTTCTAAATATGGACCAAATCGGAACACAAATACGATTTTTTTTAATATCTCGATCTTTGCGCCACCTAGCGGTGATTTTTTCATAGGTCGCTTTCTATTCTTGCATGTATTATGTGTTCCAAATATGAGCCAAATCGGACCACAAATACAGTTTTTGTGAATATCTCATCCTTGCGCCACCTAGCGGCGATTTTTGTTCATAGGTCGCTTTCTATTCTTGCATGTATTGTGTGTTCCAAATATGGACTAAATCGGACCACAATTACGATTTTTTTTAATATCTCGATCTTTGCGCCACCTAGCGGCGATTTTTTTCATAGGTCGCTTTATATTCTTGTACGTATTATGTGTTCCAAATATGAGCCAAATCGGACCACAAATACGATTTTTGTGAATATCTCGATCCTTGCGCCACCTAGCGGTGATTTTTTTCATAGGTCGCCTTCTATCCTTGTATGTTTTATGTGTTCCTAATCTGGGCGAAATCGGACCACAAATACGATTTTTGTGATTATCTCGATCCTTGCGACAACTAGCGGCGATTTTTTTCATAGGTCGCTTTCTATCCTTGCATGTATTATGTGTTCCAAATATGGACCAAATCGGACCACAAATACGATTTTTGTGAATATCTCGATCCTTGCGCCACCTAGTGACGATTTTTCTCTCATTATTGCATTGTCATCGGGTTCTGAACTAAATGCCAAGTTTCAAGCTTGTAGCTTATCGGGAAGTTAATTAAATTTTAATTACAAAATTCGTTTACAATGGCCGTGCAGTCTGTCAAGTCAACCTAAATAAAATCGTTTAATCATTTACAGACCAGTAAAACCAAACATAACATTAAATACTTTCAGTCTACAGAAAAAGCACCCTGGAATTCTAACAAAAGCGAGAGCTTAAAGAAAAACCATATGGGCTGCAACAAAAAATCCTCGTCTAATGAGATAATAGCACCTGATTGGCGCACGCAATTGACGGTGGTAAAAGAATAAAAACAACAAACAGTAGAAAACGATTTATAAATAGAAACTTGCAAAGTGCATTGATGGCCTGATGCGATAAATGTCAAGCCTTCAATGTGTGGATCGATGATGATAAACCGTCATGTGTTTTGAAACAGTCGGCTATACGGTCTATGAACTTTGTTTTTTTTTTTTTCAAATTTACTCGTTTTCTATGTTATTATTTATAATAATATAACTTGTAAAATATACATTTTACAAAAATAAAAAACTTGGGCTTGAAGACATAAAATTAATATAATAATTAATAAAATAATTTAAAAAAGTTAAGTTATACGGTTTTATTGAAAACAATACTTACATGAAATAATAATAATACTAAAAGCTAGAAAATAATTAGGTAGGTCCTAGGTACAAGTCGTCACACTCCTCATCAATCTAGGGCGTTGATCAGACAATTAAATAAAAGCGTTGGGCGCGTGAAATTTCTAAAAATGTGAGGCGTAGCATAACCTGATTAAGGTTCAGTTGGTCTTATATATGATTATCAATAGAGATTTGACGCGTCCAACGCTTTTATTGAATTGTCTGATCAACGCCCTAGATTAATGAGGAGTGTGACGACTTGTACCTAGGACCTACCTAGTTATTTTCTAGCTTTTAGTATTATTATTATTTCATGTAAGTATTGTTTTCAATAAATCCGTATAACTAAAAAATTTTTTTTTATTATTTTATTTTCAAGTTTTTAGTCTTTATTTAATTGCCTATTATTTCGCATTCTATTTAATTCATTTAGTGACTCATTATTACAACGACTCTTTCCTGACAATTTGTTACAATCTAAGTCCTCAATACATAATCCTTCCAAAGACTTTACTCGACTCTGCGCCACGTATGCTTGTCCCTCCTCCAACTTCAAAATATTTTGATGTCACTTCTACCGGACTGTATGTAATATTTGCTCCAAATATGAGCCAAATCGGTTACGATTTTTGTGAATATCTCGATCTTTTCGCCACCTAGCGGCGATTTTTTCATAGGTCGCCTTCTATTCTTGTATGTATAATGTGTTCCAAATATGAGCCAAATCGGATCACAAATACGGTTTTTGTGATTATCTCGATACTTGCGCCAACTAGCGGCGTTTTTTTTTATAGGTCGGTAGGTGCACCAGAGGGCGAGGGGGGGGGGGGGCGCAGGGTGTCACTGCTCACTTTGTAAGCCCTCGACTTATTTGTCCCATTGAGTTTGTAATATTGCGTTTGGTATACGTAAAGTTATAATGTGTAAAAATTATTAAAAAGTAATTGTTCGAAGGGGTCATTGGGTAATGCACCAGCTACTTTTGAGAGACTCATGGACCAGGTACTGAAACGACTACATTGGAAAACATGCTTGGTGTACCTACACGACATCATCGTTTTGGGAAAGAACTTTGAGGAACATCTAAAGAACTTAGAGGAAGTTTTCCATCGAATCGCTGGTTCCGGTCTGAAACTGAAACCCAAAACGTGTTCTCTGTTCAAGAAGGAAGTTAGTTACTTGGATCATAAAGCAACGGCGGAGGGCATCTGCACCGCCAATGAAAATATAGGAGGGGAAAAGGATTGGACAGGACCACAGAATCTGCATGATTTAAGAAGTTTCCTTGGGCTGTGCACATATTACCGCCGATTTGTACCAAACTTTTCCAGCGAAGCCCATAGCCTCCATGAGCTTACAAGAAAAAATTGAGCTTTTGAATGGAAGAAGGAGCAAGAAGTAGCTTTCCAAACAGTGAAAGAGCGCTTTTGTTTCATAGGTCGCTTTCAATTCTTGTATGTATTATCTGTTCCAAATATGAGCGAAATCGGACCAAAAACACGATTTTTGTGAATATCTCGATCCTCGCGCCACCTAGCGGCGATTTTTTCATATATCGTCTTCTATTCTTGTATGTGTTATGTGTTCCTAATCTGGGCGAAATCGGACCACAAATACGATTCTTGTGATTATCTCTATCCTTGCGCCACCTAGCAGCGATTTTTTTTCATAGGTCGCTTTCTATTCTGGCATGTATTATGTGTTCCAAATATGGACCAAATCGGACCACAAATAAGCTATTTTTGAATATCTCGATCTTTTCGCCACCTAGTGGTGATTTTTTTTCATAGGTCGCCTTCTATTCTTGTATGTGTTATGTGTTCCTAATCTGGGCGAAATCGGACCACAAATACGATTTTTGTGATTATCTCGATCCATGCGCCACCTAGCGGCGATTTTTTTCATAGGTCGCTTTCTATTCTTGCATGTATTATGTGTTCCAAATATGGACTAAATCGGACCACAAATACGATTTTTTTGAATACCTCGATCTTTGCGCCACCTAGCGGCAATTTTTTTTCATAGGTCGCTTTTTATTCTTGTATGTATTATGTGTTCCAAATATGAGCCAAATCGGACCACAGATACGATTTTTGTGAATATCTCGATCCTTGCGCCACCTAGCGGCGATTTTTTTCTTAGATCGCCTTCTATTCTTGTATGTGTTATGTGTTCCTAATCTGGGCGAAATCGTACCACAAATACGATTTTTGTGATTATCTCGATCCTTGCGCCACCTAGCAGCGATTTTTTTTCATAGGTCGCTTTCTATTCTGGCATGTATTATGTGTTCCAAATATGGACCAAATCGGACCACAAATAAGCTTTTTTGAATATCTCGATCTTTGCGCCACCTAGCGGTGATTTTTTTTTTCATAGGTCGCCTTCTATTCTTGTATGTGTTATGTGGTCCTAATCTGGGCGAAATCGGACCACAAATACGATTTTTGTGATTATCTCGATCCTTGCGCCAACTAGCAGCGATTTTTTTTCATAGGTCGCTTTCTATTCTGGCATGTATTATGTGTTCTAAATATGGACCAAATCGGAACACAAATACGATTTTTTTAATATCTCGATCTTTGCGCCACCTAGCGGTGATTTTTTCATAGGTCGCTTTCTATCCTTGTATGTTTTATGTGTTCCAAATATGAGCCAAATCGGATCACAAATACGATTTTTGTGATTATCTCGATCCTTGCGCCAACTAGCGGCGATTTTTTCATAGGTCGGTAGGTGCACCAGAGGGCGATAGGGGGGGCGCAGGGTGTCACTGCTCACTTTGTAAGCCCTCGACTTATTTGTCCCATTGAGTTTGTAATATTGCGTTTGGTATACGTAAAGTTATAATGTGTAAAAATTATTAAAAAGTAATTGTTCGAAGGGGTCATTGGGTAATGCACCAGCTACTTTTGAGAGACTCATGGACCAGGTACTGAAAGGACTACATTGGAAAACATGCTTGGTGTACCTAGACGACATCATCGTTTTGGGAAAGAACTTTGAGGAACATCTAAAGAACTTAGAGGAAGTTTTCCATCGAATCGCTGGTGCCGGTCTGAAACTGAAACCCAAAACGTGTTCTCTGTTCAAGAAGGAAGTTAGTTACTTGGATCATAAAGCAACGGCGGAGGGCATCTGCACCGCCAATGAAAATATAGGAGGAGAAAAGGATTGGACAGGACCACAGAATCTGCATGATCTAAGAAGTTTCCTTGGGCTGTGCACATATTACCGCCGATTTGTACCAAACTTTTCCAGCGAAGCCCATAGCCTCCATGAGCTTACAAGAAAAAATTGAGCTTTTGAATGGAAGGAGCAAGAAGTAGCTTTCCAAAAAGTGAAAGAGCGCTTTTGTTTCATAGGTCGCTTTCAATTCTTGTATGTATTATCCGTTCCAAATATGAGCGAAATCGGACCACAAATAAGCTTTTTTGAATATCTCGATCTTTGCGCCACATAGCGGTGATTTTTTTTTCATAGGTCGCCTTCTATTCTTGTATGTGTTATGTGGTCCTAATCTGGGCGAAATCGGACCACAAATACGATTTTTGTGATTATCTCGATCCTTGCGCCACCTAGCAGCGATTTTTTTTCATAGGTCGCTTTCTATTCTGGCATGTATTATGTGTTCCAAATATGGACCAAATCGGATCACAAATAAGCTTTTTTTGAATATCTCGATCTTTGCGCCACCTAGCGGTGATTTTTTTTCATAGGCCGCCTTCTATTTGTATGTGTTATGTGTTCCTAATCTGGGCGAAATCGGACCACAAATACGATTTTTGTGATTATCTCGATCCTTGCGCCAACTAGCAGCGATTTTTTTTTCATAGGTCGCTTTCTATTCTGGCATGTATTATGTGTTCTAAATATGGACCAAATCGGAACACAAATACGATTTTTTTAATATCTCGATCTTTGCGCCACCTAGCGGTGATTTTTTCATAGGTCGCTTTCTATTCTTGCATGTATTATGTGTTCCAAATATGAGCCAAATCGGACCACAAATACAGTTTTTGTGAATATCTGGATCCTTGCGCCACCTAGCGGTGCTTTTTTTCATAGGTCGCCTTCTATCCTTGTATGTTTTATGTGTTCCAAATATGAGCCAAATCGGATCACAAATACGATTTTTGTGATTATCTCGATCCTTGCGCCAACTAGCGGCGATTTTTTTCATAGGTCGGTAGGTGCACCAGAGGGCGAGAGGGGGGGCGCAGGGTGTCACTGCTCACTTTGTAAGCCCTCGACTTATTTGTCCCATTGAGTTTGTAATATTGCGTTTGGTATACGTAAAGTTATAATGTGTAAAAATTATTAAAAAGTAATTGTTCGAAGGGGTCATTGGGTAATGCACCAGCTACTTTTGAGAGACTCATGGACCAGGTACTGAAAGGACTACATTGGAAAACATGCTTGGTGTACCTAGACGACATCATCGTTTTGGGAAAGAACTTTGAGGAACATCTAAAGAACTTAGAGGAAGTTTTCCATCGAATCGCTGGTGCCGGTCTGAAACTGAAACCCAAAACGTGTTCTCTGTTCAAGAAGGAAGTTAGTTACTTGGATCATAAAGCAACGGCGGAGGGCATCTGCACCGCCAATGAAAATATAGGAGGAGAAAAGGATTGGACAGGACCACAGAATCTGCATGATCTAAGAAGTTTCCTTGGGCTGTGCACATATTACCGCCGATTTGTACCAAACTTTTCCAGCGAAGCCCATAGCCTCCATGAGCTTACAAGAAAAAATTGAGCTTTTGAATGGAAGAAGGAGCAAGAAGTAGCTTTCCAAAAAGTGAAAGAGCGCTTTTGTTTCATAGGTCGCTTTCAATTCTTGTATGTATTATCTGTTCCAAATATGAGCGAAATCGGACCAAAAATACGATTTTTGTGAATATCTCGATCCTTGCGCCACCTAGCGGCGATTTGTTTTATAGCTCGCCTTCTATTCTTGCGTGTATTATGTGTTCCAAATATGGACCAAATCAGACCACAAATACGATTTTTTGAATATATCGATCTTTGCGCAACCTAGCGACGATTTTTTTATAGGTCTTTTCACAAATACGATTTTTGTGATTATCTCGATCCTTGCGCCACCTAGCGGTGATTTTTTTCATAGGTCGCCTTCTGTTCTTGTATGTGTTATGTGTTCCTAATCTGAGCGAAATCGGACCGCAAATAGGATTTTTGTGATTATCTCGATCCTTGCGCCACCTAGCGGCGATTTTTTTTCATAGGTCGCATTCCATTCTTGTATGTATTATGTGTTCCAAATACGGACCAAATCGGACCACAAATACGATTTTTGTGAATATCTCGATCCTTGCGCCACCTAGCGACGATTTTTTTCTCATTATTGCTTTGTCATCGGGTTCTGAACTATATTCCAAGTTTCAAGCTTGTAGCTTATCGGGAAGTTACTTAAATTTTAATTACAAAATTCGTTCACAACGGCCGTGCAGCCTGTCAAATCAACCTAAATAAACAACATTAAATACTTTCAGTCTACGGAAAAAGCACCCTGGAATTCTAACAAAAGCGAGAGCTTAAAGAAAAACCATATGGGCTGCATCAAAGAATCCTCGTCTAATGAGATAATAGCATCTGACTGGCGCATGCAATTGACGGTGGTAAAATTATAAAAACGACAAAAACTAGAAAACGTGTTATAAATAGAAACTTGCAAAGTGCATTGATGGCCTGATGCGCTAAACGTCAAGCCTTCAATGTGTGGATCGCTGATGATAAAATGTCATGGTTTTTGTTTTTTTTTTCTAATTTACTCGTTTTCTATGTATAATAATTTAATATAATATAACTTGTATAATATACATTTTCAAAAATAACAAACTTGGTCTTGAAGACAACAAATTAATATAATCATATATATTATTTCTAATTGCTGTTTTTTTGTACGGGTCCCTTTTTCGCTCTTATTTGGAACCCAAATCTATAAACAAAATTTTGGTTGTAAAGATGGAGATTCGGGCTATTAGCGAGCTTTCGGATCACAAATACAATTTTTGCGAATATCTCGGTCCTTGCGCCACCTAGCGGAGATTTTTCTTTTCATAGGTCGCCTTCTATTGTTGTATGTATTATGTGTTCCAAATATGAGCCAATCGGATCAGAAATACGGGATTTTGTGATTATCTCGATACTTGCACCACCTAGCGGCGTTTTTTTTTTATTATGTGTTCAAAATATGAGCCAAATCGGACCACAAATACAGTTTTTGTGAATATCTCATCCTTGCGCCACCTAGCGGCGATTTTTTTCATTGGTCGCTTTCTATTCTTGCATGTATTATATGTTCCAAATATGAGCGAAATCGGACCACAAATACGATTTTTGTGAATCTCGATCCTTGCGCCACCTAGCGGCGATTTTTTTTTTATAGTTCGCTTTCTATTCTTGTTGTATTATTTATTCCAAATTTGAGCCAAATCGGACCACATATACGATTTTTGTGAATATCTGGATCCTTTCGCCACCTAGTGGCGATTTTTTCATATGTCGCTTTCTATTCTTGCATGTATTATGTGTTCCAAATATGGACCAAATCGGACCACAAATACGATTTTTGTAATTATCTCGATCCTTGCGCCACCTAGCGGCGATTTTTTTTTCATTGGTCGCTTTCTATTCTTGCATGTATTATGTGTTCCAAATATGAGCCAAATCGGATCACAAATACCGTTTTTGTAATTATCCCGATACTTGCGGCCGGTCAATAAAGACCTCACACATACTGAATGTGTCCATAGTGTTACCAAATTTGTTTGACGACCAAATGGAAGAACCCCAATCAGGTGCCAGGACATTTTTTATAGAATAACTCCGTCCTCTTGGCAAATACTAGCACTTTTCTAGGACCCAGCT
Organism: Eurosta solidaginis; assembly: GCF_040869045.1. Classification (NCBI taxonomy): domain Eukaryota; kingdom Metazoa; phylum Arthropoda; class Insecta; order Diptera; family Tephritidae; genus Eurosta; species Eurosta solidaginis. The sequence continues at coordinate 158,097,997 of NC_090319.1, forward strand.
TAATTGCTGCCTCAAGATCTGGCAACTCTGCCGCCCCTCATAGCTTGAGCCTTGACCTGGCGAGCGCAGAACATGAACACAGAACGTGCTCAACCGTTTCTTCCTGCACCTCACACTTCCTAGACTAGCCTGAGTGAAGTTTTTCCAATGCTTCTTTGCAGCTTAAGCACGCTTCCTCCAGAATTTCTGCTGCTTTCCTCGCTGCTATAATTTCCGCTTAAGAAATGCTGCAGTATTCTGGCAGCCTGTAGGATCTACTTATTTCTAGGTCGACACAGTAAACAGCAGACCCAACCTCTTCCATTAATTTTGAATCATCCTTATATACGTGCATAGCATGTTCTGCCATTTCTGCACCCCGGCACCAACCCTCCGGCTCAATACTGAGCCAAATCGGATCACAAATCCCGTTTTTGTGATTATCTCGATACTTGCGCCACCTAGCGGCGTTTTTTTCATAGGTCGCTTTCTATTCTTGTATGCATTATGTGTTCCAGATATGAGCCAAATCGGACCACAAATAAGATTTTTGGGAATATCTCGATCCTTGCGCCACCTAGTGGCGATTTTTTTCATAGGTCGCTTTCTATTCTTGTATGCATTATGTGTTCCAGATATGAGCCAAATCGGACCACAAATAAGATTTTTGGGAATATCTCGATCCTTGCGCCACCTAGTGGCGATTTTTTTCATAGGTCGCTTTCTATTCTTGCACGTATTATGTGTTCCAAATATGGACCAAATCGGACCACAAATACGATTTTTGTGATTATCTCGATCCTTGCGCCACCTAGCGGCGATTTTTTCTTATAGGTTGCTTTCAATTCTTGTATGTATTATGTGTTCTAAATATGAGCGAAATCGGACCACAAATACGATTTTTGTGATTATCCCGATCCTTGAGCCACCTAGCGGCGATTTTTTTCATAGGTCGCTTTCTATTCTTGTATATATTATGTGTTCCAAATATGAGCCAAATCGGACCACAAATACGATTTTTGTGAATATCTTGATCTTTGCGCCACTTAGCGGTAATTTTTTCATTGATCGCTTTCTATTCTTCTTCTAATATGAGCGAAATCGGACCACAAATACGATTTTTGTGAATATCTCGATCCTTGCACCATCTAGCGTGAGAGTAGCGCTCGGGGCAAGCTGCCCCCTTCTTTAAATCATTTGTGGCTCCTTGGCGGTCACGCACAAAGGCGACTTACGGTAGCTATTATTGGTCTATTAATACTCATGACTCTCGTGGCACACGGCGCATTCAGTTTTTTCGAGCTACAAATTCCCGATGATTAAGAGATACAATTCCCGATGTGCGAACAGTAGCAATCCCGAACCAGTCGCTACGACGCCTCCTGACCCTCACACCATATGCCAGCACAGAAGCTATAGGACTGTGCCTTCGAACTCATATGTACCTTCGTCGACGTCACTTTCCTAGAAGCTCTAGGTGTAGCTCCGAAGACTTTCTAACGGATGTTTTTGTCGCGCTATGCTGCCCGAGCTACACCAGAGAAACACCTTGAAACGTTAGGGAGTGAATATTCGGCCAAGGATACCGCCCTCGAAATCATAAGCAGTCTAAGTGGACGTCATTGAGTAACTCATCTGAGAAAATCGTATAATCCTCGGCGCATTCACATAATTAAAATTTTACAAGGACCCTGGATACAATTTTTAAAATGTAGACCAAAGTTTGCAGACGTTTGTGTTCACAACATTGATTTCAATAGTCTTCGTTAAATCAAACCGATATTTTAGAATGGATGACCGCGTAGCTTCAGTTTTCAGACTAGTTCGACTGTCCACTACGTTAGGGTAGTAGCACACATTAGTTCGACTGTCTTGAGAAAGCTTTTGCTTCACCACTTTGAGTGTTCTTGAGAAGGACAAAGCCTCACCTGGTAAATATATATGCCTACGTATTCACATTTGTAAAAGGAGCCGTAACGCGTAGGTTATATTTAAACTTGGTTGGTAGGCTATAAACAACGTGACCCTCTCCAAGGGACTAGTTTTGGATAGGGCCGCCAACTTTAGGAAATGGCAAACCAGGAGACTTGGGTGTTGAAGGATGAAGTGTGAAAATCAAAATTAACATTTCAGACGCTATTGTATAGCTTCGCAAATAAACAACAGGTGTTTAATGTAAGCCCAAGTGATTTTTCAAATCCTTCTCATACGTTCATATATCCTCAACTTAAGTATGAGGTAAGAATCATTTCAAAGGAGTTTTTATGCCCCTAGAACCTACTAAAGGATTTTGCGTCACTGATTTCGCTTATTCCTTCAGCCAATCGCAATGTAAAGTTTTTTAAAAAATCGGCACCTTTTTTGGGTAATTTGCTTTTTTTAACAACTTGAGGACAATTTGAAAACATGTTCGCCTCGGGTCTTTTTATTTGAATTCATTGTTAATTATTAATTTTTAGAAAAAAAAAAAAAAATTTGCAAAGTGAGCATATAAATTTATTATAAAACTTTTCTTTTAGTGTTTTGTTTTAATAACTTGGTGAATTGGGTGATGCAAAGTCCGTGTTAAGCTGACATCGAAAGCGCCTTTTTTATACTCAGTTGAGCAGAGCTCACAGAGTATATTAACTTTGATTGTATAACGGTTGGTTGTACAGGTATAAAAGAATCGAGATAGATATAGACTTCCATATATCAAAATCATCAGTATCGAAAAAAAATTCGATTGAGCCATGTCCGTCCGTCCGTCTGTCCGTTAACAAGATAACTTGAGTAAATTTTCAGGTATCTTGATGAAATTTGGTATGTAGGTTCCTCGGCACTCATCTCAGATCGCTATTTAAAACGAACGATATCGGACAATAACCACGCCCACCTTTTCGATATCGAAAATTTCGAAAAATCGAAAAAGTGCGATAATTCATTACCAAATATGGATTAAACGATGAAACTTGGTAGGTGAGTTGAACTTATGACGCAGAATAGAAAACTAGTAAAATTTTGGACAATGGGCGTGGCACCGCCCACTTTTAAAATAAGGTAATTTAGAAGTTTTGCAAGCTGTAATTTGGCAGTCGTTGAAGATATCATGATTAAATTTGGCAGGAGCGTTACTCTTATTACTATATGTCTGCTTAATAAAAATCAGAAAAATCGGAGAACGACCACGCACACTTTTTAAAATTTTTTTTTTTTAAATTCAAATTTTAAAAGAAAAGTTAATATATTTACAGTATATAAGTAAATTATGTCAACAATCAACTCCAGTAATGATATGGTGCAACAAAATACAAAAATAAAAGAAAATTACAAAATGGGCGTGGCTCCGCCCTTTTTCATTTAATTTGTCTAGGATAATTTTAATGCCATAAGTCGAACAAAAATTTACCAATCCTGAAATCTGAAATTTGGTAGAGGCTTAGTATCTAGGACGATAACTGTTTTCTGTGAAAAAGGGCGAAATCGGTTGAAGCCACGCCCAGTTTTTATACACAGTCAACCGTCTGTCCTTCCGCTCGGCCGCTAACACGATACCCAGAGCAAAAAACGATATATCTTTACTAAACTCAGTTCACGTACTTATCTGAACTCACTTTTTATTGGTGTAAAAAATGGCCGAAATCCGACTATGACCACGCCCACTTTTTCGATATCGAAAATTACGAAAAATGAAAAAAATGCCCTAATTATATACCAAATACGAAAAAAGGGATGAAACATGGTAATTGTATTGGTCTATTGACGCAAAATATAACTTTAGAAAAAAACTTGGTAAAATGGGTGTGACACCTACCATATTAAGTAGAAGAAAATGAAAAAGTTTTGCAGGGCGAAATCAAAAGCCCTTGGAATCTTGGAAGGAATACTGTTCGTGGTATTACATATATAAATAAATTAGTGGTACCCGACAGATGATGTTCTGGATCACCCTGGTGCACATTTTGGTCGATATCTCGAAAACGCCTTCACATATACAACTAAGGGTCACTCCCTTTTAAAACCCTCATTAATACCTTTAATTTGATACCCATATTGTACAAACACATTCTAGAGTCAACCCTGGTCCACGTTTATGGCGATATCTCGAAAAGGCGTCCACCTATAGAACTAAGGCCCACTCCTTTTTAAAATACTCATTAACACATTTCATTTGATACCCATATCGTACAAACAAATTCTAGAGTCACCCCTGGTCCACCCTTATGGCGATATTTCGAAAAGGCGTCCACCTACAGAACTAAGGCCCACGCCCTTTTAAAATACTCATTAACACCTTTCATTTGATACCCATATCGTACAAACAAATTCTAGAGTCACCCCTGGTCACCTTTATGGCGATATCTCGAAAAGGCGTCCACCTATAGAACTAAGGCCCACGCCCATTTAAAATACTCATTAACACCTTTCATTTGATATCCATATTGTACAAACGCATTCTAGAGTCACCCCTGGTCCACTTTTATAACGATATTCCGAAAAGGCGTCCACCTATAGAACTAAGGCCCACTCCCTTTTAAAACACTTATTAACACCTTTCGTTTGATACCCATATTGTACAAACGCATTCTAGAGTCAACCCTGGTCCACTTTTATAACGATATTCCGAAAAGGCGTCCACCTATAGAACTAAGGCCCACTCCCTTTCAAAATACTCATTAACACCTTTTATTTGATACCTATAGTACAAACAAATTCTAGAGTCACCCCTGGTCCACCTTTATGGCGATATCTCGAAAAGGCGTCCACATATATAACTAAGGCCCATGCCCTTTTAAAATACTCATTAACACCTTTCATTTGATACCCATATCGTACAAACAAATTCTAGAGTCACCCCTGGTCACCTTTATGGCGATATCTCGAAAAGGCGTCCACCTATAGACCTAAGGCCCACGCCCATTTAAAATACTCATTAACACCTTTCATTTGATACTCATATCGTACAAACAAATTCTAGAGTCACCCCTGGTCCATCTTTATGGCGATATCTCGAAAAGGCGTCAACCTATAGAACTTACGCCCACTCCCTTTTAAAATTATCATTAACACATTTCATTTGATACCCATATCGTACAAACAAATTCTAGAGTCAGGCCTGGTCCACCTTTATGGCGATATCCCTAAATGGCGTCCATCTATATAACTATGGCCCACTTCCTCTTAAAATACTCTTTAATACCTTCCATTTGATACACATGTCATACAAACACATTCCAGGGTTACCCTAGGTTCTTTTTACAACATGGTGATTTTCCCTTACTTTGTCTCCACAGCTCTCAACTGAGTATGTAATGTTCGGTTACACCCGAACTTAGCCTTCCTTACTTGTTTTCTAATAACTTTTGAACAGTTGGAAAGAGTTAATTTTCGCAATTAGTTTCTTATAACTGGCAGTGATGCACATCCGTTGACACCACTTTCGACCATATCCGACCAATTTTCGACATGAACAATAAATGGCATAAACAGTCTTAAACGAGAAGAAAATACTGTAACGCGCCGAGCCGCCGCCGTCGCTTTCTATTCTTGCATATATTATGTGTTCCTCATATGAGCGAAATCGGACCACAAATACGATTTTTGTGAATACTTCGATCCTTGCGCCACCTAGCGTCGATTTTTTTCATAGGTCGCTTTCTATTCTTGAATGTATTATGTGTTCCAAATATGGACCAAATCGGACTACAAATACGACTTTTGTAATTATCTCGATCCTTGCGCCACCTAGCGGCGATATTTTTTCATAGGTCGCCTTCTATTATTGCATGTATTATGTGTTCCCAATATGAGCCAAATCGTATCACAAATACCGTTTTTGTGATTATCTCGATAGTTGCGGCCGGTCAATAAAGACCTCACACATACTGAATGTGTCCATAGTGTTACCAAATTTGTTTGACGACCAAATGGAAGAACCCAATCAGGTGCCAGGACATTTTTTATAGAATAACTCCGTCCTCTTGGCAAATACTAGCACTTTTCTAAGACCCAGCTTAATTGCTGCCTCAAGATCTGGCAACTCTGCCGCCCCTTATAGCTTGAGCCTTGACCTGGCGAACGCAGAACATGAACACAGAACGTGCTCAACCGTTTCTTTCTGCAGTTCACACTTCCTAGACTAGCCTGAGTGAAGTTTTTCCAATGCTTCTTTGCATTCCAGAACACTTCTTGATGAAGTACTGAATGAGATTACTGCCTTAATCGCAGCCTGACTATGAATATATAAATTGACGCGACTGCAGTTTAAGCACGCTTCCTCCAGAATTTCTGCTGCTTTCCTCGCTGCTATAATTTCCGCTTGAGAAACGCTGCAGTAATCTGGCAGCCTATAGGATCTACTTATTTCTGGGTCGACACAGTAAACAGCAGACCCAATCCCTTCCATTAATTTTGAATCATCCGTATATACGTGCATAGCATGTTCTGCCATTTCTGTACCCCGGCACCAACCCTCCGGCTCAATACTGGCCCCAATAGTTCTTTCGAAGCTCAGGCAGGAGACCATATATTCCGTTTGCCCGATATTAGATGGCGCTATACTGCTGTGGCCATGGGGTCTGCACTCAAGCTGCCCCGAGGCTTCAAGCCTTGTTGCCGTTGTTAACGCGTTGTTTTTGGCCGTTAGGTCTGGAGGCGGGATGTGTAGAATGGCATGCAATGCTGCTGTGGGGGTCGTTTTTAAGGCTCCCGTTATGCTAGTCATTGATGCTCTGCATACCCTCTCAAGTTTTTTGGCATACGTACTTTTTTGTGTCGCTGTCCACCAAACAAGAACCCCATAGTTAAGTATGGGTTTGACAATTGCCGTAAACACCCAATGAGAGAGTTTGGATGATAGGCCCCACGTGCATCCTACCATCCTCTTGCATGCATAGCGTGCTGCGGAGGCTCTCTCTTCCACATGAAGTTTCCACAACTTACTATATAGTATAATTCCTAAATACTTTGTGCTATATTTTTTTGCAGGGTTACCCCTCCAGGCTTAGGCTTACTCCAATTAGGGACCTTATACTTCCTAGTAAATAATAATAGATCGGTTTTTCCGCCTTGGCGGCTAACCCGACTCCAGATGCCCAGGTATGTACAACCCGAAGTGCCTGATCCATCAGAGAGCTGAGTGTTGTTATGCATCTGCCGCTTATGATGACAGAAACGTCATCTGCATATGCCGAGTTTGGCTGGTCTTCCGTCGAACCGCCTAAGCAATTGGTTTATAACCAGCGTCCACAGCATTGGTGATAAAACCCCACCCTGTGGCGTTCCTCTGTTTACAGATTTCGTTGCTTAGCACAGACCCCATTGCGATGTGATTATTCCGCAGCTTAACATGGAGCCGATCCATTTCAAATCATCTGCACATGCCGCAAGTTTGACTGGTCCTCCGTCGAACCGCCTAAGCAATTGGTTTATAACCAGCGTCCACAGCATTGGGGGTAAAACCCCACCCTGTGGCGTTCCTCTATTTACAGATTTCTTTGATTCGCACAGACCCCATCACATCATTCTGCAGTTTAACATGGAGCCGATCCAATTTCCTAAAGCTGGATGAACTTCAATCGAGTTGCCACAGTCCATGATTGCTCTTTTCGAGACATTGTTAAAAGCTCCGGCAATGTCCAGAAAAGCACCTAGGGCATATTCCTTGTGTTCCAAGGCCTTCTTTATATTCATAACCACCCTATTCAAAGCAGTATCGACTGACTTACATTTGGTGTAAGCATGTTGTGCTGAAGAGAATAATTCCTCGTTCATTTTTGATTTTATATGCACATCCATCTATTAATCTCTCTATGGTTTTGAGTAGAAAAGATGTCAAACTAATAGGCCAGTAGTCTTTCGGGTGCATATGACTGGCTTTTCCCGCTTTCGGTATGCAGACTACTCGAGCCGTTTTCCAAGATTGCGGGACGTGGTTCAGTTTTATGCAACCCTCAGAGATTATTCTTAGCCATTCTATAATCGTTCCACCGGCCATCTGCAGCATAGCAGGGAGTATCCCATCTGGGCCCGGCGATTTGAACATAGCAAACGTTTTTATTGCCCATTCAATTCTGGTCCTTGTCCCAATCCTGGTACCTCTCGCTCCGTATTAGGACTGTAGACGTGGTTACATAACTCTTCCGCATCGTCTCCTGATGGGAAGAGTGTGTTAAGTAGCGCCTCAAGAGATTCGTCACTACTGTGTTACCGCTCTGCGTCGTCCTTTTTATCAGTCGCTGAACTGCATCTCCTTTAGATAGCATTTTTCTCACTCTCGCAGTTTCGCTGGAGCATTTTTTGTTTCTTCCAAGAAACCCGCTTTGACCTGTTGATTTCACGTTTATAGATCCTCAACAGATCTCTGTATTCGTCCCAGCACTCCTCTCTTTCTGCAACTTTTTCCAGCTTAAAAATATTTTTTACCTGCCCTCTAAGAAGCGTCAGCTCCTTACTCCACCATGGTGGCTTTGCTTTACCCTTGAATCTTCTCAGAGGACACAGTTGTCAGCGCCTTTGATAAGAAGTTGTTACCCTCCTCGAACTCCTCTACGGTGGCAACCTCTTTAGGCTGCCCAGTCTTCCTCATACATCTGAAATTTGTACCAGTTCGTTGCCCTAGGGTTTCTAAAGGATTTAAGCGTATCAATCCCCCTTTAGGGGGATTCTCAAGCTGATATATGCATGGTCTGAGAATGAGGGCTTGTAAAGGACCCTCCATTTATACCCCGATATATCATGTTCAGAACTCAATGTGATAGCAAGACTACTCTGTAGTATTTAACAAAAAAGGGACTCACTTCTATCATTAATATCGTCCCCTCCATATAAGCTGTGATGCGCATTCGCATCCGCGCCTATGACAGGACAGGCCGTCCTCTACACCCTTCTTGATTCACCAGCCTTTTGCACTCTGATGGGGCTTCCAGGTCATGGGCCATGTAGCGGGATGCCAGGATAAGGGAAGGTTCTTTCTTTCCCTATATTGCGACTACCGCTAGGTCTTCGGTGCTCAAGTTATATAGTATGAACGAGTATAGGTGTTTCCTTACCATGACTGCAGCTCCAACTCTGCTTTCCGTCTTTGCGTAATAAACGCTGACGCCGCGAGCGCTGAGTCCAGAAACCTTTCCTCCAGATGAAAGCCATGGCTCCTGTATCAGCGCCACATCGAAAGAACCCTCCTCAAGAGTCAGTAGGATTTCGCTCGAAGCCATTTTACTCTGTTGGAGGTTTATCTGTAAGACTCGCAGCGCCATTGAGATGTTTGTCTCCCTCCAAATTATCCCCCACTGCGCTCACGCAAAGCATTTGTCCCGCTGTTTTCCGAGTCTTGAGGTCCGTTGCTCCCTCCCCTGTTCGAAACGTCTTTGTTAGACTCGCAGCATCATTGAGCTGTTTGTCCACTTCCAATACCTCCGTCTCTACGCTTACACCCATGTATTTTTCTGCTACTTCCAGACCCTCGTGTTCCTTACCACCTCTCCTGCTTTTAGCATGTTTTGGTTTTTCTCAAGATTTTCAGCACGATTAATTTGCTCGTAAATCTCTTTTTTTATTGGACGTTGGGATAGCGCACTACCCTCAAGTGGCTTCATTACTATAAAGGCCATCAGGCTCACAGCAGTCCAGCAATATATTTGTCCGCACATGCGTGGAACTAAATTCCTAATGAAAGGTTCTTCTCCAAAAACTCTGTGTACAGAGAGTATTTCGCCGTGAAAACAAGGGCAGTGATTACATGTTCTGCGCTTTCCATTTCGGAGGGACAGTAAGGACAGAAAGGATCCTCCTCTATCCCACGCTTATCTAGGTATTCCTTGAAGCCGCTGTGTCCGCCCAATATCTGTGTGAGGTGGTAATTTAGTTCGCCGTATTTTCTCTTGTACCATTCCGCTATATTCCGAACTAGCATGAAGGTCCAGCGCCCTTTTCTCGATTCTTTCCACCGTTCTTGCCACTTAACTATTATTCGTGACCTTGCGCTTTTCTTAGCATATTCAGATGGTCAGCTGATTGCAATGCCATACAGATCGGCCATTTCACCTGAGAGTACTCTTTCAGGTTATCGAGCTCCTTTTCCACCTCCCCTGCTTTTAGGGTATTGGGGTTATTTTCCTGAGGCCTCCTCTTTTTAAGGCGCATTAATATACTACCTGCGCCCCAGGACAATTTTCCAAGCTGGGAGTGCAACAGATCCTCCGATTCCTTATTAATTTGGAGGATGTAGTACTGGCCCCCTCCAAAGGTCGGGATACGTGGAGTACCCTCCAATCCCGTGTTGGTATGTTCGGGTTCTGCCCCTGCAGCATGCTAAGGGTGTCTTCCGCCTTCACCACTCGGGGGATCCAAAACTTGGCCTTTGGTATCGTGGGGATAAGTGCTCTATCCACCACCTTCAACCTTGCGCCTTCTTGTTTTTGAAGGTCTGGAACAACTCTGCAGCCATTCTAAAGTCGCCTTATTGGTGCAGGTCATCAGTTAAACCCCATTTTGCCATCCAATTGTTTCGAAGGCTGGTAGCGGTCTGTTTGGTTCATCACGCATCATTTTGATCATAATACTGATCAGCTCCCCTTCTACGGATCTCCACTTTTCGGTTGACATCTGCCCAGTGGGGACACTGCAATCTATTAGTGCCACAGTCAGGGATTGCTACGCAGCTTCGCACATCTTCTCGGTGAAAACCGGAGTCTCAGCGTTAGCTCCCTTTAGTATCCTCGAATAAGCTGGACTCTGATTGTTATCTCCCTTTAGCTTATTAACACTTGTGTCTTTGCTTCTCAAGTCATTATTGCCTTCCTCTTCCTGTATTACAGCTTTTGAGGTACATGGTTTTCCAGTACTTATATTACCCTCTTCGATCCGCTTTTCTGACATCGAGGTTTGGTTCCTGTCATTTCGGCTAATTCGCCTCCTGGTTCTTGGACTGGGGCGTTTACCCTCCCCCTTCTGCCTCTTAAAAGCAGGCTTGTCAGGTTCAGCCCATCGCTGCCTCATGCCTCTAGGCACTTCTTCCTCTTCGGCGCGGTTGCAAAATTGAGGGTTGTTCACAGCAACGCTTTCGTCTTTGAATTGTCTTCGACATTCTTCCCCTATCTCACGGGCCCATGCCAAGCGATCGCTCTCATCGTTGGTTGGATGAACCAATGGGCCCGAGTGCTGCATAATTCTGAATGCAGCCCGATATTTTGAAAGGGTTCTCTTAAGCTTGCTATCTCGTTGTTCCCGTTCTGACATTAATTCTTTGTCCGGGCTAGTATGCCGCTCCTTTACCGGGTGCGCTGACTGCACACTATCATCACTATCCGCGTGCGAGTCATCCTCTTCCTCGGCTTGCGACGCTATCGCCTTTTCCTTCGCATCCTTAATTTCTCTTAAAGTTTTTGAGTTCATCTTGGTCGTACAACCACCTGCCCACAAGGCGGTCTAATGTTAAAAATGGGGATAAAAACTGTTCGCCACAAAAGCGCCCCTTGCTGTAGTAAGGCCATCATTACTTCCCGAGGCGGCCCGGCATCGGGAAGGCTCCGTTCGAATACACCCAATAGGCACGGTCCGCATAACAACCTGGATTAGGGGGTTGGCAGTTATCGGTCACCAACATCCCGCCGCCCTCCTATGAAGCGAAACGGCGTAGATTCAGGCCATAAACCGCCCAGCCCCATAGTCGGGCGCTATGGAGTTCGGCTAAGCTCTCACACCAACGACAAGGTGCCTGCTACAGTGAGGGAAGAAAACACTAAATACGAACACATTAATACAGCACTTCCACAGGAAGTGATAATGACTGTTTTGGATTTTATCCAAAATCCTCCCAAGATAATAAATTTACCGAACTTAAAAAAGCATTGATAGAAAGACACTCAGCAAATATTTTTTTATTTATTATAAAATTTCAAGCGATTCTGAGATGGGTGATCGTAAACCCTCAGAATTTTAGCGTTCATTAATTGTATTAGCCGAGTCAAATTTTAGCGACACGTCGCTTATTTATTTTCGATAGAGAAAACAAAAAAAATTTTTTTGATTGATAGTGAAGCAGAAATTTCGGTATTACCCGCGTCTAAATTTCCTCATACGAAACGTTTAGATATAATTCTCACTGCAGCTAATGGCTCAACAATTTCCACTTATGGGGAAAAGGCTTAAACGTAAATTTAGGTTTAAGACGTGAATTTGTCTTTACTTTTTTGATTGCGAATATAGCCAAGCCAATTACTGGCTTCTTTGTAAATATGGTCTCTTTATAGACATTAAACATAAGCGTTTAGTAGATCCATTAACCATTCTCTCGGTTAATCCTACTTTTGTGATAATCCGTTACCTAAATTATTTGTGGTTGACAATAAATTTACAAAATTTGTAACGTAGTGTTACAATAACATAACGCCCCTGTACTTCCCTTTTTTACATAAGCCTGAACCCCCCTGTACTTCTTTTTCTATATCATAGCCAACAACCACTACGGATGGCGGGCGGCTACAATACAACCACCATATGGTAAATGGCCATACGCTACCAACGGCTGATGGCAGACCAATGGTGTGTTTCATCAGCAAAATCACCACACAAGACAATCGCAATAGTAGTGTATTAATTTCTTCAGTAGTTTGCGGCACCAGCCGTACAAAAACAGCGAATCTGCATTTTGCAATTCAGTCCTCGCAGCTGAGCGGAAGGGGCTCTGTCATGGCGCGGGTCACCCTCCACCAGGCCTGGACGACGCGAGTGGTGTCTTCGGACTACTTTTCCATCCTTCGCCCAACTTGGTGCTTGAGCGGCACGCCGGGCTGAGCGGCAGGGGCGCCGTCATGACGCGGGTCACCCTCCACCTGGGTTGGACGACGCGAATGGTGTTTTCGGACTACTTTTCCCTCCATCGCCCACCTTGGTGCTTGAGCGGCCCGTCCCTCAATGACGAAATACCCCTTCGGTTTCGGCCGTGAGTCGATGCGTGCGCACAGGGGCTACCGCTGTGCCGTTAAGGTGCACTTCCCCTCCGCCCACGGGTCTACCCACGGTGTCTCGGCTGGTACAACCCCGCCCCCTTACGCACCTTCTACTAGTGTGCAAGTAGGGAGGCAGGGGTGTCCAGCGGTGAAACCAGCACTAACCCGAGTCCTCGCAGTCTCTTCGTTAGGTGACCGACCCCGCCGACTATCGATCCTGCCGAAGACTACCGATCAATCCGATACCGCCAACTGACCCCGCCCGGAACGAGCCGCCGCTGTCCAGGTAAACCCCGTCACCAGCCTATTTCCCCTCTCACCGCGGCCCTGGTACGTGCTCCGTAGCTGCTGTCGCACCGTCGCCCCTCTGGTTCCGCCGCTGCTTCTGTCCCGCCGGTGCTACGACGACCGTTGTCCGTCCACCATCCTACCGCCGTTAAGCCGCTGCTTCCGTCCCGGCGCTGCTACGACGACCGTTGGCCGTCCACCATCCTACCGCCGTTAAGCCGCTGCTTCTATCCCGCCGCCGCTACGCCGACCGCCGTTCAGCCACCGTGCTGATCCCGCCGCTGCTTCCATACAACCGTACGAATCCGTCCGTTATCCGACCACCGTTTAACCGTCCTGCCGATACCTCCTCTGCTACGACGACCGTTAGCCGCCGCTCCGCCCCTTCACCATCCCGGAACGGAAAGCTGCTACCCTCCTAATACCTCCAGCCGTATGTGCGTGTGTTCGCAACACACAAATATTGTGTTTTATTCAGTAGGGGGTTGTGGGACCATTACTCGACCCACCTCATAAATGGCGCCCGAGTAGTGACCCTCTTCCGCAGATGATAGTGGAAAAACAAATACAACAACCACGAACACTGCCGGGCGGGTTCGACGAACACATCACCAGAAACAACAAATACACCGGCCCCCGAAAGAACGATACTGAATATCGACTCACTCAATTGGATCTACTTACTGAAAAAAGAGTGGCTGATAGAGGAGTGCAAAAAGCATAAGATTCACGTGGAGGGCCAAACCGTAGCCGATCTGCGCCGCGCACTGAGCACGTACGTACAAACAAAACGCACGTGGAAATCAAGCGGAGACCTAATGAATAAGTTGGAGAAGGAAGTAGAAGGGGACGAAGAGAAACCAGCTAAACTACCAACACCGACACTAAACATCCCCCCAACACAACCGACCAAGTCAATACCCGCCATCCGTATACAAAATCCCCCCTCGCATGCGCATGAGAGAGAACGGGCGCAACCGAAACGAGACGAAATGAGAACCGGCGAGCTAATGAATACCGTCCGCCACTGGAATCTGCATTTTTCGGGAGAAGAGTCGCTGCACGAATTTCTGGAGAGGATAGGGGAGCTCGCCGATTGTTACCGCATCCCCGTCGACCGGCTCCTCCCAACGCTGCCGGAACCACTACGTGGGAAAGCACTCCAATGGCACCGCATCCGTAAGCACCAAATCAACCACTGGAGCGATTTTCGAAGGAAGGTGAAACATTTTTTCCTGCCTAAACGTCATCTTCAACATTTAGAACAGGCCATCCGACAACGCAAGCAACAAGGCCGAGAAAATGTCAAGGACTAAGTCCTCGTATTGGAAACGCTGATCCGCCAGCACCCGACAATGTGCAAGAAAAGCCAACTCGAGCAAATATACGATTGCCTATGCGTTGAATACCGCCTCTTCGTCAAGCGCAGCGTGTTTAGGACGATCGATGAGCTCCTGGAAATAACGGAGGAATATGAGCTGCTAAAAAGAGAGGAAGCAGAACAGGGCAAAGTGGTGGTCCACAGCCTGTGTCACCTTCAAAGTCAGTACGATAGCAGGTGTGGACAAGACAACATCTTCTCCAGGGAATGCCTATTCCCTTCGACCAACCAATCCAACCACACACCAAGGATGCCGTCAAACTATGTGAGAGGAAGCCGCCATGCCTTATTTGTTCGGCCATAGAAGCCAATAGAACCACCGCCTGCGAGCCCGCTGCCGAAATGCAAGTAGATGACCGTTTCTGCATACCGATAACCATCGAGGGCATAAGCATGCGCGCGCTAGTGGACACCGGCGCCACCCTTTCACACGTCGATGAGTCAATACGAAATCACCTGGAGAGGAAAAACATCAAACCACATCTTAACAGGCGGAGCGTCCAATTGGCAGACCAGACGTGTGTCTATAGTTCGAATTCCTACCCAGCAAGGATTACGTACCAACGACGAACGACTAACACAATGATGTCCGTCATCCCGAACCTGGCAGAACAGATGATTTTAGGAAGGGACTTTCTACGGGAAAGGGGAATCACCCTCACGCTAGATGGCCAGCCGTTAGAAGTCACCTTTACCAGAAGATCAGCCGAGCTAGACACACTATGTGCAATTATCAGCCGGAAAAATGTGAACAATGACTAAAATTCGGAGCAGAATATTTTTCAGCGCACCACCAGAAGTGATTGAGCAAAACCGTTGGCCCAATTCCCGCACTGAACATTCGACCATCACTAAGCCTAACCGACCGCAGAAGCAACGCTTCTACCCCCGTTACCCGGCTATACAAAAATTCAACTTCGATAAGGAGTACCGAAAAAGAGCACCGAACGCCATATGCAATGCGCTCTTCCGTCGCCCGTTACAAAACACCGAACCAGACATATTTTGCACAATAAAAAGCGACAGAGAAGAGCCCGGTGAGATTATCGGCAACCATGCAGTATCCGCAGCCATGGGTAATAGTAACCGCCGACTTCGTGCCACCACTACCACGTTTCAAGCAAAGAAGCACCTACCCCCTCGCCATGATCTACAAACTCTACAAGTAGGTGGAGATAATCCCGGCGCGCCAAGCAACACGGCAAGCATGCTCAAAGCGCTACAAGAAAAGGTCATATACCGACTTGGTTCTCCGAAAGCCTTCCTCACCGACAATGGCAAGCAGTTCGGCAGAAAAGCTTTGGCACCGTTCCTGAGCGATCACCGCACATGGGATTAGGAGATTCCATCAATGGCATTTGCAGTAATTATGGTCAGCAAAGAGTGTACAAAAGCATCTTCAGCAGACATAAACATCGGCGTCAGAGCGGTGCACACGGAGGGAGCAGTACTAATGGCCAGCCAACCGAGCGAAAATTCAAAGGGTACCAACTTTTTTCGGGCCATATTTTACCGAATACCTGATGGCCATGATGAAATCACAACCCGAGGAAGATGGAAACGAAGAAGAAGATTATGTACTATAATAAATTGTATGAAATATACTCTGTTAGTTTTAAGAACAATGAAATGTAATTATTCTTACATTAAACAAATGAATTAAAAAGGTGACATGTAAACATTAACTCTATTGGATATAAGTGGAATGACTCTGTATATTGTTGAGAGAAAAAAAATAATTAATAAAGTGCGTCGGCCACTAGCACACCGGCATGATACCTAGGCCATGCTTGGAGGTTCATCTTTCCCCACCGCAGCTTTCCGTCAACCGAAATGGGAAGGGGACTGTAACGTAGCGTTACAATAACATAACATAACGGCTGCTACTTTTCCCTCCGTCGCCCACCTTGGTGCTTGAGTGGAACGCCGCCTCAATGACCAAATACCCCTTCCCCCCCTCAGCTCGGGCTGAGCAGCATGGGCGCCGTCATGGCGCGGGTCACCCTCCACCTGGGCTGGACAACGCGAGTGGTGTCTTCGGACTACTTTTCCCTCCGTCGCCCACCCTGGTGTTGAGCGGCCCACTGCCTCAATGACCCAAATAACCCCTCCCCCTCAGCTCTGGTTTAGTAAGCTGGCTGGAGCGGTGGGACCACTCCCACTAGTTAGCTAAGGAGAAGAGGGTGCGGCCGTGGCGCGAGTTACCCTTTGCTGCACCAGGACGACGAGAGTGGTGTCTCCGGGCTACTTTTCCCTCCGTCCCCTGGTCTGGTAAGGAATGACCCCTTCCCGAACGACCGCGCGACCCCTCTCCATAGCTCTGGTTTCGGCCCTGAGTCGATGCGTGCGCACAGGGGCTACCGCTGTGCCGTTAAGGTGCACTTCCCCTCCGCCCACGGGTCTACCCATGGGGTCTCGGCTGGCACAACCCGCCCCTCCCCTTACGCACCTTCTACTAGTGTGCAAGTAGGGAGGCGGTGAAACCAGCACTAACCCGATTCCTCGCAGTCCCTTCCTTAGGTGACCGACCCCGCCGACTATCGATCCTGCCGAAGACTACCGATCAATCCGATCCCGCCGATACCGCCATACGACCCCGCCCGGAACGAGCCGCCGCTGTCCAGGTAAACCCCGTCGCCAGCCTACTTCCCCTCTCACCACGGCCCTGGTAGCGCTCCGTAGCCCACCGCCGCTGCCGTCATATCGTCGCCCCTCTGGTGCCACCGCTGCTTCCGTCCCGCCGCTGCTACGACGACCGTTGGTCGTCTACCATCCTACCGCCGTTAAGCCGCTGCTTCTATCCCGCCGCTGCTACGCCGACCGCCGTTCAGCCACCGTGCTGATTCCGCCGCTGCTTCCATACCGCCGTACCAATCCGTTCGTTACCCAACCACCGTTCAACCGTCCTGCCCATACCTCCTCTACTATGACGACCGTTAGCCACCGCTCCACCCCTCTTCACCATCCGGAACGGAAAGCTGCTGCCCTCCTAATACCTCCAGCCGTATGTGCGTGTGTTTATAACACATAAATATTGTGTTTTTATTCAGTAGGGGTTTGTGGGACCTTTACTCGACCCTGGATTGACTGAGTGTTGCCCCAGCCTTCGACAAAAGCCACCTCATAAATTATTAAGAGAGTTTCCGTCACTTATAGCCGAGCCAGATTATGTAAACCCTTTAAACATACAACAGAACATCGACTTGTAACAGAAGGTAGTCTTCCATTTTCTAAGCTCAGGCGCTTAGATTCGGTAAAATACAAAGTTGCAAAAACGGAGTTTGATTTCTTAGTTAAAACAGGCATTTTTTGCTTCATCGGCATTTTTGGGAGTTGGGTAATTTTGAACAATTTTAAATTTATTTGGGTCTGATAA
Source organism: Eurosta solidaginis (assembly GCF_040869045.1). Classification (NCBI taxonomy): domain Eukaryota; kingdom Metazoa; phylum Arthropoda; class Insecta; order Diptera; family Tephritidae; genus Eurosta; species Eurosta solidaginis. The sequence continues at coordinate 158,115,950 of NC_090319.1, forward strand.
AATTCCAGTACTTGTCCATCTATGTCCCAGCTAAGTAACTTCTTGACTAAAGAATAAACATTTATCGGGATGTAATTTTAAATTATATTTTCTGCAAGTTGAAAAGCCATTCCTTAAATTTTGTATCATATGTTTTTCGGAGCAGCCCAATACGACTAAATCGTCTATGTATAAAAATGCTTCTGATGGTTTTAGACCTGCGAATGCCAATGTCATCATCCTCTGGAATGAGTTTGGCGCTACTTTGGGGCCATAAGGCAATCTTTTGAAACGATAAGTACCGTTATCCGCTGTAAATGATGTGATATCCCTTGACTCTGGGCTGAGCTCTATTTGGTGAAATCCTGACATTAAACCTAGGCATGAGAAATATTTCGCTCTTCCTAATTGATCCAGAATATCATCTATTCTAGGCAAAGTAAATTTATAAGCTGTTAATTTTTTATTTATTTGTCTGAAATTAACAACTAATCTCCACCTTTTTGTCTTGTTTTCCCCGAAGAGATTTTTTAGGTACCAACAAAATAGGGCTATTATATTCTGAAGTTGATGGCTCCACAATATCATCTTGAATTAATATGTTTACTTGTTTGTTTATCTCACTCTTATGTGCTTGACGTAGTCTATAATTTTTAATATTGACAGGAGTATTATCTTTCATATGCAACTTTTGTTTGTAAAAATTGTTGGTCGTGATTGGTTCTGTTTCTAATGAAAATATATCAACGAATTCTGGGCATAATGTGTTGAGTGATTTACTAGCGAATGGCGGGAAATTTTTATTCAATCTTTCTAATCTAAGATAAGACCTGTTGATTTCACGTTTATAGATCCTCAACAGATCTCTGTATTCGTCCCAGCCCTCCTCTCTTTCCGCAACTTTTTCTAGCTTAAAAATATTTTTTACCTGCCCTCTAAGAAGACTCAGCTCCTTACTCCACCATGGTGGCTTTGCTTTACCCTTGAATCTTCTCAGAGGACACAGTTGTCAGCGCCTTTGATAAGAAGTTGTTGCCCTCCTCCAACTCCTCTACGGTGGCAACCTCTTTAGGCTGCCCAGTCTTCCTGATACATGTGAAATTTGTACCAGTTCGTTGCCCTGGGGTTTCTAAAGGCTTTAACCGTATCTACCCCCTTTAGGGGGATTCTCAAGCTGACATTTGCATGGACTGAGAATGATGGCCTGTCAAGGACCCTTGCCAATTACTGGCATATGCTGATGACATTGATATCATCGGCCTAAACACCCGCGCTGTTAGTTCTGCTTACTCCAAACTGGAAAAAGAAGCGGTAAAGATGGGTTTGATAGTGAATGAGGATAAAACGAAGTACCTGCTGTCATCGAGCAAAGAGTCAGCGCATACGCGCCTTGGAAACCACGCTACTGTTGGCAGCCATAATTTCGAAATTGTAAACGACTTCGGAACCAGCATCAACACTAGCAGCAACATCAGCACTGAAATCCAGCGAAGAACCAATCTTGCCAATAAATGCTACTTTGGAGTAGGTAGGCAATTGAAAAGTAAAGTCCTCTCTCGGTGAACGAAAATCATACTCTACAAGTCACTTATCGTACCCGTCCTGCTATATGGGGCAGAAGCATGGACCATGACATCAGCAGATGAACCGGCTTTGGGAGTGTTCGAGAGAAAAGTTCTTCGAAAGATTTATGGACCTCTACGCGTTGGCGGCGGCGAGTACCGAAGAAGATTTAACGATGAGCTGTACGAGCTATACGCAGACATCAACATAGTCCAGCGAATTAAAACGCAGCGGCTGCGCTAACTAGGCCATGTTACGCGAATGAAAGATGATGCTCCGGCCAAGAAAGTGTTTCTATCGGAACCCGCCTATGCAGAGGTAGAGGGCGGCCCCCACTCCGTTGGAAGGACCAGGTGCAAAACGATTTAAACTCCCTTGGTGTGACCAATTGGCGCCGGTTGGCGGTGCGCAGGAGCGACAGGCGCGCCTTGTTGGACGGCCATAACCGTTTAGACGGTTAAGCGCCAATTAAGTAGTAAATATGAGCCAAATCGGACCACAAATACAGTTTTTGTGAATATATCGATCCTTGCGCCACCTAGCGGCGATTTTTTTTCATAGGTCGCTTTCTATTATTGCATGTATTATGTGTTCCAAATCGGATCACAAATACGGTTTTTTGATTATCTCGATACTTGCGCCACCTAGCGGCGATTTTTTTCATAGGTCGCTTTCTATTCTTGCATGTATTATGTGTTCCAAATATGTGCCAAATCGGATCACAAATACGGTTTTTTTGATTATCTCGATACTTGCGCCACCTAGCGGCGATTTTTTTCATAGGTCGCTTTCTATTCTTGCATGTATTATATGTTCCAAATATGAGCGAAATCGGACCACAAATACGATTTTTGTGAATATCTCGATCCTTGCGCCACCTAGCGGCGATTTTTTTTCGTAGGTCGCTTTCTATTCTTGTTGTATTATGTGTTCCAAATATGAGCCAATTCGGACATGTGCCAAATCGGATCACAAATACGGTTTTTTTTTATTATCTCGATACTTGCGCCACCTAGCAGCGATTTTTTTTCATAGGTCGCTTTCTATTCTTGCATGTATTATGTGTTCCAAATATGAGCGAAATCGGACCACTAATACGATTTTTTGAATATCTCGATCTTTATGCCACCTAGCTGCGATTTTTTTCATAGGTCGCTTTCTATTCTTGTTGCATTATGTCTTCCAAATATGAGCCAATTTGGACCACAAATACGATTTTTGTGAATATCTCGATCATTGCGTCACCTAGCGGTGATTTTTTCATAGGTCGCTTTCAATACTTGTATGTATTATGTGTATCAAATATGAGCGAAATCGGACCACACCTAGCGGCGGTTTTTTTCAAAGGTCGCTTTCTATTCTTGCATGTATTATGTGTTACAAATATGAGCGAAATCGGACCACAAATACGAAGTAAGGAAGGCGCGACCTAGCGGCGATTGTTTTCATAGGTTGCTTTCTATTCTTGCATGTATTGTGTGTTCCAAATATGGACTAAATCGGACCACAAATACGATTTTTGTGAATATCTCGATCTTTGCGCCACCTAGCGGCGGTTTTTCAAAGGTCGCTTTCTATTCTTGCATGTATTATGTGTTCCAAATATGAGCCAAATCGGACCACAAATACGATTTTTGAGATTGTCACGATCCTTGCGCCACCTAGCGGCGATTTTTTTCATAGGTCGCTTTCTATTCTTGCATGTATTATGTGTTCCTAATATGGACCAAATCGGACCACAAATACACTTTTTTTTTAATATCTCCATCTTTGCGCCACCTAGCGGTGATTTTTTTTCATAGATTGTTAGCATTCGTTGTGGGCGTAAGTGTTTTCGCAGTGTCGTGGGGTGCGCACTTTTGATAATACGGTTGATCTTACTAAAAAAAAAAAAACAATAGCAATGTGTTCTGCCCAACTTGTAGCGAAAACGTGTTGATCTCATAGATATTGCTAAAGTCGCGTGTGCGGATTGCGGTAGCTATTTTCATGCGGCTTGTGCCAAAATTACTGTTGCTGACTTGGAATACATGAAAGCAAGTGGTGTCAATCATCGATGCGATTCATGTAATGTTTCGCGCCGCAAGTCCCTTCATCAACAGCCATTGGCAGTTTATTCACCTGTTATGACAACAGATGTAGCTACTGCTTCAGGATTGAAAACTGCTGCGCAAACAACCACCAAATCTTCAACATCGGCACCTCCCAAGAACAAACAAAATATCAAGAGCATCCAAGTAACACAAAATATAATCACCAACAACAACGTCAATATGCATAAATTGGGGAATAATAACAACAACAACAGCACCAACGCACAAAACGGAGCCAGTCCAACGCCCTCACCAAGAGAAAACTTACAAGGAGAACGGTAAAGACTCAAATGCTTTATGAAGAAATCATAAGTTTAAAAAAACTGAACTCTGATTTTCTCAGCACGGTGGAGCAGCTTCAAGAAAATAAAGAAGTAAGGAAGGCTAAGTTTGAGTGTAACCGAACATTACATACTCAGCTGAGAGCTACGGAGACAAAATAAGGGAAAATCACCATGTACGAAAGTGAAACTAGGGTAACCCTGGAATGTGTTTGTATGACATGTGTATCAAATGGAAGGTATTAAACAGTATTTTAAGATGGAGTGGGCCATAGTTCTATATGTGGACGCCATTTAAGGATATCGCCATAAAGGTGGACCAGGGCTGACTCTAGAATTTGTTTGTACGATATGGGCATCAAATGAAAGGTGTTAATGAGTATTTTAAAAGGGAGTGGGCCTTAGATAAATAGGTGGACGCCTTTTCGAGATATCGCCATAAAGGTGGACCAGGGGTGACTCTAGAATTTGTTTGTACGATATGGGTATCAAATGAAAGGTGTTAATGAGTATTTTAAAAGGGCGTGGGCTTAGTTCTATAGGTGGACGCCTTTTCGAGATATCGCCATAAAGGTGGTTCAGGGGTGATTCTAGAATTTGTTTGTACGATATGGGTATCAAATGAAAGGTGTTAATGGGTATTTTAAAAAGGAGTGGGCCTTAGTTCTATAGGTGGACGCCTTTTCGAGATATCGCCATAAAGGTGGACCAGGGGTGACTCTAGAATTTGTTTGTACGATATGGGTATCAAATGAAAGGTGTTAATGAGTATTTTAAAAGGGCGTGGGCCTTAGTTCTATAGGTGGGCGCCTTTTCGAGATATCTACATAAAGGTGGACCAGGGGTGACTTTTAGAATTCGTTTGTACGATATGATTACCAAATGAAAGGTGTTAATGAGTATTTTAAAAGGGCGTGGGCAATAGTTCTATAGGTGAACGCTTCTTCGAGATATCGCCATAAAGGTGGACAGAGGTGACTCTAGAATTCGTTTTATGATATGGGTATCAAATGAAAGGTGTTAATGAGTATTTTAAAAGGGAGTGTGCCTAAGTTCTATAGGTGAACGCCTTTTCGATATATCGCCATAAGGGTGGACCAGGGGTGACTCTAGAATGCGATTGTACAATATGGGTATCAAACGAAAGGTATTAATGAGTATTTTAAAAGAGAGTGGGCCTTAGTTCTATACGTGGACGCCTTTTCGAAACATCGCTATAAAGGTGGGCCAGGGGTGACTCTAGAATTTGTTTGTACGATATGGGTATCAAATGAAAGGTGCTAATGAGTATATTAAAAGGGAATGGGCCTTAGTTCTATAGGTGGACGCCTTTTCGATATATCGCCATAAAGTTGGACCAGGGGTGACGCTAGAATTTGTTTGTACGATATGGGTATCAAATGAAAGGTGTTAATGAGTATTTTAAAAAGGAGTGGGCCTTAGTTCTATTGGTGGACGCTATTTTTATATTCGCTTCCCATATCTGTTATAATTGTCTTCATGCAACCATAAACTAGGATAACATTTTCGAATATCGCTTTGGCTATTGTTTTTGCGTGTTTGCTGGGTATTGGTATTGCAACTAAATACTTAGTCAAGTCACATACTATAGTAACTGCATATTCATTTCCATTTTCCGACCTGGGAAGAGGGCCTATCGTATCTATTTGTACTGTGTCGAACGTTTTTATGGGCATTTCGGTTATAATCATAGGCTCTTTCAAGTTTTTTATTATTTTATTTGTATTACAGTGAACGCATTTTTTGATATATTTTCTGATATCGTTTTTCATTCCCTTCCAGTAATATTTTTGTTTTACTTTATTTGTTATGCGATTTATTCCTGGGTGGCCACCAAAAACAGGATCGTCATGAAATTTGTGAAGAATTTCTTTAATTTTTTCATTATTTGTCACATGCATAACTTCTGGGGTTAATGCTATAATTAGATTTTTGAGAACTTTGGTACCAATTTCTTTAAATGTGTCTACCCGGGGTTAAAATTATTCTTAAACAATTTGTCTCCTAAAGTTAACTGTATTTTTCTAATTCCTAAATTGCCGGCTTCGTTCATAAGCCCGGCAAAGAATTGACCTAAGTCAATCTTCGCCTCAACAATTAGATTTTTTATATTAATTTTGCTACAAATTTTCTTTCCTTTTGTGAAACGTAATTTCGGAGGATCGAAAACGAGCTGGACTAGTCTCTTTACTTCACATTTATTTAGCGCTTCAAATATATTGGGTTCTCTTTGTGACTTTTTATTTCTTCCTTTTTACTACTGGAATCTTTATTGTTATAATTTTTCTTAGTTTCCGATCTAGTCGTAACTTTTAATATTTTACACGCTTCTACCGATATTTGTTTTAGGTCTTTAATATCTATGCGTGATAATGCGTCGGCTACATAGTTTTCTTTACTTGCGATATACTCCACCTCGAAATCATATTCTTCCAGATCTAATCTGATTCGAGTTAACTTTGATTACGGAGTTTGCAATAGGAATGTTAAGGGTCTGTGGTCTGTTGTGACCAAAAATTTTCTACCGTAAATGTATGGTCTAAACTATGTTATGGCCCAATGAATGGCCGCTAATTCTTTCTCAATTGTTGCTTTATTAATTTCTCCTTTAGTAAATGATCTTGATGCATAGGCAATTGGTAATTGTTTTCCTTCATACTCTTGGCTTAGCACTGCTCCGCAAGCATATCCACTTGCGTCAGTTGTTATACAAAAGTGTTTATTGAAATCGGGATATTGTAGGATATTAGGGCTTATTAACGCAGTTTTCAAATAGTCAAAGGATTTTTTGCAATCCTCTGTCCAGTGGAAAACTACATTTTTCTTGCAAAGTCTTGTTATTATTCTAGAATATTCTGCAAAATTTGGGATAAATCTTCTGTAATAATTGCAAAATGCGACGAATCTTTTCGCCTCATCCGCATTTTTAGGGGTTGGGAAATTTTTTAACAATTTCGAATTTATTGGGGTCTGGCAAAATTCCTTTGCTTGTGCATTTATGGCCAAGGTAAGTTACTTCTTGGTTGAAAAATAAACATTTATCTTGATGTAATTTTAAATTATATTTTCTACAAGTTGCGAAAACATCTCGTAAATTTTTAATCATATGATTTTCGGAGGTTCCCAATACGACTAAATCGTCCATGTATAGGAATGCTTGTGAAGGTTTTAAGCCTGAAAATGCTAATGTCATCATTCTTTGGAATGAGTTCAGTGCTACTTTAAGGCCATGCGGTAATCTTTTAAAATGATAAGTACCATTATATGCTGTAAAGGATGTGATATCTCTTGATTCTTCGCTGAGTTCAATCTAGTGAAATCCAGACATTAAATCTAAGCATGAAAAATATTTAGCTCTTCCTAATTGGTCTAGTATGTCATCAATTCTTGGTAAAGGGAATTTATCTGCGGTTAATTTTATATTTACCTGTCTGTAATCTACAACCATTATCCATCTTTTTCTTGGTTCTTCGGGAGTGATTTTTTCGGTACTAATAAAATTGGTCTACTAAATTCTGAGATTGAGGGTTCTATTATGTCATCTTTAATTAATTTATTTACTTGTTTATTAATTTCACTCTTGTGAGCTTCTGGTATTCTATAATTTTTTACGTAGACTGGGTTATTGTCTTCATATGAAGTTTTTGTTTGTAAAAATTATTAGTGGTAATTGGTTCTGTTTCCAATGAAAAAATGTCAATGAATTTTGAACATAATGCATTAGGTGATTTATTTGCAAAGTTTGGAAAATTTTTATTTAATCTTTCTAATTTTTCCTTATTGTTGGCCTCATTTTCGACTTTTTTTATTTTTAACTATTGTATAATCATTCAAATTTTCTGTACGTATATTAAACTGTTGAAGTGTTGCATTTTTATTTGTTGTATTTATAATTCTAACCAATGTTTGTTGTGAATTTGCTAGTGTGTTTGCAATAAAAATACCTTCAGACAATTCTTGTTGTGGGATTAGTAAATCTGAATTGTTATTTTCTATGTGAATTTGTCGAACTACTTCTGATCGTGCGGGAATTGAAATACTATTGATTGCTGGTTTATTAGTCATCTGAATTATTATGTTTTCTGGGTAGTCATATGGTCTCAATATTAGAGTGTCTCCTTCTGTTTGATAATCCAAAATGCAGTTATATTTTTTAATGAAATCTAGTCCTAATATTCCATCGCATGGGATTGGGAAATTGTCTTCTACTACGTGAAATTTGTGTCTAATTGATAGATAATCATCTTTTAAGTCCGCTTTAACCGTGCCAATAGTGCTTGTTATTCTTTGACCAATTCCTCTTACATCCGTTTTTTGAGAATTATTTATCGCGACATTATCGTCAATTTGACCCTTTTTTATTACTGAAATACCCGCTCCCGTATCGATTAGGAGGATTGATATGTAATCATTCAGATTTGTTCTGGAAGATATGTAGCTATTAAGGTGTAAATTGAAAATATATAATTTTTTATTTATTGAGGTGGAGTTTGTTAGCTTTCCTGTTGTGTAACAATTCGGACATCTCTGGTGGTATTTCCTCGCGATCCGAAATTTCGACCAGATCTTTGGTTATTTTGTCTGTTATTATTATTTTGTTATTATTATTATAGGTATTGTAAGAACGTCTATAATTTCCTCTATAATTATTGTTTTGGTAACTCCTTACTTCGGAACTGATTTTGTTGGCAAATATGTAATATTGAATTTGGATTTCCAGTTACCTCTGTGCAACTGTTAATTGAATTTTCATATGGCTTCGTTCATTGTTGTGAACGTTCCAGCTTGCATAAATTGTTTTTACCTTTTCGTTGGAGCTGTTTTTACACATAGCTTTCACAATTGTGTAGCATACTTGGTTGCTAACTCTGGTGTTAGTTAGTCCGTCAGATATGTAAGCGCCTTCCAACGATTTTGTGAGTCTTTCAATTTCAGCATTGTATTGGTCTGCCGTTTTACTACGTTGCTGGATGTTCAGGAGTTTTGCTGTCAAAACTTCTACCGATTCACCCTTAACTGCTCTTTTTAATTTTTGTTTTATTGCTTCAATTGAGCTTTCAGTGCTTAATAGGTTTCTGGCTGTTCCTTTCAGCTTGGTTTTTATCATCGAAACTGCTATGGCTTCATGGGTATACTTAATTTGTTCTAGGATATCCAAAGTATCTAAGAAGCTATTCAAGTTCTCAGCTTTACCATCGAATTCTGGCAGAACTGACGAAGCAGTCTTTAAAAATTCGACTATTGTTTGTTGCATTTTATAGCTTTCAGTTTGCGAATTTTTATCAGTAATTTCAATTTTTAGGGCTTCCCCTAAATTGGGTTGAGTCTCTGGCAATAGGGCAGCAAAATCTATTTCTATTTCCTTTTCAAATGACGTTGGGACCAATGCCTCAACGTTATATCTACTCAGTGAGGATACCAATTTATCCCTGACACTGGAAAAAATTTGTTGTGCTTCTATCTAAAGTTTAGCTGTTAAATTGCTATATACCCTTTGTATGATTTTTCCTATATTCTTTAACGACTGTAATATTGTCGTGCGGTGTTTCAACACAGTAAATCTTAGTATGGTTGTATTTTTGTTGATACACTTATAAGATTTTTCCGCCAAGGTCTTCTCTTCCATAAGCTTATTCAGAATGGTTTCCTATTTCTCCATTGGGGTATATATTTGTTCTTTAGAATTAGACTTTGTCTAGACCATCTGCTCTGCTCATGTATCTTTTCTTTAAGAATTTATTGTGAGCTGAGTATAATTTGAGAAAAAAATTGAGGCAAGTGCAAATTGTTAATATTATCAACAAGATTTTGATAAATTCTAATGCTTCACTATGGTCAACGACCTGAATGGAATTAATTACGTTTGCATTGGGCGCTTCCACTTTGGATTCTTTACCTCCCATTTCAAAATAATAATCGCAAAAATTTTCTTTTATTTATTTATTTATGCTTCATACTGATATGGGTCGGTTCGTCCCATAAATTTAACTTCGAACCTCCACATTTCTTCACCTGTGGTTAGTATTGGTACTAGTACATTTTCTAAGGTGGGTTCCCTAGGCATGTCAATCAGTTTCCACCATTTCTTAAGCGAAACTAATGACTTCTCTGCTTCTTGTAATTTCCTTAATGATATAAGACCTTTCTTAAAACTCCTACTCTCGGATTCCAAATTATCAACAGCGCAGTTGATAGCCTCGTAATCAAGGTCATCAGGCAATGCACTCTCCATAGAAAAAACTTTTTCTTTTTTTTTCAAACGAATTTTTTCCTCCGTGTTTGTAGTTAAATTAATTTTCTGATACAAGATTGCTACTGCTTTTCTAAGGTTGAATCTTTTCCCCCTCTCTTTCTTTTGTTTTTGGTTGGTTTTGGAATCTTTGGTTCCTCTATTTTTTGTTGCTGATTTCTACACCTATATTCTTCTATGGTAATTGCCTTAGGGCCCTGTTTAATTATTTCTACCGTTTTTACTTCTACTGCTTTTGCTACTACTTTTTCTAATTTGTTTTCCTCTTCCCCAATTAATTTGCTACAACGCAAGAATATTGCGTCAAATTCTTCTTGACTACTTATATCATTCATTTGAGAAAAAAAAATTAGAGGGGAACAACAATTCTTAAATTTATTGGCAAAATTCTACTCTTTGCCCGTAAACTGGGAGCCGTTAGGTTGCCAAATGCTTCTATTATAATCTTACAAATACCTAGATAATAAATGCATAATAAGATAAATAATACATAATCTGCTGTATCTGCTTATTCCAACAATCGTCCGACACAGTTATTAGAATGCTATTTTTGATTTGGTCTTCGGGGATCTGGTCGACCTCCTACAAGTTGTATAGCGCATAAGGTTTATTCCAGGTTTATTCCACTTCGCTATGCGTCGGCGGTGGTCGTGTTGGTGGGCAGTAGTGGTGTTGCAGTTGCAAACATTTAATTTAATAACGAGAATGCAATCAGTATTAAAAACCAAACATATTTTTCCTTCTTTCCTTTTTAGTATTCTAGACTTTTTAAAATTTGAATTGCACCCTTGTTGTCACTGTCGCTGTGATCAGCCCCTTTGCATTGACTATACCATTCGGCATTGCAAAGTTGATGCCTTGGACTCCTTTGCAGAAAGTAAACCTTTTCCAAAAATATTTTTTTTTCTTTTTTTTTAGAGGAAATCTGCCTATACTTCAAGCAGCAGACGAGGGAGGCTGCCGATTTAATTCAGCAGCTCAAAGGATGATAAGGAGACTACCGGTTTATTTTCAGCAGTATGGCAGGATCGCCATGTAGGATGAAGTAAAAAAGAAATTAAATTTGGGAAGTGCAATTGAAGCGGCACCAAGATTGAATTCACTTTACTCACAAAATTTCGGCTTATTTATACTAAAATATTCTAAACAAACTCTTATGTACTAAAATTCCTATATACTAAACATACGTACATACATATTGCATAAGCGATGTAAACGTTTGTACATAGCAACCGTTCGCACGGTCGCTGGTGCATAAGCGTGGCTCATATATCGCACGCGCTTCGCTTGCTTGCCTGCCTGTGGGAATGTAATTATGTTGACATTGCTTATTATAAACACACTCATACTTACGACATAAGCAGAGTGTCGAATGCATTGCAGCGTGAGAAACGTTTAGAATGCATGCAAGATATATGTATGTAACACAGTATCCCCCTTCTTGTGGACTGGGCAAAGAACACTTAGATTCCAATCGTCGGGCATGCACTAGTCCGCCCATATTTTGCTAAGAAGTTGATGCATGCGCCTTACCCACTTCTCGCCACCGTATTTGAATAGCTCCGCAGGCAATCCATCAGCGCCCGCGGCCTTGTTTTTCAATCTGGTTATTGCTATTCTGACTTCGTCATAATCAGGTGAGGGGACATTTATTCCATCATCATCGATTGCGGGTTCGGGTTCGTGATCTCTGTGCGGTAAATCGTTGTCTCCATTTAGGAAAGCAGAGAAGTGTTCCCTCCATAATCTAAGTACTCTCCGGACATCAGCTACAAGGTCGCCGTTTTCGTTCTTACAGGAGTTTTCCTCGGTCTTAAAACCTTCCGTCTGTCGCCGAATTTTTTGGTCAAATTTTCGGGCGTTATTCCTGGTGGCTAGCAGCTCAAGCTCCTCACGCCTCTGCTTTTTTCTTCCTGAAAAGGCGTCTCGCTGCACTTTTTAACTCGCGGTAGCGTTCACACACTCCTCTTGTTGCGCTCGCTTTTAACGTAGCCCTGTAGGCAGCGTCTTTTCTTTCGAATGCAACGCGGCATTTTTCATCGTACCAGTTGTTTTTCCTTGGCCGCCAGTACCCAATGTTTTCCTCGGAGTCAGTACGAAGTGCTTTGGAAATATGCTCCCACTGCTCCTGTATTCCTTCAGGCTGAGTTGTGTTCTCAGAGAGCAGGTGAGGGTTGTATAGCAGTACCAAATCTCCCTACAAGAAACCTTCCGAATTATTGTTCTTGACGTACCTGTGCTTCATCCTACTACTCATTATCCTGCATCATTCCCTCACACTCTGTTGTTTGGCCAATGAACTACTTCGTAGAGCTTGCGCTTGACGGATTGGCTTCGCATAATCAGTATTGTTCCGACGTTTCACAACAGTAGTGCGCCCTGGCTTGAAACCACCTTTGCATTCTTTATGGGAAATTCTGTCGTTTGTTTTAGTGCATCCATTAGGGTTTGTCAATGCCAGTGTTTTTCTCGCGGGTACCTTGGTTTTGATTTGTTTGGCCCGTTCATTCCATCAACTTTTGCCCGATTTACTTTCTTTGACTTTTGTGGTCTCTGTTGAAATTCCTCCACCAGCACTCGCTTACTGCTGAACCCTTTCTCCAAACTGAAGTTAAGTGATATATCCTGGTTCTTATAGCGCATAATCCTTCCCTGCATATCTATCCTTCATCAACAATCTCTGCCACAACGAATTTGTGTAGAATCGTGACCTTTCCAATTAAGACCTCACATACCACTTCTCCTTGGACTTGGTTATACTCGCCAGTGACCGCACGCAACCTTGCTCTTGGTAATGGCTTTACTCTCCTGTTGACCAAATCAGATCGGTTTAAGGAATGAGATGCGCCCATATCTACAGTCAGTAAACGCTCCTTGCCGTCCACATTTCCTCTGACGGTAAGACTACTCGATTTTCTTCCAATTTGCGAGATAGATATCACAGGACATTCAATAGCTTGGGCAAGTTTTCGATCTTTACATCTGACTCGCTCTTGCTTACCTCCTCCAGCTTTGCGTTTACGACCAGGCAAGTTGGAACTTCCAGGACCGGTGCTGCAATTGTAGTGTAAACAGCCAACAATTTCAATGCCAAATGAGTAAACCAGTTAATATTATACTCTGTAACAAAAAGAGTCTAAATTTTAGTCAACAGAAAAGGGGCATTTGTTAATTGTGGCTGACAGAACAACTCACACGATTTAATACAGGTGTGTGCACAACACACGACTAAACCAAATGTGCATTCAGGCAAATTTGCTGTCATTGCGTTTCCCACAGAATTTACGTATGTAAGTATGTATAATTAAAGTAAATATGTATGTAAGAATTTGTTTAGAATAATCTAGTATAAATAAGCTAACAACATTTGAATAAACATTCATTCACTCATTCGCACTTACGCCTCACAAAACAGACGATTCATTTTCCACCTTTTATATGGCGATCCTGCTTTTGATACTGCTGGCTGATTTTTCAGCCTAAGTTCATTACTGGCAAGGATACGCCTTTTATATGGCGATCCTGCCTGCATTATACTGGCTGATTATTCAGCCAAATTCATTGGTAAGGATAATACTGGCTGATTACAGCCTAAGCCTTATAAAAGGAGCGAAAAAGAGAAGCTATCGGACGTGTTTTCCAACTCTAATTATTATCGCGGCTAAATTTTTTGTCAATAAACTGGAAGAAGAAACAAAGGAACCACATTCGAAACAAACACAAATTTCGCTTTTGCAATGATGTTTTTGATGAATTAAATGTGGGATCCAACGATGAAGATTACATGAAAATTGCGGCAGTTGAAAAACAAATACGCTGCCATTAGATGCGCTGGCGCCCACTTTTGTAGGTTTCGGATTCCAACACACTTCAAATAAACACAATTTTTACAAACACAAGTCTACAGCCAGCCAGAAATGTCCAACGGGGATAAGGTGGTAAACAATTGGGAAGAAATTATTGAAGTCGGTCAGAGCATAAAAAGGGTGGAATAAACAACAGGACTGGCAGCATAATACGTATAATTATAATAAGTATAATTAGCTTAATTCTGCAGTAGGTTTGACAATTTATACATTATTTTTAAGTAAGAAAATATTCGGGCAAGCTAACGGCTGCCTATTGACAAGCAAAAATTTTATATTTCTGCTGTAAAATAAATATAATTTCTTTTACCCCTCTAAATTATTTTCCCAGAGGAGGATATAGAAAACCAAGAGCAGTTTGACCAAATCTTCGATAGTTTAACTGCCTTGACTTTGGAATTAACAGAGAAAAGTAAAGTAGCCGAAGAGATTAGTCAAGGCCCTAAGACGCTGACAATCGAAGAATATATAAAAAGGAATAGGGTCCAAAAAATTCCAAAGCCGATAAAGTTAAAAAGGAAAGGAGGAGGAAAGCAATTTAACATTAGAAAAACAATAGCCAAGATCTATGTAAAAATAAATTTAAGTACTAATCAGGAAGAAAAAATTCAACTAAAACAAGAAATTAAGGGATTAAGAAATAATAATTATAAAAATAAAAAACAACAAAAAACATATATAAGCATTAGGGTGTCAAAATAAAAATAAAAATGATTTAATCGGGGATTGCCCGTAATGCTTTTTTAAATGTATGAAAACATTTATTTGAAGCAATTTTTAATTTTTTAATTTATTTAATAATTTGGGAAAAATTTAAACAACGTTGCCTTATAAAAATAAAAATATTGTAAAACTATTGATCTTAAATTATGGAAAGAACTAGGAAGATTAAAACGTATGTAAAAGGCCCACTTGAGGACCTTAAAAATGAAATTAAAATTGTAGATGAAGAAAAAACTCTAGAATGGTTGAAAAAATGGTTGAAATTTATTGATATGCCTAGGGAACCAACAATATGGAATGTAAGAAATCCACAAGCAACAACACCTGAAGAATTATATAGGTACGAAGTCATATTTTTAGGAGGAACAGATTAATATAATGACAAAAAATTAATAAAGGAAAAACAAAGAAAAAAAAAAAGTTTCGTTTTTCATATTTTTTTACGAGAAAAACCAACGGCAAACGTTGTAAACTCAGTCCAAGTAGTAGACCATACTGAGGCACTAGATACTATTAAGGTCATGCTTCTAATCATCTGTGTAGTTAGTTGCATTAATTTGTTTCTGGAGCTCTACTCAACCCAAAACAAATTCCTAAAAAAGCGATATGCCAGCCGCGCCGACGGCTTAGATAAAGTTTAACAAACTTTTTTATCTACCATCCCCAATGGGCAAATGGGAAGTTATCGTTAAACTACTCATAGAAGAAAAAACGATAGGAGAAAAATCTTACAAATGTATTAATAAAAATACAAAAGTAAGGGAAGAAACAGTAGTAAAGCATCTCAAAATAATAGTTGAGGCATTTAATAAAATAGGAAAAACGATACAACAGTTAAATGGTAAACTAGACGGCAATCGAAAAGCCCAAGCATATCAAATTTTTATTAGCGTTAGAGACAAATTGGTGTACTCACTGGCAAGATATGATATAGAATTCATAGTATCAACGAGATTCGAAAAAGAAATAGACTTTAGCACATTCCTGCTGGAGTCGGCCTCCAATTTAGAAGAGGAACCAGAAGAAGAACAAAAAGAGGAAAAAAAGAAATTTTAATACAGACACCAAACTGCCAAACAAGAAAAGACAAAATGGCACAAACCACAGTATAATTTTTCAAAACGGCTTCGTCAATTCTGCCTGAGTTTGATGGTAAGCCTGAAAACTTACATGGTTTCTTAGACGCACTAGATATCCTAGAACAAATTAAAGGATACTTATGAGACCACAGCAGTCTCCATGATAAAAACTAAGCTCAAGGGAACAGATAGGAACCTTTTAAGCACTGAAAATTCAATACTAGCAATAAAGAAAAGTTGAGTTCAGCAATTAAAGCTGATCTGTAGAGGTTTTGACAGCAAAACTCTTAAACGTCCAACAGCGCAGTAAAACAGCTAACCAGTACACTGCAGAAATCGAAAAATTGACAAAATCGTTGGAGGGTGCTTAAACATCTCACGGTCTTGCACCTGATTTGGCAACCAAATATGCCACACAATCAGCTGTAAAGGCTATGTGTAAGAACTCGGCTAACGAACGAGTTAAACTGATAATGCAAGCAAAAGCGTTCACATCTATGAACGAGGCTATTTCAAAATTCACGAATAGCTGTACTGAAGTCACGGGTAACCCAAATACAGTGTTACGCCTGACGCGCTCACAAGGTAATTAACGAGGTAACTTGCGAAGAAGCTACCAAAATAATAATTATCAAGGTAACCAAAACAGAAGATAACGTGGTAATGCTAACAGATACAATAATAATAATAGTAATAGACAAAATAATAATTTCCCAAGACGCAATTTTGGAGGTCAGTCAAGATCATCCAATCAGAGTAACACGAGGACTCTCCGTAAAATAAACCAACAGGAAAACCAGCAAACTCCACTCCAACGGTAAATTCTAACGGTAATAAAATATGCACATTCAACTTGCATCTAAACAGCGACATTTCCTCCAATACTACCCTAAATAAATCAACTTCAACGTTCCTGATAGATACAGGAGCGGATATCTCAATAATAACGAAGGGTCAAATTGATACTAAAGTTAAAATAAATAACTCACAGATCACAGATTTAAAATGTATTGGCCGAGGCATAACAATCACAGTTGGAACAGTAAAAGAAGATCTAACAGATGATAGATTTTTAATAAGACACAAATTTCACATAGTAGAAGACAATTTTCCAATCCCATGTGATGGAATTTTGGGACTCGATTTCATTAAAAAATATAATTCATTTTAGATTATAATAAAAATGGGGACAGCCTAATACTACGACCATATGATTACCCAGAAGATATAGTTATACAAATGACAAAGAAACCAACAATTAATAGCATTACAATACCCGCAAGATCCGAAGTAATTAGACAGGTTCCTATCAATAGTTACAATAAGGAACTATTAGTACCTCTCAAGAATTGACTGATGGCATTTTTGTAGCCAACACGATAGTAAACTCAAATCAAGCTTTAATAAGAATAATAAATACAACAGATAAACATGCAATCATTCAAGATTATGACATCAAAACAGAAAGTTTAGAGGATTATGTAATAATTGAAAATACACCTCACTGTAGAGCTAATAATAAAAAAAAAGTTAGAAAGATTGAATAAAAATTTCCCGCCATTCGCTAGTAAATCACTCAACACTTTATGCTCAGAATTCGTTGATATATTTTCATTAGAAACAGAACCAATCACGACCAACAATTTTTACAAACAAAAGTTGCATATGAAAGGTAACACTCCCGTGTATATTAAAAATTACGGACTAGATTTAATGTCAGGATTTCACCAAATAGAATTCAGCCCAGAGTCAAGGGATATCACATCCTTTACAGCGGATAACGGTACTTATCGTTTCAAAAGATTACCTTATGGCCTCAAAGTAGCTCCAAACTCATTCCAGAGGATGATGACATTGGCATTCGCAGGTGTGAAATCATCACAAGCATTTTTATACATGGTCGTATTGGGATGCTCCGAAAAACATATGATACAAAATTAAAGAAATGTCTTTTCAACTTGCAGAAAATATAATTTAAAATTACACCCCGATAAATGTTTATTCTTCAGTCAAGAAGTTACTTATCTGGTCATAAATGCACAAGTACTGGAATTTTACCAGACCCAAATAAATTTAAAATTGTTCAAAATTACCCAACTCCCAAAAATGCCGATGAAGCAAAAAGATTTGGCGCATTTTGTAATTATTATAGAAGATTCATACCAAATTTCGCGGAATACGCCAGGATTCTAACAAGGCTTAGTAAGGAAAATGTAATTTTCAATTGGACAGACGACTGCGAGAAATCTTTTAGCTACCTAAAAAATGCATCAATTAGTCCAAATATCCTACAATATCCCAATTTTGATAGAGAGTTCTTTATTACGACTGACGCAAGTGGTTATGCTTGCGGTGTTGTGCTAAGCCAAGAGTATGAACGAAAACAATTACCCATTGCCTACGCCTCAAGATCAGTTACAAAAGGCGAAATAAATAAAGCCACGATCGAAAAAGATTTCGCGGCCATACATTGGGCCATTATATATTTTAGACCATATGTTTATGGCAGAAAATTCACAGTGAAAACGGATCATCGACCTTTAACATATTTATTCTCAATAAAAAAACCCTTCATCTAAATTAACTTGTTGGAATTTACGATATCTTCTTTATACATCTTCACACAGTTTTGTTTTTGCATATTTTAAGTCTCTTTTTTATTTCGCTCTTTTAACATTTTGTACAACTTTATGAAATTAGTACTGAATTCAAGCTCACTGAATAAAGATCAAATTATATTAATATTTTAATTAATTTAAAACACTGCCCTCAATAGGTTCTGGGCCCAGGTGCTTAGAGTGATTTACATATACTTATTAAATTTATGGACGAAACGAATATTTTTGTAATTAATATCTCCGGCGTCGAAAGAAAAATTTCGGTGGATAATTTACCCGTTAAAGAATAAAATTCTCTAAAGAAAGAATATTCTGAGTGTGTACAGCAAATGCCCACAAATATGGCAGAATCAAGAGTATATCAAATTCATCGTTTTGATGGTACCAACTATCAGCTTTGGAAGAGACAAATGGAAATTTATATGACGGAAAATAAGCTTAACCCGTACATATTGGGTACAATTACAAGACCTACCACAGACTCAGCGGTCTGGGATGAAAAGGATGCAGAGTCGCAAGCTTTCCTAATGCGCGGCTTGCAGTTGGAGCAGCTCAAGCACTTAAGCGATTGCTCAACTGCTGCACAAATGTGGGCAAGGCTGAAAACCGTACATGCGGAGAAAAGTGAGCAATCAGCCCAAGTACTCTCAGGAAAATTTATGTATTTGAAAATGGAAGAATCGGAACATGTTTCCGATTTTATTGCGAGCATAACTTCGCTGGCACAACAACTAAAAGATTTAGACTTGGAGCAGAAAACACCAATGGTTATTGCTAAAATTTTAAGCAGCCTACCTCCAAAGTTCGATCACATGAGAACTGCATGGTATGCAGTGCCAAGTACCGATCAAAGCATTGAAAAATTAACGGATCATCTTATTAACGAAGAAGCTATAATGAATTTAAGGAAAACAGAAGGCAGTTCAACGCAAGGGCAAATAGGTAACACCGGTACGGCATATGCAATAAGCAGAAACAAAATCAAAAGCAATGAAATTAAAGCAACAACGGAACCAAGAGACCAGGCAAATGCAATTATTGTAACAAGTCAGGCCATTGGGCGCGAGAATGTTATAAAAAGGCGCGAGATAATTCGGACCGCTATGACAGCGAACGCAATCATACATCGAACCGCAGAAAAAGTGATAGGCAAAATATGATGATTGAAAAACAAACAACAAAATCCCATGATGTAAAAATG
The DNA here is from genome assembly GCF_040869045.1 of Eurosta solidaginis. Classification (NCBI taxonomy): domain Eukaryota; kingdom Metazoa; phylum Arthropoda; class Insecta; order Diptera; family Tephritidae; genus Eurosta; species Eurosta solidaginis. The sequence continues at coordinate 158,135,624 of NC_090319.1, forward strand.
AATGAAGAAGAACTGTTTACTCTTCAATCGCTTTTAATGAGTACGTCGAATGACAACGCTAAAAGTAATTGGTATGCTGATTCGGGCGCATCAGATCACATGTGCTTTCAGAGGGAGTTCTTTAAAAATTATACAACCTTCCCAAAAGACTTTTGCAAAGTTCGAGTTGGTGATGGCAAAAAGTTAAATGCAGTTGGCCAAGAAGATATCGTCATGCGCGTTTTAAACCCGGTTAAGGCCGACGCTGTTTATATACTCCAAAATGTACTCTACGTTCCCGAATTAGATAGAAATTTTGTGTCACATGCTACAGAAAAAGGTATTGATGTAGTTTTTCTTAAAGGTAGTCAGCGCGTTATATTTAAGAAAGGTGATAGTTTTTTGGTGGATGGATTTCGTGAAAATAAGTTGTATAGGATGAACTTGAAACCTGAGAATGTAGCTGAATTAAACACTGTAAGTTCAATAAAGATTTGGCACGAACGTCACGAAGGTCACGTCAGTTATGACACTTTACGTAAAATGAACAACAACAACATCGTCAAAGGGCTGGATATTGACACTGTAGATGGTGATAACCCATTTTGTGAAGGTTGCGTTTTTGGTAAGCAACATCGTTCAAGCTTCAACAAATTTAGTACAAATCGATCCAAGATTCCTGGTGAGACGTTTCATGTAGATTTATGTGGAAAAATGAGCTCGCCTTCGATTAGTGGGGCGAATTATTTTATGTTACTAAAAGATGATTATTTTAGATATTGCTTCGTGTATTTTCTGAAGGAGAAGACTGACGTTTTGGATGCATTAAAGCAGTTTTATGCTGACGTTCGAGCAGATGGCCATAGCATCAAGAAATTTCGATCTGATGGTGGTTTAGAAATTCACAACAATGCGGTGAAGCAGTTCCTTCTATCAAAAGGTATCAAACAACAATTCTCCACTCCCAGAGCGCCTGAACAAAATGGTTTTATAGAAAGGGAGAATAGAACTGTAGTGGAAACTGCCAAGGCTTTACTACATTTTAAAGATTTACCATTGTATTTATGGGGCGAAGCTACAAATACGGCTGTGTACCTTAGAAATCGAAGATCGTCAGAAGTAATTGGTGGAGTTACTCCGTTTGAGCTATGGCTCGGACGCAAACCCTGTGTTAAGCATTTGAAGGTTTTCGGCAGTGAAGTATTTGTGCATATACCAAATGACCAGCGAACAAAATGGGAGAAAACCTCAATGAAATGTATCATGGTTGGTTATAACGATGATAGTAAAGCATACCGAGTATATGAACCTGTTTTCAGGAAAATGTATATAAGACGCGATGTGATTTTTAATGAAAAGCAAAATGATTTGCATGAAACCACGGGAATATATACCCAAAACGATATGCCACAAATTCAAGTCGAAGAACCTAATGAAGAAGGTCAAAGTAATGACAACGTTGGGATCGCAGCAGATTCCAGACCCACATTACCAAGAAGCCCGTATAACACACGTTTGAGGAAGAAATCCAATATAGAAGATGAAAAACTTAATTGCGCTGAGGTCTATTTGGCACAACTTGAGCCAAATAATCTGGAAGATGCAATGAACAGCGTAGATGCCAGAAAATGGCAAGTAGCTATTGATGAGGAGTTGCAGTCCTTACAAGATAACAAAACATGGATATTAGTTCCCCGCACTCCTGATAAACATATTATTACGAACCGTTGGGTTTTTAAAAGGAGATTAAAGGCGAAGGGAGAAATCGAAAAATTCAAAGCCAGACTTGTAGCACGAGGGTGTTCACAAAAATTTAAAATAGACTGCGATGAAATATATGCACCCGTAGTAAGGTATGACTCAGTGCGAATTTTACTATCAATCGCTGCAGCTGAGGATTTTGAAATATATCAATTTGACGTCAAGACCGCGTTCTTGCACGGAGATTTAGATGACATAATTTATATGGAGCAGACATATGGATTTGAAGTAAATGATCAAGTTTGTTTGCTAAAAAAGGGCATATACGGCCTTAAGCAGGCTTCCAGACAATGGAACAAAAGGATAGTCGAATTTTTCTTGAGTAGCGGATTTGCACAATCATCAACTGACCAGTGTATGTTTACGTATACATCGCAGCATTTTATTGTATACCTGGCGCTTTACGTTGATGACGGTTTGCTTTGGGGAAATGACACAAATTTAATTGTAAATATGTTATATAAATTATATAAAGAATTTTGCATAACATATAAAGAAGCAGAGTTTTTCGTTGGTATGCAAATTAAGCGGGATCGAAAGAAGAGAAGATTAAAGATCTATCAGTCTGCTTATATAAATAAAATACTTCATCGTTTCAATCACACTAATTGTTCTTCTGTCTCTTCCCCAACAGTACTTGGAGTAAGTTACCCAAAATCCCAGAGCATTACAGGGAAGCTATTGGTTCGTTGATGTACCTTATGGTATGCTCGCGTCCAGATATTGCTTTTGCAGTTGGTGTTCTCAGTCGATATATGGAAAAGCCGAGTGTAACTCATTGGAAAGGAGTGAAGCGTATTTTTAGATATTTGAAAGGTACTACCAATATGGGTATAACATTTTCGTCGTCACAGAAAAATCTGAATAAGCTAATTAGTTTCTGCGATTCTGATTGGGCTGGAGACCTAGATACTAGGAAAAGCACCACAGGCTGCGTTATTTTGTTGAACAACGGTGCTGTAGCATGGAGTTCAAGAAAGCAAACACTGACAGCCACGTCAACCACTGAAGCCGAATTTGTGGCTTTATAATCAGCAGCTAAAATTACTATTTGTTTAAAGAAGCTCATGTCGGATTTGGGCATTGCACAGCGTCAGCCAACAACGATTTTTTGCGACAATCAACAAGAAATCACTTTAGTATGGAATCCACATTCATCAAAGCGTATGCGACATATTGATACACAATATTTTTATACATGCGATATGCAGGCACAAAAAGAAATTAATGTTCTGTATATACATACTGATGAACAGCTTGCAGATCAGTTAACCAAGCCGTTGTCAGTCGAAAAGCATACAAATCTAATATCCAATTTTGGAATGTCAAAAGATAATTAATTATTTGTTTTTTAGAAGAAATCGAGAGGGAGTGTTGGAATTTACGATATCTTCTTTATACATCTTCACACAGTTTTGTTTTTGCATATTTTAGGTCTCTTTTCTATTTCGCTCTTTTAACATTTTGTACAACTTTATGAAATTAGTACTGAATTCAGCTCACTGAATAAAGATCAAATTATATTAATATTCGTCCATTTAACCTTAATTTAAAACACTGCCCTCAATATAACTAGAATCAGGTTAGATTTGGAAGAGTATGACTTTGGGGTGGAGTACATAGCCGGAAAAGAAAATTACGTGGCAGACGCCCTGTCACGAATAGGTATCAATGATTGGAAATAAATGTCAGTACAGGCATGTAAAATAATGAAGAGACAAATTGTTTAATTATACTCAATAATTTAACAATTGCATTAACTCCGGAGGTTGTGCATGTGACGGAAAATGATAAAATTAAAAAGATTCTTCAAAAATATCACGATGATCCTGTTAATGGTGGCCACCCAGGAATCAATCGTACAACTAATAAAATGAGACAAAAATATTACTGGAATATGAAAATATATAAAATGAAGAATGATATAAGAAAATATATAAAGAAATGGGTAAATTTTTAGTAAAAATAAAATTTATAAAAATTTAAAAGAACCAATGATTTTGACTGAAACACCACCGAAGGCGTTCGAAACAGTACAAATATATACAATTGGACCTTTACCAAGATCATTAAATGAAAACGAATACGCTGCCACTCTGATAAGTGATTTGACTAAATACTTAATACAATTCCTATACAGAGCAAACATGCAAAAACAGTAGCCAGAGCCATATTCGAAAATTTCATCTTAATTTATGGAAGTATGAAAACAATAATAACGGATATGGGATCTGAATATAAAAGTAGCTTGTTTGAGGAACTATGTAAACTTCTCAATATTGAGCACAAAACATCTACGTCGTATCATCACCAAACTTTAGGCACGATTGAACGTAGCCATAGAACTTTCAATGAATATGTGCGTTCATACATATCCATTAACAAAGATGATTGGGATTAGTATTTTAAATATTTTGCATATTGTTACAATACAACCCCATCTACAGTCCATTGTTATTGCGCATTCGAATTCATCTTTGGTAAAAAACCCCAGACTTACGAATTTTTACAAGAAAATACGGTAAGCCCATTATACAATTATGAGGCTTATGATAAAGAAATTAAATATAGGTTACAAATAGCACAGGATAGAGCCTTTAAATTAGTAAAAGAAGCTAAAGAAAAACAAACGATTAGTTATGATAAAAATATTTACTATAAGGATATAACTATAGGAGATCTAGTGTTAGTAAAAAATGTAGCAGGTCATAAGTTAGATAGTAGATATAAAGGGTCCTATAAGGTAGAAAATATCGATAAAAATAATAATTTTACTCTAATACCCTATAAAGTAGAAAATATCGACAGTAAAAATAATTACACTTTAATCCCGTCTAGAATAGGAAATAATGATAAGCAAAAATTTCCCAGTAACATAGAAAATAGCAATATCATAAACAATAAGGAAAGAATAATACACAAAAATAGACTTAAATTAATAGAATAAGTAAATTTTCGACCTACAAACATAAAATACAAAATATAGAATTAATTTATATTTAACTAAATAAAAATAGAATGCTCATACATTCGCCAAATGCATAAGCATTCTGAAAAAAAGGGAGATGTAGTGTAAACAGCCAACAATTTCAATGCCAAATGAGTAAACCAGTTAATAAGCTACCCTGTAACAAAGAGTCTAAATTTTAATCAACACAAAAGGGGCATTTGCTAATTGTTGCTGACAGAGCAATTCACACGATTTAATACAGAAGTGTGTACAACGCACGACTAAACCAAATGTGCATTCAGGCAAATTTTCTGACATTGCGTTTCCCACAGAATGTAGGTATGTAAGTATGTATAATTAAAGTAAATATGTATGTAAGAATATGTTTAGAATAATTTAGTATAAATAAGCTAACAACATTTGAATAAACATTCATTCACTCATTCGCACTTACACCTCACAAAACAGGCAATTCATTTTCCACCTTTTATACAATGACGAGCAATGTGACCTGGGTTACCGCACTTGAAACACTTCATAACTCCGTCATTTTTTTGTTGTGATCCTTTCAGCGCCTCCAATATTGTGTTCACCCAGACTGGCATTTCCACTTCCACATGGCGTGCTTTGAAAACTGGCTTACACAGAAGAGACGCTGTTTCCAGAATCAGAGCATGTGATACTGTTTCTGCGAATGTAGGTTTTGGGTTTGCTTATGTCGCTCGCTTCGTTTCGACATTCCGTATTCTGGATTTTTACCCTTTCGGTGTATTCCACGGGTGCGTCCGCATTCGCTAAATGTGCCAGCCTTTCAACATCCGACGCAAACTCTTGCAATCTTTCACCAGCCCTCTGGAAGCGGTTCAGTAACTCCATTTGGTATATCTGTCTCCTATGCTCGGTTCCGTATCGTCTCTCTAGAGCGCCCATCAATGCTTCATAACAGTTCCGTTCGCCCTCTGGAATGGTTTGTAAGATCTCAGCTGCAGGCCCTTTCAATGCCATGAACAGTGCAGCAACTCTATCTTCGGCATTCCAATGGTTCACTGTTGATGTCTTCTCAAATTGAATCATAAATACCTGGAAAGGAACAGAACCGTCAAAAGATGGAATTTTTACCTTCCTATTGCTTGCTGAAACAACTGGGCGATTTAGTTGCAGCTCCTGTATACGACCTTTTAAAGCATCTACCTCAGCCTCGATTTTGTTTTCAAACTGCATTATTTTTTCGTCCATACGGGCTTCCAGTTGTGCAGAGATCTGCGATGATAACTGTGCTGAAATTTGTCCCGACATTTCGGATATACGTGCTTCCTGTGCTTCAATCCTGGATGCTATTTGTGACGACATTTCGGATATACATGTCTCCTGTGATTCCTTCTTGGATGTTAAACATGTCTCCTGTTCTTTCAGTTGTGTTTCCATCTTGGATGTTACTGTCGATGTTCGTACAGATATTGCAGCCAATATCAGCTTCAAGTCTGCGCTCGTAACTGTCTGCGATGTCTCGTTTTTCTCTTAAATTTTTGTTGTCTCCTCGCCATCAAGATGAAAGACATACTTTTCCACGTTAATTCCTTCTAATTCCATTGCCTCTCGTAGTCGTGCCTGAAGTTCGAGTTTATTGCCCGTTGTATTCAATCCACGGCTCTCCATCTCCTTCTTCAGTTGCTGGATCTTCAATTCACTCCACTTTGCCATGTCCAAGTTGTATTCGAAGTCTTCGGAGTTTATTCAACAATTCCTCTTCTGACACCAATTGTAACGAATATGGGGAAACTCCGCTTATTTTACACCTTCTGCTAACGTTCGTATCGCTAAACTTTAGAATAAATAACTCCAATATTCAATAATGCAAAATGGCCTTTATTAGACGGCTTTGAAAGTACCTCCCAATAACACTTATACTTCGCAACCAATATCGTGCTTAAATCAAACTGCTTACGCATATGTGAGCGAAGTAGTAGCTTATGATGACATGCGTTTGTGAGTATCTCGCTGATGCTTGTATGTATGTGTGTATATGATGGTTAATTTGTTTACGTACATACAACTGTGGCAGCTTGCTTTATTGTTGTTGTGACTTTATTTACTAAGTATCAGATTAGTGATGTGAGTATCACTTAGTGTTATCAATATTCGTCACAATAACATTAAATACTTTCAGTCTACGGAAAAAACACCATGGAATTCTAACAAAACCGAGAGCTTAAAGAAAAACCATATGGATTGCAACAAAAAATCCTCGCCTAATGAGATAATAGCACCTGATTGGCGCACGCAATTGACGGTGGTAAAATAATAAAAACAACAAACAGTAGAAAACGAGAAACTTGCAAAGTGCATTGATGGCCTGATGCGCTGAACATCAAGCCTTCAATGTGTGGATCGCTGATGATAAACTGTCATGGGTTTTGAAATAGTCCGCTATACGGTCTATGAACATTGTTTTTTCTAATTTACTCGTTTTCTATGTATAATAATTTAATATAATATAACTTGTAAAATATACGATTGAGTTGGGCCAAATATTTGTTTAGTTATTTAATATGAATTTGGAGCTTTTAGGCCGATTTAATTAAATAAAACAAGTTTATTCTTTTATTTTCGACGCGTTTCGACACATTTTCGTGTCTTCCTCAGGGAATCTATTTATTAACTACGAAAAATATATTTAATATTCAACACTAATACCAATTATTGTATTTGTAACATATGTTTTTCGTAGTTAATAAATAGATTCCCTGAGGAAGACACGACTATGTGTCGAAACGCGTCGGAAATAAAGGAATAAACTTGTTTTATTTAATTAAATCGGCCTAAAAGCTCCAAATTCATATTGTAAAATATACATTTTCAAAAATAACAAACTTGGTCATGAAGACAACAAATTAATATAATCTTATATATTATTTCTAATTGCTGTTTTTATGTACGGGTCCCTTTTCCGCTCTTACTTGGAATCAAAATTTATAAACAAAGTTTTGGTTGTAAATAGGGAGATTCGAGCTTTTAGCGAGCTTTCGGCAATTTTGGTCATAGTGCTTTTGTTTAGCTATATTTTATTCAAATAATTTGTTAAAAATAAACGATTGTGATTACACAAGGGAATCTATTTGTACTATGGCACTATTGTGAATATTTGCACTGCATTATCGGTAGTTGCTATTGTACGCTAGATGGCAGCGCAAGCTGTAAGTTTTAATTGACTGAAGGCAGTTGCTATTATACGCTAGATGCTCCGCACGCTGTAAGTTAATAGAACAGCTGATTTCTGTTGATATTTGATAAGTGACTTTTATATTGGTTGCGCAAGATGCGTACGGGTCAGGCTCGTAATTAATTATTTACAGACCAGTAAAACCAAACATAACATTAAATACTTTCAGTCTACAGAAAAAGCACACTGGAATTCTAACAAAAGCGAGAGCTTAAAGAAAACCCATATGGGCTGCAACAAAAAATCCTCGTCTAATGAGATAATAGACCTGATTGGCGCATGCAATTGACGGTGGTAAAAGAATAAAAACAACAAACAGTAGAAAACGAGTTATAAATAGAAACTTGCAAAGTGCATTGCTGGCCTGATGCGCTAAACGTCAAGCCTTCAATGTGTTGATCGCTGATGAGAAACCGTCATGGGGTTTGAAATAGCCGGCTAACCGGTGTATGAACTTTGTTTTTTTTTTTGCTAATTTACTCGTTTCTATGTATAATAATTTAATATAATATAACTTGTAAAATATACATTTTACAAAAATAACAAAGACAACAAATCAATATAATAATTAATTATTTATAGACCAGTAAAACCAAATATAACATTAAATACTTTCAGTCTACGGAAAAAGCACCCTGGAATTCTAACAAAAGCAAGAGCTTAAAGAAAAACCATATGGATTGCAACAAAAAATTCTCGTCTTATGAGATAATAGCACCTGATTGGCGCACGCAATTGACGGTGGTAAAAGAATAAAAACAACAAACAGTAGAAAACGAGTTATAAATAGAAACTTGCAAAGTGCATTGATGGCCTGATGTGCTAAAGGTCAAGCCTTCAATGTGTGGATCGCTGATGATAAACCGTCATGCGTTTTGAAATAGTCGGCTATACGGTCTATGAACTTTGTGTTTTTTTTTTTCAAATTTACTCGTTTTCTATGTATAATAATTTAATATAGCTTGTAAAATATACATTTTACAAATATAACAAACTTGGTCTTGAAGACAACAAATTAATATAATAATGAATTATTTACAGACCAGTAAAACCAAACATAACATTAAATACTTTCAGTAAACGGAAAAAGCACACTTGAATTCTAACAAAAGCAAGAGCTTAAAAAAACCATATAGATTGCAACAAAAAATCCTCGTCTAGTGAAGTATGTTGACGACATCTTTGGACACCATTCTGAACGTTTTTAATCAGTATCATAATAAGCTACAATTTAATTTAGAAAAGGAAAAGAACAACAAAATCCCATTTTTGGACGTCGAGATACATAGGAAAAACAGCAAAATAGTACTTGATTGATACTCAAAACCGATTTCCTCGGGCCGTTTTATTAATTTTCTATCCGCCCAACTCCTTAAACATAAAATATGTACAGCGAACAGCGTAATAAAGAAAGTTTTAACCATAAGTCACCACCAATTTTTAGAGAAAACCAAACAAAAAATATATAAAATTCTGAGAAGCAATAATTACCCACATAATCTTGCGAGCACCCTAATGGAAAAAATGATATTGAATATTAACAACAACTATAGGAAAGAGCCTCTTACAACAATAGATATAGAGAACAAACAATTCTCCACTATCTTCACAAAAACAAAAAGCCCACTTGAACCGCAACAACAATACAACGTGGTATACGAAATTGCATGCAAGGGTAATGAGTTTGAGTACTGCAACAAAATTTACATAGGGACTACGAAAAGAGCGTTAGGAGTTCGATTATCGGAACATGAAACCGACATAAAAAAGAAAAAAAACAACACAGCGTTAGCAAAATATATTACCTACAGCGTGCACACAGCTGATATTGACAATCGATTCTATGTACCGGAGCGACTCGGGATTTTTCCCGACCAAGGACTGTCATTTCAGTGTAACCCCCATTTAATTTGTTGTCTCCCCCCCCCCACAAATTGTCACCCTCCCAGCAGCTCCTTGCAGCGGGACTGCGCCATACTCTCCTGCTCCGGGAAGGTATCGAAGCCAATCCGGGTCTGTCTACTGACGCTGGTCCTGAGTAATGGTTTTCCTGAGTTTGTCGGAAAAGAATCTTTTTAGGACGGTCATACTCTTGTCAGTATGTCACGTGCAAGGGATGGTTGCATCAGACAGGATGTTCTGGGCTAGATCCCAAAGCCAGACGTCCTCGTAACTTTTATAAATCTTTGGTGGCTCCTGGCTATTCATGCCCAAGGGCGTCCCGTAGTCTACGCAAGCCACACCAAGTACCCGCTGCTGCTTGTTGTTGTTGTTGTTGTAGCAGTGCTTCGCCCCACCTACCAGCCGCGACCGATCACAAATTGTCATCAATATCCTCTAACGGGAGTCCAAGGAAACATGCTGTTTCAACAGGGGTGGACCATAATGAAAGGGGTGTTAGAGGCGTTGGTTCCACATTACAATTAAAGATATGGTTGGTGTCATGTGGGGACACATTGCAAGCGGGGCATACATTTTGTATGTCGGGGTTGATTCTGGATAGGTAAGAGTTTAACCTGTTACAGTATCCAGAACGAAGTTGAGCAAGAGTGACACGCGTTTCCCTGGGGAGTATGTGTTGCTCTTTCACAAGTTTTGGGTTCTTTTCTTTGAGTACTGGATTCACCGGGCAATTCCCGGCATAAAGGTCCGACGCCTCTTTGTGGAGTTCACCAAGGACCTGCTTGTGTTTTTTTGCTTCATACGGCTGGGTTCTGAAGTGACGTATTTCCTCAAAATGCTTACGGAGATGCCTCCTTAAGTCCCTAGGCGGTGTTGGCTCATCAATCAGATGTCTGTTTGGATGCCCAGGTTTCTGGGTATTCAACAGGAACTGTTTGGTTAGCATCTCATTTCTCTCCCTGATGGGGAGTATTCTCGCCTCATTATGTAGATGGTGTTCTGGGGACATAAGACAGCCCGCGGCGATTCTGAGAGCAGTATTTTGGCAGGCCTGTAGGTTATTCCAGTGGGTAATTTTTGGGCTTGGCGACTATATGGGTGACGCGTAGCACATAAACGGCTGGACAATTGCTTTGTATGTAGTAATGAGCGTTTCTTTATCTTTTCCCCAGGTACTGCCAGCAAGGGATTTGAGGATTTTATTACGGCTCTGGATTTTTGGAACAATTGCGGCTGCGTGCTCACCAAAATGTAGATCCTGATCAAACGTCACACCCAAGATTTTGGGGTGTGGGACAGTCGGTAGCGTAGTGCCATGGACGTGGATGTTCAAAATGGTCGACGTTTGGGACGTCTATGTTGTAGATAAGGTCGCGGAAGATTTAGTCGGTGATAATGCCAGGTTTCGCGAGGCGAAAAAACTGGAGAGATCAGGGAGGTAGCCGTTTATTCTGTTGCAGAGCTCATCGATCTGTGGGCCTGGGCCTGTGGCCATTATTGTGCAGTCATCAGCGTATAAAACGATAGTGACTCCTTCTGGTGGTGAAGGTAGCTTAGATATGTAGAAATTAAACAAAAGTGGTGATAGGACACCACCCTGTGGCACCCCTTGTTTAATTCTTCTTGGTTTTGATGCTTCGTTTCTAAATTGCACCGATGCCTGCCGACCACCCAGATAATTTGCGGTCCACCTTTTAAGACATGGGGGAAGGGTAGACCCTTCCAGGTCTTGCAGTAACGTGCCATGGTTGACGATATCAAAAGCTTTTGATAGGTCTAGCGCTACGAGTACTGTTATATGGTGGGGGTTTTGATTTAAACCGCAATTTATCTGGGTGCTGATGGCATTTAGCGCGGTGGTGGTGCTATGGAGTTTTCTGAAGCCATGCTGATGACAGGCTAGCTGCAAATTTGCTTGGAAGTAGGGGAGCAAAATGGCTTCAAGCGTCTTTGCTACTGGCGATAGGAGAGATATCGGACGATACGACTCTCCTATGTTAGCTGGTTTCCCAGGTTTTAGTAGCGAGACCACCTTGGCCATTCTTCATTTTTCGGGTATGACAAAGGTGGAAAGAGACAGGTTGAAGATATGTGCTAAGTATTTGAAACCCTCTTTCCCTAGGCTTTTAGGCATCGGCATGGCTATGCCGTCTGGGCCCACTGCTTTGGATGGTTTAGCGTGACCAATGGCATCTTCAACCTCTCTGGCGGTGATGGTAATTGGTGACGCGCTGAATTTATGTTTATGTGCGTGTCCGTTGGCCCTCCGTCTATCTTTGTCGACCGTAGAATGCATTACATATTGACGGCAGAAAGCGCTCGCGCATTTTTTCGAATCCGAGGGCAGGGGCTGATGCTCAGCATTGCTACCGACTCTACTACGGCGATAGTAGTTATGAGTGGTAGCAGCCGTTTGAGTTGTTGGCGCCGCGGGGCGCGAGCAGCAGCGGGTACTTGTTGTGGCTTGCTGAGCAGCTGGGCTGCTGGAAGGTAGTGGGGGCGCTAAGACGTAGACTACGGGACGCCCTTTGACGTGAACAGCAAGGAGCCACAAAAGATTTATAAAAGTTACGTGGACGTCGGGTTTTGGGATCAAGCCCAGAACAACCTGTCCGATGCAACCATCCCTTACACGAGACACACTGAACAGAGTATGACCGTCCTAAGCAGATTCTTTTCCGGCAGATGCAGCAAAACCATTTCTCAGGACCGGGGCCAGGAGACGGACCCGGATTGGATTCGATACCTACCCGGAGCAAGAGAATATGGAGCAGTCCCGCTGCAAGGAGCTGCTGGGAGGATGACAATTTGTGGGAGGGGCGCAACAAATTAAATGGGGTTACACTCAAATGACAGTCCTTGGTCGGGAAAAATCCCGAGTCACTCCGGTACATAGAACCGACTGACTTGGGAAGCGACCCGCTGCTGCTCGCGCCCTACGGCGCCACTAGCTCATACGGCCGCTCCTACTCATAACTACAATCTCCGTAGAAGAGTGGGTAGCAATGCCGAGCATCAGCCCTCGCCCCCGTCTTCTTCCCCCCCCCCCCCCCCCCCCTTTTCCGGCAGCAATCGTGTAGGTCAGGGAAACAGACTCTTAGTGCCTACCACCTTTTGCCAGCACAGAATATATATGTTTGCGACATCCGCCCAATGCAGCTTCTGCCTTGGATGGTCCCACTTTCCTAGATGTTCTGGCCTCCACGACGGCAACCCCCCGACGGGTTTCATAGCGCAATCTTGCCAGGCCGCAAAACCAAACACACCGGGTACCCCAATGCTTACCCAAGGACGTCAGTCCCAGGGCCACAAGAGCAGTTGCGTCCTAGCCTTTCACAACCCAGGCGTAGTCACCCGTCACTTACTCTCAGAGTGACGACGTCTCCCCCGTTGCACTTCAGAATTCTGCAGTTAAACTGTAATGGATTAACTGGGAAGATCACGGAGATAGTCGATTCATGAAGCGGCATAACATCCACATTGGCGCGATTCAAGACACTAAACTCACAGCAAGATCTGCTCTGCAGACCTGTTCTGGATATAATGTCCACAGAAAAGATCGCGAGAGCGGAAATGGAGGCGGTCTCGCGTTTATCATACACCACTCAGTGCAATATTATATATTTGATCCCGACATCGGCCGCAGGGACAATGTCCTGGAACGTCACGGCTTATCTGTCCGGACAGGCGATGCAAACCTAGAACCTGCCACCTGTTGCCCCAGTGGATACCACCCTAATATCAGCGCCTTACTCACTGGCGATAATCGCATTATCTTAGGCGATTTCAACGCCCATCGCGATATGTGGCATTCAAACTTGCAGGCGGACAGCAGGGGTGAGATGTTGGCGGATCAGATGGAAGAAACGACGTTCTGCAGAATAAACGGAGACGCCCCCACTCATATGGTAGGAAGCTGTCACAGTTCGCCAGATATATCAATGGTGAGCGCATGCCGTTACTTACCACCTGCCAATACTTATTTCGCTCGAGCGTACCGCCGACTTCATCGTCACCGAAAAACGCACTCTCATAAACTTTAAAAAAGGAAAGTGGTATGAGTACAAATCCTTTACAGACAGCCGCTTTGCTGCCCTCCCTATCCCGACTCATGCGCGCCAAGGGGAGCGTGCTTCCGCAAGGTCATTGAATCCGCCTCGGATCGCTTCATTCCCGCTGGTAGAATTCCCGAAATCCGGCCTCCTTTTCCAGCGGAGGCCGCAAATTTAGCGAGAGAACGTGACCTTATAAGACAGCTCGATCCCGGCGACCCCCAAATAAGGCATATAAACCAATGTGGATGAACACAACCGGGCGAAATGGGAGGAGCATCTAAGTTGTTGTAACCTCTCTGCCGGTGTGGGTAAGCTTTGGTCCACCGTAAAATCCCTATCGAATACGTCCGAGCACAACGACAAAATTTCCATCGCCTTTGGCGATAAAGTGCTGTAGGATGCGAAAAAATGCGCGAGCGCTTTTTGCCGACAATATATTATGCATTCTACGGTTGACAAAGTTAGACGGAGGGCAAACAGACACGCGCATAAACATAAATTCAGCGCGTCCCCAATTACCATCACCGCCAAAGAGGTTGAGGATGTCATCGGTCAACCTAAACCATCTAAAGCAGTGGGCCCAGACGGCATAGCCATGCCGATGCTTAAAAGACTAGGAAAAGAGGTTTCAAATATTTAGCACATGTCTTCAACCTGTCCCTTTCCACCTTTGTCATTCCCGAAATATGGAAAATGGCCAAGGTGGTCCCGCTACTAAAGCCTGGGAAACCAGCTAACATAGGAGAGTCATATCGCCCGATATCTCCCCTATCGCCAGTAGCCAAGACGCTTGAAGCCATTTTGCTCCCCTATTTCAAAGCAAATTTGCAACTAACCTGTCGTCAGCATGGCTTTAGAAAACTTCATGGCACAACCACCGCGCTAAATGCAATTAGCACCCACATATATTACGGTTTAAATCAAAACCCTCACCATAGAACAGTACTCGTTGCGCTAGACCTATCAAAAGCTTTTGATATCGTCAACCATGGCACGTTACTGCAAGCCCTTCCCCCAAGTATTAAAAGGTGGACCGCAAATTATCAGGGTGGTCGGCAGGCATCGGTGCAATTTAGAAACCACAGGGTGGTGTCCTATCCCCACTTTTGTTTAACTTCTACATATCAAACCTACCTTCGCCGCCAGAATGAGTTATTATCGTTTCCTACGCCGATGCCTGCACAATAATGGCCACAGGCCAATGCCCACACTGGCACTACGCTACCGACTACGCAATTGTACCGAAAATCCAGAGCCGTAATAAAATCCTCAAATCTCTTGCTGGCAGTACTTGGGGAAAAGATAAAGAAACGCTCAATACCACTTAAAAAGCAATTGGCCAGCCGATTGCATGCTACGCGTCCCCGATATGGTCGCCAAGCCTAAAGACTACTCACTGGAAGAAGCTACAGGCCTGCTAAGATACTGCCCTCAGAATCGCCACGGGTTTTCTTCTTATGTCCCCAGAACACCATCTACATAATGCGCCGAGAACACTCCCCATCAGGGAGAGAAATGAAATGCTAACCAAACAGTTCATGTCGAATACACAGAAACCTGGGCATCCCAACAGACATCTGATTGATGAGCCAACACCGCCCAGGGGCTTAAGGAGTCATCTCCGTAAGCATTATGAGGAAATACGGCACCTAAGAGCACAGCCGTATGGAGCCAAAAAACACAAGCAGGTCCTCAGTGAACTCCACAAACAGGCGTCGGACCTATATGTCTGGAATTGCCCGGTGAATCCTGTACTCAGAGAACAGTACCCTAAACTTGCAGAAGAGGAACGCACACAAAGGCGAGTCACTCTATCTCAACGATCTGGATACTGTAACAGGTTAAACTCTTACCTATCCAGAATCAACCCCGACATACAAAATGTATGCCCCGCTTGCAATGTGTCCCCACATGACACCAACCATCTCTTTAATTGTAATGTGGAACCAACGCCTCTAACACCCCTCACATTATGGTCCACCCCTGTTGAAACAGCAAGTTTCCTTGGACTCCCGTTAGAGGATTTTGATGACAAGTTGTGATCGGTCACACCTATTGGATGGGGCGAAGCACTGCTACAACAACAACAACCGATACACAATAGAGAGCCTGCGGATATTACAAAAAAGAGATAGGACAGTAAACAAAAAAGAAGATACAAAAGACATCGCCACTAGCTATCTACTCTGCTTAAAATAAGTTTACCATTAGTATGACGAACGTACCAAATGCGATCGGTACAAATGCTTGTGTTTTTTTGTTTGTTTGTTTTTGTTTAATGTATTAATTTTAACATATGTACATAATTTACGTACATAGTTTTGTTCATAATTTCTTTAATTTTTATTTAATATCTTTTTGTAGTTTTTTCAATAGTTTGGTTTTGTACCTGAAGCTAAGGAATTTAGCGAAACGTAGGGCGATTGAGTGAAGGAAAAACGAAGTAGTTTTTACTTGCACTTTGCACCCATTAGATCCTATAGCCCACAGATAATCACAAGCATTATAAGCAAACAAGGATTAGCACCAAATAAACAAATTACATCTATTCGGAAGGCATGCCGACAAATTAGATACACCTTTATTACTTAACCACAAAAACAACAACATGAAACACTATTATCAGCATATTAGATACAAACGCGGCGAGCACACATGCATAACACTTAAACAGCTCAGCAAACAGAAACAAAAACTTTCCAAACTCCAATTACAACTCAGATTTCTAATAGAATGCATTCCAACCCATCTCTCCAACAGTGTTAGAAAAATCACAATAGATACAACTTCGCAAAAAGTTAAACACCAAATAGCTATCACAAAAGAAAACTTCTTTAAGAAAATACTCAACATAGAAATTACACAAACAATTATAAACATAAAATTAACAAGAGACTATTTAAACTACGCAGAAAGACATGCTTGCTCGAATTAGCGAAACGGATTTTAGCTCTTTCATACACCATCAAAATACCCTTAATCAAGGAATAACAAAAGAAAGACAGATCGTACAAATTCAGAGCTGGATAAACTTAAACAGCAACAATTACAGACTCTGGGCATACATGTGAACGAAGAGTGGTTTATTAACAAAACTACCATAGAATTTCCAGAGTAAGTCAAGTGGCTACTGTCGCTCGGGAGAAAGTTTGCCTTGCCTACTACTAACAGCACATTTAAGTCTATACAACTAATCGCAGAGATAAAAAAAATAAATAAAAAAATGGAAGAAATGGAACAAATAATACAGGTAAAGACGATGAGAAAGAGGAGAGAGAAATATGTAAGATCAGCAATAGAATATTACAGTTTAAAAGGAACATAAAAAACAGCGCAGCGGAGAAATTTATATTGGAATCCTTCAACACAACAAAAAAGTGGCTAAATAAATACAAAGATGATATCGTGGTTACGGACTCGGACAAAGGTAGCAAAACAGTGATATTATACAGAACAGATTACAAAGAGAAAATGTACGAACTGTTAGAAGACAAAAACGCATATAAGATTTTACGAACTGATCAAAAAAAAAACACACTACTAAGGAAGAACAACAATTTTGTTGAAAATTTGTACAAAAACAAAATAATTTGATTTAAGGAAAAATACAAAATGTACTGCATTTCAGCGTCTTCAACAAATGTCCCATGCTACGGTCTGTCCAAGTTTATTGGAAACATACTAAATAACGTGATCTAGGATTGAGAATATTTGAGAGGCAACTTCAATCAATTGAAAAATAATTAGAAAAATTAGATTAGCTGCAAATGATAGTTGATGCGCAAAATACCGCTATCATGGATGCCTGGGATGAAAGTTGCTACCGAACAGTTACTTCGTAAAGAAGTACAAAATACACCTGTCGTAAAGAATTTTCCACTTTATGACGTAAATGAGATGCAGCAAGTGGACGAAAAAATTACATAGTCCAAAAGAGATGTATATGTTCGTTAATTATCAACTTTGGTAATTTTATACGAAAATTTAAATACTTTTTGTGCCCTTTACATGAATCTACGATTGCATCAATTTTATGCAACAATATCAAAAATTTAACGCTGATTATAAAAGCAGACGTGATAATTTGAATTTGGACGGGACTCACGGCAAGATTGGGCTTAAATCGTTCCCAAACTTGTATAGCGCATTGGCAGGTTTTTGTAACCCTTTATATAAATACATTGTTTTTTGAATTTAAACTTTTAAGTTTTTAAGAGCTGTTTCTACAGTTCCTTTTAAGGGAAGGATATGCTCCAAAAAGGATTGCAGTTTGCCAAGCCGGAACATTTGAAGAAACTTCACCGACAAAAAACAGTGGTTACAATCATAAGTAATCGCAATTCATAAGCAAGGAGAATTCAGTACCAGGTGTTGTTATCCCAACAGCTGATTGCTTCTTGATTATTTTACATACAATGCCTTAGTACAACAATATGTCAGTTGATAGAAATCAATGCATATTTTCTTTTGACTTGACACTCTTCTGCACGGCGAATTGGGTTGAATTAGCTTTGCCATCACCTTATTCTGGTGACCACCGTGGTGTGATGGTAGCGTGCTATGCCTACCACACCGTATGCCCTGGGTTCAAACCCCGGGCAAAGCAACATCAAAATTTTAGAAATAAGATTTTTCAATTAGAGGAAAATTTTTCTAAGCGGAGTCGCCCCTCGGCAGTGTTTGGCAAGCGTTCCGGGTGTATTTCTGCCATGAAAAGCTCTCAGGGAAAACTCAGATGCCGTTCGGAGTCGCCATAAAACATGTAGGTCCCGTCCGGCCAATTTGTAGGGAAAATCAAGAGGAGCACGACGCAAATTGGAAGAGAAGCTCGGCCTTAGATCTCTTCGGAGGTTATCGCGCCTTACATTTATTTTTATTATTATTTTTTTTTATTCTGACAAGTTCGGCATGAATATTTTAGGAGGTTGTCTATCATACATAACTGCATTTGAATTCTATTACGATCGGAGTAAATTTTACTACACGTTTAAAATACAGTAACTATATAAGCCGCTACCACAATTTTTTAGACAAAAAATTAACGGTTCGAGACCAAAACTCTTAAGTTAAAAAATAAATAAATGTAAGGCGAGATAACCTCCGAAGAGATTTTAGGCCGAGCTTCTCTCCAATTTGTGTCGTGCTCGTTTTAATTTTTCCTATAAATTGGCGGGACAGGACCTACTTGTTTTATGCCGAACGGCATCTGCAAGGCAGATGAGTTTTCACTGAGAGCTTTTCATGGCAGAAATTCAGTCGGAGTGCTTGCCAAACACTGCCGAGGGGCGATCCTAATTGAAAAAACTTGGTTCTAAAATTTTGATGTTGCTTTGCCCGGTGCGTGAACCCAGGATCTTCGGTGTGATAGGCGGAGCAAACACTACGGTGGCCACCGCTCTTGAGTTAGTTTAAGGATATATAATAATTTTTAAATAATTATAATAATATTAGGACCTTTCGTTTGTCCAAAAGTTGTCCAAAATAACACTCATTTAAGGCAACAAAAAGCTTGATATGAATTATTATTCTTCGTTTCTTTCCAAGATTTTATCACATACCGAATGTATATATTTAATTACTACTTATGTGAATTATTTACATGTTTTTTAATACAAAAAATTTGCCCACTCTTAAATATTAAAAAAAAAATATATATATATATATATATCACAAACCCTTCATTGAACTCAATCTTACGTTCTCGATTATTTCTCCCTCCAACCCGCACTTCCTACATCTGCTATTACTAACCAAGCCTAATTTAAAGGATGTGACGCCAGAAGGCAGTGTCCAGTCAGAATTCAAGTCATAAGTATAAAGTCCTCTCTTTTTAATGATAGAAGCAACATTGTTAGTCTAAGGTTGTAAGACCTACACATAACTTCCGACATTTCACGCCCCACGCTTGAACCCACGCCTTTCCCGCTTGGTCGATCATGTGCACCTCTCGCCTTTGCTTAATCTCGCTCAGTCTAATTATTTATTTATTTATTTATTAAGACTCTATTGAGTCTAGATCAAAACAAATTTCTACAGAGTAGGCTTAAAACTAATTACAAGTAACTTAAACCTATAGGAACTCAAGGGATAAAGCATATGCTTTCATTCATTCATAATAAGTTTTAAGAGTAAACGGAAACAAAATTAAAACATAAATAAAGAGGGGAAAAAATATTTATAACTGCAGAGAAAGAGAAAAAATTATTTATTTGGGACCAACCCCCTAATCCAGGGTGCGGACCGTGGCTATTGGATGATTTGCATCCAGGGGATATGTTCGGCTGTATATCAACGGAGCCTACCCGCTACTGGGCAACCTCGGGAAGTATTGATGGCCTCACCACAAATGGCGATGCTGCGGCGGACGGTTCTTTCCCATATTAAATGCTAGACCGCTGAGCCCGCCTAGTTGGGCAGGTGCCCATACGATCAAGATGAACGACTCAAAATCTTATTTTAGCAAGGAGGATGAGAGAGGCAGATCGAGAGTAGTCCAATGGTGTGAAGATGAAAGCGTGCGACAACATCGCGAGCTGCGGTGGCTGTAGGAAGTGGTACCAAACATCCATACGCAATCACAATCGCGCGATTTGAGGTGGTGGATGAAGGGCAGATCTCCACGGTACCAAAAGTTAAAGCATGGATACCATGTGTGATGAAGTCGGAGGACACGCTGCGGCTTATGCAGTCAGAAAACGAATGTACCGACACAGATAAACAGTACCCGAAAGTACCGAATACACCGGCACAGGATTGGAAGGTACTTACTGTAGCTCGGCCTACGGATTAGGGTCCGCATTACATCATCTACAAAATAATATTCAATAGGTGCATAAGACTGAATCATGTATGCGCTCTTGGAAAACTGCTCGTATAGCTTTCCTATCATATGTATTCCATTAGCTTAACATCAGTTCTGCTCAACGTAATTGCAGTAATTTAAAATAGCGCAACTTCTGACTAAAATTTAAAGGAAGGTTTTTTTGAAGATAATGGTACATATGGGTATAATATAAATATTATATAAATTACCGAAAAAGCCCGCGTAGGTGCTGTAAAAAACTATCCTTTTTGTATTGTTCAATTGGTAATTCATTAATTTGTTTCAGGGTTCTGAAAGTTTATGTATTTTTAAATTATTTTTAAAAGATCATTTCTATAAATTTACTTACTTTTTAAGGACTTCAAGGGTGTCTTGAAAATTATTGATATCAAAACAATTTTTATAATCAAAACTTTGCCTGTATAATTCAACGCTTTTGTCGATACTTGAAGAAGATAAGTTTCCATTTTTTTGTAATGATATTCTTCGCCAATATTCGCAAGCGTTTTTTAACTTAGATTGCGAGCGAAGTTTTTCTAATCGGTCAAAAGGAAGATATGGAAATTGTGATGCTGATGGCAATGCAAACGACTCGTTTGCATCTGATATAATATCCTGACAGCATTTACATCGTCGACATATTGGCGTATTTTTACTTATACCTGTTAGGCATTCATTATAATTTTCATCGGCAGTGAGGGATACTCGATGATTGTCAGACATATCTGATCTTACACTGGGATCGTCCCCAAACTCATTGGCAGGACCTTTGTTCTCAGCTTCACATTTCATGGTATCTGGTAAGATTAGTGATGCAAGGGGATGTATTAATATGCGGTTCTCCAGTTGCCATTGCCTAGCCACTTCACTTGTATATTCACTGTAATGCATTGCGCAAGAATCTGTTTTTGTTTGTAAGTAAAACGATGATATGGAATTAAATTCGGTTGGAATGTTGATAGAAGTATTCACCGCTTAGCACTCGTACGTACCTAAATGCGATTGTCGTCCGATGTCTATGATTCCAATACCATCCAAAGAGTCCTCGTTAGTTGGGCGAGTTGAATTTACTACAACGCTTTTTAACCTCGTTTCTTCACTTAGATAAGTGAGCCGGTTCGACACTTTCGGACTCCTGAAAAAAAATCTTGTTAAAGTTATAATTTGTATACGGAGCATTGGAAAATGTTTTAGGGCAGAGGCAGTATTTATCAGGAAGAGAAGCATCGTGGACAGCAATTATATGATATGAAAAGGGAATCGGCACGCACCATCTTTTTGTTGACTTGAGCAGCTATTGACCGTTAAATAAAGGTGCTTGTCTGCTACTATGCCTGTATTTAAGTTCTCTGCAAAGATTAAAAGTTTTCCTAAATGCGTATGGCTATTAATCCAGCGAGAAAGACCTTTCCGATCTATTGGAAACCAAGCGATGCTACAGACAAAGTGACTTCGTGTCGCGCGATTTCTTTAACCTGCAGCTGAAGAACAGCAAAAGGAAAATTCTTGCAGCAATAAACTAGGATTTGAGTCTTATGGGAATAAAAGAAATGAAGCTTTCTATTATGCGTGGAAACATGCGTAACAGATCTTAGAATTCTGATATACTGCAAAGCGAGCAGCAGGGAATTCATATGGCTGAGTGGTTAAAGGCCTTTACATTAGTATGAATGTTGGAGATTCGAATTCAATACTCAGCTCCCGAGAAGCTAGCTGATGAAGAAGTGAAATTCAGAAACATGTTCTAGTAACCATCGCCGCTTGTAAACTTTGCAATTTTTCTCTAATATCAATAACAACAAGTAAGGAAGGTTAAGTTCAGGTGTAACCGAACATTACATACTCAGTTGAGAGCTATGGTGACAACATAAGGGAAAATAACCATGTAGGAAAATGAACCAGGGGAAACCCTGGAATGTGTTTGTATGACATGTGTATCAAATGAAAGGCATTAAAGAGTATTTTATGAGGGAGTGGGCCATAGTTCTATAGGCGGACGCCATTTAGGGATATCGCCATAAAGGTGGATCAGGGTTGACTCTAGAATTTGTTTGTACCATATGGGTATCAAATGAAAGGTGTTAATGAGTATTTTAAAAGGGAGTGATCCTTAGTTCCATAGGTGGACGCCGTCTCGAGATATCGCCATAAAGGTGGACCAGGGGTGACCCTAGAATTTGTTTGTACGATATGGGTATCAAATTAAAGGTATTAATGAGGGTTTTAAAAGGGAGTGGTGGTAGTTGTATAGGTGGTCGCCTTTTCGAGATATCGCCATAAAGGTGGACCAGGGGTGACTCTAGAATGCGTTTGTACAATATGGGTATCAAACGAAAGGTGTTAATGAGTATTTTAAAAGGGACTGGGGCTTAGCTCTATAGGTGGACGCCGTTTCGAAATATCGCCATAAAGGTGGACCAGGGGTGACTCTAGAATGCGTTTGTACAAAATGGGTATCAAACGAAAGGTGTTAATGAGTATTTTAAAAGGGAGTGGGCCTTAGTTCTATAGGTGGACGCCGTTTCGAAATATCGCCATAAAAGTGGACCAGGGGTGACTCTAGAATGTGGTTGTACGATATGGGTATCAAACGAAAGGTGTTAATGAGTATTTTAAAAGAAAGTGGGCCTTAGTTCTATAGGTGGACGCCTCTTCGAGGTCTCGCAATAAAGGTGGACCAGGGGTGACTCTAGACTTTGTCTGTACGATATGGGTATCAAATGAAAGATGTTAATGAGTGTTTTTAAAAGGGAGTGGCCCTTCGTTCTATAGGTGGTCGCCTTTTCGAGATATCGCCATAAAGGTGGACCAGGGGTGACTCTATAATATGTTTGTACGATATGGGTATCAAATGAAAGGTGTTAATGAGTATTTTAAAAGAGCGTGGGGCTTAGTTCTATAGGTGGACGCCTTTTCGATATATCGCCATAAAGGTGGACCAGGGGTGACTCTAGAACCTGTTTGTACAATATTAGTATCAAATTAAAGGTATTAATGAGAGTTTTAAAAGGGAGTGGTGGTAGTTGTATATGTGAAGGCGTTTTCCAGATATCGACCAAAATGTGGACCAGGGTGACCCAGGACATCATCTGTTGGATACCGCTAATTTATTTATGTATGTAATACCTGCCAAGATTTCAAGGGTTTTTTATTTCGCCCTGCAGAACTTTTTCATTTTCTTCTACTTAATATGGTACGTGTCACAACCATTTTACAGAGTTTTTTCTAAAGTTATATTTCGCGTCAATAAACCAATCCAATTACCATGTTTCATCCCTTTTTTCGGTTTGGTATAGAATTATGGAATTTTTTTCATTTTTCGTAATTTTCGATATCGAAAAAGTGGGTGTGGTCATAGTCGGATTTCGTTCATTTTTTATACCAAGATAAAGTGAGTTCAGATAAGTACGTGAACTAAATTCAGTAAAGATATGTCGATTTTTGCTCAAGTTATCGTGTTAACCGCCATGCGGAAGGACAGACGGACGACTGTGTATAAAAACTGGGCGTGGCTTCAACCGATTTTGCCCATTTTCACAGAAAACAGTTAGCGTCATAAAATCTATGCCCCTACCAAATTTCAAAAGGATTGGTAAATTTTTGTTCGACTTATGGCATTAAAAGTGTCCGAGACAAATTAAATGAAAAAGGGCGGAGCCACGCCCATTTTGAAATTTTCTTTTATTTTTGTATTTTGTGGCATCACCTGGAGTTGAATTTTGACATAATTTACTTATATACTGTAAAGATATTACATTTTTTGTTAAAATGGGCGTGGTCTTTCTCCGATTTTGCTAATTTTTATTAAGCGTACATATAGTAATAGGAGTAACGTTCCTGCCAAATTTCATCATAATATCTTCAACGACTGCCAAATTACAGCTTGCAAAAGTTTTAAATTACCTTCTTTTAAAAGTGGGCGGTGCCACGCCCATTGTCCAAAATTTTACTAATTTTCTATTCTGCGTCATAAGTTCAACGCAACTACCAAGTTTCATCGCTTTATCTGTCTTTGGTAATGAATTATTGCACTTTTTCTGTTTTTCGAAATTTTCGATATCGAAAAAGTGGGCGTGGTTATAGTCCGATATCGTTCATTTTAAATAGCGACCTGAGATGATTTCATCAAGATACCTCAAAATTTACTGAATTTATCGTGTTAACGGACGGACGGACGGACATGGCTCAATCAAATTTTTTTTCGATCCTGATGATTTTGATATCGATTCCTTTATACCTGTACAACCAACCGTTATCCAATCAAACTTAATATACTCTGTGAGCTCTGCTCAAATGAGTATAAAAACAATTGTACAAAGCAATATGAGCATGTCTCGCTAATTAAATACAGATGATAGCATTGATATAATAGTGAACAGTGCTAATAAAAGCAATACTGTAAAAATCCATTCTTACTAAGCTCTTAAGCGCACCTAAATCATTCCATACAATTATGATCAAATAGCATATAGAATTACTATGTATCTAAATGGTGAATAAAAGGAATATCAACAAAAATATACTTAGAGGCCAATTGCAAAGCGAGCAGCGGGTCATTCATATGGCTGAGTAGTTAAAGGCATCTGCCTTTACGCTAGTATGAATGTTGGAGATTCGAGTTCAATACTCAGATCCCGAGAAGTGAACAGCAGAAGTACAGCTAATAAAAGCAATACTGTATAAATCCATTGTTACTAAGCTCTTAAGCGAGCCTAAAACATTCCACACAATTAGGATTGAATAGCATATAGAATTAGTATGTACCTTAATGGTGAATAAAAGGAATATCAACAGAAAGGCAATACTTGGAAATCAACTACAAAGCGAGAAGCGGGCATCTGCCTTTACACCAGTATGAAGTATGTATGTTGGAAATTCGAGTTCAATACTCACCTCCCGAGAAGCTAGCTGATGAAGAAGTGAAATTCAGAAACATGTCCTAGTAACCATCGTCGTTTGTAAACTTAGCAATTTTTCTCTAATATCAATAACAAAAACCATTGTATAAAGCAATATGAACATGTCTCGCTAATTAAATACAGAAATATGTTTTCTCAATTAAAAAGTTTTTCTAATCGGAGTCGCCCCTCAGCAGTGATTTCGAGTATATTTCTGCCATGGAAAATTTTTCTGTGAAAATTCACCTGCCTTGCAAATTTCGTTCGGAGTCGGTGTAAAACATGTAGGGCCAGTCCCATTAATTTGTAGGAAAAATTAAAACGAGCATGACGTAAATTGGAAGATAAACTAGGTCTAAATCCTCTTCTGGGAATTTACTCCGGTGTATTTACATTAATATACATACATATTCCAGGTACAGGTACAGGCTTAGTCTATGTACAGAAATGAACATTCTGTGATTTTTTGGCTAATTATTATGAAGGAATAAAAAATGGTTGCTGAGAAATTTTTGAGAATTATTTGATTTTTCAATTAAATTTTCCTATACTAAATTTATGTAACTTGTTTTTTTAAGCTTATACGAACTTTGATTTCTCAAAAAAGGGTTCTGACTAATGTTTTCTGAAAAAATGTGTTTCTGAATTTAATGGGGGACCAGGTTTCAAATACCGACATTTAGATGAACATACTGGTAAAAAATTCGTTCCATTTCGATAAAAGTCCGGACTTAACTTTTATTTTTGGACATATAAAATAAAAGTTCCGATATTACTTTTATTTTTGATTTTTTTTTTAATAAAAAGGATGCATGATTCATCATGCAAATGGGTATACGCGGGATCTCATGAACTTTCACCTGGTACTACTTTTGGACCCGCACTTTTTTTAATCAAAAAGAAAATTTTTTATATGGAGTTAGTTTGCTTTAATAAGCATAAAACGAAGGGGTTTCTTGTATTTCAAATTAATATGTCCCTCTAGCCATAATAAGCAATTGAAAAATGTAAACGTACGTTTTGGTGCGACCAGTATGTAAATATGTCATTTGCTATAAATCTCCATACAAAAGGAAAAATAAAAATTGTCGTTCGGTGATTAATACCTTTGTAAAGAAATAGTTTAAATCTATACTTTAAGTGAAAACTGTGAGAAATAGTTCTTCATAATGGTTTCAAGTCAACGTAATGAAGACTTGGTTGCTTTTTTTAATTCGCTATTCGAAATTTAGACATAAATCTCCAAGTGGAAGGGATCTGCATTAAAAAGTAAGTTTTTTTAAAATATGTAAATGTAAATTATATTTAATGGTGCATATAAAATAATGCTGGAGTGCACGTGGGGTTTATCGCCCTCTCTTTCTCATTGGGTATTTACAGCGATTGTAAACCCTATATACTATGGAGTGAAAAGCTACACAAAAAACAACCTACCTCAAAAATTAGAGGGGGTATGCAGGCTATCAATGGTTAGCATAACGGGAGCCCTGAAAACAATCTCGACGGCTGCACTGTATGCCATACTACACATTCCACCTGTAGACCTGGTAGCAAAGAACTGTGAGGACCAAATATTGATATCAAATTTGGCCTAGTAACATAAAGCTGAGCGAAACTATCCACACACACAACATTATCACCGCAATATGGGGCTGAACGAACACGCAACTAGGCCATACCAACTTCAACCGCAACATCAAACAACAATATACCCAAACCATGCGACGACAACAACTACAGCTTCTACCGACACACGACCGATCGTAACAACACGTTCGCAACACGTCGGCGAGCAAACCAAAATCATCAACACATTTATTACGAGTATGCAATTCTAGAATAGCAATGACCACAGCAAGAAAGAGTTAGTCAGCACGGAGCCGTGGTAGCGACCAGTTCTAAGCCGAAGAGTGACAGCTCGTAGTTGGAGTTGTTCACCAGTGCGAGACATCACTACTCAGGTTAGACACGAACTGAGCCCAGCCCAGCTTTAGGTTGCGCACTGCCACCACCACCAACCGTGAGTCGCTATTTTAAACGCGATTGAACGCAGCAGTAAAAGTAACGCCGACATCGGCACATTCCGTCAACCGCGCCAGCAACAGAGCCATCGACGCCGACGCAACCAACCGTGCCAGCAGTAGAGACGCCGACGCGTCGCGGCGCAGCCAACCGCGCCAGCAGCAGAGTCACCGACGCCAAAAAACGGTATAGCCCGGCGCCGTGTTCACTGTTCGGATCTACGGACGGAAGGTGATAGCTCGTAGTTAGGGGTTTTCACCAGTGCGAGACATCACCACCTGACGTAGACGCAGTCTGAGGCGTACGTGAGTATTAGGGTTTTCTCCACTCACTGAACGCTTAAGGCTGCGCTCCGCCGACTCATCACTGTAGACCGTGAGGCGACCCGTAAGGCGCTGAAGAACGGCGACGCCAGCATCAACGCGTCGTCAACAAACGCCCCAGTGGCTGCATGTTTATCAACGAGCGTCCTCAGTGACTGCATATCCTCTCATATCATCATTATCTTAAATACTAACCGCGACGCCAGTATCAACGCGTCGCCAACAGGCGCCCCAGTGGCCGCGTACTCATTATCATCGCGTATCCTCAGCGACGAAATATTAATCGCGACAGCCAGTGTAACGCCAGCGCCAACAGCAACAGAGCGCCATCAACGAGCGTCCTCCGTGACTGCACCCCTTTTATTTCGAGTGTCCTCAGTGACTACATACCTTTTGTTTCGAGTGTCGTCAGTGAATATCTACTAAACCGCTACGCCAGCATCAACGCGTCGTCAACAAGCGCCCCAGTGGCCGCATGCTTATCAACGAGCGTCCTCAGTGACCGCATACCTTTTTATTTCAAGCGTCCTCAGTGACTATCTACTAAATCGCGACAGCCAGTGTAACGCCAGGGACAAAAGCAACAGAGCGTCATCAACGAGCGTCCTCCGTGATTGCACCCCTTTTTTTCGATTGTCCTCAGTGACTAAAGACTAACCGCGACGCCAGCGTCTACGCGTCGCCAACGAGCGTCCTCAGTGACGGCATACTCATTATCATCATTATCATACTCAATAATAGCCACAGCCAGCGCAACGCCAACGGCAGCAGAGCGTCATCAACGAACGTCCTCAGTGACCGCATACTTAGCACGACAGCCGACGCAGCGACGAACGCCAGCGTCCCATAACCACGCGCTAACGGGACCGGGTGGACCGTTAGCCAGTACAAAAGCATACTAAGAACAACGTAAGCAAGCACGCCAGCAGGCACGCCAACGGGACTTGGGTGGACCGTTGCCCACCAGGCCATGCCGACACCGAATACCAATAACATTGAATAAAAATTGAACTTAAGTGAAGTTAAATAAAGTACGACTTGGAAAAGGGCCTGGACACGACGAGTATACCCCAGCAATTTATTAAGAAGCATCGGGCACAGGAAAAGCTTCGTTACAGAACATAGCGTTAACAACTGCAACCAGGCTCAGTGCCTCGGGGCAGCTTGAGCGCCGACCATACCGTCATAGTAGTATAGCGTCATAAATTACAGGACGAAAAGACTACCCGATTCCTATCTGTGCTTCGAGGGAGATCTTAAAGCCACAATAGGGTGGGTTGTTGGCGCAAGGGTACTCAAATAGTGGACGAGGCGATTCATGTGTACACAGATGGTTCCAACGTAGTGGAAGGGGTAGGGACTGCGGTAAACTGTGCAGATCCGGAAATAAACAGATCCTGCAGGCTGCTAGATTACTGTAGCGTTTTCCTAGCGGAAGTATTAGCCGTAACCAAAGCATTAGAAACACTGAAAGATAATATCTTAAACTGCAGCCGCGTTAACTTTTATATTGACAGGCAAGCAGCAATTAAGGCAAGCGGTTCAAACCCGGGGCTGTAAGTGTCGAAGATTATGTGTAGGTCTTACAACCTTAGACTAACAAAGTTGCTTCTATCATTAGAAAGAGAGGACTGTAGACTCATGATGGGTATTCTGACTGGACACTGCCTTCTGGCGTCACATGCCTTTAAATTAGGCTTGGTCAGTGATAGCAGATGTAGGAAGTGCGGGTTGGAGAAGGAAACAATCGAGCACGTTTTGTGCTCGTGCCCTGCGCTTGCCAGGCTAAGACTCCAGATATTAGGAGTGATACAGCTTAAGTCCAAGAAAGGTTCTAAGAGGACAGAGTTATTTTATAACATAGGTCCTGGTTTTTGATAGGGCTTTTCAGTTTGGTCGTTAAAAAGAAACTGGTAACCTTACGGACTCTTTCAGACTATGTCAAGTCCTCAAGGTCCAGTTCAACCTAACCTAACCTACGTTGTTTTTTATTGCTATGCTAAACGAAAACCTACACTCAGAAAAAACTTGAATGAAATGGCACTTAAGACATTTTTTCTTCTTCGCATGGCCAAAATTTCTTCAAAATGAGGAAAAATTTTTCAATTTGAAGAATTTTTCCTCATTTTGAAAAAATTTGGACATGCGAATGAGGAATAAATTTCTTAAGTGCCATTTCATTCCCATTTTTCTTCAATCGGGAGAAATTTTTTTCTGAGTGTACTACAGTGATACTGTACTGAATCGTTTTTCGAATAAATGTATTTAAATTATGTTTGTTATTTTAACAAACATTGATACAGCTACTACTCGCTGAAGTTTCACCTGACTGACTGGTGTCCCCTACGAACGGATAATTTTTTGCGATTTTTCACACATAAGTATATTTACATATATACTAGAGCAGGTTTTTATTTTTACATGTACGATATAATGCTCTATAAACATTGTCTGAAAAGGTTATAGTTTTTCTTTAGTTAAGGCCTAAAAATGAAAAAATGTGTACGACTTGTCCCGTACCAACCGTGGAGAGCTTCAGTAGCAATTATTGTGAAGAGCCGCCTTAACATTAACCTGAGCATTCCCTGAAAATTGGTTACCAGATCGCCCTTTTCGTTCTGGCAGAAATCTGTCCCGGGTTTGAAACCTTCCGTCTTTCGCCGAATTTTTGGTAACATTTTAAAATTTTCCTATACTCTGTGCCGTAGTGTTAGATCGGGTGACATTCATGTAGCTTTATGGAACTTTAAATGTTAAACTTTGAGCTGGATTTGAAAATATTTAGGGAAGTAGCGAAAGATCGTCCTCACTCCATTTATTATTATCTGAAATTGCTGTGTCAAGTTTCAGAAGTAAAAATTCAGAAAGTAATCAGACGGCAAAAAATATTAAATTTTGCGCAAAATTAAATGTTTCTTTGCCGGCTGATAACTTCCTAAATTTTGACCTCTGAAATTTTCTTCAGCTATAGTGAATATCCCATTTAAAATGCAATGCGCATTAAACACAGCTGGAAATGCAACTCTATACAATTGCAGCTAAGGCTAAGGCGGAAAAGACCAACAATGACACGATTGTTATGCGGTTGGGTCGGCCATTATATTTTGGGAACCGACACGCAGCAACGTCTTCGTCATCATTGGAATTTCTCGTGGTATATTTTAAACGATACAAATAATGTATATTTTCAATTAAAAGTGAGATATATAATAAAATATCAACACATCCAAAGTTGTTCGTTTCGTGTTTAATTGTTATTATTGTCAACCATTGGTTTGCGTGTCGGTGTGTGTGGATCACTTGCACGCAGCGTACGAAAGCAAGATGGATCCATTATATGGCACCCGTGGGCCGGAGCCCGGCGCTAGAGGAGAATGGCAGCTAGGAAAGCAACACCACATGCGGCGTGGTGGTACTACTTTTAAAAATTAAAAGAAAATCAACAAAACCTACACTAAATGAACTACATCGTTTGATTTAATTTCTACACACATGTGCGGAGTGGTGGTACCACTATTTATACAATCAAACTACATACATACACATCGCGACAAAACTTTAGCACACTACACATTTTTTATGACAACTTTTAATAACAAAATTTTTTTAGCTTTTATATTCTACAATTAAAGACGGTGAGTGAAGGCATTCATGTAAATAGTAGTAACAGACAGCTATTGCTTACGTATAGGGTCCGCGTAAAATCGTGGCGCCCGAACGACGCGACAAAACTATAGCACAATTAGGTAAAAATAAACAAAAAAAACTGATTAATATTTTTAATTTTTATTTCAGTAATGGGTATATCCCCCGTTATTTTTTACAACTTCAATAGGTCTCTTTGGCAGCGTTTCATTTAGGCTTTTAATATAATCTTGATCTAACTTTTCCCACTCATCTTGGATAGCATTTTTTTAATTGTTCAGCATTGTTATATTGTTTACCATTTAAGTACACAGCACGTGCTAGTTTACCCCAACAATTTTCCATAATATTTAAATCAGGGGCGTGCGCTGGCCACTTTAAATTTTGAATTCTTGTGTGTTTCACTTAAAGGTGGTTTCTTCAATATTTTCTATCTGCTTAAATGCTTAGCATCATGTAGGAGACGTTGAAGATTCCTTACATTCGTCTTTACGCCAGCTGCAGAAGCGATTTGATTCGCTGTTAACGTAGAATTTGAAGCAACTCGCAAAATTGCTCGTCTATCTCTATCACTTATAGCTCGTGGCCGACCTGCTGGATTTTTTTTAATGTAATTTTCTGGATCTTTTATGTAATTCATGATGACTTTCTACATCTATTTATTGTATTTGCTATTTGTGACACATTCAATTTTTGTTTTTTAGATTCTTGATAGTGTTTATTTCAACTATACTAAGTTTTTTACCGCGAGGCATGATTTAAAAGTAAATTGATATTTTAAATACGAAATACTTTCCAATACGTATAGTATTCACAAAACGAAAATAACACATATTAACCGTTTTCTAGATATTCACACACTAAATGTGTGCTATAGTTTTGCCGCGTCGTTCCCTATATGTACCTATACGTAAACAATAGCTGTCTCTTACTACTATTTTCATGAATACTTTCACTCACCGTCTTTAATTGTAGAATATAAAAGCTAAAAAAATGTCGTTATTAAAAGTTGTAATAAAAAACGTGTAGTGTGTTAAAGTTTTGTCGCGGAGTGTACATCTTTTTCCATCATTGGTGCGGCATGGTGGTGCAGATTCTTTCTCAACTTTATCAAAAATTAATTTCACGTTTGGTGCAAATTTCATCCAACTAACCACATCATCAATTACGCTGGGTGGCGATGAATTTTTTGGTGCAACCAACCTACATTTTCATTTTTCTTTAAAAAATATAAAAAAAAATGTTAAAAACTTTAAAAATACAAAAAAATTGTTAAAAACTTTAAAAATAAAAAAATAATAAAAATGTTAAAAACTTTAAAAATACAAAAAAAAAAAATTGAAACCTCTAAAAGTGCAGAAAAATTGTTAAGAACTTTTCAAAATTATAAATTTTCTTGCATAGTGAAAGGAAAGAACAAAATATGAAACGTTGAATTGGAAAAAATGTCTTATGATATAAGGCGGGAATCTACAAGTTTCATGTACAGGCAAAAGTGCCTCATGTAATGGTCATGCCACTAATAACGATGCTGAAAAATAGAAGTCCCATTTAAATTTATATACATATGCAAAAACAAAAAACCCACACCACTTAAGGGTAACAACAAGAGTATTGGTATAGCGCATATGTAGCTACGACAGCAGTGGTAGCAACAACAGTAGAAACAAGACAACAACAACAACATTAATGGTATGGCGTATATGTAGTTTTTGAACAAAAAATTTACTTTTACAACAAAAAAAATATATTTTTCTCATTTCTTATACATATATGTATAAAAAAATTGTACTTTGGATTATTTTTACGATTAATGTGCCACCACACTTGTAACAATTTTTATTTATTCACATACACATTTGCGATAATATACACACATATAAATACACTTGCGCTCACGCATCAGCGTCAGGCAATAATCATAAATTTTCTTTTCAATAATGCATTTGAAAATTTTTTTTTTTTTTAATGAGTTAATTTTACCTTACTCTGCCTCACGTTTTGCAAAAAGCGGTGCGTCCGCAGTACAAATTTAAATTTTCAATTTTTCATAAAAACGGTGGTCCCGTGAAAAACCAATTTGAGATTTGTTTTTACCTAAAGTGGTGCGTCCATAATCTTTATATATAAAAGTCACGTGTCACTATGTTTGTCCGCGATGGACTCCTAAACTACTAACCCCGTGTGTAGTTCGATCTAACTTGAAATATAAGATAGGTTATATCTCAGTTTATAGTCGCAATATTATTTTATTGCAAATTTTTTTCTAACTTGAAATATAGGATAGGTTATGTTTCATATATGTATGTAAAGTTAAATAAGCACGTGCACAAACATATCCATACCAACTAAAAAGAGGTGCACCACTGCGTCTTGAGATCAAAGCGTGGATCTGGGTAATCCTGGGATGTGTTTGTACCATATGGCTATCAAATGGAAGCTGTTTATGTGTACTTTGATACCCCTGGATAACTAGGGTCTCGAGATATAGGCCAAAACGCGGACCCGGGTACCCTTAGAATGTGTTTATAGAATATGGATAACGAATGAAAGCTGTTGATGAGTGCTTTATTGGAGGGTAATTTTCATACCCCTGGGTGACTAGGGTCTCGAGATATAGGCCAAAACGTCTATCAGGGTAACACTGGGATGCGTTTTTACATTATGGGTATCAAATTGAAGCTGTTGATGTGTGAATTAGTACATAGTATTTTTTATACCGCTGGGTGACCAGGGTCTCGAGAGATAGTCCGAAATTTGGACCCGGGTCCCCCTGTTGTTGTTGTTGTTGTTGTAGCGATAACGACACTCCCCGAATGCCTTGGGGAGTGTTACCGAGTTGATGGTCCTTTGCCGGATGCAGATCAGGTACGTTCCGGTACCAAGCCCGACCATCTCGGGAACGATTTGTTATGACCACATGCGACCTTCTAGGCCATCCTGCCCTCCCACCCCTAGATCCACGAGGAGTTCGGGGTCGGCTGTTAATGAAACAGGATTCGCCACGGATAGGTGAGGTTGTCAATTGGGTTTGGAGAAGCTATGTTTTGCGCTGGCAACCTGAAATGGCTGCTCTACACAGACCCCTTGAATCCGGTATTTTACGACAGACATACCTACCGCGGGTATATTCTAACCCCCTAACCCGATGGGGACCCGGCTACCCCTAGAATGTGTTTATACAATATGGATAAGAAATGAAAGCTGTTGAAGAGAGCTTAAGTACAGGTTAATTTTAATACCTGTTTGTGACTAGGGTCTCGAGATATAGGCCAAAACGTAGATCAGGCTAACACCAGGATTGGTTTTTACACTATGGGTATGAAATTTAAGCTGTTTATGTGTGATTTAGTACAGAGTATTTTTTATACCGCTGGGTGACTAGGGTCTCGAGATATAGGCCAAAACGTTGATCAGGCTAACACCAGGATAGGTTTTTACACTATGGGTATGAAATTTAAGCTGTTTATGTGTGATTTAGTACAGAGTATTTTTTATACCGCTGGGTGACTAGGGTCTCGAGATATAGGCCAAAACGTGGACCCGGATACCCCTAGAATGTGTGTATAATATGAATATCAAATAAAAGCTATTGCTGAGAGCTTTCAAGTAATTTTCAATGCGATATTCAATTTAGTCGAGTCAACCTGCATGCGAAGCCGAAATAAAGAGATGAATTAATAATACCCACATACCTATTTACATACGTCCTATTCGATTTGCCTGAAATTTTGTATATTAATTTGCTATATTAGTATTTACGATCCTTTTTTCCGGGAAGTAGAGCAGAGACGGACTGGGACTGAGGCTCGGAGTGGGACTGGGACTCGGAATGGGACTGGAACAAAATAAATACCACCCTCTGGGACTGGCAATAATGGATGAATAAGAATGAGAAGAACTTGAGAGAAGAGAAAAGATGGAAGGAGAAGGAGACTGAATTAGAGTGAGACGACTAAATTTAGGGCAGAACAACGTCTGCCGGGTCTGCTAGTAACAATATATATTTGACATTTTTGCTTAAATCCGTGCGTCCGTAATAACACAAACACATTGAGATTTTTTTTTAATAAAGCGGTGCGTCCGTTATCAACAGCCAAGTCTTTTCTACCAAAATAAAATATTTTCCTTTGAAATAAAATTAAAAAAAACTTGTTGTTAGACTTTCTTTGTGCGGAGAATTTCACAGATTTGAGGAATTTCCCGAAACACATATTTCAAATTCTCCTAATTCCGATACAAATATGGCAACTCCTCAGGAAAAGAGATCGTTTATCGGCATGTGTGCTGGTATTATGCGTGAAAATTATAGCGGTGAGCCCCTTGGTCTTGAAACTTTCATTAATAAAATTTTTATCGGCATGTGTGCTGGTATTATGCGTGAAATTATAGTGGTGAGCCCCTGGGTCTTGAATCTTTCATTAATAAAATTGAGTTTATCGTAGAACTTGTCGACGAAACTTTAATTGGCACTTTTATTTCATTTATTAAATCCAAACTCGATGGTAAAGCTCGAGAAGTGATACCAACTCAAATACTTTCAGTTAATGATATAAAAATAGCACTACGTAACCGTATAAAACCCGACAACTCCAAAGTTGTGGCCGGAAAAATTGCATCCTTGCTAGTTAATAATAATAATTCCACCGATTTCGCAAAACGCCTCGAAGAATTGTCTGATTCTTTAGAGCGTTCGCTCATTATCTAAGGGATTACTCAGGCCAAAGCCCATGAAATGGCCATCGAGCAAACAGTTAACGTTTGCCGATTGAACGCAAAAACAAGTTCAGTCAAATCAATCCTCGCTTCAACGAATTTTTCTGACTCCAAGGACGTAGTAGCTAAACTGATTGTAGAGCAATCAAATGAAATAAAAGAACGACAAGTTTTAGCATTTAGGGCTCGGAACAATAACAATTTCAGAAATTTTCAAAGTAATAACTGAGGTCGAAATTTCCAAAATCAAAGTCGTAACTTTAACAATTATAGACAAAATAGACCATCTTTTAGTAACAGTAACTATGGCAACAACTTCAATTGCGGCAATCAAAGGCAAAATTTCCGTTCCGGCGGCGGAAATCTGTATCAGTCTAATAATAATAATAATAGCAAAAATAGTCGTACTAGCAATAATAACGGTTCTAACACTTCCAATAATAGAGGTAGAAATGCAAGTGTCCGGACTTTAAACAGGGAAGCCCCTCAGGAGCGAACACTGAGGGAGGACGAGACAGATTACTAACTGATTCATCTCACAGTTTTTCTTCTAAAAAAAGGTTTATTGTCTTAACTTAAATTATTCCGATTTTATATAATTAAATATTACCGGCTCTAACAAATTTTGTACATTTTTAGTCGACACGCAAGCCGACATTTCGTTAATTAAAATTTCTTCTCTCAATAAAAATTCGTCAATTAATAACAATGATACAATTAATATTACTGGAGTAACTACAGATACATTTTCTACATAAGGTCCTTTTACAACTAACTTACACTTTTCAAATTTTTATATCAAACATGCGTTGCACGTGGTGGACAATGATTTCAACATTCCATCAGATGGAATACTTGGTAAGGATTTCTTAAAATCAAATAAATGCGATATGAGCTATGCAACAAATTGCATTTCTTCTGGATAGGCAATGAAAAGATCGCACTTCCCGTCCTTCACGGAACGGAAAGCGATACATGTGTTACACCACCTCGTTGCAAAGTTTATAGAATTTTCGCTTTGGAAAAAGACTCAGAACCACTTTTCGTGGATTCTCAAGAGATTTGTGACAGTGTTTTCACAGCGAAATTTATAGTTTATACTAGTAATCCGATCATTAAAGTAATAAACACCACAAATAGCGTAAAGTACGTGAACAACTGCAACACACAAACAGAAAAACTTTCTAATTATCACGTTTATAAAATCAATAACCCAGTAAAACAAAATAGTCGTATTAAAGAACTTAAAAAAGCATTTTAGAAAAACAAATACCTAATTATGCTGAAAATAAGCTTATTAACTTATGTTTACAATATTCCGATATTTTTGCGATAGACAATGAAGAAACAATTTTTATGAACAAAAACTAAGACTAAACGATACGACGCCAGTATATATTAAAAATTAATTAAATAATTAAACTAGTTAATAAATTATTGTAAAATGATCTGAGAGAAGGCGGTTGTTCGAATTATAACAGTCCCTTGATTTTTGTACCGAAAAAAGACCAAAATGGCCAAAAATCGTATAGAATATGCGCTGACTTTAGGGCTGTATATAGAAAGTTAATTGCCGATAAATTTCCTGTGGCACGTGTAGACGATATTTTGGATAACCTTGGCCGTGCGAAATTCCTTTCTACTTTAGAACTTTTCTCTGGTTTTCACCAAACTCCACTTCACAAAGATTCAAGAGACATAACATCTTTTAGTACTGACCGCGGAGCTTTTCGATGGAAGGTCTTACCATTTGGTTTAAACCTGGCTCCAAACTCATTTCCAAGAATGATGTCAATTGCATTTTCTGGTATTTCACCCAACCAAGCCTTTATGTATGTAGACGATATAATAGTAATTGGATGTAGCGAAGCACATCATTTCACTAATCTAAAAAAAGTTTTCGAGACCTGTAGGAAGTTAAGCTTGCGACTTAACCCAAAAAAATGTAATTTCTTCGACCGGAACTAACTTTCTTAGGGCATAAATGCTCAGCAAATGGGTTGCTACCAGACGATTCAAAAATTTAAGCAATTAAAAGGCCACGCGATAAAGACGCTGTCCGAAGATTCGTGGCATTTGCAAATTATTATAGGAGATTTATTCCAAATTTCGCTTCTTTAGCAGCTCCGTTGAATTTTTTGAGTAGAAAAAAGGTTGAATTCAATTGGGATACGTCATGTGAGTTAGCTTTTGAAAAACTAAGAAAAAGTCTGATGTCTCCAAAACTATTACAATATCCAGATTTCACGAAAGAATTTTTAATTACGGTAGATGCTTCAAAGTTGGGTTGTGGTGCGATACTGAGTCAAAATCATAGTGGTAACTGTTACAGAGAATCAGTAGTAAGCTCTTAAATAAACCGCGCAAGTGAATGTACAAAAGGTTTAATTCAAACTGATAACTTCAATATGTACAAAGTAATGAATGTTGCTTACCACAGCTACTGTGGTGTAAAACTCAATGTTGCCACACAGGAAAAACATTAATCTTATTATTTGAACAATTCTTCTTAAGGTTAAATATTTGTTTCAAAAAACTAACTTTAATTTATTTTAACCCAAGCAAATTTACAAAATGACAATGTTTTTTCTTGTTTAAACATTTGGTTACAATATCGGCAACATTTTCATTGGTAGAAATATACTTTAAATCAATTTCATTATATTCTACTTTTTCACGAATGAAATGGTACTTAATATCTATGTGTTTGGTCCGTTTATGATGAACTGGATTACGTGCTATATGCTGCGCACTGACATTGTCACCATAGAGAACCACTGGAGCTGTATCCAACCAACATATTTCATTTAATAATCTTTGGAGGAAAACCGCTTCCTTCGTTGCTGTTGCTAAAGCCACATAATCGGCTTTAGTGCTGCTTAAAGCTGTCACATTTTGTTTTGTTGAAGCCCGTGAAAATGCACTGCTTCCCAAATAGAACGCATAACCCGAATATGACTTTCTATCGTATGGATCGTTAGCCCAATCTGCGTCAGCGAACCCTTTCACATATTCACCAGTCTTACGATATACAATACTTAAATTCATTGTAGTCGAAAGATAACACAATACGTGTTTATCCGCTGTTTCGTGTTCTTTATGTGGATCAGTATTACGCCTAGAAAGCTTACTAACAGCGTGTAAAATATCTGGGCGACTCAAGACTGCTAAATACATCAGAGAACCTATTAAAGATTGGTATTCAGTGACATTTACCTTAACACATTTATCGTCTCTGCATCCAACTTGAAAACCTGTATGAAGTGGCAACTTCTCTACACTCCTGCATTCCGTATGTTTCAAGCACAGATTTAATGTACTTCTTCTGATTTAGAGAAATTGTACCTATTTCCCCTTGTCGCTGAATTTCTAAGCCAAGAAAATACCTTACAGCGCCGTCATCATGCATTTGAAATTTCAACGCTATCTTCATTTTAATTGCTGATTTTTCGATCTCACTGGAACAAACTATAAGTAAATCATCCATGTAGACTGCTATGTAACAAAACTGCTGTTTGTCTTTTCTCACATATAAACACGGTTTATATTTGCATTTTTTGAAGCCAATATCGTTTAAAACTGCATCCAAAGTACTATTCCATACACGGCCGGACTGCTTTAATCCATAAATCGCTTTCTGAAGTTTCAAAACTTTGTTAGGATACTCTTTGCTGATGAAACCCTTTGGTTGTTTCATATAAACATTTTCGTATAGCTTTCCATTTAAATACGAGTTAGATATGTCTTCCAGTTGTTGCCCACAATCTTTAGCAACTAACCTTGATTTGAATCTCTCGATCTCACCGTGCTCGTCTCTTTTTATTCGAAAAACCCATTTTGACCCTATGACTTTTTGCCCCTTTGGCAAATCAACCACAGTCCACGTATTGTTTGCTATAAGCGCGTCGTACTCTGATTGCATGGAACTTCGCCATTCATCAGCATTTTGACCATTTAATGCTTCTTCAGGTGTTTCTGGTGTCTCGCTGTCTTCTAAACCATTTATGTTATTAAGTGTTTGATACTGTTTCCTTGGCCTGCCTCGTTGACCTGTATAAACATATGCTGATCGTCCAGGTCCGCGTTTTTGTATTTCATGTTTTTGTATTTCTTGCTCATCACTTTCAGCTTCGTCAGGAGTTGCATTCTCTTCTTCTTCGCTGGAGTCACTTTTTATTACATGCTCGACTACTTCATCTGCTAATTGTTCATTTTCTTTAATTTCAGCATATTCCAGACGTGTAATGTTTGTCGCAAAATCATCATTTATATCTGACAAGTCACTTTCTGACGTAGTACTCTTACAAAAATCGCCTTCTACAAATTTAACATCACGCCGCTCTATAATAGCACGTTTTTGCCTGTCATATAAGCGATATGCTTTTGCTGTTTTTGAATATCCGACAAATATATACTCATGGCCTTTTGCTTCAAATTTCTTCTTACTTGTTTTATTAACTGCAAATGCTCTTGAGCCGAAAATACGTAGATGTTTCACTGAAGGTTTGCGTTTTTTCCATATTTCAAATGGAGTAACTTGATTTAGTACTTGAGTAGGTCATCTATTGCGCAAATACACTGCAGTTTGTACTGCTTCAGCCAACAAAAACTCTTCAAGGTTCACATGAATCAATAAACTTTTCGCCATTTCAACTATGGTTCTATTTGCTCGCTCCGCTACACCGTTTTGTTGAGGTGTATACGGTACAGTCAATTCTCTTTTTATGCCACATTTTTTTAAATAATTTTAAAAATCACCATTAACATATTCTGTGCCGTTATCGCTTCGCACAGTCTTAATTTTACAGTCCATTTGACATTCAACATAGCTTTTAAATTCTTTGAATTTTTCAAAAACTTCATTTTTGGCCCTCACAAAATATACAAATATTTTTCGAGAAAAATCGTCTTTGAATGTGACAAAATAGCGATTGCCACCCAATGATTTTATATTCATAGGCCCACACACATCTGTGTGTATGAGTTCAAGCACTTTCTTTGTTGAACGTTCAACTTTTCGTGTAAATGGCAATGCACAAATTTTCGCTTTATTGCATGTATCGCAATTTACCTGCCTCGGCATATTTTTTAAATTTATACCACAAACCAGACCTTTCTCACAAAGTTCTTTTAGGCTTTGAAAATTCAAATGTCCATACCTATTATGCCACATCGTTGTCATTGAATCAACACTTAACATACTTACACTAGCTATTTTGTTTTCAGTGTACAAATACAAGTTATTTGTTTGTTTTGCTTGCAATACTATTGCATTCTTTTTATCTCTCACTGTGGCCAATTGTTTTTCAAACTTCGTGAAATTACCAAATTCTGCT
This sequence comes from Eurosta solidaginis, assembly GCF_040869045.1. Classification (NCBI taxonomy): domain Eukaryota; kingdom Metazoa; phylum Arthropoda; class Insecta; order Diptera; family Tephritidae; genus Eurosta; species Eurosta solidaginis. Next base: position 158,177,254 of record NC_090319.1, read on the forward strand.
GTTTTACTCACAGACAAAAAATTCATACGCAACGATGGCACATACAAAACATTTTGAAGGGTTATTTTTTTATTACTATTTTGTAACACTACAGTACCTATACCGGGCGAATCATTAAATTTATCTGCTGCCAACATTACGTTAATTTCATTGGCAATAAAAGAAACAAACGCACCTCTATAACAACACATATGTGACGTAGCACCACTGTCTATGCACCAAACATTTTTCTTTTGCATATAATCGATACTACAATACATCAAACAACGACGTTTCTAGCGCTTCTTCTTTTGTTTGAATGTTCTTTCCCCTTAATTTCCCCTTAAATTGAGATTTCTTCGGTTTCTTTGTCGCCTTTGAATTCACCTCACTTTGCTTATCGTTGTTTGTGTTATCCGTGTTTGTATGCTTTGGTGCAATGCTTGTATTTTTAGTTTTATTTTCACATACATATACTGCTTGCATGCCCTCTCGTTCGTCTCGCTCTTGGCTTCTTACACCTTCTTCTAGAATTTTCGACCTAATGGCATCGAACGTCGGCAAACTGTCGCGTGTCTCAAGAGCAACAACAAAGTTTTCCACGATTTGGGTAGACTTGACAACAACATAATCACCCCTATTGCGAGTGTCGATCAGCAGTAGAATAGAAATTTGTCGACCGAGTCGATTGTCTTTTATTTTCGTATTGTGTAACTCGATTGAAAAAAATTTGTACCATTGTGAATAACTCGCTGCAAGAAGACGAGAAAGAAGAAAACTCGCTGAATTGCAATGAGCTGTTTACCATTTGTTTACATTTTTGCCGTGTTTGATAAAACCAAAATAACAAAACATTTTTAAAATAAATTTAAATTAGATATTTTATAATAAATATTATAAATGGATTGTGTTAAGCTGTGGTTAAGTGATAGTGAGGAAGATGAAGATGCACATACAAGGCTAATAGAGCTGGCAAGGGAAAAACGCAAGCTGAGGGATTCGTCGAATCCTTTGGAAATGGAAGATCACATGTAACTATCTGGATTTAATTTGTCTTAAAGTTAAAAATTTATTAAAGCTCCCATTTATACAGATTTTTGAAAAACTTTCGTTTACCGAAAGCTGCATTTGCGGATTTACTGGCATTGCTAGATGCCAAACTACAACCTGGTGTTAGAAAGACATCTATCCCAACAATTTTAAAGCTTGCAGCAACTTTACGGTTCTGTGCTCACGGATCATACCAGCTGAGTGTAGGCAATTACTTTAATATAGGATTCGGCCAATCTACAGTATCCCTAGTTTTATCTGAAGTATTCCCAGCTTTGGAGGAATACGTTTGCAGAAATTGGGTGACAATTCAATATACTGAGGAGGAAAAGCGTCAAGCAAAGCTTTATTTTTTTGAAAAAAGTGGAATACCAGGCGTGATAGGTTGCATAGACGGGACATGACGGGGGCATGTCAAAATTGTTGCTCCAAAAAAGGACATTCAGCATTTGTACTATAATCGCAGAGGATATTATAGTTTGAATGCAATGATAGTAAGTATTTTACAAAGAAAATATCGTGGAGTTGATAATTTTTGTTATTTCATAGGTTTGCGATAATGCCATGAGAATCCGCTATGTCAATGCCAAGTATCCGGGGGCACGATGCAAACGTTTTCAACATGTCCACATTGAAACCACGATTGGAAGATGACTACCGTAGGGGTGAAAGAAATATAATATTAGGTATGTAAAGTACTCCATACATCTATTTGTGAACGTGAAAATGGTCCGTGGTGATTTCTGAAGTCTACCCAAAGGCACAGTATTCCATATGAATTCTTAGCAAATGAATACGACAGCTCTTAATACCCGCCCAAAAATATTTGGAGGGGTGTCAAAAGATGTGTTTTGGACCCAGTATTGCGAATCCGAAATATAAAATAAAAAATGTTGCTTTTGTCAAGAGATATTTGAAAAGAAGTTGAACATTTTTATGTGCTTGTTGTACACACACAAAAATTTTGTGTTAAACTCAGCCAGGGTAATTTGCTGTCGTATAGATTTAACAAATCCCTTTGCATGTTAAAGCACTGCAGCCAATAGATTCCATTTTCAACAAAATCTGTGATTCAACTAGAAATTTGGGGCGGTAATACGAACATTAGATTTTTACATGCAATGGCATTGCATACGTACAAATTTAAGTGTGAGCTTGAAAATAAGAATATTCATTGTTTTGAATATAACAATTAGAAAGATATTTGTGTTGTAAAAAGCGGTGTAACAAAAAATATATTAGACAAAAGAAATATATTCACGTTAGCAAGGAGGTGTATGGAGTCCCTAATGCTTAACTTATTTTCATAATTTTATGGTTGTAAAATATGTAAACATTTAGGCGATGCAGGTTACGCCCTACAACCTTATATGCTTACGCCATACCGAAACCCAGAAGATGGAACAGCAGAATGTATGTTTAACAGAAAACATTCCCAAGGAAGGAATATTGTGGAACGTACTATTGGAAACCTTAAAAATCGATTTAGGTGTTTGTTAGGGGCTCGTGCGCTCCACTATGAGCCAAAGAAAGCTACACAAATAATAAACGTATGCGCAGCTCTTCACAACATTTGTTTATCTTATAATGTTCAATTATCAGATGAAGAAATATCTGACTATCAAAACCCGAATGACGATTTCCAAGATAGCACAACATATGAAGGTGGTTCAGTGGCAAACGAAGAAGCTAGGGCAGTTAGAAATAATATTTTACAACATATGCAGTTCTAGTTTTACGATGATAACAAACAATTTTTATTTAAATTCATATTCAGTCCATTTTAAATTCAGAGTACACTTATTTTAAATTAACTAAGGCTAACTAAAAAAAATTCATGTTTTTTATTAACATAAATCAAAATATCACTTCATGTAAAAAAAATATCACAAATTCATGTGTGAATAAAAAATGTATCTTAAAACTACTATCTACATAAAAAATCAAATTATTTCAAAGTTACTATTTACATTTAAAACATCACATTGCCTTAAAACTACTATTCACATTAGTGCTTTGGTAATTCTCTCCTTCTCCAACTCCAAAATCTGTTCTTTCAACCTTAATTTATCTCTCCTATGCTTTTTCTTATTAATAATTTCTTCTTTTAGCAGTTTAAACTTTTCTTTTTCAATTTCTAGTTTCTCTTGCTTTAAAGTTACAGCCTCAAAATTTAGCGCAACTAACCTCCTCATGTATCCTTCTATATTTACAACACTTTTCTTAATACCTAATGTATTTCTTTTCAGGGGCTTAAAATGTTTACTTTGAATGTCAATCTGCTTCTCCAACAGTGCTAACCTTTTTTCCTTTTCGCTTATATTTTTCGACCTTCTTGCTGGAGTTGCCTGTAGTGCAGCTCTTTCCTGGATCTCACATGATACGCTTCTTTCAGGTACTTCATTTTCCTGCTCATCTTCAACAATTTCAGTCGACCTACCACCTACTCTTGATTGGACCACCACATTGCCCATTCCAATTTCTTCGCCAGGGGGTCAATATAGGCGTCAATACTTAAAAAACTAATAATAGCTTCCTCTATCGCCGAAAACGTATGGACGTTATTTGAGCCTCCACCAGTTGCTTGGTACTCCATTCGGTTCTGCGAACATTTTTTCTTCGTTTTACTTTTCAAGTCCGTCCACACCTACAAAGGAATGTTCAGTATTTTCTTTATGGACGCTATATACAAATTTGTTTACCTTTAACCACTTTTCCCAAGAACGCATCGGTGGTCCAAGCTATTGAGCTCAGCCGCTATCAATTCCCATCTTGATTTTCCCTGGGCTTTCCCACACACGCCTTTGCCTAAATCAGGATGTTCTTGCATTAGCTGCACCAGTCTTGCGATTTGCCGTTTATTGCTTACAACTTTTGACCTGCAATTAAAATGCTCCGCCTATCACACCGTATGCCCTGGGTTCAACTCCCGGGCAAAGCAACATCAAAATTTTAGAAATAAGATTTTTCAATTAGAAGAAAATTTTTCTAAGCGGGGTCGCCCCTCGGCAGTGCTGGCAAGCGCTCCGATTGTATTTCTGCCATGAAAAGCTCTCAGTGAAAACTCATCTGCCTTGCAGATGCCGTTCGGAGTCGGCATAAAACATGTAGGTCCCGTCCAATTTGTAGGGAAAAATCAAGAGGAGCACGACGCAAATTGGAAGAGAAGCTCGGCCTTAGATCTCTTCGGAGGTTATCGCGCCTTACATTTATTTTTTATTTTTTTTTTTTTTATTATTTAGGTTTACATTTTTTACTTTTATTCAAATTTTTTTTACTTTTTTTCTTCCATTTTTAAATTTTTTCACTTTTTTCTATCACTTTTTTTCTATCTGGCTTGAGGTCTGAGTTGAAATAAAAACACAAGGGTTTTTTATATATTACCAATATATTTCGATTACACACGGTAATCGTCTTCAGGGTGAACACTACAAAACATAAAAACAACAAAATAAATAAATAAATAACAAATTTTCTAACATACAAATTTAAAAAAATTATAACATACATTTTTTACACGTGTGTATCACTTGACGTGGAGTTTATCACTGATCGTTTGTTTGTCAACAAATATCTATAGAAGCTAGCAGAGTTATCTACGTCCGTTTTGTAGTTCATTCGTTTACTGGTTGGTGTGTTAATAATGTGAAGCATTTCCAGAGTAAATCGTTTTCTGTAATGTTGTTCTTGTTGAAGAATAGTAGCTTTGTCAAAGTTTGGTGAGTGGGAGCTTTCAGTACAGTGGGTCATAATTGCAGTTTTTTGGTTTGCAGTATGTTGGCAATATTTGTAATCCGATTTGTGTTGCGCTAGTCTAGTTTTAAGTTTGCCTTTTGTTGTTCCAACATATACGCTGTGGCATGGTTGGTTGTTTTTTCCATTGCAAGGGATTTCGTAAACTATATTGCTTTTTTCTGTATGTGGAATTTTTGATTTTGTTTGATAATATATGTTTTTTAATGTATTTATCGGCTTATGGGCTATTTTTACTTCATCTTTGTTGTAGCAGTCTGATTTGGCCAATCGTTCCGACAATTTTGGCACATAAGCTACTGACTTAAATATTTTCTGCGGTTTTTCTTTTTCTTTTTCTTGATTCTTTTCTTCTTGATATTTATTTAAAAGTTTTTTAATTATGTTTTCAGGAAAATCATTTCTTCTTAACAATAGTTTTATTTCATTTTTAATTTCCTCGTGGTAAGTGTCGTCCGTAATTTCTAACATTCTTCTTATACAGCCCATTGCTGTATTCATTATCATCGTCTTTGGATGCTTTGAGTAAAAGTTGATGATTCGTCCTGTTGATGTTGATTTCTTATACCACTTTAACTTCAATTCGTTTTTGCTTCTAATAACAACTGAGTCAAGATATGGTAGTTATCCGTCTTCTTCAAGTTCCGTTGTAAAATTTATATATTTATTGAAAGAGTTTAGTGTGTCTAGCGTACTTTTTACATCATCTTCGTGTATTATAGCAAATAGATCGTCGACATATTTTGTGAGTAATCTGGGTACTCTTGCTAATTTCGTTGTTGTGTTCTCTAATAGTTTTTCCATCACTATATCGGCAATTACTGGTGATGTTGGGGATCCCATCGGCAATCCTTTTAGCTGTGTATACAATATATCATTGAATTTGAAATACCTATTTTCTTCGATGCAAAACGTAAGTATTTCCATAAACAGTTTTTTTGGTATATTTGCGTGTTCTTCTATTTTCATCCAATTGTCTCTTCTGGTCTCAAGGGATAATTGTGTGGGAATGCTGGGAAACAGGGAAATTACGTCGAAAGATATTAGCTTTTCATTGTCAGAAATGTAGGTGTTTTTAATTTTTGTTTTAAACTCAAGTGTATTTTTAATGTTGTATGCCGAGTTTACAAAAGGCAAACTTAAAACTAGACTAGCGCAACACAAATCGGATTACAAATATTGCCAACATACTGCAAACCAAAAAACTGCACTTATGACCCACTGTACTGAAAGCTCCCACTCACCAAACTTTGACAAAGCTACTATTCTTCAACAAGAACAACATTACAGAAAACGATTTACTCTGGAAATGCTTCACATTATTAACACATCAACCAGTAAACGAATGAACTACAAAACGGACGTAGATAACTCTGCTAGCTTCTATAGATATTTATTGACAAACAAACGATCAGTGATAAACTCCACGTCAAGTGATACACACGTGTAAAAAAATGTATGTTATAATTTTTTTAAATTTGTATGTTAGAAAATTTGTTATTTATTTATTTATTTTGTTGTTTTTATGTTTTGTAGTGTTCACACTGAAGACGATTACCGTGTGTAATCGAAATATATTGGTAATATATAAAAAACCCTTGTGTTTTTATTTCAACTCAGACCTCAAGCCAGCTAGAAAAAAAGTGATTAGTTAACAAAAAGGTCGCCAAAATCAAAATTTTTTCTATCACTTAAACGCTTCAACGACTGCAAAATGGCTGTAGAAAGACAATCGATCAAAAGAGTATTCACAGTCGATAAATGAGCGAGCGATCGACATTCGCAATAGGGGTGATAATCGATAATCGCTTAATAGTCGATTATCTATTCTCAGTCGACACTCGCAATAGGGGTGAATAACTTTTAATTCGTCGTTAACATCTATGTCTAGCTCTGCAAGCTTGTCGATCGTCTCAACAAATGAGTGTACATACTTTGATACATTATCATCTTGATGCATGTTTAAACGTAATAGTTTCTGGTACAGCTGAACTATTCTAACAGGACCGACTGGCATATGAATTTGGCGTAACTTTTGCCATGCTTCTGCTGCAGTTTTGCATGCTTTGATATGCATTAACTGCGTAGGTTTTACATTTAAAAATATGCATGCCAGCGCCTTCTGGTCTGTTACTTTCCACTTTTGCTCCACTTCACCAGTTGCTCCTTCCGGAAATTTGTCGCAAACAGCGCTCCATAAGTCCGTTGTAATTAGCACACTACGCACCGATACCGACCACACGTCGTAATTGTCTTCTGCAAGTTTTTCTATTTGCAGTGCGAGACTAATTTTTTCGCAAATTAAAAACCGGTGTTTCGCGTCACAAACTTATTCACAAATTTATTTTATATATCTTGTATTTAAAAGCCCCTTTTACGTGCTTCTGGGCCCATAACCATTGTTACAGAGAATCAGTAGTAAGCTCTTAAATAAAACGCGCAAGTGAATGTACAAAAGGTTTAATTCAAACTGATAACTTCAATATGTACAAAGTAATGAATGTTGCTTACCACAGCTACTGTGGTGTAAAACTCAAATTGACATTTTATATGCAATGTTGCCACACAGGAAAAATATTAATCTTATTATTTGAACAGTAACGACTTGCCAATTTGGTTTGCTTCAAAAGCCTTTAGCAAATCGGAACAAAATAAAGCAATAATAGAATTAGAACTTTTGGCAATATATTTTGCAATAAAGCAAATTCGTGCATATATCTATAGCACTCACTTCAAAGTTAAATCAGATCATCGTCCACTAGTTTATTTATTTAATATGAAAGATCCGTCGTCGAAACTTTCCAGAATCCTCTTGGAATTGTCCGAATATAATTTTACAATAGAGTACATAAAAGGTAAATGTTGGTGCAGACGCTCTTTCGCGTATAACTATAGAAGAAATTGAAAATCCTACACTACAAGTTTTGGCGGTAAAAACGCGATCAATGACTAAACAAAAAGAGGATATATCTCTACAAGACGATAACCAAGAAATACAAACAGAAAAGTTACAAATTTACGATAAATTTGCATATAGTTTTTCAAAAAAAAATACCTAAAGTAAAAACAAATATAATTTATGATAAAAACGATGAAATTTCAAATATACAAATATGCGCGCATTAAAACATAAACGGCTCGAGCTCCTTAATTTTGCGATTGTTAACAAAATAGTGAATTTAGATAAACTTCATTTTTTTTTTTTTACATTAGATTAGATTGATATTTATTATTATATTATATTTTTTGATTTCACAATAAATTTTAAATATCACAAATTCATTTTCATTTCACAGACGTGTATGATATATATATATTAAGTAATAAAAAGTATATATATTATGTAATAAAAAGTAATAAAAAAGTATTTTAGCCTCGAATAACATCTATGCATAGCCGTTTAAAATTCATAATATTATTCTCTCCTTTGATATAATCAGGTAACGAGTTAAATATGTTAAGGCCCTTATATAATAATGTGTTTTGGGCTGCAGTAGTCCGCTGGGATCCTAATCGAAAGTCATTCGCGTTCCGCACAGCATATTGGTGTTTATCTCTAACATACTGAATGCAACTTGTTAAATACATCGGAGCCATGTTGTGTTTAATTTTAAAAATCATTATTAGTGTATTGAGCATCAGTTTTTGCTCAATATTTAACCAATGCAATGTTTCAAGCATGTGACTTATTGGGGTGTATTTGTGGCATTTTATTATGGATCTCATACATTTGTTTTGTAATTTCTGTATTCTTCCTATTTGTGATTGGTTACAAGATGTGTACAGAATTGTGGAACAGTACTCAAAATGTGGCTTTATGATTGTATTGTATATTTTTATTGCTATTAAAGTGTCTAATTTATTTCGTATTCTTCTAAAGAAGTAAATTTTTTTTGAAGCTTTTTTACACAAATAGTCCACGTGATTGCTTTGAGCTCATTGTCTATTATTACACCTAAGTATTTCATATTGGTTACTTGCTCAATACTAGTATTATTTATCACTAAATTTATTTCGCTATTTGTATTCATCAGCATTACTTTTGTTTTCTGTTCATTCAATTTGAGCCTATTCATTTTAAGCCATTTCATAATTTCATCGATATCATATTCTAACTTTCGTTTACATTCTTCCACTGTTTCTGCTTCGGTATATACCAATGTATTGTCGGCATACATTACCACTTTGGATTTTGATATCACTTTTTCTATATCATTTATGTAAATTGTAAACAGAATTGCTCCCAGAATCGATCCTTGGGGCACCCCTGTATTCACATATGAAAAACTTGATTTTGTGGATTTTATTATTGTTTGCTGTCTACGATTTGTAAGGTAGTCCTTAAACCAAAGTAGCTCTTTTCCTCTTATTCCATACATATACAGCTATTGTTTCCAATGCTCTTTTAAAATCAAGAAATAGCGCTGATATTACTGTTTTTCGAGGGAGCTTTTTCCACTCACTTACGACGAAGTTTATTGCACTTTCATGAATGATTCTTACGAAATCGGACTGGGTTAGAGACAGTATATTATTAGTTTCTAGGTACGTTTGTAGTTGATTTTGATCCGGACTGGGTTAGAGACAGTATATTATTAGTTTCTAGGTACGTTTGTAGTTGATTTTGATATCTTAAGAGTATTTATTGGACGAAACTCTTCACATTTTTTTGTTTTAGCGATTTTTTCAACTGGCACTACCAATGAGTCCTTCCATTCATTTGGGAATACTCCGCTCATTAATGAATGATTTATTAACTTTGTTAAGAAAGGCCTAATCACATTCCGGTTCTCCAAAATGAACTTTGGGCTCACATTATTCCAATCTTTTTTGTTCTTATGTTGTTTACAATTGCCTTTAGTTCGCAAATTTGTATTTCTTTAAAATGAAAGGTTTCAGGACAATGATCAATATTGTTAATACATATTTCTTTATCAATTGAATGATCTATTAATTCTGTGCTCTCAATGAAGTATTTATTGAGCTTATCAGCTATTTCATTTTCATCACTTATTTCTTCGTTTTTATAAATTATAGAGCCTATTTCGCGGCCACCGTGGTGTGATGGTAGCGTGCTCCGCCTATCACACCGTATGCCCTGGGTTCAACTCCCGGGCAAAGCAACATCAAAATTTTAGAAATAAGATTTTTCAATTAGAAGAAAATTTTTCTAAGCGGGGTCGCCCCTCGGCAGTGTCTGGCAAGCGCTCCGATTGTATTTCTGCCATGAAAAGCTCTCAGTGAAAACTCATCTGCCTTGCAGATGCCGTTCGGAGTCGGCATAAAACATGTAGGTCCCGTCCGGCCAATTTGAAGCTCGGCCTTAGATCTCTTCGGAGGTTATCGCGCCTTACATTTATTTTTTTATTTTTTATTTCGTTTACATCTTTGCTAAGTATTAAATTTTTAAGTATACTCCACATTTCTTTTTGATTTGTTGCGCTATTGATTTTTAGCTTAAAGTATTTATTTTTTGCCTTTATTATCTCTTGTTTGTGTGTTTTACATGCACTTTTATAAATTAAGCATGCATTGGTATTGTCCATTACTCTTGCAGCTTGGTATGCTCTAATTTTATTAATTTTTAGCTTCTTTAACGTTGAGTTAAAACATTTGTTGAGCTATTTCTAATCGCTCTACTTCTCGTATTAGCTACCACCAAATCTTGTATGCACTTTTCTAGAATAACAGTGTTTTCATTTACATCATATGCGTTACTATGTTTTAGGTTTTTGTTTAAAAGCATTCTATTAAATTCACGCTGGTTGTAGTGGAATTGTTCAATTACTTTGTGCTTTGGTTTTATTACACTTTCGCGAGTAGGTTTTTATATAACTATCGACTCATGATCTGATATTTTTAGAGAATTTTCCACTGTTACTCTCAGATTGTGTATATTCGTTAAAACATAATTAATCAAGGTGACATGAGGACGGACAAGGCGACAGCTGTTTCGATTATATTATGGGAGTCTAACGCCACTCCCGGAAGAAATGGCTTTGAAGAGATTTACAAGGTATAATCGAAACAGCTGTCGCCTTGTCCGTCCCAAATTATTAAATAAATTATAAAATTAAAAATTGCTTGAAATAAATGTTTTTATACATTTAAAGCGATACGGGCAATCCCCGGCAAACTCATATAATTAATCAAGGTTTTAGAGTTTCTAGTTATTCTAGTACTCTCGTTCATTTTCTGCATTATACCGTTATCATTTGTTTTTTTTTTCTAATTCTCGCTTGAATAAACTATCTTTCGACCAGTCAATGTTAAAGTCGCCTGCTATTATAAAATCTTTACTTATTTCCGTTATTGTTTCCAGTGTATCTTGAAATGTGTTGCAAACTTCACGTGCCGAGCTATTTGGTGATCTATAAAGCCCCATAATATACAGCTCGTTGTTATCAACGATGCATTTTATTGTTAATGTCCATATTTTCATATCAATAACTAGACAGTCTACAATATTCGCTTTAACTTCTTTACGCGTGTATATAATCACGCCACCAATTCACTAAGTTCTATGTCTTCAGTTACATGAGTTTCCGATAGAATTATTATATCGTATTGATGCCCTTCTATAATGTGTTCTAACTCCGCTTTATTATTTATAAGTCCTTGTATATTTGCATAAAACTTTTGAGGCTGGAAAGTAATGCCGACAATCACAATATTAAGGAAATTGAATGGCAAAAAGACGATTTAATTTTTAAACATTTACTATTGCAAATATTAAACAAACTGGGAATAAAGTCCCAACAAATTTAACAATTTTATTAACTGAGCCATTCGAAACAGTAACTGATAAAGACAAAAAGATTAAATTAATGGAAATTTATCATAATGATCCAGGTGGACATTGCGGAAATAAAAAGCTGTATGCAAAAATACGTATAAAATATTATTGGAAAGGTATGATCCGTGATATTGCCACATACGTCAAAAATTGCAAAAAGTGCTTTTTGAATAAAGTCAAGCCAAAAACCAAAGAAAATTTGGTACTTACACCAACGCCTTGCACACCTTTTGATATTGTTGTCATAGAAACCAAGGACCTTTGCCTGAGTCGAATAATGGAAAGAAGTTCAAAATTACCATTATGTGCGATTTGCGCCCCGATTCTAGCGTGGTAACAACATTCTTCGCCACGGTAACGAAATCATGTGACAACTTTTACACCCTTTTGGTATTCTACCCGCGAAAGTAGCCGGATAATTTTTTACCCACAAAAGTAGGTGGTTACTTCGAAATAACCACACAGCAGCTGTTGTTTAGAAAAAGGCAAAACTCAAAAATAAAGAATTGTAAGCGCAAATAATTAAAGATAATAGTAACAAGTAAGGAAGGCTAAGTTCGGGTGTAACCGAACATTACATACTCAGTTGAGAGCTGTGGAGACAAAGGAAGGGAAAATCACCATGTTGTAAAAAGAACCTAAGGTAACCCTGGAATGTGTTTGTATGACATGTGTATCAAATGGAAGGTATTAAAGAGTATTTTAAGAGGAAGTGGGCCATAGTTCTATAGATGGACGCCTTTTCGAGATATCGCCATAAAGATGGACCAGGGGTGACTATAGAATTTGTTTGTACGATATGAGTATCAAATGAAAGGTGCTAACGAGTATTTTAAGAGGGCGTGCTATATGTGGACGCCTTTTCGAGATATCGCCATAAAGGTGGACCAGGGTTGACTCTAGAATGCGTTTGTACAATATGGGTATCAAACGAAAGGTGTTAATAAGTGTTTTAAAAGGGAGTGGGCCTTAGTTCTATGGGTGGACGCCTTTTCGGGATATCGCCATAAACGTGTACCAGGGGTGACTCTAGAATGTGTTTGTACGATATGGGTATCAAATTAAAGGTATTAATGAGGGTTTTAAAAGGGAGTGGCCCTTAGTTGTATATGTGAAGGCGTTTTCGAGATATCGACCAAAATGTGGACCAGGGTGATCCACAACATCATCTGTCGGGTACCGCTAATTTATTTATATATGTAATACCACGAACAGTATTCCTTCCAAGATTCCAAGGGCTTTTGATTTCGCTCTGCAAAACTTTTTCATTTTCTTCTACTTAATATGGTAGGTGTCACACCCATTTTACCAAGTTTTTTTTCTAAAGTTATATTTCGCGTCAATAGACCAACACAATTACCATGTTTCATCCCTTTTTTCGTATTTGGTATATAATTATGGCATTATTTTCATTTTTCGTAATTTTCGATATCGAAAAAGTGGGCGTGGTCATAGTCGGATTTCGGCCATTTTTTAACCCAATACAAAGTGAGTTCAGATAATAACGTGAACTGAGTTTAGTAAAGATATATCGATTTTTGCTCAAGTTATCGTGTTAACGGCCGAGCGGAAGGACAGACGGTCGACTGTGTATAAAAACTGGGCGTGGCTTCAACCGATTTCGCCCTTCTTCACAGAAAACAGTTATCGTCCTAGAATCTAAGCCTCTACCAAATTTCACAAGGGTTGGTAAATTTTTGTTCGACTTATGGCATTAAAAGTACCCTAGACAAATTAAATGAAAAAGGGTGGAGCCACGCCCATTTTGAAATTTTCTTTTATTTTTGTATTTTGCTGCAACATATCATTACTGGAGTTGAATGTTGACATAATTTACTTATATACTGTAAAGATATTAACTTTTCTTTTAAAATTTGAATTTAAAAATTTTTTTTTTAAAAAGTGGGCGTGGTCGTTCTCCGATTTTGCAAATTTTTATTAAGCAGACATATAGTAATAAAATTAACGTTCCTGCCAAATTTCATCATGATATCTTCAACGACTGCCAAATTACAGCTCGCACAACTTCTAAATTACCTTCTTTTAAAAGTGGGCGGTGCCACGCCCTTGTCCAAAATTTTACTAATTTTCTATTCTGCGTCATAAGCCCAACTCACCTACCCAGTTTCATCGCTTAATCCGTATTTGGTAATGAATTATCGCACTTTTTCGATTTTTCGAAATTTTCGATATCGAAAAAGTGGGCGTGGTTATTGTCCGATATCGTTCATTTTAAATAGCGATCTGAGATGAGTGCCCAGGAACCTACATACCGAATTTCATCAAGATACCTCAAAACTTACTCAAGTTATCGTGTTAACGGACAGACGGACGGACGGACGGACATAGCTCAATCGAATTTTTTTCGATACTGATGATTTTGATATATGGAAGTCTATATCTATCTCGATTCCTTTATACCTGTACAACCAACCGTTATCCAATCAACGTTAATATACTCTGTGAGCTCTGCTCAACTGAGTATAAAAAGTGTTGCCTCTTGCTATACATATTTGTTTACATTATGTACATTCACAGAATAAATTACAATATATGTACCTATGTAGAAACTTATCATGCATAATATGCATATACACATCGTCTCGTTTATTCGTTAACCTCGTATCTACAAGTGAGACATGGGACGTGCGAACACGGTTCCAACACCATGTTTTCATTTGGGACCAAAATTCATCGAAAAAGAGGACCAAATTTTTGTTTTATTTTATTAGTATAAAATACAAAATTTTAGGATGTTTCCATATAAAATTTTACTAAACATAGTGAAGACTTTCCTTTAATTCAAGCTGAACAAACAAATATATGTGCATTCAACCAAAAATGGTACTATATTTAGACATAGGATAAGTCTCTGTCTTTCACCAACCAAACGTTGTGAACCTAGTTTTTGTCACAAAGCTCTTGGTTCTGGCATTATGTTGTTGATTGCAATGAAATAAAATATATAGTGCAGTTAGGTTTTAGTAAGAAACGGTTCAAAATTTGCGTTCTGGTGTTGCCGAACTATGTATGTGGAAAACTCAGTAAATCATAAACGAAACTAGGCAATTTTGTTAGTGCTATTTTTATAGATGCTTACTTTTTCCCTTAACGTTTAAACTTCATATCAAAGCCTAGATTCAGTAAGTGTGAGTTTTGATCCCAGGCCTCAGGGAATAATTTTATACCAAACATTTCTTCCGAAATCAAATATCTTTTACATTTGCTTCCTTCTGTCTTCGAGTTAAAATATTTCTTGTGCCAAGATACTTAGTTTTCAATTGCCTTGCGTGGCTTAACACCACAATAGTACTGGGATTACTTGAACTCATTGAGCTGGGTGAGAAAGATTAAAATATCAACGTGCCAAATGAGAAGTAATGCATTGAATTTCTTTGTATAAGTTTTGAAAGTGTTAGGCTCACGGCAGAGTGCTCGCTATAAGCTATGCTAGGCGAGAAGCAATTTTTATTTTCATATATTTTACATAGTGTTTGATAACCGATCGAAATATCTAGCCGTTATTAATATTATTGTAAAACAAGAGTTTTTTTTGATTAGTCGGTTATTTCATCAAAAATTAACGACAACGTGTTTGCCAACAATTTTCTTTTTAATGCCTGGCATAAATTATATCCTAGGTAAAATGTTCTTGTTCTGGTACATTTTATTGACCGAGCAATTTTTTATGGTGAGAGTTCCATTAAAGTAAATTCAAAATTATATGGGAGCTAACGAAAGTGTAGCGAAGTTTTGGGCAATATTGTGAATTTTTACCTGAGTGAAAAAGAAAGAAAAGTACCAATCGTGGCTACTGCCTAAAACGGACCAAAATTGAAGAAAATGGACCAGCGGACCAAATGGGGTTGGAAGGGACTATTTTTGGTGCAAATGGACCAAAGTGGCAATCGTGAAAGCGAAGAAAACTATCTTTCAAATTTCTTTACAGACACTGGTGAGTTTTTCAGTGATGACAGCGGTACCACTTGGGCCAGAATCGCGGATAAAAGGAGTGGTAACGATATTCGGTTACATAATGTTCTGGGTACTATTTTACCGGTAACGCTATTCCTGATAAAACTGCAAAAATAGTTGCCTCAGCTATTTCTGAAGGTTTTGTTCTTACATACGGCATAATGAAGTCAATTAAATTGGATTTAGGAACGGAATACAAAAATGAAATTTTCAAGGAATTAACAAAACTTTTAAAAATCGAACATAACTTTTCTACTGCTTATCATCACGAAACCCTTGGTACAATTGAAAGAAATCACCGGGTATTTAATGAATATTTAAGAGCTTTTCTAAATGATAATTTTCAAGAATGGGACGTATATTTAAAGTATTTTTCATTTTTGCATAATACAACAACAAGTACAGTATTCGACAACAAATTTTCTCCATTCGAGTTAGTATTCGGTAAAATTTCAAATTTACCAAAAGAGTTAAAAAAGGAACAGATCGATCCAATTTACAATGTTGATAATTATGCAAAAGAGGTAAAATACAGAATGCAGGAATCACATGAATTAGCGAAAAATTTAATAAATAAACATAAGATTAAAAATAAGGATTTATATGATAAGAGGGTGCGTCCATTAACCATAAGTGTAAATGATAAAGTAATCATACAAAAAGAACCTAGAAATAAGCATGAAAACATATATCAGGGCCTTAGTTACAAAAATTGATGGAGTTAATCTTACAGTTTTTGATGAAGTAAACAAAAAAAAAAAAAAAAAGAACTGTCCATAAAAATAGAGTTAATACGGTGAATTGAATTTGTATAAATAACTTTGTTGTTAACTAATTTTTACAAAAACAAAACAAAAAAAAAACTTCAATTTATGGATAAAAATATTTATCACTACATTACTTGTTAATTTACATTCATATTTAACTATTTCTAACTAATCGTACCTAAAATTATTCATATCAACTATGTCCTAAAGAACAAAAATGAATATAGTATATTTTTAACTAAAGAAACCAAAACATATTTGTAAAATCACCTAAAATAAATAAAAAATGTACAAATGTACAAGTAACATAAATGTACTAATACAAAATTAAATGTAAGTGTAAAACTCATACACTAATGTTCAAACATATTAATGGAAAATTTTCCTGATTGAACGAATGTCGGTAAATGGAGGGTATATCCCCAATAAAGTAACATTCGTCCAATCAAAACAATTTATTCTTTTGGACAAGAAGAACACGACAAAGCTGATCACCTTGTCGAGTCTTCTTTTTCAAAGGAGGGTGATATAGTGAATATCCCATTTAAAATGCAATGCGCATTAAACACAGCTGCAAATGCAACTCTATACAACTGCAGCTAAGGCTAAGGGGGAAAAGACCAGCGATGACACGATTGTTATGCGGTTGGGTCGGCCTTTATATTTTAGGAGCCGACACGCAACAACGTCTTCGTCATCATTGGAATTTCTCGTGGTATATTTATATTTTAAACGATGCAAATAATGTATATTTTCAATTAAAAGTGAGATATATAATAAAATATCAACAAATCCAAAGTTGTTCGTTTCGTGTTTAATTATTACTATTGGCAACCATTGGTTTGCGTGTCGGTGTGCATGGATCACTTGCACGCAGCGTACGAAAGCAAGATGGATCCATTATGCAGCCGTCTGGTTTTCCCGAAACATTGGTTTATGGTTGTTTTTCCACTTTGCCAAAAACGTTTGGACACATATTCAATCATTAGGGCTACAAACTGTGCAATTTTCGTGATGAACTTGAAATATTTACTAGCTCTTGCATTTGTTCCAGAGGAAATGGTAATTGATGCATTCGGATTGATATCCGAAATGGAATTTTATGTAGATAGCGAACAAAAGGAATATAATTCCGAAATAAAAAACTTATTGAGTTATTGATTGCCACTTCCTGGAAGACATAATTGGGTGAAGCCCGAACAAATAATTTCATCGACGGGTGGCACATTTTATTTCATAAATAAAATAAAAAACAAACAGGCAATAACAGAAAAACGAGCCATATCGAAAACGCAAGAAAAAATATAAAGATTTCGACCAGCGCTCTGTTGAATATTGTAAATTCATTTGAAAAAAATAAACCGAAAACGATTTAATAACATGCATGCTCGCCATTTTACACAATTTAAAATTCCAGATTGTATTACTTTTTCTTTATACATAATACCCTCCAAATAAATAAACGTTTCTAAGTTTCGAAAAAAATTAAATGTTATTTCTGTCGCCCGATTACTTTCTGAATTTTGCATTCTGAAAATTTGACTTCTAAAAAAAGGGTTCTGACTATTGTTTTATGAAAAAATGGATTTCTGGATTTTTTTCTTCTAAATTTATAGGGGCACCATGAAACCTATTTGGTCATTTTTTTTGCTACTAAAATCAGAAATTTTTCATAAAAGAACTAAAACCCGCTCTCATAGGAATATATTTATACTTTTCCATAGTAAACTTGCACCTGTTTTTTAACACTAAAGTTTGGCCCTATTGAGATATTACCTTGACACACCGCTTCCTTTTGAAACCAGAAGGATTCTGTATGATATAAATTCGTCTCATTTGGGTGAGCCGTTCCATAATTATAGGACCAGACTTTCATTCTATCCTTCAAAAATAAAAATGCGGATTTAACTTTTCGGAGTTATAAAATAAAAGTCCGGATTTAATAATTTCTTTTGGACTAAAAAAAAAAGCCCGAAAATAATTTTACCGGAAGAACTTTTTGACAGTTTGGGTCACTTGATTGTTTGAGTAGTACGAAAATGGCGTTTTCCTGCTTTTTGGTAGTAGATAATTCTTACCCTAAATAAAAAATTTAAGCAACGTTCTAAGAGATATCCAATTCAATTGAAATTTAGAACGGTTTATTTTTTTACAATTATTTATTATATTCCGCCCGGCAAACATAATAGGGGGCTCATTTAATCTTATAAATGCCTTATAAAGTGTGTAAACGTATAAATTTATTTAGTGCGTAAAAGAACTCTCAAATTTTGTATGAGAAATTATTTAGGCAATTTGTATAAATTTACGTGCACAACTCAAAGCAATGCAACCTTGCAAACATAACATCCATCATTTTCATCAGAAATCTCCAACATCAGCAAGTCATTTACAAAAATATCTTAGTAAAGAAAAGTTTTGATTTTTCACTTAATCTTGGCATCTTTTAATTCGTATAACAAGAAAAAATATTTTTTTTTGGCAATAATACAGCTGATCAACAATTAAGTTTGTCAAGAGCATTACTAGGTGCGTTCATATAACAGCGTGTGTAAATGGATATAATTTTACACCTTATAAATGTATATTCTTTAATGAGTCCCCCTAATATTTGCAGAAAAAGTACATATATACGTATGTCGAGGTCCACACCAGAACGCAATATTTGTGTACATATTTTGCAAAAATTGGCCTTTAAATGGTCTTACCATAGCAAGGGGTGCTTGTTGTGGCGGATGGATTTTATCCCCATTTTTAACATTAGACCGCTGGCAGGTGGTCTTACGACCAAGAATAACTTAATAGTATCTAAAGGAAATAAGGATGAGATGGAGAAGGAAAATGCGACGGCGTCACAAGCCGTGTAAGAAGAAATGGTTATCAGCGATGATTCGGACGCAGATAGCGATGGTAGTATGTAGTCAGTACGCTCGGTTAAGCAGCCCGGACAAAGAACAAACGTTAGAACGGGAACATTGAGATAGGGAGCTTAAGAAAGCGCTCTCACAATACCGGGCTGCATTAAGAATTACGCAGCGCTTGGGTCAAGTGATTAAACAAACCAATGACGAGCGATCGCTTGGCACTGACCAGGGAGACAGTGCCCGAATGTCGAAGACAGTTCACTGACAAAAACTTTGCTACTACCGCTCCTCAATTTTGAAACCGCAGCGAAGAGAAAAGAGGCAGCGATCGGCTGAATCTGATAAGCCAGCTTTCCAGAGAAAGGAGGGGGAGGGTAAACGACCCATTCCCAGAACCAGGAGACGAACTATCCGGAATGACAGGAACCAGACCTCAAAATCTGCAAACCGGATATAAGCGGGAGGAACTGAAAAACCATGTAACTCAAAGCTGTAATACTGGAAGGGGAAATAAGAAATATAGACGTAAATGCTAATAAGCTAAAAGAAGATAACGATCAGGAACGAACGCTGAGACTCCGGTTTACACCGAGAAGAAGAACGAAGTTACGATGCAGCCCCTGACTGTAAGACTACCATATTGCAGCAACCGCAATGAGCAGATCTCAACCGAAAAGTGGAGATCCGTAGAAAGGGAGCTGATAAGTAGTATGATCAAAATGATGAATAATGAGCCAAATGTACCGCTACCATCCTTCGAAACAGTTGGAGGACATTATGTGGTTAAACTGATGACCTGCACCAATAACGCGACTTTATAACGGCTGCAGAGAGTTGCTCCTGACCTTCAAAAACAATAAGGCGTAAGGTTGAAGGTGATGGATAGAGCACTAATCACCACGGTAGCAAGGTTTGGATACCCCGAGTGGTGAAGGCGGAGGACGCGCCTATCATGGGATTGTAAGGTTCTGCATGTATATCGACCCGTAGAGGGAGCCAGTACTACATCCTCCTAACTAATAGGAAATCGGAGGATACAATCACAGATTGGAAAAAATGTCCTGGGGTGCATTTATATGCGCTCTAAAAAGAGGAGTCCTCAGGACAATAATCCCAATGCGCTGAAAGCATGGGAGGTGGAAAAGGACCTCGAGAACCTGAAAGTTGCGGCATATGACGGGGACATAAGCTCAGTGGCAGAGGTGCAAAAACAGATCAATGGTGATTAGAATAACCACAATGTGCTGAAAGCAGGAGAGGTAGAAAAGGACGTCGAGGCGTAGAGGCGGAGGTGTTGGAAGCTGTCAAACAGCTCACTGATACTGCGAGTCTCAAAGACGGACCTCCAGACCCTAAAAACAACGGATAGTGAGCGCAGAGGCGGAGAGTTCGGAGAGAGACACACAGCTCAATGGCACTGCGAGTTTTACAGATAAATCTCCAATACAGTAAAGGGCAATCGAGCGAGCTCCGTCTGAAGAGGTTCGTTTGATGTGGCGCTGATACAGGAGCTATGGCTCTCAGCTGGAAGAAAGGTTTCGGGACTAAGAGTTCGCGGATTCAGCGTTTATTACGCAAAGACGGAAAGCCTGGTTAGAGCTGCAATCATGGTAAGGAAACACCTATGCTCGTGTATGCTATCTAACGTCAGCACCAGAGGCCTAGCGGTGATCGCAATAGAGGGGAAGAAAGAACTGTCCCTTATCCTGGCATCATGTTGCATGGCCCATAACATGGAAGCTCCACCAGGACCTCAAAAGGCTGGTGGATCAAGAAGGGTGCATAGGATGGCTTGTCATAGGCGCGGATGCGAATGCGCATCACAGCGTATAGGAAGGGGATGATATTAACGATGGAGTGAGTCCCTTTTTTGTGACATACTACAGAGTAACCTACAGGTGGGTAACAGGGGTAGGGTGCCGCTTCCCAAGGCAGCCGGTTCTATGTACCGGAGCGACTTTGGATAAGTTCCCGACCAAGGGCTGTCATTTCAGTGTAACCCCATTTAATTTGTTGCGTCCCTCCTACAAATTGTCATCCTCCCAGCAGATCCTTGCAGCGGGACTGCGCCATATTCTCCTGCTCCGGGAAGGTATCGAGCCCAGTCCGGGACCTGTACCTGACCCCGGTCCAGAGAAATGGTTTTCCTTCGCTTGCCGGAAAATAATCTTTTTAGGACGGTCACACTCTTGTCAGTGAGTCACGCCCAAGGGCGTCCCGTAGTATACGCCTTAATTAACGATGAACTGGCAAGATCTTCTCTGGGTATAACGTCCACAGAAAAGATCGAGAAAGCAGAAATGGAGGCGATCTCGCGTTTATCACCCACCACTCAGTGCAATATAATCTATTTGACCCCGACATCGGCCGCAGGGACAGTTTCCTGGAACTTCAAGGCATATCTGTTTGGTCAGGCGATGTAAACATACAAATCATCAACATCTACATCCCTAATCCCCCGCGTACTACTCACTAGCGATAATCGCATTATCTTAGGCGATTTCAATGCCCACCACGGTCTATGGCATTCTAACCTACAGGCGGACAGCAGTGGTGAGATGTTGGCGGACCATATAGAGGAAACGACGTTCTGCACAACAAACGGAGACGCCCCCACTCATATGGTAGGAAGCAGTCACAGTTCGCCAGATCTATCCATCGTGTGCACAGGGCTAGTAAACTGCGTCAACTGGCTGCCGATGGTAACAACATTGACACCTGCCCATACTCCTTTCCATTGAGCAAACTGCCGACTTCATCACCACTGAAAACCGCATTTTCATCAATTTTAGGAAAGGAAATTGGGATGATTACAAATCTTATACTGACAATCGCTTTGCTGCCCTCCCTATCCAGACTGATGCCCGCCCAGGGGAGCGCGCCTTCCGCAAGGTCATCCAATCCGCCGCGGCTCGTTTTATTCCTACCAGAAGAATTCCGGAAATCCGGCTACATTTTCCGGCGAACGCCGCAGATTTAGCGAGAGAACGTGACCTTATAAGACACCACGACCAAGCGACCCCCAAATAAGGGATATAAACGAACGCAACAGATTGCTTGTGGATGAACACAAGCGGACGAAATGGGAAGAGCACTTAAAGAATTGTAACCTCTCTGCCGTTGTGGGTAAGCTTTGGTCCATCGTAAAGTCCCTATCGAATCCGACTAAGCACAATGACACAATCTCCATCGCAAGCAAGCGGCCTTTTGCCGAAAATATGTAATGTATTCTACGGTTGACGGAGTCAGACGGCGGGACAACAGACGCGCACATAAGCATAAATACCACGCGTCCCCAATTACCTTTAACGCCAAAGAGGTTAAAGATGCCATCGTTCTTGCTAAACCATCTAAAGCAGTGGGCTCAGACGGCATAGCCATGCCAATGCTTAAAAACCTAGGCAAAGAGGGATTTAATTATCTAGCGCATGTCTTCAACTTGTCTCTTATTCACCAAAATGGAAAATGGCCAGGGTGGTTCCGCTATTAAAGCCTGGGAAACCAGCTAACATAGGAGATTCTTATCGTCCGATATCTTTCCTACCGCCACTATCCAAGACACTTGAAGCCATTCTGCTTCCCTATATTAATGCAAATTTGCATCTTGCCAATCATCAGCATGGCTTCCGAAAATTACATAGCACTACCACCGCGCTAAATGCCATTAACACACAATTGTGGATTAAATCAAAACCCCCACCATAGGACAGTACTCGCTGCGGTAGACCTGTCAAAAGATTTTGACGGTCAACCACAGCACGTTACTGCAAGACCTGGACCCCTGGAAGGGTCTCCCCTTCCCCCAAGTCTCAAAAGGCGGACCGCCAATTAACTGTCTGGTCGGCAAGCAGAGGTGCAATTCAGGAACGTAACATTTAAACCAAGAAGAATTAAACAACGGGTGCCACAAGGTGGTTTCCTGTCCCCACTTTTGTTTAACTTCTACATTTCAAAGCTACCTTCACCACCAGAAGGAATCACTATTGTTTCCTACGCCGATGACTAAACAATAATGACCACAGGCCCAGGCCCACAGATCGATGAGCTTTGTAACAAAATAAACAGCTATCTCAAACCTGACATCGTCACCGACCAAATCATCGGCGATCTTATTTACAACATAGACGCGCCAAATGTCGACCATATTGAACATCCATGTCGATGGCATCACGCTACCGACTGTCTTACACCCTAAAATCTTGGGTGTGACGTTCGATCAGGCTCTAGATTTTGGAGAACATGCAATTGTACCGAAAATCCAAAGCCGTAATAAAATCCTCAAATCACTTACCGGCAGCACCGTATGAAGCAGAAAAGCACAAGCAGGTCCTCAGTGATATCCACAAACAGGCGTCGGACCTCTATGGCGGGAATTGCCCGGCAAATCCGGACTTAAAAAAAAAAACGACCGCAGAAGAGGACCGCACTCTCCGTAGGGAAATGCGTGTCACTCTAGCTCAACTTCGATCTGTGTACTGTAGCAGGTTAAACTCTTACCTATCCAGAATCAACCCCAACTGTATATCCTTCTTGCAATGTGTCCCCACATGACACCCACTATATCTTCAATTGTAATGTGGAACCAACGCCTCTAAGACCCCTCTCATTATGGTCCACGCCTGTTGAAACAGCAAGTTTCCTTCACCTCCCGTTAGACGACATTGATGACAATTTGCGACTGTTCGCACCTATTGCATGGGGCGAAGCATTGCTACAACAACAACAGCAGTGGTAGCGTGCCTACAAATGTTGGCCCAACGTCAAGCTCTGATGGATGTATCGGGGTATGAATGGAGGGTCGTTGACGGGCCATCCTTCTCAGAACATGCATATATCAGCTTCAGCATACACCATAAGTGTGTAAAGCAGGGGAAACTCTCTAGACACCCTGAGGCAACGGACTAGTACAAATTTCGGAAATCTGTATCAGGAAGAGTGAGTCAGCCTAAAAACGCTACATTCGTAGCGGAGTTGGAGGAATGTAGCAACTTCTTATCAAAAACGCTGACAACTGCGTGCAACAGAACTTGTCCTCTGAGAAGATTCAAACGGAAAGCATAGCCACCAGAGATCTGCTTTGAGTACTAATAAAATTAGTGCACATAGTCATGACTCATGAGCCAAAAAATTGTGTCTAAATGTGTACTTAGTCAAGTACAGAAAAATACTATGAGTGACTAGCACATAAAATAGAAAATACATTCGAGTGCCCCGCAACACATATGTCCCTTACATATATGACATTGTTGAGTATAAACTGAAATCATAGTCGCTTTAACTCAGAAGCACGTTGGTTTCGTGTGTAATACACTGTATACTTCGTTTATTATCGGTGTTTCTTTAGCGCTGTATTCAGTTTAGTTTCGTGTACATCGTTGTGTTGCTAGCATCAGAAGACTGATATGACTATATTCATTTTATTGCACTATTAGTCTTACTTATTCCAATAAGTGTTTTCGTATAACACAGTTGACTTTCTTGCTCAGTAAGACAATTGAATACTGAACTTCTTCGTGGCTTATGAGCGGTTATTTATTTTACGAAATATGACTATGTAAATGTGTTTTAGTGGATATAAGTGCTTGATATTCTTTGTTTGGGTACGCACTAATACCCATTTTTTGGTTAGTCCACTAATAACATTAAAAGATGAATAATTGCAGCTCACTGATAGCCACTATGGTGGAGTAAGGAGTTGAGACTTTTTGGAGGGCAGGTAAAAGGGAGTTTTAAGTTGGCAAATGTTGCGAAAAGCAGGGAGTGCTGGGACGAATATCGAGATCTGTTGAGGATCTATAAACGTGAAATCAGCAGGTCGAAGAGGGTTTCATGGAAAATTTTCTGTGTGGACATAGAATGCTCCAGCGAAACGCCGACGCTGAGGAAAGTCCCATCCAAAGGACATACGGTCCAGGGGCTGATAAAAAAGGACAGGGAATAATCACACAGTACTGAGGAGTCCCTTGAGATACTACCTTAGACACGCTTCCCCTTCAGGATATGATCCGGAAGAGTTATGTAATAACGTCTTCACTCCTAATACGGAGCGAGATGTACCATAACTGGAGAAAAATACCTAAGTTGAATAGGCAATAAAAACTTTGCCATGCTCAAATCGCCGGGTTCAGATGTGCTGCCTTGAACCAAGTCCTGCAAAATTTGAGAACGGCACTAGTAGTCCTCATACCTAATGCGGGAAAAACCAGTCATGTGCATCCGAAAGACTGCAGACCTATTAGTTTGACATCTTTTCTGCTCAAAACCCTAAAGATATTAATAGGTATGTATATAAACTCAAATATGAATGAGGAATTATCTCTTCAGCAGCACATGTTTACATCAAAGGCATGTTAGTCCATAGGGTGGTCATGAACATAGAGAAAGGCCTGGAACACCAGGAATAAGCACTAGGTTTTTTTCTGCACGTTGCCGAAGCTTTTAACAATGTCTCGAAACGTGCATTCATGGACATTCTCAACTCCTAGATACTAAGTTGTCGTGGAAACTCCAGGTGAAAGAGAGAGCGAAGAAAGCCTCCACAGCACTGTATGCATGAAAGATTATGCTAAGAAGCACGTGGGGCTTATTACCCAAACTCTCTCATTGGGTATTTACGGCAATTGTCCAACTGTAATATCTGTAATGTGGGCAGAAAGTCAATTTTAAATAAAATAGAACTGACTTGTTTGTCTGTTGGTATCAAACCAATAATTCATTTTATTAGAGAAATTTCATTCATATTTATACAAAACTATTCCAATTAATTCTTATGAGCTCCATTACATATTTATACTAATACTTACATACTAAGTGTGGGAAATGCAGCCTAAACATAAATCGAGTAATTGCTGGGAAATGCAACCTAAGCAAAAGTATGTGGTGGGCAATTAATCGGCTTCAAACTGAAATAGAATAAACTTCAAGTTTCGAGACAATGTACTGAGTAGAATGTCATAGCGCGAGTCAAAATATATGTATGTACAAATGAATGAATCTCAAGACATGCTACACCATCCGCCTTTGAAAGAATAGTCATATATTGGTAATTATATATGGCTATTCATTTAGTGACACAATTAACTTTTGATTTTGTATATGCTTACATAATTGTTATGGTTCAGTGACATTATTATTTTATTTATTCATTTGGTGTGTGTCAGTATTTTATGACATAATTGTAAGTTGATTTCAAGGAAGATCTTTATTTGTTTATGTAGTTTACATTTGTTTTTGTTTTTTTGCATGTGTATAAATTATGTTGTGAGTACTTAATGATAATTATGTGCTATCGTAATTAGGTTTTCTAGTTAAACTATTTTGTTTATTACTATTTTAAATTTATAGTAGTTAAAGCCTATTTTTATGAATTAAACTGCGGAACAAATTCAGGTTAGCAAAAGTAAGGTCGATTCTGAGAGTGAGGGGTGAAAATAGAGGCTATATTAGAAGACCCGTATCGCGGCGTTTTTTCATGTTAATTAGATTTTTTTTAATCGACCTTCGAACCTTGCAGTCAACTGCCGATTTTCAGCATATTGTTTGTATGTTTTTTGGCTATAACTCGTCGACTAATAGATAATTTTTCAATCTATTAAAGCCAAGTAATTGCTAGAGACCTGCGCAACAATTAAAATTAAAAAAAAAATAGATTCAGAAAATTTTTGTAGTGCTTATGAAGCAAAATGTTGGAAATATTTTTTTCATGCTTTTTGAACATATTTTCCACAAAACTAAGTCTTTTTTCTTTCTGTTTCATCTATATTATGCTTATCAGTTTCTTCAATAAATTTCACTTGAAAAGAAAACAATCATAATACAAAACTTGTGTTTTCAAGCTTAATATTAATTTACTTCTCATTTCTTATGTACCAATTTTTTCAGTGTTGGTTTTGAAGAAACATTGAAAAAGAAATTATAAAAGAGGGAAAAAATATAATTTTGAAATTTTAAGTGAAAAAATTAAATACATTAAATTAATGATTCGTCCAACTGATATTCTGGAATTTCAGCTTCCCCTTCTTCCTCTTTTTTCTCGTCTTCCTCTTCTTAAAAGGTGCTTTTATACCACCAACAAATTTCAGCGAGTATTGCATCTGGAGATTTCTTTCCTCTGTACCTCAAGCGAAAATAGTTTTCAATCGTTAACTTGTTTAAATTGTGCACTCTGACAAAGATATTAGAAAAATGTAGTTACCATATTTCAAATGGAAGCGAGGTTTGTTGAGCGAGTTGATCAAGATGCCAACATGTTTGCAACAGATTCCCTGTAGTTGTCTTTGCGTTTTTTACCCAAAAGTCCTTTAATGGCTGCTTTCAATGCGAGCCATGCATTTAATTCTCGGTCTGTCAAAGCTTGGTCAAAATCTTGACGACTCATTAGTTTCCGTATGTCGGGACCATTAACAACCCCTTCCTGTATTTTGGCGTTACTTAGTCTTGGGAAAATGTCTTTTAAGCGATTGAATACTGCTGGTCTTTTTGCGATACATTTCAAAAAAATTTTAGCAATGCCAAGTTTAATGTGGAGCAACGGCAACAAAATTTTCATTTCAGGAACAAGACTTTCGTGTAGCCTATTGTCTTTAGGCCATTTCCGTCCAATGCGACTATTCCAGTTATGCTGTTTGTACTGATTTCGTCCTCTAATACCTTCTTGAATCACAATCGCACAAAAAACACGGATATTTTTGGACGGCCAGATGCTTTTAAGACTGTAATCAATGAAATATTTTGAGGTCGCAGCAAATGCGCTACTGGTGTTCGTTATATTTGACTACTTCCAGAATGTGTTTCAAATTATCGAAATTTTCACTAGTTTCAGTGCTAAACGCAATTGGAGCAGAAGGCATTCTATTCGTCTTGTGCAAAAGCACAACTTTTAAGCTGATTAGTGAACTATCGATAAATAAACGCCAATAATCTTTTTTATAGGTTAACCCTATCGTTTCCATTAACTTTTCGATATCGTTGCAATAAGGGAAATTTTTTGCATCATTCACATTGAAGAACTTTTGTAACTCTTTTTGGCGTTTTCGATATGCTGTTACTTTGGTACCTTTCGCCAGCAAATTATTTCCTTTCAAAAATGAAGCCAGTTCTTCTGATTTCTTCTGAGTCGAACACAAAATTGCAACAATTGCACCCAATTGGTTTTGTATGACTGAGATTGAGTCCTTTGATGTTTCATAAGATGTACCTTCACCAGGGTCGTATTCTGAGAAGAAATGAATGGATATAGCAGCGGCGGTTGTAGTACTGATATCTGTTTTAAGACCAATACTTCGGTATGTTGGTACTGGAACGAATTCTGAGTGCGGTAATGGTAATTGGACACTTGGCACTGCTCCATAAGTTTTATTCTTTGCTGCTTTCCTTCTATTCAAAGTTTTATGGTAGTTGATACATCCATAGCAATTTTCTTATTGATCCACATCATTGGTATACCAAAAGGCATATCCTTCTTCTTTTCAATTTTCCATTGCATAAGACTTGAATAGCAATTAAATCAAACTTGTTTAGGGGCATAGTTTACGTCAGTGATAAACTCTTGCGAGAAATATTGTTTATAGGCTTCCAAAAAACAATCACTCGCATTGCCACATTTTTCATCGCTTGCTATGAAACGTCCACAAACATTACAAAAATGGTCCATTTTACATTTTGGTTACGACATTTTTAATACAATATATATTATACAATGTTATTTTTGTTATTTTTATGAAACCGATGCACGTAAATCACTCCCAAAATGAAATAAGTTCCAAAAAAATTAATAGCGAATTTTATCACCACCGAGCGAAAATTAAAAGACATCAGCTTCGGCTGAGTTTCGAGTCTTAACTGAATCTTTATTTTTCATATTAGTTCGCATGTACGAAATAAATAAAAATCACTACCTGTGCGGTGGTTAGAAACAAAAAAGAGGAAGACGAGGAAAAAGAGGAAGAAGGGGAAGAAATGTATTGCATTTGACTGCAAAGTTCGAAGGTCGATTAAAAGAAGATTCGAACTAACATAAACAAACGCCGCGGAACGGGTCTTCTAATTTAGCCTCTATTTTCACCCCTCACTCTCAGAATCGACCTAACTTTTGCTAACCTGAATTTGTTCCACAGTGTTATTATTTTCTTATCTTCATTTGTGCTATCGCTTTTTTCTATTCTGTGAGGAATTAACGGAAAATTGATATTTCTATCAATATTTTTTACTCTATGGGGAGTTAAAGTGTAATTATTTCTCTTACCGATTTTTTCTACTGTATAGGGAATTAAAGCAAAATTAGTTTTCCTATCAATATATATATTTTTTTATAAGGAATTAAAATGTGTTTATTTTTCCTATCTATATCTTCTACTATATGGGGCTCCTTATATCTACAATTTACCTTATGACCTGTTTCGTCTTTAACTAATACTAATTCTAAACATAAGAGACTTATTTCCTAACTTTGACTATCTCTATCAAACAAAGCTCTTGCATTATTATTCCATTTCATATGAGTCAGACTAAAATTAAACAATTAAGGAAGGCTAAATTCGGGTGTAACCGAACATTACATACTCAGCTGAGAGCTATGGAGACAAAATAAGGGAAAATTAGCATGTAGGAAAATGAACCTAGGGTAACCCTGGAATGTGTTTGTATGACATGTGTATCATATGGAAGGTATTAAGAGGGAGTGGGCCATTGTCCTATAGGTTGACGCCACTTAGAGATATCTCCATAAAGGTGGACCAGGGCTGACTCTACAATTTGTTTGTACGATATGGGGGTCCTGTTAAGGTGGCAGACACACTATAGCAAACAACAATATTATATATTAAATAATTTATACCTCATTTATTGGCAATTTAATACCACAAAAAAAATTTAAAGCTGCGTCCAGTTCCGAGAAACGGGAGTGTCTGCTAGCTTAAGACTCAAGCCAGCAGACACTTCGTGAAAACACGACCTACAGCTTCCGAACGACTTGGATAATTGATATTACATTTATTGGCAATTTAATACCGCAAAAAAAATTTAAAGCTGCGTCCGGTTCCGAGAAACGGGAGTGTCTGCTAGCTTAAGACTCAAGCCAGCAGACACTTCGTGAAAACACGACCTACAGCTTCCGAACGACTTGGATAATTGATATTACATTTATTGGCAATTTAATACTGCAAAAAAATTTAAAGCTGCGTCCGGTTCCGAGAAATGGGAGTGTCTGCTAGCTTAAGACTCAAGCCAGCAGACACTTCGTGAAAACAAGACCTACAGCTTCCGAACGACTTGGATAATTGATATTACATTTATTGGCAATTTAATGCTGCAAAAACAAATTTAAAGCTGCGTCCGGTTCCGAGAAACGGGAGTGTCTGCTAGCTTAAGACTCAAACCAGCAGAAACTTCGTGAAAACACGACGTACATCTCCTTAACGACTACAATAATTTATACCTTATTGATTGCCTAAATTTTTCGTTGTGCTGAAAAATATTTTCACTATACCAAAAGGAAAAATTTAATTTTATATTTTGCCGACCCTAATAAACATAAATAAATATAACATATAAGTTTCGAAAAGCGGTGAGTTGCATGTTAATGATTACTCAAAACTTAGCAACACTTAACTTGAATTAGAAGCCTGTTGAATTCGGAAGCTGTGGGTCGTGTTTCCACGAAGTGTCTGCTGGCTTGAGTCTGTTTCTCGGAACCGGACGCAGCTTTTAAATTTTTTTTGCGGTATTAAATTGCCAATAAATGTAATATCAATTATCCAAGTCGTTCGGAAGTCGTAGGTTGTGTTTTCACGAAGTGTCTGCTGGCTTGAGTCTTAAGCTAGCAGACACTCCCGTTTCTCGGAACCGGACGCAGCTTTAAATTTTTTTTGCGGTATTAAATTGCCAATAAATGTAATATCAATTATCCAAGTCGTTCGGAAGTCGTAGGTTGTGTTTTCACGAAGTGTCTGCTGGGTTGAGTCTTAAGCTAGCAGACACTCCCGTTTCTCGGAACCGGACGCAGCTTTAAATTTTTTTTGCGGTATTAAATTGCCAATAAATGTAATATCAATTATCCAAGTCGTTCGGAAGTCGTACGTCGTGTTTTCACGAAGTGTCTGCTGGCTTGAGTCTTAAGCTAGCAGACACTCCCGTTTCTCGGAACCGGACGCAGCTTTACATTTTTTTTTGCGGTACTAAATTGCCAATAAATGTAATATCAATTATCCAAGTCGTTCGGAAGTCGTAGGTCGTGTTTTCACGAAGTGTCTGCTGGCTTGAGTCTTAAGCTAGCAGACACTCCCGTTTCTCGGAACCGGACGCAGCTTTAAATTTTTTTTTGCGGTATTAAATTGCCAATAAATGAGGTATAAATTATTTAATATATAATATTGTTGTTTGCTATAGTGTGTCTGCCACCTTAATAGGACCTATCGGTACCTATCGGGTCCTATTAAGGTGGCAGACACACTATAGCAAACAACAATATTATATATTAAATAATTTATACCTCATTTATTGGCAATTTAATACCGCAAAAAAAAATTTAAAGCTGCGTCCGGTTCCGAGAAACGGGAGTGTCTGCTAGCTTAAGACTCAAGCCAGCCGATACTTCGTGAAAACACGACCTACGACTTCCGAACGACTTGGATAATTGATATTACATTTATTGGCAATTTAGTACCGCAAAAAAAAATTTAAAGCTGCGTCCGGTTCCGAGAAACGGGAGTGTCTGCTAGCTTAAGACTCAAGCCAGCAGACACTTCGTGAAAACACGACCTACGACTTCCGAACGACTTGGATAATTGATATTACATTTATTGGCAATTTAGTACCGCCAAAAAAAATTTTAAGCTGCGTCCGGTTCCGAGAAACGGGAGTGTCTGCTAGCTTAAGACTCAAGCCAGCAGACACTTCGTGAAAACACGACCTACGACTTCCGAACGACTTGGATAATTGATATTACATTTATTGGCAATTTAGTACCGCAAAAAAAAAATTTAAAGCTGCGTCCGGTTCCGAGAAACGGGAGTGTCTGCTAGCTTAAGACTCAAGCCAGCAGACACTTCGTGAAAACACGACCTACGACTTCCGAACGACTTGGATAATTGATATTACATTTATTGGCAATTTAGTACCGCAAAAAAAAATTTAAAGCTGCGTCCGGTTCCGAGAAACGGGATTGTCTGCTAGCTTAAGACTCAAGCCAGCAGACATTTCGTGAAAACACGACCTACGACTTCCGAACGACTTGGATAATTGATATTACATTTATTGGCAATTTAGTACCGCAAAAAAAAATTTAAAGCTGCGTCCGGTTCCGAGAAACGGGAGTGTCTGCTAGCTTAAGACTCAAGCCAGCAGACTCTTCGTGAAAACACGACCTACGACTTCCGAACGACTTGGATAATTGATATTACATTTATTGGCAATTTAGTACCGCAAAAAATAATTTAAAGCTGCGTCCGGTTCCGAGAAACGGGAGTGTCTGCTAGCTTAAGACTCAAGCCAGCAGACACTTCGTGAAAACACGACCTACGACTTCCGAACGACTTGGATAATTGATATTACATTTATTGGCAATTTAGTACCGTAAAAAAAAATTTAAAGCTGCGTCCGGTTCCGAGAAACGGGAGTGTCTGCTAGCTTAAGACTCAAGCCAGCAGACACTTCGTGAAAACACGACCTACGACTTCCGAACGACTTGGATAATTGATATTACATTTATTGGCAATTTAGTACCGCAAAAAAAATTTAAAGCTGCGTCCGGTTCCGAGAAACGGGAGTGTCTGCTAGCTTAAGACTCAAGCCAGCAGACACTTCGTGAAAACACGACCTACGACTTCCGAACGACTTCCATAATTGATATTACATTTATTGGCAATTTAGTACCGCAAAAAAAAATTTAAAGCTGCGTCCGGTTCCGAGAAACGGGAGTGTCTGCTAGCTTAAGTCTCAAGCCAGCAGACACTTCGTGAAAACACGACCTACGACTTCCGAACGACTTGGATAATTGATATTACATTTATTGGCAATTTAGTACCGCAAAAAAAAATTTAAAGCTGCGTCCGGTTCCGAGAAACGGGAGTGTCTGCTAGCTTAAGACTCAAGCCAGCAGACACTTCGTGAAAACACGACCTACGACTTCCGAACGACTTGGATAATTGATATTACATTTATTGGCAATTTAGTACCGCAAAAAAAAATTTAAAGCTGCGTCCTGTTCCGAGAAACGGGAGTGTCTGCTAGCTTAAGACTCAAGCCAGCAGACACTTCGTGAAAACACGACCTACGACTTCCGAACGACTTGCATAATTTATATTACATTTATTGGCAATTTAGTACCGCAAAAAAAAATTTAAAGCTGCGTCCGATTCCGAGAAACGGGAGTGTCTGCTAGCTTAATGCGGCAGTTACTCACGAACGTACGTACCAAAAACGTGTCAGCTGACACGACCTATTTTATGAGTGTGTAATGTAAACGAAAACTCACCGACGTGCAACGCCCGTACGTACGTAGCCCGGAACGTAGAAATCAAAACAATTTTGATTTTTTCCGTAAGAACGTGTCAGCTGATCGCTCTCTCACTAGACAGAGTTGCCTAGTAAACTTTTGTGCGCTAATTTTTGACCGTTTGCACTTTTATGCAAAAACACCTAATTAAAGTTTGAAAAATTGTGAAAATAATTCGAAATAATTATGTAAAAGTGCAGATTATAAATATGTAATCTATTTATACTTATTTAATATTTATTCCGGCCTTTTACAATATCAAAAATTAAATTGGAAAAAGTTGATGTTTCCATAAGCATGCATGCAAACTGGCCAATGGCAACAGTGCTTTGTTGTAAACAATACACACACAAATATGTTATGTACATGTACACAGACGCATACATTGATTCCTACGGGCTTGAGAATTCGGTCAAACGTGCTTCGTACGACAAACGTCCGTACGTACGGCATACGTCGGTGGGTAACTGCCGTTTAAGACTCAAGCCAGCAGACACTTCGTGAAAACACGACCTACGACTTCCGAACGACTTGCATAATTTATATTACATTTATTGGCAATTTAATACCGCAAAAAAAATTTAAAGCTGCGTCCGGTTCCGAGAAACGGGAGTGTCTGCTAGCTTAAGACTCAAGCCAGCAGACACTTCTTGACAACACGACGTACAGCTCCCTAACGACTACAATAATTTATACCTTATTGATTGCCTAAATGTTTCGTTGTCCTGAAAAATATTTTCACTATACCAAAAGGAAAAATTTAATTTTATATTTTGCCGACCCTAATAAATATAAATTATAACTTTCGAAAATCAGTGAGTTGCATGTTACTGAAAACTTAGCAAGACTTAACTTGACTTAGAAGTCTGTTGAATTTTGATTTTCTATGTAAGTTCTAAGTGACGTTTACATTTTGAGATGCCATTTATTTTGACATACAGATTGACACTTATTGATTATGATGCCAGAGTGTATGCGCTAAGTGGAGTATAATCGGTGCTAAATTGCCAAGTTTACGCCAAGTCAAGTCTATGCTAAGTATCAGTAATGGGCCCTTAAGTCTGAAGCCAGCAGACGCTTCGCGAAAACACGTATGAACATACATGCATACATACATATGTACACATGTACAATGTTCATGTTACCGCGCATACAATGAATTAAGTAATGCGTAAATTTAGTTGCATCAATATGTTGATTGTTTTTGTGTTGATGATGGTCGCAACTATAACGGTTTATGAAATACATGTCGGTCTTCTTTCTTTCGAAAATCAGAGCAAAGTTTGTGCATATTTCGTATTTGTATTTTCCCCCCACCCGAGGTAAGGAACATATATTTAGCTACACCGAAAAAAGCAACATTATATATAAAATTCCTTGCAAAGGCAATGATAAAAATCGTGCAATAAGATTTATGTGGGCACAACCAAAGCAAAATTAAAAACTCGACTGTCACAACACCAAATCTGATTTTAGACAAAATAATTCTACTAACAACTATAAAACAGCTCTCATGGCCCACTGCGCCAGCAGTTGTCACAGTCCGAACTTCGACGACGCACAGTGTTCCGTGTAGAACAAGCTAGCTGGACAAAAACAAAGTTTTTATTCCAAGAATATTGTAATGGAAAATGAAAGAAAACAACAAGATAACGGGATGTTTGCACACATTTGTTTTTTTCGCTTATTATATCTTGAGTAATTGAAGTAAGTAAGCAGGAGTGGCCGTAATTTTCGTTGATTAATTTACAAAAATAGTGTTGAATGTTACTTTTCACAATACTTTTAATTAAACACCTTTACATAATTTTTGTGATGGATTCTAAGCTAGAAGGTAAGTTGAATTTTTTAATAGTAATCTTTTCGCAATTAGAATATTTTTAATATATTTAAGATTCCGTTATTAGGAAGAAAAGGTACTTTTTACCTACATTTTTAATTTTAGAAAGGGAAAAGTTATATGTACCCGCGTGTACCCGCGCCAAATGTTACATATGTTATAGTCCCAAGTATTTTCTAATAAAAATAAAAATAAAAATATATAATATATAAAAAAAATATATATAATATATAAAAAAATAGTCGAAAGAAAAAACCATTGCGAATTCTTTGCACATCTATTTTTAATTTTTTTTTGTAGATTTAATATTAACCATACCAAAAATGGAGTTTTTTGAAATTTGGTTGAAATATTCCAAAGAATCGAGAAATAAGGAGTTATTGAGTTGTATTTTACTTAAGGCTGATTTAAGAGAAGTAACTGAGCATTCGTTAAGAAATTTAAGTTCACAAATTTCAAAATATTCGTCCAACATCGATGAGAAATGGAACAGCTCTGGAAGACATCGGGAGCGATTTTGTAATAAAAACTCGGAGTGGCTTTCGGGAACAGATTTCAAGTTTACAATTACGATGGATTCAAGGTTGCCATCAGAGCAACCAGCTTCGTCTTTAGGTAACCCAGGGCCCGGAAGACCACAGAAGGACTTTCTGCTTTCCAGTTAAAAGACCAAACGTCGTCGAGTGAACGACCTACTGCAATCCAGAAGTGCTGATGAGTTAGTTTATGCGGCAGATCATAATCCATCATTTTATAGTTTAAGAAAAGCTTAGGCAGAATGCTACCCAAATGAGATTGATGTGGGTGAAACAAGTGCTGAAATTAAAGTTCAAGCCGTATTAGATAAAACGGTTGAACGTTTAATTTTAGCAAATCAAGAAGTTCTTGTTAGTTTGTTACCTACATCTGTGTCAGTTACTTTAATCAGCAAGTGGGGTTGCAATGGAAGTTCTGGTCATAGTACATATAAGCAAAAATTCACATGCAGTGCTGACACTGATGAGTTTTTGTTTATATTTTCTTTCGATCCTCTTCAGTTACAGGACGATAATGGTAACATTGTTTGGTAGAATCCTCGACCTTCTTCTACGATGTATTGTCGTCCAATTAAATTTATTCTCTAAGGAAACAAAAGATTTTATTGTTTCTGAAACGAAAAAAGTTTTAGAGGAGGTAAATGCTTTGTTGCCAACAAAGTACTTTCTCGAAGAATGCGAGGTTTCTGTAAATCACAACATGCTCCTAACAATGATTGACGGGAAAGTTTGCAATGCTTTGACTGAAACTTCTTCCGCAGAAAAGTGTCATATTTGTGGTGCCACTCCAAAAGATTTGAATGATGAGACACGGGTTTTCATGCCTAACCGAGATAATCTTGGTTTTGGCTTGTCTACTCTCCATGCGTGGATAAGAAGTTTTGAATGCTTGCTTCACATAAGTTATCGCCTCGAAGTAAAAAAATGACAACTTAGGAATGAGTAAAAGTGAACTTGGATTGATAGTAGATCAACCAAACCCAGGATTTGGCAATACCAGTGATGGTAATACTGCTCGAAGGTTTTTCGAAAATTCTGAGGCTAGTGCTGAGATTATGGGATTGGATGTAACGCTCATCAAAAGATTCGATACTCTCCTTCGCGAATTAGCATCTGGGTATAATATCAATATCCAAAGATTTGGGATATTTGCGAGTGAGACTAAAAAACTATACATAGATCTCTATGCTATTAATATTAGTGCATAGTACTGATATAATAAAATCAGCAATTTTGCCTATTGGGTCAACCTTCTGAAGAAGCACAAGAAGCCCGTAACAAAGATTTGAGACGATTCAGGGATGATAACACACAAAAGCAGTCGCTTGTAGCCACGAATAGAGGTCTTATGAATATGTTACTTATAACATCGAATCCCTTAGTTAACAGCTTAAGGGAGATACCCAAGAAAAAATTTAAAAGCCTGACTTCAGAAGTCTTACATTTACTGTCCTCCGATAATGTTGAGGAGTAAATAAATACCCCAGTTGTTTCAGGCTTTCACAGTAATGATGCTCATGACTATTCCACAAATGAGTCATCGAATGACAGTGACGATAATTATAAAAGAAAACTTACGCTATAACTTTTTCCTTGATCAGTAAGTAGTAAAGTAAAGTAAAAAGAAGTAAAATTTTAGAAAAAAATAGGAAAAAGGCATATATGGCTGAAAAAATATTATACTTGTAATAAATGACTACATATGAAACTGAAAATATCATATTCATATTGTTTTTTATTGTTAAAGTTGCCCTGAGGACGAATCGAAATATATCGGTTAAACAAGAAATCTTGTGTTTTTATTACACCTGACCTCGAGCCAGCTTTCTCAAAGATATACATATTTGTCACATGCATAACTTCTGGGGTTAATGCACTTATTAGATTTTTGAGACCTTGGGTACCTATTTTCTTAAATTTGCCTACCAAGTAATTATTATTTTTGAACAATTTGTCTTCTAAGGGACAATATTTTGATTTTTTACAAGTCCTAGATGGCCGGCTTTTTTTGTAAGCCTGGTAAAGAATTGTGCTAAGTCAATCTTAGCCTCAACAATTAGGTTGCTTGTATCTATTATGCTACGAATTTTGGCTGGTTTTTTAGTTTCTGATTTTTTAGTGTTTTGCATGCTTTCACCGACATTACTTAAACAAAATGTTTAATATTAATTTTCTTTTCCAGCTATGTACTTCTTGGAGTATTTATTGTTGTATTACTATCAATTTAGTTTTAATAATGGATTTAGAAGATTAAGTACATGCACTTTACTGTTGAAGTGGAGTTTATAGGTTTTCTTGTTGCATGAATTTTGGTATTGCTATTGCTTCATGATTATGTTTGATTTGTTCAAAGTCCAGACAAAAAATTATGCAAATTCTTGGTCTGCCATGAACTTAAGACAGCGCTGATGAAGCTGTGTTTACTGTCGATTGAGGCATTTTGAGAGTTACTGTTTGCAATGGTTTATTTGCAATTGTTTCCTCCTCTTCCTCAAAATCGGGTTGAGTTTTAAGTAATAAGGTAACAAGTTTTAAATAATAAGCTACTAAGTTGATGTTTACATCTTATTCAAATGAAGTTTTAGATACGCTCTTGAATGCTTTTCAGATGTCTATGTTTATTATACCCAGCTGTATTTGTACACAGCTTACTTTGATTGGACAACGGTTGGTTGTACAGGTATAAATGAGTCGAAATAGATATAGACTTCCATATATCATCAGTATGGAAAAAAAGTTTGATTGAGCTAGGTCCGTCCGTCCGTCTGTCCGTTAACACGATAACTTGAGTAAATATTGAGATATCTTCACCAAATTTGGTACACGAGCTTATCTGGACCTAGAATAGATTGGTATTGAAAATGACCAAAATCGGATGATAACCAAGCCCACTTTTTTATATATATAACATTTTGGAAAACACAAAAAACCTGATTATTTAGTAAGTAATACACCTAGAATGTTGAAATTTGACATGTGGATTGATAAAATTTGAAAAAAAAAAAATTTAAATGGGCGTGGCACCGCCCGCTTGTGATAAAATCAACTTTACAAATATTATTAATCATAAACCAAAAATCGTTAAACCTATCGTAACAAAATTCGGCAGAGAGGTTGCCTTTACTATAAGGAATGCTTTGTAGAAAAATTAACGAAATCGGTTAAGGGCCACGCCCTTCTTAAAAGGGTCGTGGACGAATAATATAAGCTATATCTTTGCAAAAAAGAGCTTTATATCAATGGTATTTCATTACCCAAGTGAATTTATAACAGTATATAGGCAAAACTTAAAATTTAAAAAAATGGGCGTGGCACCGCCCTTTTAATGACTAAGCAATTTTCTATGTTTCGGGAGCCATAACTCGAAGAAAAATTAACGGATCGTTATAAAATTGGGTACACACGTTTTCCCTATAGCAGGAAACATTTCTAGAAAAAATGGATGAGATCGGTTAAAGACCACGTTCAAAAAAGATTTTTAAAAAGGTCTTATACGAAAATAATAAGCTATATCTTAGCGAAAAGAGCTTTGTATCAACAGAATTTTACTTTCTAAATTGAATTATAACAATAAATTATAAAACACTAAAATTTTTTTAAAATGGGTGTGGCACCGTCCCCTTTTTGTCTAAGCAATTTTCAATATTTCGGGAGCCACAACTCGAAGAAAAATTTACATATCGTAACGAAATTGGGTACACATATTTTCTTATAGCAGGAAATATTTCTAGTAAAAATGGATAAGATTGGTTAAGGACCACGCCTCTTTTATATAAATGACTTTAAAAAGGGTCGTAGGCAAAAATGAAAGTTAAATCTTAGCGAAAAATAGTTTTGTACCAATCGTAGTTTGTACCATTATAACAAGAAATGGGGAAAAATTCAAATCTTGAAAAATGGGCGTGGCACTGCCCCTTTCTTACAATGCATTTCGCAACGTTTCTGGAGCCATAACTCGACGAAAAATTTGGTGTTTAACAGGAAATATTTTCGGTAAAAATGGACTAAATCGATTAAATTGCCTTCTTTTGTATAAAAGATTTTGTAAAATTGCGTAGATGCAGGTGATAAACTATTTCTAGTAAAAGTTGGAAAATTTCGTTAATAACAGCTTAAGCGAGATACCCAAGAAAAAATTTAAAAGCCTGACTTCAGAAGTCTTACATTTCCTGTCCTCCGATAATATTGAGGAGTCAATAAATACCCCAGTTGTTTCAAGCTTTCACAGTAATGATGCTCATGACTATTCCACAAGTGACTCATCGAATGACAGTGACGATAATGAATGGTAACATAGTTATAAAAGAAAACTTACGCTATAACTTTTTCCTTGATCAGTAAGTAGTAAAGTAAAGTAAAAAGAAGTAAAATTTTAGAAAAAATAAGAAAAAAGGCATATATGGCTGAAAAAATATTATACAGCTAGCTTCTTCTACACGAAACACTGTGCGACGCTTCAATTATTGAGAAAGAAGAGATACACATTAGAAATGTTACATATCATTAACACACCTTCAAACATACGAATGAACTACAAAACTGATATTGATAATACTGCACAGGCATACAGACACTTGTTAACAAAAAATAAACAGTATAATACTCCAGGTCAGACGGTTCAAGCGTGAAAATAAATGTATGTAATTAGTTTTAAAAGAAAATTATTATTATTTGTGACATATTGTTCGTTATAATTCATGTTCTTTTTTTATTGTTAAAGTTGCCCTGAGGACGAATCGAAATATATCGGTTAAACAAGAAATCTTGTGTTTTTATTACACCTGACCTCGAGCCAGCTTATCTCAAAAATATATTTTTTTTTATCGACTTTTGTCACATGCATAACTTCTGGGGTTAATGCAATTATTAGATTTTTGAGACCTTGGGTACCTATTTTCTTAAATTTGCCTACTCGAGTATTTATTATTCAATAAAAATTTGTCTTCTAAGGGACAATATTTTGATTTTTTACAAGTCCTAGATGGGCGGCTTTTTTTGTAAGCCTGGTAAAGAATTGGCCTAAGTCAATCTTATCCTCAACAATTAGGTTGCTTGTATCTATTATGCTACGAATTTTCTATCCTTTGGGGGATTGAAAACGAGAGCGACATGTATTTTGCAAATTTTTTTAGCGCTTCATATATTATAAAGTTCTCTCTGTGACTTTTACTTTCTTAATTCTTGTTGTTATTATTATTATTATTGGCTGTTTTTTTTTTAGTTTCTGATCCTTTAGTGTTTTGCATGCTTCCACCGACATTTCTTAAAAAAATGTTTAATATTAATTTTCTTTTCCAGCTATGTACTCCTTGGAATATTTATTGTTATATTACTATCATTTCAGTTTTAATAATGGATATGTAACTATTTAGAAGATTAAGTACATGCACTTTACTGTTGAAGTGGAGTTTGTTGGTTTTCTTGTTGCATGAATTTTGGTATTGCTATTGCTTAATGATTATGTTTGATTTGTTCAAAGATATCAGGAGCGTTCAGAAAAAAAATATGCAAATTCTTGGTCTGCCATTGAACTTAAGACAGCGCTGATGAAGCTGTGTTTACTGTCGATTGAGGCATTTTGAGAGTTATTGTTTGCAGTGGTTTATTTGCAGTTGTTTGCTGCTCTTCCTCAAAATCGGGTTGAGTTTTAAGTAATAAGGTAAAAAGTTTTAAATAATAAGCTACTAAGTTGATGTTTACATCTTATTCAAATGAAGTTTTAGATACGCTCTTGAATGCTTTTCATATGTCTAAATTTTTTTATACCCAGCTGTACTTGTACACAGGGTATTATTACTTTGATTGGATAATGGTTGGTTGTACAGGTATAAAGGATATAGACTTCCATATATCATCATTATCGAAAAAAAATTTGATTGAGCTATGTCCGTCCGTCCGTCTGTCCGTTAACACGATAACTTGAGTAAATATTAAGATATCTTCACCAAATTTGGTACACGAGCTTATCTGTACCCAGAATAGGTATTGAAAATGAGCGAAATCGGATGATAACCACGCCCACGTTTTATATATATAACATTTCGGAAAACACAAAAAATCTGATTATTTAGTAAGTAATACACCTAGAATGTTGAAATTGGACATATTGGACTGATATTGAGACTCTTGATAAAAATTTGAAAAAAAATTTTAAAATGGGCGTGGCACCGCCCGCTTGTGATAAAATCAACTTTACAAATATTATTAATCATAAACCAAAAATCGTTAAACCTATCGTAAAAAAATTCGGCAGAGAGGTTGCCTGTACTATAAGGAATAAAAATAAAAAATAAGGAATGCTTTGAAGAAAAATTAACGAAATCGGTTAAGGACCACGCCCACTTTTATATAAAAGATTCTTAAAAGGGTCGTGGACGAATAAAATAAGCTATATCTTTGCAAAAAAGAGCTTTATATCAATGGTACTTCATTTCCCAAGTGGATTTATAACAATAAATAGGTAAAACTTCAAATTTTAAAAAATGGCCGTGGCACCGCCCTTTTAATGGCTAAGCAATTTTCTATGTTTCGGGAGCCATAACTCGAAGAAAAATTAACGGATCGTAATAAAATTGGGAACACAAGTTTTCCCTATAGCAGGAAACATTTCTAGAAAACAAGGACGATATCGGTTAAAAACCACGTCCAAAAAAAGATTTTTAAAAGCGTCGTATATGAAAATAATAAGCTATATCTTAGCGAAAAGAGCTTTGTATCAATAGAATTTTACTTTCTAAATTGAATTATAACATTAAATTGGAAAACACAAAAAATTTTTTAAATGGGTGTGGCACCGTCCCTTTTTTGTCTAAGCAATTTTCAATGCTTCGGGAGCCACAACTCGAAGAAAAATTTACATATCGTAATGAAATTGGGTACACATATTTTCCTTATAGCAGGAAATATTTCTAGTAAAAATGGATAATATATAATATATAAATGACTTTAAAAAGGTCGTAGGCAAAAATTAAAGTTAAATCTTAGCGAAAAATAGTTTTGTACCAATCGTAGTTTGTACCATTATAACAAGAAATGGGTAAAAATTCAAATCTTGAAAAATGGGCGTGGCACTGCCCCTTTCTTACAATGCATTTCCCAACGTTTCTGGAGCTATAACTCGACGAAAAATTTTGTGTTTAACAGGAAATATTTTCGGTGAAAATGACTAAATCGGTTAAATCGCCTTCTTTTGTATAAAAGATTTTGTAAAATTGCGTAGATGCAGGTAATAAATTATTTCTGGTGAACGTTGGAAAATTTCGATAATAACCCTGCCCTATTTTTGTACAATGGCACCTGTGTGTTTATGTTTATTGTTCTGTTATATCTTTATTTTAAAATAAACAATAGGAAAATCCCCATATCTGAAGGAAAACTGCACTATTACCCGCTCAAGGTTATTGGTGTTAGCCTCTGTATCATTTTTGCTTATTTTAAACGAAAATTAGTTCAGAATAGAACCGTATGTATATGTATTATTGCGCAGCCTTGTAACAGTATTAAGCGCACAAAACAAACAACAACAGAATTTCAAGTGTACAGCTGGGTATGTAATGTTCGGTTTCACCCGAACTTAGACTTCCTTACTTGTTTTTTATATAATTTTTGAGTATCATAGCTATTGCAATGATCAAAAGTATGAATACGCAAATCAAAACAATCAACCAAGCATCTGGAATATTTGTTGTTTCTACTTCAGCTGGTGGTTCATATTTAATTATTCTGTTCTCTGAATTTCCAGAGTTTTCTTTTCCTCTCTCGTATCCGGCTATCGCTATCATAATGCCGTTTGCCAATTTTTTCCACCAACACATATGAAGAGAAAATAAAAATTTTCTTAAATTATTTTCCTGTTTCTTTGAAAAAAAGGGAATAATTTAAGCTTTAATAAAATTTCTTGTTTTTATTCCTTATTCTATTATTATTGAACCTAAGTATTCCAGTTTACTTAAAATTTTCCTTTTACATTACAGCAATGTCCCAAGGGTAGTTTACTTTTCCGAAACATTAACTTTTCCAAGCGGTTTTCAAATTTAAAAAACTGCAGTAATAAACATAGTTTTGGGATATAACACATTGAGTTTATTTAAATGACCTAGTTTTAATCATTACAGAGCATAAACTTAGATTTAATTTGTACTGGCTGATTTCAAGTTCACAGAACATACAATACATATTAATTTATTCACATTGTAAATATCGACGTGCCATACGGAAAGTAACATTTAAAAATTTTTTTACAAAGAAATCCTATGAAAAAAATTTTGTGTTACTTTTCGTATAGCCCCCTCACTAGGGTAGGCACCTTGTCGTTGGTGTGAGGGCTTAGCCGAACTCCATAGCGCCCGACTATGAGGCGGAGCTGGTTAGGACTGACATCTACGCCGTTTCGCCTCATACGAGGGCGGCGGGATGTCGGTGACCAAGAACTGCCAACCCCCTAATCCAGGGTGTTATGCGGACCGTGCCTATTGGACGATTTGCAGCCAGGGGATAAATTCGGCTGTATTCGAACGGAGCCTTCCCGATACCGGGCCACCTCGGGAAGTATTAATGGCCTTACCACAGCAAGGGGCGCTGCTGTGGCGAACGGTTCTTTCCCCGTATATAATACTGGACCGCTGAGCCCGC
Source organism: Eurosta solidaginis (assembly GCF_040869045.1). Classification (NCBI taxonomy): domain Eukaryota; kingdom Metazoa; phylum Arthropoda; class Insecta; order Diptera; family Tephritidae; genus Eurosta; species Eurosta solidaginis. The sequence goes on from NC_090319.1 coordinate 158,221,936, forward strand.
CTTGTCGGGCAGGTGGTCGTACGACCAAGATGAACGACTCATTAACTGACTGTAATAAGGACGATGTAAAGAGGAGGACTGAGTCGCAATCCAAGGACGACAAATACGAATTAAGCGATGCGTCGGACTCGGGGAGCGAGAGTAGTGCTGATTCAATGAACTCCGTGTTGGAGAAGCACACAAATGAAAACGGAGTAGAAGAGTGGAGAAGGGTACGGAGCAGAGGAAGTAAAAGAGCTCTCTCGCAGTACCGTGCAGCACTAAGAACTGTTCAACGCTTGGGAGCAGTGGTCGACCCAACAGAAGTGGAGATTGAGCGCTTGGAATGGGCCCATGAAGCGGTAGAAGTAGGTCGAAGGCAGTTCAAAAGGTTTGCTGCGAGAAACCCTCGGTTCTGCAATCGGTACGAGGAGGAAGAAGCGTCGAATGGCAGAATGAAGAGGCAACGTTCGGCGGAAGGCGACAAGCCTGCTTTCAAGAGGCAGAAAAGACCCAGTCCTAAAGCCGCGAGGCAGGGCAGTCGCATAGACAAGACAAGTAGGCCCAAAGCTGTAAGACAGATGGGCTCCAATTGCGAGGTAGCAACTACCTCGAAAGCTGCGAGTCAGAGGGAAGTTCCAATTAAGGAAGTAGGAGATAAGCCAAAGGGAGATAACGCTAAGACTCCTGCTTTCTCGGAGGCGCTAAAGGGAGTTAACGCTAAGACTCCGGCTTTCTTGGAGGTGCCAAAGGGAGATAACACTAAGACTCCTGCTTTTCCCGAGAAGATGAGTGATGTGGCAAAGCAGTCACTGACTGTGGCGCTGGTTGATCGTAGCAGTCCTTTCGGACAAATGACTACTGAAAGGTGGAGATCTGTGGAAAGGGAGCTTATTAGCTTAATGCTTAAGATGATGCGGGAACAACCAAGTAAGCCCCTTCCAATCTTTGATTCGGGGGGATGGTATAACGGTGTGAAGATGATAGCGTGCGACAACATCGCGAGCTTGCAGTTGCTGGAGGAAGTGGTTCCAAACCTCCAAAGGCAAGGCACGAACGCGCGGTTTGAGGTGGTGGATAAAGCGCAAATCCCCACGGTACCAAAAGTTAAGGTATGGATACCATGCGTGATGAAGTCGGAGGATACACTGCGACTTCTGCAGAATCAGAATCCGAACATACCGACACAGGTTTGGAAGGTACTTACTGCATCTCGGCCTACCGAGGATGGTCAGTTCTACATCTTCCAAATAAACCAGCAGGCGAAGGATATTTTGTACACGCAGCTTGGTAAAATGTCCTTTGGCACTGGCAAAATTTACATGCGACTCAGGAAAAGAAGTCCCGAGATAAAAACCCTAACACGCTAGAGGTGGGCGAAGTCGAAAAGGACCTCAAAAGCCTAAGGGAAAAAAGACAGGTGGAGGTCGCCGACGTCACCACGAACGTGCTAGAAGAGGACCAACCGCTAAATGTAGCTGTGACTCGCACAGAGGAACACCCTGCACAACAGTCACGAGAGGCTGAAGGGGCCTCGAGTACTCTAAACCAAAAGGGCAAGGGGAGGACGACGACGTCAAGACGAAGGTGCTGGAGGGGGACAAACAGCCCAATGGTGCTGCGAGTCCTACAGATAAACCTCCAACACAGTAAAGTGGCGTCGAGCGAACTCCTCCTAACCCTTGAGAAGGGTTCGTTTGACGTGGCGCTGATCCAGGAACCGTGGCTCTCATCGGGAGGAAAGGTTTCTGGACTTAGCGCGCGCGGGTTTGGCGTTTACTACGCGCAAACGGAAGGACGGGTGCGAGCTGTAGTAATGGTAAGGAAACAGCTGCATTCATATATGCTGCCTAATTACACCACTGAGGATCTCGCAGCGGTGGCCGTTGAGCAAAAGAATAAGCAGGCATTTATCCTGGCGTCCTGCTACATGGCCCATGCTGCGGAGGTCCCACCGATGGAGTGCAAAAGGCTATTACAGGAGGAAGGGCGCAAAGGGCGGTTGGTCATATGCGCAGATGCAAATGCGCACCACAATGCGTGGGGAAGAGCAGATACGAACGAGAGAGGCGAATCTCTGTTTTGTTACATCCTGCAAACCAATTTGCAGATAGCCAACAGGGGAAATGTCCCTACATACATTGGTCCAACATCCAGCAATGTTCTGGATATTACATTGAGCTCCGAGCGTGATATATCAAGGTATGATTGGATGGTTCTTGATAGACCATCCTTCTCCGACCATGCGTATATCAGCTTCAACATCCCCCTAAAGAGGGTAGAGAAGGGAGGAACCTTTAGAAACCCTAGGTCAACGAACTGGACTAAATTCCAGAAACATGTAGAAACAAAACTGGGACAACCCAAAGAGGTTTCTAATGTAGAGGAACTGGAGGAGTCGAATGAATTCCTAACAAGGACGCTTATGACTGCGTATAACAAAGCTTGCCCTCTAAGAAGATTCAGAGGAAAAGCAAAGCCGCCATGGTGGAGCAATGAGCTGAGTCTTCTAAGAAGACAGGTTAAAGAAATGTTTAAGCTCGCAAAGACCGCGGAAAGCGAAGCGTGTCGGGACGAGTACAGGGATCTACTGAGGATCTACAAGCGTGAAATTACCAGGGCGAAGAGAAACTCATGGAAAAGTTTCTGTACGGACATAGAGTGCTCCAGCGAAACAGCACGGTTGAAAAAAGTCCTAGCAAAGGGAAACATAGTCCAGGGACTAATAAAGAAAGAGAACGGGGAATGGTCACGTAATAGTGAGGAATCCCATGAGGTGCTTCTCGATACACATTTCCCATCGGGAGACGGTTTAGAGGAGCCAGCAGACATCACTCACACTCCGATCACGGAGCTAGTAGTTCCGGGCTTGGTGACCGATACCAAGATCGAGTGGGCAGTGAAGACGTTTTCTAAGTTTAAATCGCCGGGCCCAGATGGTATATTCCCGACCATGCTACAAGTCTCTAGTAGGGCGGTCGTGGAATGGCTTAAAATAATATTCGATGGGTGCATACGACTGAATCATGTACCGCACTCTTGGAGAACTGCTCGTGTAGCTTTTCTACCAAAGGCGGGGAAGATCGGTCACATGTATTCCAAAGACTATAGACCCATTAGCTTAACATCATTTCTGCTCAAAACCTTTGAGAGGCTGATAGATGTGTACATAAAGTCCAACGTGGATGAAAAGCTGCTCTCCACAACACAGCATGCGTACACCAAAGGCAAGTCGGTAGACACCGCATTGCATAGGGTGGTAATAAGCATAGAGAAATCCCTGGAATATAAGGAGTATGCTCTAGGAGGACATTGCCGGGGCTTTCAATAATGTTGCAAAATGGGCGATTATGGATGGTCTTAATTACATTAAAGTACATCCTGCCTTAATCAGATGGATCGGCTGCATGTTAAATTGCAGAAAGATTACATCACAATGGGGATTGTACGAGGCCACGAAATCAGTGGACAGGGGCACGCCGCAGGGAGGGGTGCTATCACCTCTGCTGTGGACGCTGGTCATCAACCAACTGCTCAGGCAATTCGATGAGGGACCCGTAAAACTTACGGCTTACGCAGATGACGTTGCAATTGTCATAAGTGGAAAGTGCCTTCCAACGATTAGTTCTTTGATGGATCGGGCGCTTCGCGATATTCATACCTGGGCATCTAATGTCGGGTTGAAAGTCAATGCGGAGAAGAAGGATATGGTCTTGTTGGATTGGACCAGGCCTAAGTTAGGAGGGGTGACCTTACAGGAGAAACCTTGCACAAAATATTTAGGAATCATCCTAGACAGTAAGCTGTCATGGAAGCTCAACGTGGAGAAGAGGGTCAAGAAGGCCTCAACGGCACTCTACGCATGTAAAAGAATGCTGGGGTGTACGTGGGGCCTATCGCCCTCTCTTTCTCATTGGGTTTTTACAGCGATTGTAAGCCCTATTCTATACTATGGAGTTCTTGTTTGGTGGAAAGCCACACAAAAAACAACATACCTCAAAAAATTAGAGGGGGTATGCAGACTATCGATGCTTAGCATTAGGGGAGCCCTGAAAACAACCCGACGGCTGCACTGTATGCCATTTTGCACATCCCACCTGTAGACCTGGTAGCAAAGAACAAAGCGTTAACGACCGCAACCAGGCTCGGTGCTTCGGTTGAGCGCCGACCATATGGCCATAGTAGTATAGCGTCATCAATCACAAGACGAACAGACTACATGATTCCCTATCTGCGTTTCGAGGGAGATCTTAAGGCCACAATAGAGGTGGACGGTTCGCGCAAGGGTGCGCAAATGGCGGACGAGGCGATACATGTGTACACCGATGATTCCAAAGTAGTGGAAGAAGTAGGGTCTGCGGTATACTGCGCTGATCCGGAAATAAGCAGATCCTACAGGCTGCCGGATTACTGTAGCGTTTTCCAAGCGGAAATATTAGCCGTAACCAAAGCAGTAGAAACCCTGGAAGAGAATAGCTTAAGCTGCAACCGTGTTAACTTTTATATTGACAGTCAAGCAGCAATTAAGGCAATAATCTCGCATAGCACAGCATCTAAATGCGTGTTAAAGTGTAAGCAGTCTCTGGAGAGAATCGGGACAGGGAGAAGCATACATCTATATTGGGTCCCAGGGCATATGGGAATAGATGGGAATGAAAAGACGGATGAACTAGCTAAAAAGGGCGCATCCCTCGAAGCTTGCTCCGTAGATGTCCCAATTAGATTGGGCGAGATTAAGCGAAGGCGAGAGGTGCACATGATCGACCAAGCGGGAAAGGCGTGGGTTCAAGCGCGGGGCTGTAAAGTGTCGAAGATTATGTGTAGGTCTTACAACCTTAGACTAACACAGTTGCTCCTATCATTAAAAAGAGAGAATTGTAGACTCATGGTATTCTGACTGGACACTGCCTTCTGGCGTCACATGCCTTAAAACTAGGCTTGGTCAGTGATAGCAGATGTAGGAAGTGCGGGTTGGAGGAGGAAACGATCGAGCACGTTCTGTGCTCGTGCCCTGCACTTGCCAGGCTAAGACTCCAGCTATTAGGAGTGATACAGCTGTCAGATCTAGAAGCAGCAAGTGGCTTAAGTCCTAGGAAGCTTCTAGTATTTGCCAAGAGGACGGAGTTATTTTATAACATAGGTCCTGGTTTTTGATAGGGTTTTTCAGTTTGGTCGTTAAAACAATCTTCTGGTAACACTACGGACTCAATCAGTCTATGTGAGGTCCTCATGGACCGGCCAGTTCAACCTACCTACCTTTCGTATGGCACGTCGATATGTACCTATGAATTTGTAAGAGCTGGATAAAAGAAGCAGTCGGGACTTGTTTTTTTTTTTTTTTTTGTGTAATAGCTTTGGACAATTTTCGCCCGCATATTAATAAGATCTGATATCTAATTTGTATCATTATTGTTATCATACCACTTTATCAAGGTATTGATGCATTCAACTGCTTCCGAAAAACTCACTTTCTGTTATTGCATATCTTGCTCGATAGCTGATTCTTCGTTATCATTATCGGACACTTTTCAATCTTCGTCATCTTCAGTAATTTGAACGTCGTTCCACTTTTCAATGCCGTCAATGCTGAAGTCAACACCACCCACCTTTGACAATAACACAGAAATAGGGGAATACCCGCACTTGTTTTTATTGCCAAACAAACGGTTGAATTTGAAAAAAGCTCAGAAAAGTTAGCCAATAGGTAACTTTTTAGAGCGCTACGTGGACGCTAAAGCTCGGTCAACTTAGCCAAGCGTTTAACTATCTCGAGGTTAACTTTTTCGCGATTCTTTTTTCTATTTCTTCTTTCTATTATTTTCAACATTTAAGTATAATTTATTTTTTCTTACTCAATAAACTTTACAAAATATTGGAATTTAAAAATTAATTTCTATGTTTTTTAAGCCATTTTGGGCTTTAAACCTTTTTTTTCATTTTTATTTAATCTGCCTGAGCATTTTAGTTTGTTTCCTTAGTTCTATTCTATTTTTCATCGCAGTTAGTTACAATTAATTGCTTTTATTTTAATTTTTTCTTTATTAATATTTTTTTCTGCAAAAAAAAAAATGTTTTTTATCCTAAGCAGAAATTATTTTCTCAAAAAAAAAAATCTATGATTTATCCTAAGCAGAAATAATTTGATAAAAAAAAACTATGATTTATCCTAAGCAGAAATAATTTGACCAAAAAAAAATTTATGATATATTCCAAGCTGAAATTAAAAAAAAAATGTTTTCCTAAGCAGAAATTAAACATTTCTGCTGCTGGTTGAGCAACCGTGAGGTTGCCAAAATCGTTCTAATTTATATTTATTAGTTTAATTATTAACTAGTTGATGCCAGTCATGTACTTGGGTTGCTGCCAGTGGTATTGTTGCCGCCAGTCAAGATTTATTCCACCCTTCTTATGCATTTATCCAGCTGCCAGTCATATCCGTGAGTCCAATTGGGTGAATGTTTGTCTCAATTGGGTGAATCTTATCGTCAGTCAAAATTGTCCGTATTCCGCTCTGCGTATGCTTGCTGCCAGTCAATCGTCACCATGCGCCCAACCTTTTTGTAATTAGCATTTCCTTGTGTATCCTTTTGCTTTATCTCCAATTGTTTAGCTTCTTCATCGCTTCATTTTCGCCAATTGTGGTATGTAGCCTTCTCAATTCAATTGACAGAATAAAACCACTTGCATCCGTATCAAAATTACGTAGACCTTCAATGAAGTCATCAGTTGTATCACCTGAGTGCTTTCAAAATTGCTTGATGAGTAGGTAGAAATACTTCGAAAATAATAAGTTCATCGGGTTTAAGTTGATGTGTGCATTTCCTTGCATCCGATTCTGGGGGATTTTAACTGATTGCCCGCGAATATTCACCAACTTTACTCAGTTTAATTTTTATTTGTTTTTTTATTTATTTATTTGCATACATTTTTACTATATCTTTAACCCTGCTTAGGATTTTTCATAAACAAAGAAAACTGGCAAGATTTCCTACTTAGAGTTTCAGCAGTCTGCTTCTTTTCTAAGCTGGCAGGATCTCAGCAGGATCTTAGCAGTCTGCTTCTTAAATAGCAGTCTGCTCATTATGATCGCGGCAGCTCCTGCTTGAGATGTTTAGCAGACTGCTTCTTAAATAGCAGTCTGCTTATTATTAGGCAGGTTTGGCAGGATCGCCATGTAATGTGGTAGTCCTGCTTGAGATGTTTAGCAGACTGCTTCTTAAATAGCAGTCTGCTAATTATCAAGCAGGTCTGGCAGGAATGCTATGTAATGTGGACAATTTTAAATAAAACGGAACTGACTTGTTTGTCTGTTGTTATCAAACCAATAATTAATTTTATTAGACAAATTTCATTCGTACTTATACAAAATTATTCTAATTAATTCTTATAAGCTACATTACATATTTACATTAATACTTACATACTAAGTGTGGGAAATGCAGCCTGAACATAAATCGAATAAATGCTGGGAAATGCAACCTAAGCAAAAGTATGTGGTGAGCAATTAGTCGGCTTCAAAGTGAAATAGAAGCTTCAAGTTACAAGACAATGTCCTGAGTAGAATGTCATAGCTTGAGTCCAAATATATGTATGTACAAATGAATGAATATGTATGTGAGAGTCAATGAATCTCAGGCCATACTACAACGAGTCAAAATACATGTATGTACAAATGAATGAATCTCAAGACATGCTACACAACCCATACTTTACTGTGGGGTCCTTGTTTGGTGGGGCTATGCAGATTATCAATTATTAGCATAACGGGTTGCCTAAACACTACGCCTTTAGCCATTGCAACAACAACCTCGGGGCAGCTTTAGTGCAGGTCGTATGGCCATTGCAGTATAGCGCCATCTTAATCGGGCATATGAAATATATGGCCCCGTGCCTGAGCTTCGAAACAGTTCTGTGGGCCACACTTGAGCCGAAGGGTTGACGCCAGGATTCAGATATGTTAGAACATTATTTTCGCGTGTAAACCGATTGCTCCAAACGGAAGGGGTTGTCTGCTGTTTGCTGTGTCGGTCCAGAAATAAGTAGATCCTACAGGCTGCCAGATTACTGCAGCATCTTTCAGGCGGAAGTTATAGCCGTGAAGAAAGCAGAAGAGATTCTGGAGAAAGCGTGCTTAAGCTGCAGTCACGTCAATATATATATTGATAGTCAGGCGGCGATTGAGGCAATAACCTCACACAGTACTTCATCAAGAAGTGTCCTAGAATGCAAAGAAGCATTGGAAAAACTTCATCCAGGCCGGACCATACATCTATACTGGGTTCCCGGTCATAAAGGGAAAGAAGAAAACGAAAAGTCCGATGAATTGGCAAAGGAGGGTGCAGCACTCGCTGAATCGACGGTAAAAGTCCCAATCCGTTTGGGAGAAATCAAAAGGAGACAGGAGTTGCATTTGGTCCATGTAGATATTCTTTGAAGCCGCCGTGCCCGCTCAATATCTGTGTTAGGTGATAATTTAGTTCGCCGTGTTTTCGCTCATACCATTCCGCTATATTCCGAACTAGCATGAAGGTCCAGCGCCCTTTTCTCGATTCTTCCCACCGTTCTTGCCACCTAACTATTGTTCGTGACCATGCGCTTTTCTTAGCATCTTCAAATGGTCGGCTGATTCCAATGCCATACAGATCGGCCATTTCACCTCAGAGTGGGATTTTCCTGGATAAAACGTGGGTCGCGTCGTCGGAGACCGTCTGATAAGCACATGCAATTCGTATGGCAGTAATACAGTAGGCTGCTAGTATACCTTTTTGGTGGACCATTTTGGATCCGTGCCATAATGGTGCTGCATATAATATTATAGAGCTGGTTACGTTGGATAAAAGTTGAGGGGTAGCTTCGCCTGGGCCGCCGATGTTGGGCCCTGAAGTGCTGCTTAAAAGTAAGTTTTGAGTCAATGATTACTCTTAGATATTTCAAGGAAGGCTTTGAATTTATTTGATATTCTCCTATGGTTAAAACTAACTCATCCACAGACCGCTTTGAGCTCACCAAAACCACTTCTGTCTTATTGCTAGCCATCGCCAGCCCATGTTTGTCAGCCATTCCTTTATTCTTCCCACGGCGCCATTACATAATACTTGGAGCAGATCAGATTCCTTGGCCACTGCTACTACGACAATATCATCTGCATAGCCGACAATTTCCTTGCCTCCGGGAAGGTCGATTTGTAGCACACCGTCATACATCGCATTCCAAAGAGTTGGACCTAGAACAGATCCCTGAGTGACACCACCCGTGATGTTGTACACTGTATACACATTTAGTCTAGGTAGTCTTATTGACCGGCCAATTAAACCTAACCTGACGGCGAAAGTAGCGGCATGCGGGACTGGGCATGGCCGAGGTGCTCTCGAAGTAGTCGACAATGGCTGTCCGCGGCCAGGCTTAAAATACTCGGGATGATATCATAGCTCCAGAATGATTACTTGTGCTGACGAGCGGTCGGACTATATATTTAGAAGAAGGGGTCTGGAAGGGAGATAGTTTCGAGGCCGTGGAACGAAGGCATCTCCCACTTCGACCGAGGGCTAGAGTGTGGTTGCCTGCCGGACCTTCTCAGCCAGAGAAAATTCTGGAGTTGTTGCGATATTGTAACCCAAACCTCCCGACACATAACTGGACAGTCCTTAGAGCAGAGGAGGCCGTTGGACCAGTTCGCCAAGTGTTAATTTTGCTTAATGCAGAGTCCACCGGTCCTCTATCTGACAAAAGGGGGGTTATCTCCTATCATCTCGAGCGTGTGGTTCTCAATATCTAGCATGCCGATTCCAGGGGAGATGGCTCCTCTCCCACAGAGACTGTATGGTAAGTGGAGGGAGCACACATGGTTGTGGCTGCTGACCCCGCTAATTTGGACAATGAAAACACTGTTGGCATCTCGTCGATGGCGGGATCTGCCATCAATGGTGGTCGTCTGGCTTATATAGCAGAGGAGGAACTCCCCGAAAGTTTTGGGGAGTGTTATCGATATTGTTGGTCCCTTGCCGGATGCAGATCCGGTACGTTCTGGTAACAAGCACCATTAAGGCACTAGCCAGACCTCCTCGGGAAAGCTCGGGACTCTCGGGATTTTTCGCCACCAAGGGCTGTAATTTCAGTGTAATACCATTTATTTTGTTGTGTCCCTCCCACTAATTGTCATCCTCCCAGCAGATCCTTGCAGCGGGACTGTGCCGTAAGGTATCAATCCAATCCGGGGCCTTATCAGAGAAAAGGTTTTGCTGCGCTTGCCGGAAAAGAATCTTTTTGGGACGGTGACACTATTGTCAGTGTGTCATGTGAAAGGGATGGTTACACCGGGCGGGATGTTCTGGGCTAGACCCCAAAGCCCGTCGTATCAGTAACTTTTACAAATCTTTTGTGGCTCCTTTGTGTTCACACCTTCTAGCAGCTGCGCTGCTCAGAAAACCACAACAAGTACCCGCTGCTGCTCGCGCCCCTCGGCGCCACCAGCTCATATGGCCGCTCCTACTCATAACTACAATCTCCGTAGCAGATTAGGTACCAATGCCAAGCACTAGCCCCTGCCCCCGTCTTTTTCCCTCTCTTTTCGCCACTAGCACACGAGTAGGTCAGGGAAACAGACTCTCAGTCCCTACCACCTTGTACACCGTTTGCCAACACATAATGCATGGGGTATTCCACCCCATTTCGACCAATTTTGACCCCGACCCCTTTAGAATTGGCTGAAAGTTTTTCTTCTTTTTCTAGCTTACGAAAGACGATTTTCAAAATTTTTTCAAATTTTTTCATCCAACTCAAAAAAAGTTATGAATTTTTAAAAAAACACCGTTTTTGTTTTCAAAATGCTATAAATTTTTCAAAAATTGACTGTTTGGGATCTTTTTTTTTAAATTTGTTTTTAAATTTACTTTTCGGAAAAAATACAAAAAAATTTTTAAAGTTTTTTTTTTTCTCATAAAAAACTTCAATCAATTCTGCAATCATCCACACTAATCCCGGAGTGGGCCGATTTTTTTTATATATTTTTTTATTTAATTGAAAAAAAAATTTTCAAAAATAAAAATTTTTTTTTATCAATTTTATTTATAACACAAAAACTGTACGAAAATGATTTTTAAGTATTCTTTTCTTTATATATTATGGTAATCTACGATTAAAATAACCAGGATTAATGACTGACACAGAAAGCGAGTCATTTTAATCGTAATTACCATAATATATAAAGAAAAGAATACTTAAAAATCATTTTTTACATTTTTTTGTTATATAAAAAAAATTGATAAAAAAAAAATTTTATTTTTGAAATTTTTTTTTCAATCAACAACAATCGGCCCACTCCGGGATTAGTGGGGATGATTGCAGACTTGATTGAAGTTTTTTATGAGAAAAAAAAAATGGCGAAATTCGAAAACTCTCGAAAAACTGAAAAATAAAAAAAAAACTTTAAACATTTTTTTGTATTTTTTCCGAAAAGTAAATTTAAAAACAAATTTAAAAAAAAAAGATCCCAAACGGTCAATTTTTGAAAAAGTTATAGCATTTTGAAAACAAAAACGGTGTTTTTTAAAAATTCATAACTTTTTTTGAGTTGGATGAAAAAATTCTGAAAACATCTTTCGTAAGCTAGAAAAAGAAGAAAAACTTTCAGCCAATTCTAAAGGGGTCGGGTTCAAAATTTGTCGAAATGGGATGGAATACCCCATATATATTTTCGACATCTGCCCAGTGCAGTTCCTGCCTTGAACGGTGCCGCTTTCCTAGATGTTCTGGTCTCAGCGACAGCAACCCCCAACGGGTTTCATCGCGACATACTGCCAGACATGATCTCTCCAGTTTTTTCGCCTCGTGAAACCTGACGTAGGGTACTTTTTTGTATTAGTCTTAATGTTTTAATTTTAATCCAACTTAACTTCTGTTCTACTTTGAATTGTTTAATATTTATCAAGTTATTTAAATATTTATTTTAAATTTTTATATTTAATTTGTTTTTATATTCAACATGCTATTGTGTTAAATTGGCTAGTTGTGTTGTTATTGGTGGTGATTGGTGGGTTTGGTTTATGTAATCTTCGATCAAAATTTCTTAATAACTGAACGCATCCGCTTTATGCAGCAAATACACGCTTCCAAAATATCCACTTACTAACTGATGTTTATATTTAATATTTATATTTAACTAAATGTATCTCATGCGTTTTTTTTTAGTTTAATAGCTTCGACTGCAGCTCAACTATACACCAGCGCTTGCGCTTCAAGACTATTCTGGCTTTCCAACTGAATCATTCACTTTCATTTAAAGTTTCTTTAATTAATATCTCTCCTGCCAATTTGGAGATGATCCAATAAAAAAAAAAATTATAAAAAGGATTGAGATAATTTTATAATGGCCAATGTCTTTTTATTGAATGAAAATGTTTTAAATATAAAAATTTAAAATAAATATTTAAATAACTTAATAAACATTAAAACAATTCAAAGTAGAACAGAAGTTAAGTTGAATTAAAATGAAAATTAAAACATTAAGACTAATACAATAAAAGTACCCTACACTGACATTGTCACCGACCAAATCATCGGCGACCTTATTTACAACATGGACACGGCAAATGTCGACCATATTAGACATCCACGCCGATGGACGCTACCGACTGTCTTATACCCAAAAAATTTTGGTGTGACGTTCGATCAGGGTCTACATTTTGGTGAGCATGCAACCGCAGTTGTGCCTAAAATCCATAGCCGTTCTATAATCCTCAAATCTCTTGCCAGCACTACCTGGTGTAAAGGAAAATAAACGCGTTGAACAAGGCGGAGTAAATCTAGTCCTTGTCCAGGAGCCGTTGCTGAGTGGTAACGGAGGAAAGATTTCTGAATTTTAAGGATGGGAAAATTCGCCTCCTTTGTGTATGGGGAGGCAGGTAGGCCCAGATCCTGTGTTCTTGTTAAAAAGGAGATTAATGCTTTTTTTCTCTCTAATTTCAGCAATGATGATGTAACTACATCCTCCCCGAGCGAAATAGCAATAAATGGGTGATCTCAGCTTATATGCGTGTGAAATCGCTGCTGAAGCAAGGCGGGAGGTGTTGGCGAGATTGTGGGTGCCGATTCAAAACTCACCAATAGGAGAGATTTGTCTATATTAACTTTTATAGTAGATGAGGGATTCTCTATATGTGAAGATTAACCCTACTTTTATTACAGCAGTAAAGGAGGAGGTCCTGGCCCTTACCCTGGTTAGTAGAAAACTAGTAGATCGCATATCGGGTTGGAGGGTTCTCAACGAGCACTCCTCTCTCATTACCGATATATGCAGTTCTCTGTGAACGAACAACGTCCTAGTAAAATATCTTTTAGGAACGCTTAAAGTACTAACTGGGACTTGCATTGTAGGAAATTGAAAGAGCTATTGATTGTGGCGCCTGTCGTAAATTGCGACCTGACGGAACCTGAGAGACGTTCTGGTGGTAAACTTCAGTTTTGTTCAGTTTAGTTTATTCAGACTATGATCATAAATAAATAAAAATGTTTAAAACAAAATATAACAGCCAAAATAATATTTAAATAACAAATATAACCGTAAACATACAGTGGCTCACATTTTATTTCGTGCAGCTACATAACAAAACTGTTGAGCTATATAGAAAGGGAACTAGGGACATCTTAGTGACATGTTAGTGACATCTTATCTCGTGCAGCTACAGAACAAAACTGTTGAACTATATAGAAAGGAAACTAGTGAAACGGTGTCAAAAAAATTCAAATTTTAATAAAAATATGCTTTTATTTGAACAAATACTTAATTTTCATGTGTTTACACGTTTGTGCTAATTAGCGTGGAAAATTTACCACACATTTTCAATGACATTTAAGACGAGAGATTGTGGAAGTGGATTCACGAGGTGCTGACAGTTCCATATAACACATGCCCGTACAATCCCGGAATTGTGTTAAGGATCTTTGTCGTGATTATTGCGAAATCCTAAATTAGGGGCACTTTGCAACAAATTTTCTTTTCGTAAGGTTAAATACAAATTGTTGTCCATTGTACCATCAAAGAAAGTTATTTTACCAACTCCAGAGGCAGCCAAGTAGGCCCAAAACCATTACTCTTCTACCGCCATACCATACAGTTGCCTTAAAATTTTTATTTTTAAGCTCTGTATATGCTCCATATAACCCAAATATATAAAATTTTGATTCAGAGATAATACGTGCGGTGTTAAGCAATTTCACAGCTCAAAATGAAAAATTTGAAGGCAACTGTGTGGTACGGCGGTAGAAGTGTGATGGTTTTGGACCTACTTGGCTGCCTCTTGAGTTGGCAAAATAACTTTCTTTCATGGCACAATGGACAAAAATTTATATTTAACCTTACGAGAGGACAAGTTTTTGCAAAGTGCCCCTAATTTAGGTGTACATGATCGATTTCGCAATAACGACGACAAAGACCCTTAACACAAATCTGGGATTGTGCAGACATGTGTTATATGGAACTCCCGACACCTCATGAATCCACTTCCACAATCTCTCGCCTTAAATGTATTTGAAAATGTGTGGTAAATTTTGGAATAGGCAACACGGCAAAGGCAGATTAGTAAGATTAGCGATTTAAAAACTACTCTTGTCGAAGAAAGGCATAAGATACCAAGCGAAGCCGCTCAAAAACAAATTGCATCTATGGAAAATTATCTTGAAGATGTCATTTAACAAAAAGGTGATCATACGAGGTACTAAACTAAATAACAAAGTAATTTTTTCTAAGGCAGGGAGCAAAGCACGAAATAAGCTGTGGCCTTGGTTTTTGAGATAATTTTAGTTTTTATTAAATAATTAGCAGAAACAGTGTAAACACATGAAAATTATTTGTTCAAATGAAAGCATATTTTTATTAAAATTGTGCATTCGAATTTTTTTGACACCGTCACTAGTTTCCTTTCTATATAGCTCAACAGTTTTGTTCTGTAGTTGCACGAAATAAGATGTGAGCCACTGTAAATAGAAGAGATAATGTCGAATTAAGAAAACAGCTGACTTGAGGTTTCTCCGGGCACAAAGAAATCGGTATTTACAACCGCTGAGAGTTAATTAAGTTCGGTGAGAGCGCGTAAGATTGGATTAAATTGATAGTAATTGGCCCGACTACCAGATAAATAAAACAGTAGGAATGAGCTAAGAGTTCTTTGGGGGCACATTAAGCGGCATATCGCCAAGAAGAGCTGTATTGTGGTCATAGACAAATATGACCAGCTGGAAAATACTCCTTGTTTCAAGTGATTTCAAATTGATTAGTTTAATACGAGAGAAATAAGATGGCAACGGATCATCAAAATTTATAGAGCATAAGGCAAAGGGACAATTTTTCATTACACTCTTTCTACTCTGGCCGAATTGCTGCTATAGATTGGGTTCCAAATAATGGAAGCATATTCTAATTTAGAGCGCACCAAAGAGATGTATATGCCTTTCCTGGTATAAGGATCACATATATTATTATTATTCATATTAAGTCAATGGCAGAAACCGTACTGCCTATATTTACCATTTTATAATTTAACTTAAAACTAACTGATAATTAACTCAAGGATCAGATAAATTGTCTCGATTGTAAGGATCAATAGCTGTGTTTCTACCTGGTGCCCCCTGTAAATTCAGAAACACATTTTTTCAGAAAGCATTAGTCAGAACCCTTTTTTCAGAAAGACAAATTTAGAGGTCAAAGCTCAGAAGTCAAATCTCAGAAGTCAAATTTCAGAAGGCAAATTTCAGAAGTGAAAAATCAGAAGTCAAATTTCAGAAGGCAAAATTCAGAAAGTAATCAGAAGACAGAAAAAAAAAATAAATTTGTTTCAAAATTCAGAAACTTTAATTTATTTGGAAGGAATTATGTATAAAGAAAAAGTAGTAAAATCTAAAATTTTAAATTGTGTGCAATAGTAAGCATGTAATTAATTAAATCTTTTCGCGATTATCTTTTTCAAATGAATTAACAATATTAAAAAAACGAAGTCTTTATATTTTATCTTGCGTTTCCGATATGGCTCGCCTCCAGCTGAAAATTGCAGCAGTTTTGTTTTTGCTATTGCATGTTCGACTTCTGAAATTTGACTTCTGACTATTGATTTCTGAATTTTGACTTCTGAATTTAGGCTCAACCGATTTAGCTATAGGTTTACACTAGGGTGGTTTTAAAAAATCGATGTCGGATTTTTTTTGGGGCACCCCATAAATTTTTCCTTTTGTTAGATTTTAAGATTGCCAAAGTTTGAGCACAATTGAAAGATGTTAACCCGTGCCACTGGGGCTCAAAGTTTGGGGTCGCCAGTGATACAGTAAAAAATCGATGTCGGATTTTTTTTGGGGACACCCACCTAAAATGTTTTATTCTGATAGATTTTAAGATTGCCAAAGTTTGAGCACGATTGGAAGATGTTAACCCATGCCACTGGACGTGAATCTGGACCCTCATCTCTAGTCCAGTTAGCATTCTGAAAGGTGCAAGCTTTGTGCTTCGCGTTGGTGAATTGTTCACAACTATCACTATCAACCCGCTTATACCAGTTTCCAGGAGACTCACCACAAGATAGCATAGGCACTATGATTCGCCTGCATTCGCTCTACTTGGCCGTTAACACGTGGCACACCGGTTGTTATGAGTAAATGCTTTATACTTTGATTTGAACAGTATTCTTTGAACACGTTACTTGTGAACGCTGCTCCTCTATCAGTAATAATGCGCCTGGGATTTCCGAAAGTGGCTGCTTGCTTGGACAGACACCCCACCACAGCCTCCGCATCTGTACTTTTTGTCGGGTATAGCCATACAAGTTTTGAAAAAGCGTCTACGACAACAAGGATATAATTGTATGCCTTCTTGGTTTGCTCCATGGCCCAACATGATCTATATGAAGAGTGCTTAACGGCCGATCTTCCTTATCAATAGGGCTTAAAAGGTCTTCCTTTTTTCCGATTTTGAATCCGAAATGATGCATTCCACACAGCTTCTGATGGATCTAGATACTTCGTAGTTTAGCTGTGGAATGTAAAAGGACCTTTCTATTGCTTCCTGGGTCTTCTTTAATGAGTAATGCCCTTGTTTATGAGCTGTACAAATGATTTCTTCTTCCATTAAAGACGGTACCACGACAAGCTCTCTTGTGGGATCTTTATACAACAAGTAGTGTTTAACGTAAACATCTTCATATGCTTCTTTGGCTAATACTGTACGAACAGCACGAATCCAATCGTTTTTCATCTGCGCTGATTTTAGACGATGAATAAGTGCATCCTCAAGGAATAAGCAAGCTATACGACTCGAAGCGTCCACGTGCCGCATTTTTGTTCCACTTCTATGTACTATTTCATAATCGAAGTCCTGCAACAACATGGCCGATCGGGATACTCTTAAAGGAACATCCTTCTTCTTCATTGTCATTGTGAAAGCATTGCAGTCTGTTATTATTTTAAAATGGATCCCCATAAGATAAACTCTCCATTTTTTCAGTGCCTCCACTATAGCCAATACCTCCAGTTCATAGGAATGGTATTTCTCTTCTACTTCCTTTGTCTTATTTTTTTCTCGGACGTTGCGGCAGCGCACTGCCCTCAAGTGGCCCGATGAAACCAGGCTAATCCTGTTATTTTTTTTTTTTTTGGTTTTTTAATACATACATAATTTTTTTTTTTTATTATTATTTTTTTTGTACCCTAATTCTTATTTATGTTTTATTTATAATTTTTATCAGTAGATATTGTGCTCTCATAGCGTAAAGTCGTGTCTAGTCGAGCTCATTCTATTTTCTTTGACCGAAAGTGTTACGTTAAACACACTATAGTCAGTTTTATTGTTGTTCTCTTCACAATCGTTTATCTAATCGATACGGAGTGAGCAAAACCTAAGTGTTACACCACCATGGCCTCCGCCTCCGGAGGCAATTACTTTGCCTTATTAGATCCGGATGGATTTAATTCGGCTCCAAAGAGTAGAAAAAACCAAACAAACAAGCTCAACTTCTCTAATAAAGCGGAGTATCCACTCCTCTCTACAACTAACAAAACAATTAAGACATGCTGCCCAAAATACATTTTGATGAAGAATAAAAACACTGAAAAACCACTAAATACACTGAACATTTTTCTTCTATCGAAAGCGCTAGAAGGCATTACCTCTCAACAACCAAAAAAAATTACATTCACACGTGACGGTGATCTTTTGATATTGACACAAAACGAGGAACAAGCAAAACGGTTTCTACGGGCCACACAATTAGCAAACATATGCGAAATAACATCTACACTACACCCGACGCTCAACACCATAAAAGGCGTAATATTTTCACCTCCCCTGAAGGAATTAAGTGAAAGTGAAATTGAAAGGTAAAAGACCAAAACATAGTAGCATGCAAAAAAATCACTAAATTCATTGACGGCAAAGTCATTAATACCCCACTACACATTCTTTCTTTTAACTGCTTCGAACTTCCAAAGGAATTAAAGATCGGATTCTTAAACTTTAAGGTAGAAAGAAGCCTATATTCCAACGCCACTTCAATGCAAAAACTGTTTCAGATTGGGTCACACAAAAAAATATTGCCGAACCGGCGCTAAATGTGACGTTTGCGCCCTTAGCATATATGATCCTACTCCATGCGAAAAAAGTTCAGTGCATTAACTGCGACCAACAACACCGCGCAAGTAATAGAAACTGTCCCACGTTCAAGAAAAAGCAAGACATTATAAAAATAAAAACAATAAATAACTGCTCCTACAGCGAGGCTACTCAAACGGCAAACGAAACTACAAATAGCAGCTACACCTCACCCGTCGAATCGCTCGAAGAAGCGATAAATATAAGGCAAAAGAGAATAAAGGGAACAAAAATCAATAACGAAAACACGATCATCAATGAACATCCACAAGGTTAAAGTAAACAAACTTAAGAAGAAACAGATATTCACTCACAATTTTCAGACTCAAATCTAACAACAAAACACACGTTTAACTATTTAGACACCCTAAAATCAAAACAAAATAATTCTCTAAATCCCCTTCCTTCATATGGAGGGGATAATGTATTGCATTCACTCACTGCAATTAACACACTTCCTCAACCACACTACTCATTATACACTAACACCTCCCTCCCACAGATCGACGATGACAATGAAATGCTCACAATATCTCCCAGTGATATACCAGCAGGTATATCAATGGAATGATAATCTGAGCATATTTTTTAGTTTAATTATTAAAAAAAAAAATGTAAGGCGCGATAACCCCCGAAGAGATCTAAGGCCGAGCTTCTCTTCCAATTTGCGTCGTGCTCCTCTTGATTTTCCCTACAAATTAGCCGGACGGGACCTACATGTTTTATGCCGACTCCGAACGGCATCTGCAAGGCAGATGAGTTTTCACTGAGACCTTTTCATGGCAGAAATACACTCGGAGCGCTTACCAAACACTGCCGAGGGGGGAAATTTTTTCTTCTAATTGGAAAACCTTATTTCTAAAATTTTGATGTTGCTTTGCCCGGGGTGTGAACCCAGGGCATACGGTGTGATAGGCGGAGCACGCTACCATCACACCACGGTGGCCGCCTTTAGTTTAATTATTATGGTCCTAAAAATTCTTCAATGGAATTTGAACGGCTCCTTAATAATTTACACGAGCTCAATCTTATTATAAAACAACAAAACCCAGATAACGGTCCTTCAAGAGACTCACCTGAAACCCAACCAAACATGTAAAGATTTATTAAAAAACTTTAGCTCTCACTTTAGCACGCAATATAATCCCACGAGTTGTAAAGGTGGTACACCACTCTGCACCAAAAAATCGATACAGTACAGAATATTAAGTCCACCTAGGGAGATCCAAACTGTAGCTGTGGAAATCTGTCGCAATATAAAATTCACAGTATTTTCAATTTACTTCCCCACATCCGAAAGATTGTCCGCGGTTAAATTAAACACTTTGCTAAGTATTAGCACTCAACCGGCCATTTTCCTTGGGGATTTTAACGCTCACAGAATTTATTTGGGTTCACCCAAAACCAATTCTCGTGGAAAAACAATGGAAACTTTCTTCCTACAAGAAAATCTCTGCTTCCTGAACGACGGGTCTCCTACGCATTTATCCACCCACTCCACCTTATCGTCGGTGGATCTATCATTTGCAGCGGCCACCTTTTCGCCCCTTTTATCCTGGGGCGTAGATACCGAACCACACGGAAGTGATCATTTTCCCATTTGGATTACCAGCAATGACGGAATAACCCCTCAGACCACAGCCACATGCGCAAAAATCCGTTCACGATTTCGGACAGACAAAGCTGATTGGGAACGTTTGTGTAATATTGCCTCAAGCAGCTTCAGTCATTCTGACATGTCGGAAAATATCAATAAATAGGCGGCTGTTTTTAATAGAAAAATCATATTTGCTGCCAGTCAATATATTCCCCGTTACGTACAACCCCACTCCAATAAAAAAAAAGTACAATGGTGGAATAAAAAAATTGCAGAGCTTCGTGCGAACAAACAGCATCTCTGGTATATACATATTTAAAAATAACTTCTCAAAGGAAAATCTGCTAGCATACAAAAAAGCCAATGCCATATTTAAAAGGGAAGCAAAAATAGCTAAAAGAGAGTACCTTGCTGCTTTTACTTCAACGATTAATCCCAATACCTCAATTAATTATTTATGGAATGGCATAAATAAGTTATATGGTAGGGACAAACATTTCTCCATTAAGAACATAGTAACAAGAAGTGGCGATCATTTATCCAACGCATCCGAGATCGTTGAATTCTTCGTTGAGTCTTGGTCTAACAACGCTCGGGATACTAACTTCAGCCCTGAATTTATCAGAGAAAAATATCGCAACTTCGAAGTATCCTAACAGCCACCCCTATCGGCAAGACTAATAGAATCGGATATTACTATCATAGAACTAAATGCAGCCCTATCCACTGCCAAAGGTAAAACACCAGGTTTTGACAAAGTAAACTATGATATGCTCAAAAACCTGCCTCCGGCAGGGAAAATACATCTACTAAATATGTATAATTCCATTTTTAAACATGCAACAATTCCACAAGAATGAAAAAATGCATTAGTCATTCCACTTAAAAAACCAGACAAACCAGCGAATAAAATAGAGGGATACAGACCCGTTTCCCCAATTTCGTGCACTGGCAAAATATTAGACAAAATAATAGCCAGGAGACTGGCGTGGTTTTTGAAAAGAAATAGTCTCATTCACACTAATCAAGTTGCTTTTAAAAGTTCAAAAAGCACAATTGACGCTCTCTTATCCATCGATCTCAACATAGCGAATACACTTTCTGCAAAGGAACATAGCTCAGTAATATCATTAGACTTCGACAAAGCGTTCGACAAAGTGGGAGCCACACAATTTTGGACCAGCTACTGCAATGGAAAGTGGGAAATAAAATTTTTTCATTTGTAAAAAGCTTCCTATCCCACAGATTTATAAGGTTTCGAAATAGCTCAGTTTACTCTAAATTATATCCAATAAACAACGGAATACCCGAGGGTTCACCCCTCTCCGTTATACTATTTCAGATTGCCTTAGAGGAACTCAATAAAATAATTGTTAGACACACATTTTTTAAGCACTGTATTTATGCAGATGACCTGTATTTGATAGCAAAGATAATTCAGGACTGCAAGTTAAGTTCGAAGCTTTGATGGAAGACGTCCTGGTTTGGAGCAATATAAACGGAGCAAACATATCGATTGATAAAAGTAAAGTCCTCCACATCTGTCGTAAACAAACTTGCAATCGAGATAATCTATATATACGGACTCACCCACTAAACTATATAGAAAGTTTGAAAATTTTGGGTGTTTATTTTAGTCATAATTATAAGTGGGATGTACATATAACACACATTACAAAAGCGCTAGTAAAACGATTAAACTTAATAAAATGCCTTGCCAGCCACCATAGCAACGCTCACCCCAATATAATAATAGTAACGGTTGTAAAGGCAATCATAGTAGGGAACTCATGTAACCGTATAAATGCCTTATAAAGTGTGTAAACGTATAAATTTATCTAGTTTACGCACGAGCTGTCAAATTTTGTATGAAAAATCATTTACACAATTTGTATAAATTTACGCGCACATTTCATTGTGTAAACGCGGTAAACTCAAAGGAATGCAACCTTGCAGACATTACAGACGGCATTTTCATCAAAAATCTCCAACATCAGCAAGTAAAGGCGTTTTAGTTTTGATTTTTCACTTAATCTTGGTATTTTTTAATTTGTATAACAATCAAAAAAATTTTTTGGAAATAATACAGCTGAAAAACAATCATATCATATAACCGCGTGTGTAAATGGATATAATTTTACACCTTATAAGTTTATATGCTATCATGAGTCCCCCTAGTGTCTAAAATCGACTACGGCCTTCCTATTTAAGGGCATACCACAAAAGGAAACCTACGGATGTTGTAGACAGTATACAACGCGGCGGCCCGATATAGCATAGGGGCTTTTCGTTCCACACCAATAAGAAACATTCTCGTTGAGACAGGTCTAATGATAATAGAAGAAAGGTTTAAAATGAAAACTACTATACTGATTCCCAAAATATACATGCCAACAGAACCGATGTTTCCACGAAACATTCATACCCACAAAATGAGACGCGTACAATCCGCTTTGGGTCGCATTACCAAAATATCTCACGAAATGGATTTAGTGCTGAAACCAAAACGAAAATACTAGGCCCGCTTGGTTGCTAAAGAAGCAAAGTTTGTTGAAATCTCTTGCACAACTGCCGAAAAGCTCCACGTCTCCAGCAACATATTTAGCTCACTTTGCCGAGATCACCAACACCCACTCGGACTAGTCTTTCGTTTATACTGATGGCTCCAAGACAGATACTGGAACAGCTTTCGCGGTCGTCAATCAAAAATTCGGGGTACTCAAATTGGCACAATTAAAAAACCGCTGCTCAGTTTACACAGCTGAAGCGGAAGCAATCTCGTACGCTGTTGAAGCACACCGCTCTCTACGTGGAAAATATATAATATGCACAGACTCCTTGTCCACTATCAACGCCATAGAAAACAGCCTTAATGAAACCTCTACGATAGCAAAAATCAGAGATATATTAATAACACACCCCAACAAACCAAAGTTAATGTGGATTACAGGCCATATTGGGATAATAAGAAACCATAAAGCCGACGAAGCTGCAAAATACGCTACCAAAGCACCAATTCTGCTGAAAGAGACATACAATATAAATGATATAAAAAGAGCGGTTAGTACTTACTGCCTCAATGAACGCATACATGTAAAGAAAAAGTACCAGTACAAGTACAAGTATCAGTACCTCAGTACTTCGAAAAATTAGTACAAGTATAAGTATCGAAGTACTTGTACTTGAATTGTTAAAGTACAAGTAAAGTACTTGTAAGTACTTTCGAAGTACTTTAATAAGTATTGAACGGTTTTGAAGCGAATCAAGCAGCACCCTTACGATCACCTAACTTTGACAAAATGGCTGAAGAAGAGTTTTACGGTGTTTTAATGATACATCAGCAGATTTCAATATGATTCAGAGTTATCCTCTTATGAAGGACCTATCACTCAAAATGAATACGTCCTCAGCTTCCTCCGACCCAGTAGAGCGTTTATTTTCCTTAGCAGGCGAAGTTGTTAGTCCTAGAAAGCAATCAATGACGGGCTTTTCGTTTGAAAAGCTAGTACTAATGAAGGTAAATACAAAACTACTTTAATATTGTTAGCTGTTGTACAATTTATACTTATTTAATATGTTCTTTTACTTCTTGTTGCTTTCTAATATGAATTTCACTCATATTTTTATTTTCTATTTATGAATCAAACTGACATATTTTATCAGAAAAAGTACTTTCGTGTACTTGCAAGTATTTCGTAAGTATATCGGATTCGAAGTACAAGTACTGTAGTACTTATGCTTTGTACTTAGATTTGAAGTACTTGTACTTATTTGGTACTAGTACAAGTATGTACTCAGGTCTGGGAACAACTATCATCATTTTTATAAGAGAATAAACCCTTGCGGGTACGCACCAAGATATCCGACAGAATGCTCAAGAATAGAAATACAAAAATACACCCGCTCAGGAATGGGGCACACACGGCTGACACACGGTTACCTTATGGACAACGCTCCAAATACTCCTTGTCCCCTATGCAACAACACTCCAACCACAGTAACACATCTCATCGACGAATGCAACGGGTTAAACAGATACCGTATCGACAATAGCACAATTATTAACTTGCTTAAAGACGTTACTCACAATAACATTAAGAAAATTGTCCAAATATTATTAGACTGTCACATTTATTATAAAATATAAAACTTTACCACAAGTAATTTTATTAAATATATGGCCGAAGACCTTAGTTGTTAGTGCCTAGTTATAAGCTTATTTGTAAAATTTATTTTATAAATAAACTGCATATAATAATAATAATAATATAATTTTTATTGTTACCGAGTCTTTGAGAGGCAGTAGCTTCTACAGAGAAACTCATCAGCTGAAAAATATAGATTCACAAATACAATAGATTAAAAGTATAAATATAATTTTTTAATTATTAAGAGAAGATAGAACCGTTTTTTATGGCAAAGAGCGAGTCCGAAACATCAATTATTCTCGAATGAATTATAATCTTCACACAAACATAGAAAATGTTCGTTTAGTTGGAAAATGCTTCTGCATTTTTTAAGAATTATAGGTTTATAATGCCTTGAAGCTCGGCATGGAACATTCAAGTTTACTTCGTTCAAAAAAAATGGGCTTGAAAGCGATACATCTAAAAGTCTAGCCATAAATAGTACACCTAGCATTTCTCTACGACTTACAAGGGTAGTAAGATTTATTAGTTTTAACCGATTAGTGAAAAGAGGAAGATTATACGGAGAGTCCCATTGAAGATTTCTCAAGGCGAAAAGTAAAAACTGTTTTTGAATTGATTCTAGTCTATCCACATGAACTTGATAACGCGGATTCCAAATTATTGATCCATATTCTAATATCGGCCTCAACAATGATGTAAAAAGGGTTTTTGTAACGTAAGGATCACTAAACTCTTTTGCCCATCTTTTCACAAATGCTAAAACTTCTCTCGTTTTATTGACTGTGGCATTAATATGAGGGTTGAAACTAAGTTTGCAATTCATTGTAACTCCCAAGTCGACAAAAACATCAACGCTTTCCAGAGTTTGGCCATTAATTGTGTAAGAAGCTGGCTGTCCCACGTGAAAAACACATGAATTTACATTTTTCTATGTTGAGCGGCATAAAATTCGCATTACACCAAGTAACTAAACAATTAAAATCCGCTTGGAGTACAGAACGTTCTTCAACCGACGCGTATGACTTAAAAAGTTTTACGTCGTCGGGATACATTAAGATTTTAGAATATTTTATAGTTGTGGAAATATCGCTTATAAAGAGCAAAAACAGAATAGGACCAGATGGCTGCCCTGAGGCACATCGGCGGGAACATCCATGACATTCGAACAAATGTTTTTAAAAATGACTTTTTGAGTTCTACCGCAAAGATAGGAGGAGATCCAGCGAGTTCGCCCCGGGTGAAAACCAAGCAATTCGAGTTTATAAACAAGTAGTGAGTGGCGTACTTTGCCGAATGTTTGCCAAAACAGTGTATATAACGTCGGTATGATGATTGCTTCTAAACCCATTAAATACGTGAGTTGTAAATTCAAGCAAATTGTTGTGGTTATTTTGGCTCTACAAAAGCCATGCTGAGAACTATCTACCAATGTAGAAATCGAAAATGTAAGGTGATTAGTAACTATTGCTGCGAAAAGCTTAGGGATAGCTATCCCTATCAATAAACGACTTGCTTCCTTTTTTATGGAGTGGGATAAGAAAAGATTCCTTCCAAGCCGTCGGAAAATGCCGTTTTTTAAAGAGAGGTTAAACAGATCAGTAAGGGGCTGGTAAATGTATTCAGCACATTTTTTAAGAAAACTTGTTGGGATCAAATCGGGACCGTATTTGAAGGATTCTTTTAGGGTCTTTAGATGTAATAGAACATCTTCAGGCAACAAATGTGGAGCATATATTGAGTTACTAGAATGGAGCTCATATGGATAATTTGTAGGTGATGAATCAACCACAGCAGAGTAATTAAATTGAAAGAATTGAGCGAAGAAGTTTGCAATCTCTTGATTGTCGCTGGAAATGATATTTCTGAACTTCATGGCAGAAGGAAACCCGTTAGTTCTGCGTTTAGAATTTACGAAATCATAAAAAGAATTCGGGTTGCAAATAATGTTTCTTTTAATTTTACATACATATATACATGTAAGCTTTATAACACTTTTTATTAAGTTCAAAATACTTCTGACGGAAACTAGCGTACTGTGCATAATCAGAATGTAAATCGGTTCTCTTATATAATTTGAATAAACGTGATTCTTGTTTTTTAAAGCTTTTAGCTCTTTAGTAAAACAGGCTTCCACTGGTTCAGTGTACGTGCATGTGCGTTTGGGCACATGTTTTTCAAATAAAGTATAAATGGTTTTATTAAAATGTAAAACGTTTTGCTCTACATCCTCTTTATATCGAGACCACGTTATCTCAGAAAGCTCTTTATTTAAATTGTTAAAATTAGTTTTGGAAAAATCAAAGCAAATCAAAGTTTTGTTAGTGCAGCCGACTTCGTTGCTTATGATTTCGTAAGTTATCTCAAGAGAAGGATGGTAAACGTCTTCTGGCAAAACAAGAGGTTCACACAGATTTATAGAGAATTTATATATGTCGTCAACAAATGCTAAGTCTAAGAATTTTCCATGCTTATTCGGCTCATGTAGTGTATAGGGTGGAATTGCAGATCTTCACTGTCTTTCTGCAGGAGCACAGCACCATATCCGTGCATGGACGCATCCGTATGCAATTCGGTTCACGCCTTTGGATTGAAGAGGTGCAGTACCGGAGCGCTAGACATTGCAAATGTCAACTGCTGAAAGGCTGCACACTGCTCCTCCCCAAACACGAATACTGAATCTTTTCGTAGAAGATCGGACAATGGCTTGGAAATCACTGCACATCCCTCGATAAAGCACGGAAATATGAAGTAAGTTCCAGAAATCTCTGCAAAGATTTTTTGTCCGATGGTCTTGGGAAGTGCTTCACCTCCTCTGTCTTTGACTCCGACGGTCTTATGGTACCATTCTCTATAATGTACCCGAGAAATTTTACCTTTGACTTTAGGAATTGACACTTTTCGCATTTAATTTTCAAGTTATACTCAGCTGCTGTACTTAGCACAATTTTTAGTTTATCTAAACCCTGCTCGATGGTAGTTGGTGGGATATTAAGGTCATCCATGTAGGTCACCACGATACCATCCCTTACTAAGTCTCTTAAGACCTCGAAAATGTAACGTGTAAATATCGCAGAGGAGTTGGATATGCCAAAAGGAACGTACAAAAACCTTGATGGGCTACAAATGAGGTGTACTTCCTCGACTCTGCCTCAATCGGTACATGAAAGAAACCATATCTTAGATTCCCTTAGGTAAAAACGCGTCCATAAAGGGCATGGGAAAATTGTGTTTCATGATTTTCTCGTTAAGCAGTCGGTAATCGCAACATAATCTTTTAGTACCATCTTTCTTCGCCACCAAGATAACTGGTGATGAGTACTCTGAATTATTGGTACTAGTGTTTGCACTGACCTTGATGTTGCCGATCGCTATAAATGGCTTCATATTTCCTCTTTTTCACCATCTGTGTCAGAGGTTAATATTATTGATTATGTGGCTAAGCAAACAAAGATTGAGGCGAAATTTCTATCATGTGCCAAACTGGTTAAAAAAGATGTTTCGCTGTCTACTCTGACTCGAGTGAGTTTCAAGTTGGGTGTTCCTAAGTCGTCGTATGAGAAGGTGTTATGCTCAGATCTTTGGCCGGTCAACGTCGTGGTAAAGCCTTTTCAATTTTTTCGAAGGGCTCATCGGAAGCCGCTACGGAGGTAGTAAGGCGTGACTTCCCCCCTATTAAAAATATCAGTGGACTGAAAATCTATTATCAAAATCTGTCTGGCATGAGGACCAAAGCTGACCTGGTGTACAAGTTTAGCGCGCAGTTAGATTATGACATCTTCGTATTCGTGGAAACATGGCTTAATGAAAAATTTTTTGATTCTGAGTTTTTTGACTCCAACGTTTTTAATGTATTTCGCAAGGATCGTGATGCAGAAAAAACTGGCCTCATTCGAGGCGGTGGTGTTTTAATTGCCGTCAAACGTGAACTTCGAGCTTCTTTAGTGCAACTAAAAATTAATGATACTTTGCTGGACCAGATCTGCGTTTGCTTAACTGGCACCACCTCTCAAGGTTCTCTGTACGTTATGGCATCATATGTACCACCTTCGAGCGCACTTGAGTTATACAAGGCTCACACAGACAATATTGTTTCTTTAGCTTTAAGTGATTTAAGTGATAATCATCTCTGTGTGCTAGGTGATTTTAACCTATGTAATGTCAATTGGTCACTCAGTTTATCTAATAACGGCCTTACGCCTTCTAATCTTTCTGGAAATCATGAATTGTACCTCATTGATAATTTATTGTGCCTAAATTTATTTCAAATTAACAATAATGTTAATTCTCTAAACAGACTTTTATCTTGTATTTATTAGTGATAATATTAATTGTGAAGTAAGGGAGTGCATGAACCCTATTACGCCTAGTGACAGGCATCATTTGCCTCTGATTACTACAGTTAATTTTTATTATTTTGCTTCGGAGAATTTTGAAAGCAGTGTTTCTTTCAATTTTAATTCATTTGATTTCTCCGGTTTTAATGATTGCTTATTTCAAATAAACTGGGAGGAGCTACTTGAGGGACTTGATACCGCTAATAGCTTCCGCACTTTCAAAACTATTTTATACAACCTTTGCTTGGATTGGATCCCGGTTAAAAGAAAAAGATCCTATAAATTGCCATGGTATTCAAGGGACTTAAAGAAACTGAAGAATCTTAGGAACAAATACTTTAAAAAATTCAAAAACTCGAAGAATCATTTGTTTTTTACTAAATACAAGTTTTATCTTAGGAGTTTCAACAATTTGGATAAGTATCTATACACCAATTACATTCGTAACATTGAGTCGAGCATTAAATCGAATCCGAAATCCTTCTGGAATTACATAAAGTCAAAAAAATGCTGCGCCAGTGTCCCAACAGGTGTTTTTCTCGATGACAATTCTGCGAATTTTCCAACTGAAACAGCCAGTTTATTTGCGAAGTTTTTCAAATCGAATTTTGACCCAGAAGATAATAATCAAATATTTGAATATCCGGAGAGTCAGGACTGTGCTGTTAACTTTGGATCGCTATGTCTCTCTTCTGAGGATATTAGTAAAGCCATTAATAAATTAAAATCCTCCTATCGGTCTGATGCTGATGGCTTGTGCCCTATAGTGCTAAAGTGCTGTCCAGCGTTAGTATATCCGTTCAGACTGATCTTCAAAAAATCCTTGTCTTCTGGGACGTTCATTAATGATTGGAAAATAACTTCCATTACCCCAGTCTTTAAAAGTGGTAACAAGAACGATGCCCGCAACTACAGGCCCATATCCAAGCTGTCTACTATTTCCAAGATTTTTGAGCATGCCGTCAATGCAAAGCTAAGTTTTGCTGTTAAATCTCTCATTTCTCCCTATCAACATGGATTTGTCGCTGGCAGGTCAACTGTTTCTAATCTTGCTGTCTTTAGTGAATATTGTATAGAGTCATTTTCCGCTGGGTTTCAAGTGGATTGCATCTACACAGATTTCTCTAAAGCTTTTGATAGAGTTTCTCATAGAGTTTTACTAGGAAAATTAGCTTCTCTTGGCTTTCATTCCTCGTTTCTGCTATGGATTGCATCTTATTTATTTAACAGGCAATGTGTTGTTAATATTGATGGCCTTTTGTTGCCACTTCTGGTGTACCTCAGGGTAGTATATTGGGACCGTTATTTTTTATTCTTTTTATCAACGACATTAGTAGTTGCTTCTCGTTCGCCAAATGTTTGCTTTACGCTGATGACCTGAAGCTATTCTCAACAATTAAGGGGCCAGATGATGCCTCAAGATTACAAGATGACATTAACAAACTTTACCACTGGTGCGAGGAATCTCATCTTTCCTTGAACCCCGCCAAATGTTTCCACATAACTTATGCGAAAACAACTAGTACACTACATACGATTTACAGAATTTCAAATTGTGAGCAAGAGCAGTATTATTTTGAAAAGTAGAGTTTAATTTGAGCTATCAATCAGTTTCGTTATTAAGCAAGCTATTCGTTGCACAGTTTGAGTGTCATTGTGAAGTACTTTAATAAAGGCCATTTTGCAGTATTAAATATTGGAGTTATTTATTCAACAATTTAGCGATACGAACGTTGGCAGAAGATTGCAAATAAGGGGAATTGCAGCAAATTCGTTACAATATGATTTGGTTTATATAATCGGAGCACTCAAGGTATGAATTAAATTTGTAACCAAGGCTAGTTACAACTGACTCGAAATTTAGGGCCGAGTCCTACAAAATTATTGGGGGAAAGAATTCCTCACAATTCGACCTGTGTGAAATACATATGGCTTTGGTTTTTTTTGCGTTAAGACTCAAATTATTACATTTGGCCCAAATAGAGATTGAGTGCAAATCATAATTGATTCTAGCTATCAAATCTTCACATAGTCCTGTTGGACGGGATAGATATACTTGTGCATCATCCGCATACAGGTGTATGGACACATTTTTACAGCAGTAGACCATATCATTAATAAAAATACTGAACAAAATCGGGCCCAAAATGGATCCCTGAGGTACCCCCGTATACAATCTTCTTAGCTCAGAAGCCACATTTTTAGTCACAATCTTTTGCCAACGATAACCAAGGTAGTTTTTGAGCAGATTTACCGCGTTTTAGAAAACCCATAATATTTTTCAAGCTTGTGCAAAAGTATTGTATGGTCAACTTTGTCAAAAGCCTTGGAGAAGTCCACAAGAGTTAAAACAGTTAAATCACCTTTATCAAAGGACGGTCTAATATCATCAATTACTTTAAGTATAGCAGTTGCACAGCTGTGACCCTTTTTATATCCTGACTGGTTTTCGGCAAGAAGATTACCTATTGTTGTCTAAATAATCAACCTTGAAAAAGAAGGAAGTATGCTAATTGGCCGAAAATCTGATGGAATGGCACCAGAACGATTTTTAGAGATTGGATTAACTTTAGGTATTTTTCAGGAGTCCGGAAACGTCGAGGTATTGATGGAAAAATTCAAAATGTGTGTTAGGGTTGAAAGTATGAATGGAATTATCAGCTTTATAAATTTTAAGCTTACGTTGTCCTCTCCAATGGTATTCGATTTAATTGAAAAAATACTTTTTAGAATATCATACTTAGTCACGGTTGAGAAGTCAAATGTTTTTTTTGTTGCAAGTAGTAAGCTTTCATTTAGTTTAAAATCTCTGCTGCTTTGGATAATGTTAGATTCTAAGAAGTAATCATTCACAGAGTTGGCGTCTAAATTGCATTCTATAGTAGTTTAATTCCCAATTCCAACAGACTTTAGATGGTTCCACAATATTTTGCCAGATAAGTTTACATCTAACTTGGTACGGTAGTGCTGCCTTTTAGAGTTTTTCGTGGTCAGATTAGCTTTGTTTTCGCGCGTTGGTGTACGTTTCCAACGTATGTATAGCTGGTTTCTCGTTTTTATACTTTGTAATACCACTCTTGTAAACCATGGAGATTTTTTATTGGAGAATTTGGCCATTCTTACAGGGATATATTTATCATAAAGATAATTTAAGCTTGAAGTGAAAAAGTCTAGTTTTTGGTTTATATCTGGAAAGAACCAAGCTGTGTTCCAATCAAGGATGTCAGCCTCATATCTTAATGCATCAATATCAACAGATTAAAAATCCCTGTAATAAAATTGTTTGTGTACATCATTATTAAACTGTAAATCATACGCTAAAAACATCATATCATGATCTGATACTCCTGGAATGGAAAACTGATCACAATGAAGTACGTTTGAACGATCAGACACACATATAATGTCAAGCAGACTTGATTTACAATTATGACCAAAGCGGGTGGGAAATTTATTTATTACTTCTATACCAGCAGAAATCAGCCTATCTGTTAAATCAATGGAACTGCTATCACTATTGAGAAGATCAATATTGAAATCCCCACATAACAAGACATGCTCATATTTGGGAGCTAACTCAGCAACTTCATTGAAAAGGTCACTAGATCTTTGCATTCTATCTTTTTTTACCAATAATATATCAATAATCTTTTTTTTTACCAAATATATATACCAATAATTTACAAATACACATTTATTTCCACACGTATATATAAGTGAAAAGTGTTTGTGATTTTTTTAAATTTGTTTTTACAAAACATACATACAAACAAATTCCGCATTTCGCGGATTTAAATTTTTTAAGGTACGTCCCGTTGTCCGTGCTTGACTCTATTATTCAAAAAAAAAAAAAACACAAACACCGCCACCAACTTAAATTCCCTTTTTAAATTTCTGTGGCACGAAGAGAAATCTATCTTCGAATTTTGTGATCGTTCTCTGAGCGAACAAAAATTATATTCGTTTTTTTTTTGTGGTAAAAACCAAAAAGTTTGCGTAAAATGCCTCTCAGTCCCTCAAAAACGTCCGAAACCGGGACAAAACCAAAAGGTGGCCCAAAGGAAGAAACGGCCAAGGAAAGGTCATCATCCCCCCGCCGGAAATCCAAATCAGTTGACCCATCCGCGCAAAAGTTCATCGCGGAAAGTGACAATCTGATGAGATACTGTGCAAAATTTAACGAAGCACCGATTCAAGATCACACTGAATCGTATCTCATGATAAAGGACAAATCACTAGATGATTATTGGGCACGGCTTCAATCAGTTTACGATCTGATATTTTCGAAAGCAGACGAAAGTTTCCCTGAAGACTTCAAGAGTTCAGTACAAGGCAAACAATGCACCTGCCTTGATACGTATGAAGTGACAAAAGC
This sequence comes from Eurosta solidaginis, assembly GCF_040869045.1. NCBI lineage: Eukaryota > Metazoa > Arthropoda > Insecta > Diptera > Tephritidae > Eurosta > Eurosta solidaginis. The sequence goes on from NC_090319.1 coordinate 158,254,997, forward strand.
AAAGATTGCCGATCAACTTTCGTTAATCAAAATATTGGCAAAGCCGAGTCCACCACCCCGCGTGGAACAACCCTCCGCGGAGGCAAATATTTACCTCAAAGTCCCAGCATGCGACACGGAGACCTTTTATGGTGGCTATGAAGAATGGCCCGCTTTTCGTGATATGTTCACAGCGGTGTACATTAACCACCTAAGGCTCTCCCGTGTTCAGAAATTGTACCATCTCCGGTACAAAATGCAAGGTATAGCCGGCTCCATCGTTAACGTTAAGAAATATGCGTTGAGCGATGATAACTTTGACCTTGCCTGGGAAGCTTTACGGTCACGATACGAAAACAAGCGTATCTTGGTTGACAACCAGATAAAATCCTTGTTCCATACGAAAACAGTGAGCAACTTCAGAGATTGCAAAATACAATCAACAACTGTCTATCCATTCTTCACTCCCAAGGAGTTACGACAGACAATTGGGATCCGATTTTGGGGTACCCTGTCACTTGGGGAACAATCTCTCTCTTCTCGAAGAGATCTACCCTCATAGTCACAATTGAACAACTTTATCACCTTGAGATATGAAGTCGTTGAAAGAGTCTGAAGCCTATTGACTCCTATTGACCAAGCAAGCAAAAATCAGTCGCTCATCAAAATTCTGCGCAAAACAGGTCCTTCACCAGGACGCAACCCTTGTGGCAGAATCTAAAAAGGAAACTTGCCAATGTTGCAACTCCCCGCACCTTATTAGATTCTGTCCACGATTCAAACGAATGTCTGTGCAAAACCGGACACAATTCGTAAAACAAGCTAAGCTGTGTACAAACTGCCTTAGCAGCACTCATATCATTAATGAGTGCACGAGCAAGTGGTCATGTTCGACATGTCAACAACGGCATCACACGCTGTTGCATGCGAGCCTGCAAGCTCCACGTTCCACCCCGCGAACGAATGCATCAAACGTGCAGCACACAACTGCTGAGTCGATATCTCCCGTTCGACAAACGAAGAATAGCTCCGATTCTAGCGAGCTACCGTGTTGTTCAAAACACGCACCGGTTCAACATTGCATGCAGCCAATGATAACCAAATTCTCCTTCCTACTGCTATGGTAGCAGTCGAACACGAAGGGGAATTATTTCAACTGAGGGCCCTTATCGATCAAGGCTCGGAAAGAACTTTCATTTCCTCGAAAGTTCAAAAACGGTTGAAACTTCCATTCGAACATTCAAATTTCGAAATCTCTGTCATGGGTGGACAAGTCGTACAAAAGTCCTCCAAACTTTGTCCTTTGACACTGGTTGCATCCAAGGCCATGAAAAGGATAAAGGCTCATGCCATTGTGTTGCCGCAAATCACAAAGCCCAAAGTCCCAAAATCTGGGAGCAGTTCAAACTCCTTGAGCTCGCTGACCCCAGTTGCCACATACCAGGTCAGACTGACATGGTCATTGGCAGCGACATACTTCCACAAATTCGGCTGGAAGGTATAAAAAAGGTGTGCGGTAGCATAATTGCGCAGCAAACCATTTTTGGTTGGATTCTCAGTGGTCCAATAACTGAAAATGTTGTGTCATTCTCGACACAAGTCCAAGCGTCAAACGAGACACTCAGTTCTCAACTGAGAAAATTTTGGGAAGAGGAGGAAATTCCACAACCTCCACAGATATCCCCCGAGGATCAAGCGTGTGAGCAGATATATGCAACAACCACGACACGTGAACCAAACGGTCGATACATTGTGCGACTTCCATTCAAGGAAGAGTTTCCTGAATAACTCTCCCTCGGCAAATCCTGCCCGGCTGCTCTGCAGCAGTTTTTCAGCATGGAGCGATCGCTTCAGAAAAAGGGGGAGTTATGTACTATGTACAACAATGTGTTGCAAGAATATCTCGACCTTGATCACATGGAATCTACCGACCCATGCGAAATAACTTCGAATGGCAAGGTCTTCTCATTTTACTTGCCACATCATGCAGTAGTCAAACCAGATAAGGTCACCACCAAAGTTCGTGTGGTTTTCAACGCCTCTAAAAAATCTGGGTCAGGCAAATCCCTGAATGACGTTTTATACACTGGTCCAACTCTCCAGCCAGATATCATGCTACTAATTCTACAGTGGCGTATGCATAAGTATGTATTCAATGGAGACATTCAGATCCGTCAGATCCTTATACCCGAGGACGACAAAGATTTTCAGCGAATCTTATTTCGCAAATCGACCAACTCCAATATTAGCGATTTCAATCTAAAAACGGTTACATTCGGCGTCAATTGTGCACCATATATCGCTATTCGTACGTTGCATCAACTATCCGATGACACGAAAGCGACATTCCCCTTGGCTGCAACAATCCTCAAGACGCAAACGTATGTCGACGACATCCTATCAGTAAGTCATACCATCGATAACGCCACTGAATCACTCATTCAAGTGACAAAAGCCCTAAAATCAGCTGGTTTCATACTAAAGAAATTAACGGCTAATCACCCGGCCATATTAGAACAGTTTCCGAAGGAGGATCTTCTAGACTCCAACTTCTTGAAATTTGAGAGCACTTCCACGCGCTCATGGATAAATTTTCATACACCATTCTGCCGGAACCCACCCAAAATGCGGTCACAAAGCGACAAATTTTATCTTCTAATGTCTTTCCAGGGCAAGATACCCAAATCCACGGGTTCTGTGATGCTTCGGAAAGAGCATATTGCGCAGCGATTTACATCCGCACACATGTGAGCAACCAAATAAAATCTTCTCTTTTGGTTGCGAAAGGCAAAGTTGCCCCCATAAAAACTGTAAGCTTACCCCGCTTAGAGCTATGTGGTGCAGTCCTACTCGCAAAACTGGCTTCAACTGTTCGAAAACAGCTCGACTTACAAGCATGCAACACATTCTTATGGTCAGATTCTGAGATTGTACAAACCTGGCTAGAAAAATCTCCATCGACCTGGAAGACTTATGTGGCCAACCGTACCTCTCAAATTCGAGAATATCTTCCCAGCGGCACCTGGCGCCATGTATCTAGTCAAGACAACCCTGCTGATCTTGGTACACGTAGTTGCAAGCCGCATGCTTTGATAGGCTCTTCACTTTGGTGGCACGGACCACAATGGTTTTCTTGCCACATTTCGGCATGGCCAAAGCCGAAAGCAGGTAGCGCTTCTCCACCCGAGAAACGCAAGTTCGAAGCATATCACGCACTCGAGGAAGAGGACGATATTCTTCAACGTTTCTCCTCATACTCTCGAGCTCTCCGTGTGATTGCATACGTGTTCCGCTTTGCGAACAATGCCTGCAACAAATCCAAATCGTGGCAACAACACATAATCCCCATCTGAAGTACAAAGAGTTGCAACATGTGAAAACGCGGCTTGTAGCAACGGCACAATCTCGTCATTTCGGGGCGGAAAAAAGCGCCTAGCAAAACAAAATGCCAATAAGCAAAAAGAGTTCCTTTCTGGCTCTTGACCCATTTCTGGATTGATACGGATTCCTACGTATCGGTGGAAGATTGGAACATTCTACAATGCAATACAACGAGAAGAATCAAATAATCCTTCCTCCGGATTCAAAGCTCTGCCAGTTGTATCTAGAGTTTTTACACCGCCTGCTTCTTCATGCAGAAATGCGGTTAATGCTCCAAATGGTGAGGCAAGAGTACTACGTACCAAAACTAAAGCCTCTTATGAAGAAATGCATTTTTCAATGCAAATCGTGCACGCTTTTCAAACAGAAAACGCGCACGCAAATAATGGCAGCTTTACCACCTGAGCGCTGGAACTTCTCACTCCCCTTTTCCACAACAGAAATAGACTTTGCAGGTACATTCCAAATAAAAGCATCGGTCTGAGGTCGACCACTATCATAAAAGGGTACGCGGCTGTATTCGTCTGTTTTTCCACAAAGGCAGTAGACATCGAACTATGTTCGGACCTTACCACCGAAGCCTTTCAAGCAGCATTCGCTCGATTCGTTGGCAGACGAGGTTATCCCTCAAAAATGATGAGCGACAATGGTAAAACAATCATTGGCGCTCAACGCGCACTCGAACGCAACTTCGTTAAATTTCTTAACGAATGCTCGCGAACATTGTGCAGAAATATGCCCCCCCCCCCCCCCCCCCCCCCAAGGAATAAACTGGCAGTATATTCCACCCAGTGCCCCTCAAATGGGCGGCTTGTGGGAACCGCAGTAAAAAGTTTTAAAACCCACTTCAAAAAACCGCTTCCTTCGAGGTGCACCGCTATTAGCCATTCGTGAGCCGAACGCGGACGACCTCTCCTGGATAAATCGTTGGGGAAAGCTCAGCTCGCTTCATCACCAATTCAGTCGACGCTGGAAAGAGGATTATCTGAAGGACCTTCAGAAACGCTATAAATGGCAAACGCCACAGCGAAATCCTCAACCAGGCGACCTCGTCGTAATTAAAGAAGATTCGCTCCCACCCACTGAGTGGCGTCTGGGACGAATTGAGAACGTTCGCCTCGGCCCTGACAACCATGTTCGGGTTGTAAAGGTTCGCATACAAAATGGGCTTGCCATGCGCCCCTTAGAAAGCTGTGCTTTCTTCCAATGGAGCACTCTTCGCGCCCGGCGCTATAACTTATATACGCTTTCCTTGTATATCAAAATTTCCGTATTAAATGTGCGCCTATCATCCGCTGTATCCAACTACTTCTGGTTTCTCTCTCTGCCATTGTACTTTCAGGACGACACCATCATGGCATCTCGACCAGCATGCCCACTGGCTCCCACGGCAGAGAACGATAACTGCCTCCAGTGTCGGCTCTGCCATCGCTACCACGCGCTGCGGACCTGCCCAGCCTTTAAGGCGATGCGGTCACCGCAGCGTGCTACAGTGCCCAGGGCACAGGGCTATTGCTATAATTGCTTAGCCCTCACGCATACAACGGGTGAATGCGACTCCCGAGGGTCGTGCAAAATGTGCGGTCTGGCGCATCACACCCTCCTGCACAATGGACCGAAAAGTCAACGTGGTCAAGGAAAGGTCCCAACACAGCAAGCATCCCGGAAGCCGAAACCCAGGCCGAAAAAGAAGAAAGAAGAGAGGAAGTCAACCTGTGCCTGTAGGGCACAAAAGGCGCACCCTGCGACCAAACCCGCGACAACCCCCAAAAAAAATAAAACGGACGGTCAAACGCACGATCGCGCGCACCTCAGACTGTCTGCAAACGGCGCAATACCAGTCGCGCTTTGGATACCACCATCCGCGCCTTGCAGGAGCTACAGAAGGTGCTTACAAGCACCTCCCTGCAGGGCGGGCAGGATGTCTAAGCCGCCTTCACAAATATTTAGACGGCGTCAAAATATGCGTATGCGCAGCCGTGCGCGGAGAAGTGGAAGACACCAACGAGCGACCACTGCCATCATCGTTAACGATATTTGGAAAAAACAGTCTAGCACTATCAATCGGCAACCGCGAACGTGTCTTCTGATATATACGTTTATTTTGAGTTTACCTCTTGTATATATTTTTAAAAGTTAATATCGTGAAGTTGTGAAGAGCGAATATCTAATTTCAATATTTATCAAAACTAAAAGGATAAACATTAACTATTAAATAATATTAAAGAAATTTATAAGGTTTTAAGAAAAACCCAAAAGCTTTTTATTTAGCGAAGTGCAGAGTGTGGCGAAGAAAGACCAAGTGAGTATTCAATTTGTTCAACAATAAAGCAGCCACTCTTATGTAAAAGGCGACGAAAATACAACTTGCAAAATTAAGTGAATTAAAGATCCAGCAACTGAAAAAGGAGTTGGAGAACCGTGGGTTGACTGCAACCGGTAATAAAATATAACTTCAAGCACGACTACGCGAGGTTATGGAGTCGGAAGGAATTAATGTGGACGAGTATGTCTTTCATCCTGATGGGGATGAGACATTAACAAAATTGGAAGAGAAGAGTGGAAGCCCGAGTCCAGTCGCAAGCGGCAAGAATAATGCGATATTGGCTTTGTTATCACAGATATCGACAAAAATGGAAACCCAGGAAACACGTATAACAGAAAGTATAACATCTCCACTGGAAGAACAGAAGATATATATGGCACCCCAACTGGAACCACAGGAGATACAAGAAGTAAGTTTTTCAGAAATGTCGTCACTAATAGCATCCAGGATGAAGCACAGGAGGCACGTATATCCGAAATGCCGACACAGATTTCAGCGCAGATATCATCTCAGATCTCTACACTACTTGAAGAGCAGGAAGTCCGTACATTATCTAAGCTGGAAGCGCGTATGAAAGAGAAACTAACCCAGTTACATGAAGGTTTCAGTGGCCGACACGAAAAAATTGAGGCCGAGGTAGATGCTTTAAGAGGATACAGGAGCTGCAACTAAATCGCCCAGCTGTTTCAGCAAGCAATCCGAAGGTAAAAAATCCATCTTTTGAAGACGTCAGCAGTGAACTGGAATGCGGATGATAAAGTTGCTGCACTATTCGTGGTACTGAAAGGATCTGCTGCTGATATCCTTCAGACTAGTCCCGAGGGAGAGCGGAACAAGTACGAAACATTGATGAGCGCCCTAGAGAGGCGATACGGAAGCGAACAACAGATATACCAAATAGAGTTGCAAAACCGCTAGCAAAAAGCTAATGAGACTTTGCAGGAGTTTGCTTCGGATGTTGAAAGATTGGCTCATCTCGCAAATGCGGATGCGCCCTTGGAATACACCGAGAGAGTTAAAACTCAGGGCTTTATAAATGGAATACGGGATGTCGCACCGAAACGAGCTATATGCGAATCCAAAACCAACATTTGCTGAAACGGTATCCCATACACTGAATCAGGAAACAGCGTCACTTCTGAGTAAGCCCGCATACAAAGCTCATCGCGTGGAAGTGGAAAGGCCAAACTGGGTAGGCAAAATTTTGGAAGCATTAAAAGGAACGCAGCAGAAAAACGATGGTGCCGTTAAATGCTTTAAGTGTGGTAAGCCAGGGCACATGGCACGTTAACTCGACCCTAGTGGTTCTAACAACATTGGTGGTCTTAAGTACAAATCTGGAGGAGATGGGCAAGAGCGAGTCAAATGAAAAGATCGAGAGCTAGCCCCAGCTGTTGAATGTCCCGTTATCTCTGTATCACAAATCGGAAGAAAATCGAGCAGTCTTACCGTTGGAGGATATGTGGATGGCAAGGAGCATGTACTGACTGTAGATACGGGTGCATCTCATTCCTTAATCCGATCTGATTTGGTCACCAGGATAGTAAAGCCATTACCTGGAGCAAGGTTGCGTACGGTCACTGGCGAGTATAACCAAGTCCAGGGAAAAGTGGTATGTGAAGTCTTAATTGGGAAGGTCTCGGATCTGCACAAATTCGTTGTGGCAGAAATTGTTGATGAAGTCATATTGGGAGTGGACTTCTTAGTTGACCATGGCATCAGGATCGACATGCAAAGAAGGATTATGCATTATAAGAACAAGAATGTGCCAATTAACTTCAGTTTGGAGAAAGGGTTTAGCAGTAAGCGAGTACGGGTGGAGGAGATTCGACGAAGACCACCAAAGTCAAAGGCAGTAGATGGGGCACAGGTTGATGGAAAGAATGTGCCAAACAAATCAAAATCAAAGGTACCTGCGGGAAAAAAACTGGCATTGGCAAACCCCAATGGACGCACTAAAACAAACGAAAGAATTTCCCAGAAAGATTGTAAAGGTGGTTTCAAGCCAGGGCGCACTACTGTTGTGAAACGTCAGAACGATACTGATTATGCAAAGCCAACCCGTCAAACGCAAGCTGTACGAACTAGTTCATTGACCAAACAAAAGAGCGTGAGGAAATGAACCAGGATAATGAGTAGTAAGATGAAACACAGGTACGACAAGAACAACAGTTCGGAAGGTTTCCTGGAGGGAGATTTGGTAGTGAAATACAACCTTCACCGGCGGAGTTGTTCATTAAAAATTTCAAAGTAGCTGGGAAGGAGCGAAAAAAGTTGTGAAGCAGATCAGTGTTGTCACCTAGCACATACAAACAATTGGGAAACCACGAAATAAAAGGGTGATTCATTTGGAGAGGCTAGCAGCGGTTTGATCGAGATTTGTCTGATCGGGGCGATCAGACTTAGGTGGGGGGCAGTGTGACGAATATTGGCATCACTAAGCTGTTACTAAATAAATACACAACAACAATAAAGCAGCCACTACTATGTAGAAGGCGACGAACAGATATCTCACACACACAAATATGTAGTCATCAGCCGAAGTAGTTACTCACACATGCACAGGCATATGGCTATGGGAGAGGCGTGTACTATAGATATACATGTGTATAGCTGGTAACTAACCAAGCATGAGCTACAACTGTTCACGAAATTACTAGACTTTAGGAGAAATGGGTGAAGGAGGAAACCGAGAGTATAAAAGCAGCGCAAGCTGAGTAATAACGAATCAGTTTTGATTTAAACACGCTTTTGGTTGTGAAGTATAATTGTGAAGTACTACTCCCAAAGTAATCTAAATAAAGACCAGTTTGCAATACTGAAGATTTGAGTGATTTATTCAACAGTTTAGCGATTCGAACGTTAACAGAAGGTGCATAAATATCAGAAATCCCCAGAATTCGTTACAATATCTTAGTGATACTTATCTGCGCTACTAACTAAAATCATGCGATTTTGAACAATTTCCTTGTTATAATTTATGATTGACAACTTATTTAAAATGTTTATTTTTTTCCCCCGAATAAGCACTGAGAGAACAAATGATTTGAAAGTTTCTTTTTAGTTGCGGAAGTACAATCGTTTTATATAAGTGGATTGTCTCTAGAACCAACTAATATTCTTATGAGATTTTGTATTCTTTTCATAGCAAACTTTTTTGCTTTTGTATTTTTGCATACTTATTCCAATTAGACATAGTATTTATTCTTTTATTTCAAACAAACATTGTTATACTCGTTTTGTAAATTTTTGTCTCTTTTCCTCTACTTATACTTGCAGCTACATACCTTCCTTCCGCACATTTTTGAATGTATTTAAATCTATACTTATGTATACTCTGCTGCTCCTGTTTCAGTTCTCCAATTTTCACTGTTAACCTATTCTCTTCTTTCGTTCTGCCGCCGTTTTCTGCTATATCGTTTATAGATGATTGTTTTTGTTCTAGCGCAGTCACACGGCTTTTGGTGTAACTTTGCAATTTCACCTGCAATTGCCACTAGCGCTCCTACTCTTTACTTTGATTGTTTTGTTCAAGACGCAAATTCACTTGCACATATGTGTTATACGTTTCTCACTTGTTCCCACTAGCGCATCTACTCTGTGCTAGGGTTTCAGTTACCATAATAATCACTAGCGCATCTACTCAGCTTTTTTGGATCATAGTTTCTCTTCTCACCAACACATCTACTCTGCGTTGCTATTCAAACTCACGTCAGTGTTGTGTAGTTGTTGTAATTGTTCACTCCATTTTTAGCGCATCTACACTGCGCTTATAGAAGTTATACCTTACTTCTTCAAACTAACACGTCTACTCTGTGTTGTCGCTCGTGCAAAACAGAACTTATTCACTCCCACATCTTATTCAAATATCTTTGAACGATACTAGCGCTTATCTTGACGCTGTTATCACTGCCCGAATAATAAGGGTTGATACATCTACACAGGGCTGTTGTTTACAAAAAAATGTTTTCTCCAGATTTTTGTTTTTAATTTCAACGCTTTGCGTTGCTAACTGAACATTCTAACGGCACTTTGACATGACGCCGAAAATATGTATATATGACAAGTTTGTACAGTTTTCGCACATACTTATTGATTATTATTTTTTTTTTTTTTTCAGAATTTAGCTGCTACCTACCACAAACAAAACAAAAACAAAAAAAAAACAAGGCGCATTCGTCCTACTAATCTTAGACTTATTCTAAGCAAAGTAGATAGCTAGTGGCGATGTATTTTGTATCTTCTTTTTGTTTACTGTCCTATCTCTTTTTTGTAATATGCGTAGGCTCTCTATTGTCTATCGGATCTTATCTCTTCTTTCCACGTCTATAATTTTTGTATTGTCAATATCAGCTGTATGCCCGCTGCTGGTAATATGTTGTGCTAACGCTGTGTTGTTATTTTTCTTTTTTGTCTGTTTCAGGTTCCGATAATCGAACTCCTAAAACTCTTTTTGTTTACGCGACCACACGTAATATCATATCATTTTTATACGCTAACATGTCACCTAAAGTTCACCACATCAATTGCATCTGACATGGTCAAATCATCATCATAAGGGCAGCGAACTTCAATTGGCATTTCTTTCATTATAAAAAAAAAAGGCAAAATCATCTTCGAGCATTTTTTCTCTGCCATCATCGCGATTTTCATTTTTTCTGGAACGCAAAAATTTACATTACAATACATTCGCAGCAACGTTTCATTTCGAAAATAGAAGCATTTAACTATATACGCTGTGAACTCAACCTGTTGTTACATGAAGCTGCCGAGCAGCTGGTAAACTGAAATCATCGAGTGATCGAACGTCCTGATCTTTGGAAAAATCCAGAATCATCATCGTTTTACCTTTATACTTGCCACAAAATCGGTATACGTTTATATTACAAGTTATTGTACGCACTTATCATCAAAATCAGCGAAGCTGTGTTTATAACATTTGGGAAAAACCCCCATCTATCATCGTGCATTTCTTTTCTCTTTTTTTTTCGAAAAAAACTCTTTATATAGTAGCTTTTGTCCTTAATTTTAAGTGGAAAAACCTCTTGTAACAATAAAGGCGTATGTTAAACATTCTATATCAAAGAGAATAAAATCAATGTGGAGTATCTGCGCCATAAGTTTAATTGAAATCGGGGTTTTATTGCCTCAACACCTGTGATCTTCCGCCCAGGAGCGACAAGAGCAACCACCGGCCATCCAAATCCCCTACCAAGAGTAATCACCAGTCCTACCAAATCCACAAATTGGTGAAGTTCAACGCCCTCAGGTAACCACTGTGTAACTAGGGATGAACATTACCCCTAGTAAAGTTCTTCGATTTTCTAAAGTTGGCAGATTAATAAGGAGAAGCCTATTTCGATATGGTGGCAAATACACACTTAAAGCCCAGTTAGAGTATTTTATAATGACTATAGTTAAATTTAAAGTATAAAACTGAGTTATAATATTTTAGCGAACGTGTATACGATTAAAGTGTCGCGTGTCATGTTCAAACCATAGTGCACAAGTACAAGTGTGTTGACTTCTTTCTGACAGGCACTCGCTTAAGTGAGCATAACGGGAAAATCTGGGTTGCCATTGTTGTTTCGGTTGAAAACGGTCAATTAGGGTTCTGTGCAGAGACCTAAAAGATTGAAACAGGGTTTATGTAGTCACAAAAGTGTTGCTCCTGTTCCACAGCATTTTAATTTTATATCATGACGAAAAGTGTTCAGTTCAGAGTTATTGAATTTCATTAAAAGTTCAATTTATTACGGAGGGTTACTCCTTTAAGTGTAAAAAGCAGAGAAAACGTAGGGTTTTTCAAATTATTGTGAAAAACTTTTTAATTTGAATTTCCCCATAATAATTGAAATTCAATTATTATAAGCCGGTGTTAAGCTCATGAATTCTTAAATATAAGTATAAACTGAATACACCATTAAACAAACATACATAAATATGTAAAAACTGAGCCCGGGTTTACAAAGCTTCTCATTCGCAACTAAGAAGAACTTTACAAAAACAAATGTACATGGCACACAAATTAATATAGTGACAAAATGTCTCAATTGTGTTGTTAGTGTAGAAATGAGAAAAACTGAATTAAGCATGAAAACAAATACTAGCAGGATAGCCCAGTGGTTAAAGGCAACTGCAGTTACACCATGTGATTCAAGGTTCGAATCCCGGTGAAACCTTTGATAACATTACAAAATTGCCTGATGATGATTACGTTGGCGGTTTTCAAAATAGTTCCATCGCAATATGCCAGTAAATGTTTCTTTCTTTTCAGTTTCTCTTAGAAAACATAATAATTGAAATTCAATTATTATAAGCCGGTGTAAAGCTCATGAATCCTTAAAAATAAAGAAAAAACGGCCTAATGTCAAAAAACCTTATTGAAATACAAACTGGCTTGTTTGCTTTTAATGAACTACGTTGCATTTTTCTTGTGTTTCGTTAGTTTTTTTAAATATAGTTCACACACTTACACCATTACTGAAACCTTATTGGCTCCCTCGACAAAAAAGATTAGAGAAAATAAAGTAGTGTCATATAGGAGTTTGATTTGTTTACACTCACAGCACAATTTTATTTGCTTTTACTTTCACAGCTATACAAATTAATAAGCCAACCTAATATAAACGCATGCAAGTCATTTTCTGTCAAAAATGTCTCATGCACATACAACTTGTATGAGAGCAACCAAAATTGAAGTTGCTGCATGAAAACCTAACTCGATTTCCAATTTTTGTTCTGCGTGACATTTAGATTTGACGTTTGCACACATGCTTTACATTGTCGCAACGCATGCTTATTTGGGTTAGGGCAAAAAACACCGGTTGTTTGCGTGCGCTAAAAAAAACGCCGTGCGGTTTTATTAGGTTGGCTTGTAAGGCGGATTTACACAGACGCCTTGGTTGTGTTGTATTCATTAATTAATCTGTAGGGCGAAGTATCGAAAAATTTACATAAATGCTTTGGTTGCGTGCCTGCGCTTTGTATCGACCAAAGCGTTTATATAATTTTGCCCATATGCATTTGTGTAAACAGCCTTATGGCCGTTTTCTCGACTTCCTGTTAAAGGGAGGATTAGTCAACGGGCAGGTAAATTTGTTGGCAAGATAAATTCTAGTTCATTTTCTCAACCTCCTGTTGAATAGTTATTTAATATTTTTGAAAATGTGGTAGCGCTGCGAACGGAAGGAAAAGGAAATGTCAAAAACAGCTGTAAAAAGTAAATAAAAGTTAAAACCTGTGCTACAAAAATAAATAAAAAATATGAGTTCTTCGCAAAAAAACTAAAAAAAGGGGTAAACATTTTACCAAACAGGAAGAGGTTGTGCTTGTAGATCTTGTGGAAGGCTACAGGCACATAATCGAAAATAAGAAGTCAGATGCAGTGACTTGGCGGCAGAAGGAGCAGGGCTGGGAAGCATTGGCTGCGCAATTTAGAGCAAAAACTGGTGTCCACAGGGAATGGAAAGCGCTTCGCGACAAGTTTGATAACATGAATCGCATAACTAAAACTGACCTGGCAGAGGAAAAGAGGGAGACCTACCGTACAGGAGGTGGTACCTCTACAATTAAAGTTCAAAATGTATCGCTGAGGATCGAGTCCATGCTCGATACTTCAGGCTACGGGATGAACAACCCTCATGACGATGACATGGGTAAGTACTTAGAATTTCAATATAGTTTGCATGTACTATATGTGCATTCTCCACTGCTTTTTTTTTTAAAGATGTTGAAATTTTAGACGAAGACACGGACAATGTGGACGTATCCATTGTGGAAGAAAAGGAAAATGTAAGTCGTTTTTATTGTATTGATTGAAAATTTTAATATTATAATTTGTTGCTTATATGCATTTTCACAGTAGCCCCATGTGGTCCTTAAGCGAAACAAAGCAGTGGGCGGCGCATATAGGCATGTGAAGAGGTAGCTCGTTGGAGCGGAGACTCCATATGCCGATATACGTTGGATATTTGAAGCTCCATTCTGGATAAGTAGGAGTTTGAGATAAGATAAAAAAAAACTGCATATTTTGTCTTACATATTCTCATGCTATCTTTATCTATATCTTCTATACTATTATATTGTCCGTCCCATAGAACACTAACACATTATTTGCATGGAAGACTAACTTAGTTCGTTGTTCGCGTGGAAAACTAACACAGTTCACATAGAACTGAATCATGTTAGTCTTCCACGGTAACTAAACCGTGTTAGTCTTTGTTGGGAGCGACGATATGTTCTATAAGCTTTTTTTGGAGCGCAAAACGCGAAAAGGGCTAAACTGATTGTAAAGAAATTTGGAATATGAGCTCTGTTTGTGCATGACATGGTTATAGGCCTAAAAAATGTTGTAAACGATTCCGGATTTTCGAGATATACATAGGTCAAAAAGTGGCCACGGGTTTCCCTAGAGTAGAGTGTGTTTGTACGATAAGGGTTTCAAATAAAAGCTCTATAAGAGTTGACAAGGAATAACTCATATTAGGACCCGTTTCCTGGATATGGACTAGGGGTGACCCTAGGAGGCATTTATACGATATGGGTGTTAAGTTAAAGGTATTGATAAAGGTTTTACCTAAAAATATTTTACGGGTTCATATGCGAACTTGCTTCCGAGATATCGACCAAAATGTGGAGCAGGGGTGACCCTAGGAAGTGTTTATACAATTTGGGTATCAACTGGTGTTGATGGGACTTTTGATAAGGAGCAATTATCAGGTCCATATGGGTATCCCTAGAAGGCGTTTTAACAATTTGAGCATCAATTGAAGGTGCTGATAAGGGTTAATGAAGCAGTGGTTTTATGTCCATATGCGAATTACAGGGCATCGATAAAATGTGAACCAGGAGAGTGGCAAGGAAAGGGCAGGCATGCGAAAAGGCATTGGAAGAGACACACGAGAGAAAACTGATAGAAACTGAGAGTGACAACTGAAGAAATCCTATTAGCTGAAGAGGAACGGGGAAGGGAGATAATGAAAATACAGTGGAATAGAAAATGAGGTGGTAGTGGAGGGGAGGGGGGGAGAGGAGGGAGAAGCTTCAAAATGACAAATACTTCCGTTTTTCTCGAAAAGTTTATAATACGCTGGGAAAAATATTATCGGGCAGGATAACATCTGCTGGGTCTGCTAGTAATATATAATTTTCAGGCTTTAATTTATATAATTTTTCACACAAAAGATTTCACTAACAATCATTCTATGTATTTTTTAGGATAATACATTGGATGAGAGTAGCCAGACTGGTCACGACTGGGCTTCATGGAACCCTGCCAATTTGCGGCAGAAAAAAAGTGACGAACTTTGTGTCGTAAAAGGTTCGAGCCGCAAGCGAAATATGGAGGAAGAGAAGATGAACCTTGTGCTACTACAAGAATTTTATAGGGATGAAAACACGCGAGCCGCTGAGAAACATGAGCTAGAAAAGCTGCACGCTGAAGAGAAGCATAAACAGGAACTCATAAATCTTCAGTTAAAGAATGAGTTGCTAGAGCTTGAGCTAAAGGAAAAAATGGCAAAATATTCTACCCAATGTAAGAACACTGATTTCCAAAATAACAAAAATTTTATATAATAATAATTTTAGAAAATTTTATTTCATTATCTTTTCAGGAAATTTTTGTTCTCATCGAGTAATTTAGTTGTTTGTACTATTTTTTTAAGTTATTTACATAAACTCTGGGTCATATTAATAGGTTCAAAATTTAACATGTATTTATCCTTAAATTTTTTTGAATGAATTTCCGGTTTTTGTATACCAAATGGGCTTATGCCATTTCAAAAATAACATTTCGTAAAACACGTTACAAAAAAAAAAAATGTATCCTAGTTTTAATGACGTAAGCTTGTTAATACATATAAACAAAGGCTAATGTAAGGTATTTGCTTATTTTTTGAAAGTGGCATAAGTCCAATGCATTAAAATAGATAAAAACCTTTAGTGAACGTTAATATATGTGGATTATATTTTCGACACCATGAAGCTGCTAACCTTTAAGATGAATTTAGAAGATTCTGAGTTTTTAAACTATTCAAATCTACGATGTTTTGCCATACAAAGTATTTAGTACTGGTCCTATAATAACATTTATACTAACATCCACAGCGGGCGCTTTATTTAGTTCGATACACTAAATAAACAACATGAATAGAGTGATACACACGAAACAAGCCACATAAATCAAAAATTGTATATAACACAGAGTACTTTTAATATTTCAAAGTTAAAGTTGTGCCACTTTCAAAAAAACATTTTTTTGATATCGTTTTATAGATAAGTTTCTTTCGGCTGTACTATCATATAAAATCATTTACAATTTTGTACCTGTTAATATGGGCATGAGTGTATAATAATTATATTTATTGAAAACTGAATTCGCTACTAATTTAATATTTTGTTAAACGTTATTAGTTTTTAATACTATGTTTGCTATGACAATATCATAAATTATGTGTTATAAATAAGTTAACTTAAATGGGTATTAATTAGTAAATTACATACAGTACCCACAAAAGTCTAGGTAAAGCAACATTTCTTAAAAAATCACTATTTTTGTATTTTTTAAATTTAAATATCTTTTGAACTACTAATTGGATTCAAACAGTGTTTACGTCAACAATTAGGTAATAAAAAAAGCTTTTATTTGATATGCAAAACTTATATATTTGTATAAAATAATTTCTAGAAAAAGTTGCACACTATTATTTATATTTCTTAAGTCGAAAATTCTACCAAAATATATTAATAAATTATGAAACAAATTGTATCCCCGGAAAAAAAAGTAATTTTTTTAAAAAAATTTGCTGTACGTAGACTTTTGTGGAACACCGTATGTTGGCTGAGAGGAAGACCATTATATCTCTGATAAAATCTAGAACGTTTAAAAAATGCAAACATGTATTTAATACACTAGGAAGCATATGTCTGCGTACAGGTAGTTTTTTGCAATTTTTATAAACTTTAGCCTCAGTAGAATAATTTTAGCTAATTTCCTATACAAGTATGGATCAAGATCTAATAGATTAATTGTAAAATATATTTAAAAAAGTTATGCAAATTTCGCAAAAATTCTACGAATTTTCATGAAAATTTTCAAGTTTTTTCTCAAAATTTTTATAATTTTTTGGAGTATGCAGTTTTGTAGCCCATTTTATTTTGCTATAATAAGGTGTCAGTCTCAAGTTCGTTAAAAATTTTCTAAAATGCTTAAGCACTTTTTTTCATACAAATTTTTAAACGTACTTTTTTTATATGGAAATTAACTAAAATTATTCTACTGAGGCTAAAGTTGATAAAAATTGCAAAAAACTACCTGTACGCAGACATATCCTGGCGAGTGTACATTTTCATGTGACACGGTGTGCTTGAACCAACTTTAAATACAAGGTCAAAGCACATCCAAAAACATGGCAATATGAGTACAGCTACAATCATGCGAAGGGGTATATGATTAGAATATAATGTAAAATTAAACCCTTCCTGTTAAGCTGGTCTTGATAGCCTGTAAATAAAAATATAAATAAAAAATTGAATTTAGAAAAAATAATATAGTATTTAGACCCGGTTTCTCAGTTCAAGTTTAAACTCCAGTCAAAGTTGACTCGAGTTTAACCCTGCCACTTTGACTATTTAAATCAAGATAGGCAGCAAAATTGTTTGAAAATGAACAAAGTGGCTATAATAAACTCCAGTCAACTTTGACTGTAGTTTAAACTTCAACTGAAAAACCGGGCCTTAGTATTTGAAATGTACCTTGCAAAATAGTCGCTTATCAAAACAGTTCTCGCAGTTGAGTCTCCGTCGGTTCTAAAGCTGGTTTCAGGTTCCTCTAAAATTTGTGAGGGTGATATTTCAATATCTATTGGAGGAAGCGGATCTTTCGCAGATATATCAATGTTATGAAGAACTCCGCAAGCCGATATATTGCCATAACGGTGTCCATTGATACTCGAATCCCCATAGATAAGATTGGAAAACGTCGTTTCCAAACTCCGAAAGTTCGCTCTATGGTGTTCCGAGTACGAATCTGGGACTCGTTATATAACCTTTCTGCCGCAGATTGTGGATTTAGTAGGGGAGTCATCATATATCGACATTGTTTGTAGCCACTGTCCCCAAGGATCATATAGTCTTTAAAATATCCCGTATCCAGTTGGTATTTCAAACGGCTACAGTTGAATATGTGACTGTCGTGAGCAGATCCTAGCCACCTCGCTACTAAATTTTGAAAACGTAAGTTTGCATAACACACCGCTTGAATGTTGAGTGAAAAATAACCCTTTCTATTGTGGAACATTTCCGCATTGTCACCACCTGGTGATTGCACCCTAACGTGGGTACAGTCAATAGCCCCAATAACTCTGGGAAATTTTGCGATTTTATAAAAATCGAATACAGTTTGCTCCATGCCAGCTGGATCACGGAATTTCACCCAATCTTTAGAGAGTGATGCAATAGCATTGGCCACTTCTCTTACTACTCTGCATGCCGTGGGTACGCTTACTCCACAAAAGTCGGCCACAGTTATTAAAAAACTTCCTGTTGCATAAAACCTAAGTGTTAGCAAAAGCTTAGTTTTTGGTGTAACATTGGTTCGTCTGAAAAATATATAATGAAGTATAACAAAGGTTTCTAGCATAGTAATGCTACCTTGTAGAATAGTTCTTCAAGCCGTAAAATCAAAGGATTTGGAATTATAGGCGTTAGCAACATTTCAAGGCAAAAAATGTTGCCAAGGCAATTACGCCATGAAAAAACAAGTTTAAGACGTGGAAAGGATTGAATAAGATGGGATACGATGATAGAAACATATTTTTCATTCTAGGCACTGAAATTTCGATTTCAAATGGTTTCTAGGCCACTTGCAACATTTTTCACGCGTGAAGACAATACCCAGCTTTATGCTTTGCTTTTTTGTAGTGTTATTTTTGCTATTGGCTCTGAACTTCAATAGAGCATGGAGAAAAATGGGCAATGTGAGTTGTTTGAGTATAAAATGGGTTAACTAAGCTGGAACTGGCTTCGGCAGTTCGGTTTCAGTGGGGATAACATGGACGTAGCTCATAGCTATGTGGTTAACATTTGCTTTTATAACATTTAAATATTTGATTTAGGTTTACCCCATTGTCCTATGTTTTGTTTAAGTTCAGATTTGGATTATTCGTGGAATAAAACCTTTATTGCTATTGCCACTCTGGAGCAAAAGAATATTCAGCAGAAACTGTGGCCTAAAACCTGGTCATGGGATCATACACAGCAGTCATTAGACCAATACTAACGGAGGCACAGCAACCAAGCAGTTGCTCTGGAGTAGCAAAAGTAAACACTGCTATTTATAACTTACCTATTATTGCTGGGCGTAACAGCGCTTTCAATGCGACTTAAAATATCCATGCAGGTTCATTTTGTCAACCGGAACCTTTTCGTGAATTCTTCCTCCGTGTACTCTTCAAAATAATCCAAGCGGTTGCGAAAAGTCCTCTTGGCTATAGTTCGCTCACTTGTTTCCTCATATGCTTCTTCCAGTGCATGCACATAAAACGCACGTCGGTTTTCCATAGCAAATTTAATTTTATTTATTTTTTAATTTTGTTTCGAAATAAAAATAAATTCACTTGACAATCAGCTGTTTTGTGGTTTTCGAGCCGATAAATTTTAAAGGCTGGATTGACTGCCTGTTAAATTTGTTGACGGAATAAACAAAACAAGCACTACAGAAAACAAAATTTCGTTTGAAGAAGAGATAAATTTTAGCACGCAGTCGAGAAAACGGCCCTTAGAAGTGAAATTTTTCCATGTTACACGTGTGGAGCTTTATATTTTGACTCTAATTTAAATAAATTTTTCTTTCCGTATGTTTCCGCATTGTTGCAGTCTATAAGTCTTCTTGTATTCTTATTTCTGCGGAAATATATGCAACTATTTCATCTGTAAATACTACAAAGTTTTATTAAACTATCAAATGCAACTCAGCTTGAACTACTCTTACGTACCAAAAATGCAACTCTAGACCTGAGATTTGCATCAGGTGAGCGAGGCTGTTTGTAGTTTTGACGTTTATCGCTTAGTTGACACACTTGTATAGGTACACTATGGTTCAAACTACAACTGCTGTTCTCGGCTGTCCGTCGTGCGTTCGTCGAGTTGGGGTTATGTGCAGCATATGTAGAGTTGCATTTAAGTGTACTACCACATTGCAAGGTAGACTTAAGGTAGCATCCCTACATTTATTATAAGTACGTAGAGATCTACTAGGAACATTTAACTACCCAAACGTAGCAGAACAATCAATGATACCAGAGATAATATTATAAATAAACACTAAATGTTGTACTGAACGTGTGAAATGCAATGGGATAATGTACATAAGCATACACATGTTTGTCCCTGCTTACATAACGTACGTCTGCGAGGCGTATCATATTTTTTTTTTTGGTCTCCCTCTTACAATTGCTGTTTCAGCAAACTTATACTCACATTTGTCTTAGTCTTAGCTTTGCAGTGCACTGCAGTGATGGTCGATTTTGCAGAGTATGTTTCGCATTTCATGAAATATGGATGTTACATACGCTTGAGAGACGTATCGTTATGATTTGTGTTACTTTTACGCTTTAAATTTAATTTAAAATTAAGGTACCCAGGCGATCGTCGTAGAAATTTTAACTCAAAAATGGCAAGAAATCAAGGACTAGATGACATGCAAATAGCTAAGTATATGCAAAACCTTTCCAGCGACTATAGTTCCTCGGAAGAGGATAGTGAAGTAGAAGACGAGTTATTAGAAGATGTTGTTTGGAGTGACACAGAAGATGAAAACGTTGATGAAGAAGATAGTATCGAGAACACACCAGACGTGGATGAGCCACATGAAATCTTAAATGACACACGGTCCTTCGATAAGCGCATAATTGTAGTACCTAAGCCCACAATACTAAGTAAAAGCCAATATTGCTGGACTACTGCAAAGGGAAGAAATGCTGGTAGAGTGCTGTCAATGAACATCGTTCGAACAGCCAGAGGTCCTACCCGAGCATGTAAATCTTTTTGCGAACCTATCTCGTGGTTTCATGCCTTTTTCACGGATGAAATAATATCCGAAATTACGCAGTGGAAAAATGTTGAAATAACTCTAAAACGTGGAACTAACA
The DNA here is from genome assembly GCF_040869045.1 of Eurosta solidaginis. NCBI lineage: Eukaryota > Metazoa > Arthropoda > Insecta > Diptera > Tephritidae > Eurosta > Eurosta solidaginis. Next base: position 158,275,835 of record NC_090319.1, read on the forward strand.
TGACAAATAAAACGTTTGGAGATACAAATTCAATGGAAGTTCGTGCCCTTTTTGGAAAACTTACTTTATCTGCCTTGCTAAAAGACAACCACCTGTCATCTATTGAGTTATTTAATACAACCTATAGCCGAGATCGATACATTGCTACCATGAGTCGCGACAGGTTCAACTGCTACAACAACAACAACAACAACAACACAGGTTCAACTTTTTGCTTAGTTGCCTTCGAGCAGATGATAAGGCATTGCGACCTGCTCTTCGACCCAGTGACGCTTTTGTACCTGTAAGAAAGGTGTGGGACCTATTTATTAAACAATGTCAAACTAATTATATTCCGGGATCACACAATACAATTGACCAGTAGCTATTGCCTTTTCGTTGACGTTGTCCGTTTAAAATGTGTATTCCAAATAAACTGAATAAACATGGCATTAAAATTGTAATGATTTGCGACAGTGCAACCAACTATATGTTCAACGCCATTCCACATTTGGGTAAAAGGACAACCACATCAGAGTTACCATTAGGAGAGTATTTCGTAAAAGAATTAACCCGACCAATACATGGAACGTGCCGAAGTGTAACTTGTGATAGTTGTTTCACTTCTATTCCGCTAGCAAAAAGCTTGCTAAAAGAGCCATATAAACTAACACTGGTCGGTACCATAAGATCCAGTAAACGCGAAATACCAGAGGAAATGAAAAACTCTCGTTCACGGGCGGTTGATACCACCAATTTTTGCTATAATGGTCCTTTGACACTGGTATCGTACAAGCCTAAGCGGTCCAAGATGGTGTATATCTTGACGTCCTACAATGAACCGGGCACAATAAACGAAACTACTGGAAAGCCGGACACTATATTGGATTACAATCAGACTAAGGGAGGTGTGGACACATTTGACCAAATAAAATAACATTGAAATATCTGAAACATGATGATTTTTTTTTTTATATGTACTCATTAATCATCAGGTAATGTCCTTACAACATTATACGCCTGGCAGACGTATCGTTATGAATTAAGGGGTACAAAATAACGTTATGAAGGCAGGGTTATATAGGGAGGCAGGGGATTAACAAAGTGGAGAGGTAGGAGAGAAAATGGAATGAATCTACGTTCAACTCTTTCAATTATTGCAGAGCGTTTGGTGTAGATGGGATTCCATATGACAGAGGTGTACTCTAATTTAGATAGCACTAAATAATTATACAATATTTTAATATTTATTAAAATCCTTCGCATAACGCCGTAAAAAAGCTTAGTAAGTATAAGGTTTTGGTATAAGATAGTTAACATGGTTAACGAAAGTGAACGAAGAGTCGAAAACGACACCAAGATCACGAAATTCTTTAACCGACGCAAAATATGTATTAGCTGAAAGAGTATTTTGGCGAAAGCTCACTAGTAGATCTAGAAAACGTGATGTGCCAACTTTTACTACTGTTAAGTCGCAGATAATTATTAAGAGCCCACACATTAAGAGCATCCAAATCTCTCTGCAAGAGCAATGCACATGATGCAAAAGTGATACGCCTAAATGGGTTTAGGTCTTCAGCATAAAGTAGATAATTGGGGTGCATTATATATAATCCGACGTCATTGATGAAAATAACATACAAGATTGAACCGAGAATACTACCTACTCATAAGACCTCATATTTTCGATTTCAACAAATAAGGTTTTATTTATCAAGTATGACTGTGACCATGACAGAAAGGTTGAATGGTTCAAGTTTCCGCAGAAGTGTTTTGTGGGAAAATTTATCAAACGCCTTAGAGAAATCTGTATATATAGTATCAATTTGATACCTATACTGAAGCGCGGACATACAGAATTGACAAAAATCTGCTAGGTTTGTCACTGTTCAGCTTTAAGCAACAAACCCATGCTGATATGGTACGATTGTTCGTTTAATAGCAAATACCAACTTCTACTTTACTACTTTCTCAAAGAGTTTTGACCAGGTTGATAGTTTAGAAATTGGCCTGTAGTTTGCTGCCTCACTTTTGTTTCTAGACTTGAAGACTGGAGTAATTGAAGCCGATTTCCATCGATCAATGAAAACGCCAGTGGACAACACATTAAACATATGGCACAACGGCCCGCAATGCGAACTACTGTGGCAACATGCTCACTTTTATATGAGTTTTTTAAGCGGGGATTACCCTTATTGCTTTAAATGTATGAAAACATTTATTTGAAGCAATTTTTAATTTATAATTTATTTAATAATTTTGGGAAAAATTTAAACAACGTGACATCAGGACGGACAAGGCGACAGCTGTTTCGATTATACCTTTTTTTTTTTTAAATCTCTTCAAAGCCTTTTCTCCCGGGAGTGGGATTGGAACCCGCACTCCTACGATGGTTGAAGTGTTATAAACGCATTCAGCCACGTCATGCCTTAGTTGGTGTAAATATTATCCCAATTGCCTTCTTTGCATATTTTCTTTATTCATAGTCGATACTTCGTATGGCATCATATGGCAAAGTTATGCGTTGGTAAGGCGGTTTCAGAGAAACTTGGTGTTCTTGCTTTGTTCTATTTATAGAACTACAACGAATTAACACCAATGAAAACATTTATTTGAAGCAAATTTTAATTTATAATTTTTATAATAATTTTGGGAAAAATTTAAACAACGTGACATCAGGACGGAAAAGGCGACAGCTGTTTCGCTCACTTTTCTGCATGACGGCAACCCGTTTTGGGCTAATGACAGATACTTAAACTCAACGAACGACGCGGAAGAATTAGTAGAAGAAGAGCGTTTACACAAAAACATCCACATTTCATTATTATTAGTTTTAAGAGTATTATATATTAAACTAGCTTTACCTGGCGTACGTTGTAACGGCCGAGATCGATTGAATGTTGCGTTATTTTTTCTGTTTTGTTTGTTGACAATTTAGTTTATTGTTCTCTAAATTGAATTGAATTTTGTACATATATTTGGTGAAATTTTCGCTTAAAACATTTTATTATTGTATCTTATTGTAATGCAAGTGGCTACACAGTATTTTTGGTTTTTTCGTTCGGTGCAAAGATAAACAAATTTTTTGGCGTTCCAACTTGCGAATTTTCGCTGTTGTAAGCGAAAGCAGCATATTCCATCTCTTGCACAGCACGACGTGAAAGTCGTGTCGTTCGTCTCGATGCTGGATTTAATGGATTTGGATCTGTCGATCTATGACGACGTGTGTTTCGTAATTGTTGTACTTGGTTTTGTTGTGAGCGTTCCTCTACACTTTGCGCTCTCCTTTGATTAAATCTATAGGTAGAATTACGCGTACGTCGACCTATAGTTGATCGTCTTGTTGGTGGCATTTTGATGCATATGATGATATTATGGAAAAAATCTTTTTTAACTACGTTTTCTTGCACTGAACACACTTAAAATCACTTTTTAAATTAATAATAGTTGGAGAGATGTAGAGCGTTTTCTACATCTATGTATATGCAAATCAATAGGCAAACGAAATTTGGTTTTTATATGGCTTTATTTTGTCGTAACTCTTTGACGATTACAAATTCAATGATCTTACATGCTATGAAAAAATTCAATTTAGGCAGCAAAATTTATGTTTAGGAATTTTCCATGGAAAATTCCTGCTATTTAATGTTGACAAAATAAGCGATGAGTGGGAAGAGTATATAGGCAAAGTAATATTAGTGCAGGTGAGTGTGCATTATGTTGCTGCAGTGGGAGTGGGAGTGCAGTGGGAATGGGAGTGCAGTGCATTGAGGAATATGCGATAATAGCAAAATGATAAAAAAAGCGAAAAACAAAAGCGAAGACGGTGACGTTACGTTTTACAACAAAAACATTTGCATTTGGACAGGTTCATCTGTTTAACATTTGTATGCTGTCAATGAAATTAACTTGTAATAGGTTGGATCGATTTTTTTCGTTAGGTCGGACCGAAATGTAAACTTTTTTTTTTCAAATTTTGAATTTTTTCTAAAACAAATCATAACTCAAGAATGGCTAAACAGATTTGGGATTTTAAAATCAACTAACCATCATCTCACTTTCCTGTATCTTTCCTAAAAATTTCATGGCAATCTGTCGAGCCGTTCTCGAGTTATGGAGTGACAATCAAAATTTACACTTCTTTTTATATATATAGATGTTACGTTTGATCAATAAACATATTATCTAACGTGACTACAGTAGTATCGATACGATCAAGTACACTACAATACTACTGTTACCGCGCCACGTATGTGTAAAGTATTTTCCACGACACCCACTAAAGCATATATGACACTACTTTATTTTTGCTTGGATTCCAAGCTGAAAAAAAACTGACGAAACTTTATCGGAACTTCAAACCACAAAAACAATTTCTATCATGAAAAAGCGACCACTATTCCCCCAAAATTAGTGAGCTTGACATGTTTTTGTTTATGTTTTCAATTTTATTTTTACATTAACACTTTTACCAATAAAAATAATGAAAATAACACGCGAAAATTGCTTCGGTCTCTAATGGTTCACTTTTTTCACAAGAAAGTTGATTTTAGTTGTGTTTTTATGCACCAAACTTTCAAACTAAAAACAAAATTTTCATGTGTCACAAAAAAAAAAGAAAAAACGGCCGAATGTCAAAAAACTTATCGAAATACAAACTGGCTCGTTTGTTTTTAATGAACTAGATTGTATTTTCCTTGTATTTCGTTAGTTTTTTCAAATATAGTTCACTTACACCAGTACTGAAGCCGTATTAGGAGGGAGTGCGACAAAAAATTGAAGATAAAATACAAGAAAAAATACATGAAAATAATGTAGTGTCATGTAGGTATTAATATTGTGGCAATGCAATGCTTAGTCGGTCATCTGTCAACTTACAATTTTACATACACACATGCTCTTCAATTCTCAACTGTTCTTCACATGTTACATTGCTACGAAAATTTGATCCGGAAATTAATTGAATTCGCTTTGTAACTAAATGTACATATTTCTAATGAAATAATAAAATTCATTATTAAATAGTTAGAAACGCTATTTGCATTCACATCAGTGGAATTACATACGGCGCCACAAGTCAGCGCAATTATACGCAAGGGAAGGATTCGAGCATCTCCGCCTCGTATTTGAGTAGCACCGGCTGAATTGAAGAAGCAACTTCCGAAATCGACATCGGGCAACAATTAGACATTCGTGAAGCATTTGAAAATTCGTAATATGGTTCTATGGTTAGTATTTCAAGTCTCGTAGAAGCTAATAATAAATCTGATCGGTCTGGTGATGGTCCTAAATGCAACGTTGGTTAAGCTACCTACAATTTCTCTGCCGTCATTTAATGGCTCGTATGTAGATTGGCTTGAATTTCGTGACACCTTTCATTCAATGATACATAACTCTAGCCAATTAGATAACATGCAAAAATTTCATTATTTATGGTCATCGTTAACCGGCACAGCAGCACAAGTAATCAAATCAGTGGAGTTTACGAACGATAACTACACTCTAAAACTTTTGTTTGAAATTAAGATTAAAATGGGGGTAAATTCCTGTTGAAATAATTTTTGGTGTAAAAATGCCCATTTTTTGTACGTATGCATGTTGAAAATAAAAAAAATTGATGATATTACTATAAAAAAAACGTGTAATATTTTGATTTACAACCGAAAAGTACGTGGTTTTACGCAAGAATTGTGCAAAATTATACATGCTGTGTAATTTCACACAACAATGTGCAAATTTCGGTCACTTATTATCGTATTTTCCTTCGGGTAACTGTAAATTTTCATTTTCGGTGAAATCGTCGTGTTTGTCGTCTCGTGGTGGAAAAAAGTTAATAAGAATTAAAAAATAAATATAAATAGGCGAATAAGCTTAAAATATATGTAAATATATATAAGTGAATAAGCTTTACAAATAGGTATATTGGAAAAGTTTGTGTGTAAAGTGTGTGCAAAGAAGTTCTGCAAATTAAAGAGTTATCATTTGCATTTATATGCGCATATGGAACTGACTTCAAATTTGTTTGAACGTTTGTTTCCAAAATGCAATAAAAAGTTTTCAAGCTACAATATCTATGCAGTCCATTTTTCAAAAAAGCATTCTGCTAAAGATGCCGTGGTTGAGGTGTCACCACAAATTCAATTGCTCGATGGCTTCTTGCGACTTTTTCGCTACAAGAATACATGAAGTATATTCACATATTTTAAAACATTTTGCTTATAGCAGAAACGTCAACTGCCCAGAAATTTCTTGCTTGAAATCATTTAGTAATGCGTCCTCATTTCTCTCACAATTTTTCTGGAAACATAGCCAAAAGAGTGACTATTCGGTGGAAAGAGATGTGGGCGAAAATAATGAGGAACTATCGTTAAATACGATTAGTTTCCAGGAGTTGCCAAATAGTCCTAGTTCTACCCGCGTTAATAGCTTTAAAAATATGTTAACACGGTTAAAATGCAAATATAATATTTCTGAAACCTGCGGAGAGTTTTTGTTTAAAGAGCTGTGCACTCAATTTATTTTCACAGCTATTGCTAAATATTTCAAGGAGAACGACGAGCTTCTTTTTAAATTTTATAAGGTACATACATAAGTAAGCATATACATATTTTTTAATATTTATACCAACTTTCACTTTTTCAACTCTTTAGTAACTTTCTAATTATTTTATACATTATTTCAGTTTGGGAGGACAATAGAAAAAGTTGAAAAAGGGATAAAAAAGCCAACGAACGTATTTTAACCCTTTCCAGGGCACTACCAGAAATCCTCAAAAATTTATTAAAAATTGTATAATGTTTCGTTCATTTAAGTTATTTATTTAAGAAAATAAAAAATAACAATTTTATAATTTTGTATTAATAATCTTATTATTTTAATAATAATAAAATAATAATAATTGAGGACGAGAGGGAAAAAGATACTGTAAGGAGTGACATTGCGGCAAAAATCAATACTTTTCAGCAAAAAATTAGAAACTGCACTAAGGACAAGTTTATACTGAAAACATCGACAGACACCAAAAGATTCCTTAACCAACACAGAAACGAGATCATAATAACAAATGCAGACAAAGGCAACAAGACAGTTATGATGTACAAAAATGAATACGAACTAAAAATGAAAGAGTTGCTAAACGACAAAAACACATACAAAACAATTAGGAATGATCCCACACAAAAACTGATGAGGAAGAATAACACAATTATAAATAATCTTTACAAACAAAGGAGACTCGATGCAAAACAAAAATTTCAGCTGACATCCGCGGCTGCTAATGCTCCAAGACTTTACGGACTTCCGAAAATTCACAAACCACACGCACCACTTAGACCGATTTGCTCATCTATTAATGTACCATGTTCCAAATTATCAAAATTTGTTGGAAGCATTTTAGAAAATATTATATCCGATGATCTTAATATAAAAAGTTCACTTCAACTTAAAGAAAAAATCAATAATTTCACAATTCAAGACGACGAAATTCTCATTTCATTCGACGTCGTATCTCTTTTTACGAATATACCCATACATTTAGCAATACGCACTATTATGCGAAAATGGGAAAAATTGGAGACACATACACAAATAGACAAAAAACAGTTCCAGACGATACTAGATTTCTGCTTACGTGACAACAATTATTTTTCATATAACAACACCATATACCAACAAATCTACGGAATGCCAATGGGCAACCCGCTATCTCCAACCATTGCAAATATCGTTCTGGACAAAATATTGGACGACAGCCTCGCTGAATTAAAAAGCAAAGACATATATGTGAAATACATAACCAAATATGTAGATGACATATTCGCAATTGTTAAAGCTAAAGACGTGGAAGACATACTAACAGTATTTAATGCACAGCATACCAGGATACAATTTACTAAAGAATTAGAGCAGAACAACAAAATTGCCTTCCTAGACGTAGAAATACACCGAAAAAACCAAAACTTAACGTTCAACTGGTATGCAAAGTCGATGGCATCAGGAAGAATTATCAATTATCACTCCAATCATCCATGGAAGCAGAAAATTAACACAGCAACAAGTCTAATAAGGAAAATACATCTTCTAAGTGACGGTGACTTCATAGAAGAAAACAAGAAGAAAATAAAAAATATTCTCTTCAAAAATAGCTACCCGAATACTCTAATAGAAAAGCTTATAATTAATACGACACAAGAAATGGACCACCCTAATTCATCAAATGGACAAACAGAAGCAAACACAAACAAAACTTATATTGGAGTTACCTATATACCCGGACTAACAAGTAATCAATCGCTCAGGAGAATTATGAAAAAAGACAACATAACATTTGCTCACAAACCACACAATACACTTAATCGTTTCTTTACAAAAACAAAAGACAAAATAGACAAGGGACAACAATGCAATGTAGTGTATAAAATTCAATGCAACGGTAACAACAACAATGCCTGCAATAAATGTTACATTGGCACAACGAAAAGAGCATTGAGAACGAGAATACACGAACATGAAATGGACGCAAAAAACAGAAAAACAAATACCGCGCTTTCTCAACACCTGACTGACAATGACCATACAGCTGATTTTGGGAACGCAAAAATTTTAGATGTTGAGAGAAGATGCAAAAGGAGGATGACACTGGAAAGTCTCCGCATCCAACAACATATGACGAATGTCATGAATTTTAAAGAAGACATTGACAATACAAATAGCGCTTATACAGCAATAATAAAAAATGATAAAAACAAAAATAGAAAATAAGAAAAATGAATGTGTCGATTGTCCTGTGATATTATTGTGTTTGTACAACTAATTAAATTATTGTGAGTTATTGTTTTAATGTTGAATTTGTAATGTTTATTGAAAATAATGATTACTTTTGTATTTTCATGTTGTTTGTTTGAAAATAAATAGACTTCCTGATGATGACGCGGATGCGTCGAAATGCATAGAAGAGAAAAGTAAAAACTCTTGGTTTTTTTCTTTATACATATCGACCAAAACAGCTCCAACCCAGCAAACTTATTATTTTAATTTTAATTTTTGCTAATTTTTTATTCATTTCATTATTTTTTAGATACATATCCAGAAGACGTACCTCAAAATATATCATATAAGTTAAGGAGCCCAAGGACTAGGGCTCCAAAAAGTTAAAGTTGGGGGCCGCCCCGCGCCCCATTGCAACCTGTAAAGATCCAAATAAAAATAGTCTTTAGTCCGCTTAATAATATTTACCATTTATTTCCGTTCAATGTCAAAAACAGACTGACTTTATCATTAACTTAAACTAAGCTCTAAGCTTCTACATTAATCTAAGTGATTTCATAATTGCTGACACTGCACTTCCCACGATTGGCCAAAATAATATTTTATCGCTTGCGTGGCTAATCACACGACTTGCATTTTGTCCGCATATCATATCGCTTACGCTGCAGTTCCCATTGATTGCATTTTGTCTGCTTACGCAATATGATATCGGATCAATTACCTACGTTGGGTTTGCTTGTGTTTGTTGAAGTGTGGTGTCAGCACATTCTTACAAGTAAGTGTGTCTGCCCTCTTGTTAAGTACCCCCCCCCCCCCCCCCCTTTAAACATATGCGTCCCGCAGATGAGCTCCTTTTTCAGAAGGATCCTTTGCATGGCTTGGCTGGTCCTGATCTGTGGTCTGATTTAGTCTAGGAAAGTTGATTGTAGTAGTGAGTTTTCTCCAGATAATGTAGCATACGGCTGCTAGAATGGCCAAGGCAAGAGCGTCAAAAATTAGCGAAAAGTGAAAATTATTGTCAAGTTGTTTAAGCTGATTAATATTTTCCATGCTCAGGCCGTGAATGTAGTTAAGGTTCAATTTTAGTCCTTCGCTCGTGATGTTTACCAAGGGCGGTGGCAGGGCCTGCGCTGTGCGTACTGATCTGCTGGTGAATGTTTGATTTCCTACCGTGACTGTTTCGTTGTTCAAAATAATGACGTACGTTCCATTTAGGGTTGTGGAGTAGTTCCTCCCTTGTAATAGGCCTTCAAAGTTTGTAACAAATATTGTTGAGTCTGTGATCATCTCGACGGTTTTGGTGTTGTCTGGTTCAAAGCGGCATTTGGCATCGCCACCTTTAACTAGCCTAGCTAGGCACCCGTTTTCCCGAAGTTTAGTCAGGGATTTAGGAGAACAAATTGTTGTATTGCTGATCGAAGGGCAATCCTCGTTCACCCCGAACGTTTCAACTTCGTTTATTAGCATTTTTTTATAGCTGAGGTCAACGTGTTGTCCTTTTATAACAGCGGCCCGTGTTATTAGGAGTCGGTAGCCATCTGGTTTTACCTTTGGCATTGAGAGTACGTACAAAAGTGTGCTACCGTTTGAATACACGGAGGCCGACCCGTACTCTATGGCTTCAATGGTGTTCTGATATGGTAGGGAATCTTCCTCCATTATGGGCCTTCCAATCTCGTCTCGATCAAGAAGATTTGTGTTGATTACGCCAGATTTTGCCATTTGGCACGCTTGAACGACTTCTGACACCTGTTCCTTCAAGATAAGGACTTAGCTTAGGTCAAGAAGTTCGATATTCTCCTCGCTAATGTTTTTGCTTATAGCGTTAATGTGGAGCATCGCTTCGTTTGCTTTCTCGATTGGCTCGCGGGTACCGTTGAATAGTTTTTCGTTGACCCGGTACTGGTGATTGTTGTTTATTATCACGTCATTCATGCTTCGAAGAATATAGTCCCAATCCGCTGCATCTGGAGACCCAGCTATCCACTTCCATGCAGAACCAATCCAGTCAATAGAACGTACCCTTCGTGATTTGCTTATTTGTAGTTCTTCGAGACGCAGCTTAGTTTGATTTAGGTGGAATTGTAACACAGTCCGCACAGCCCTGCTTGTAATATCGTGCTCTGTTGACTCCATCAATTTGACCAAAGCCGTGTTGAAGTAGTTTAGGTCGACCACATGGACTAAACTGAAGTGTCCGTTCAGGATCCAACCACACCCGTGCTCAATAGTTACTAGTGGGGAGCCATAATTGTAGATGTTGAGGCCGTACACGCCAGATATTTAAAATAAACTGTGTTCCATTATGGAGAGAAAAAAACTCATTAGTGTTGGTAAGATTAGTATTGACCATTTTTTGTTTTTAGGCACTTATATTATTTATCCCAGGGACGGTGAACTAATAATAAATGGTTACATAATGTAAATCTTGTTTTCTTTTGTTTTTTTTTTTATTATTATTATTTAAAGAACATTCTATTGTATAATAAAAAAAAAAAAAAAAATCTTTCCACACTAAGGGAAGAATTGAAAAAATTTAATTTTCTGTGTGCTTTTTTGAATTGAACTGCAATTTATTTATGTGTTTTTTGTTGCGTTTAAATGTATTCCTATATCCTACCACCGTCCCCGGCTACCCATCGTGGTACTTGGAAGGTCCACAGGATCCGAGAGCATGGATATGAAAGGGAGGAAGTTTGTAATTCTTTACTTTTGTTTGAAAGGTAGCGTTAAAGGTTACTACCCTTGGATCATGCCGCCTTACAAAAACTCGTGGTAAAGAAGCTGAGGAAAGAGGATAATATTTCTCAGAATTACTGAAATGTTTCCTCTTTACTCCCTTCTTTAAAGTGTTTTATGTTTTTTTTTTGTTTTTTTTCTATTTTTTTTGTTTTGTCTAATTTGTCTTTTTTAGTAAGCGCATAATTAGTTTTTGGTTGTGGGCAGATTTCTTCTTAAGAAAAAATTTTTATTTTTTATTTTGCCTCTTTTATTAAGCGTGTAATTAATTTCTTGTGGGCAGATATTGCTTCATTAAAAATTTTTAAACGAAAAATCGTTTCCTCTGTTTTTTTTGTATTTTTTTTTTTTTTTTTTTGTTTGCAATATTTTATGTTGCCTCTTTAATCGCTTATGTGGTTTGTTATAGAAAAGATCATTGATCTTGAAATTTGGCGGACGCCTTTTTTGCGTCGTCTGTACTATAGATTTTCAAATCTTTGTGGTCCCTTATTGGGACATCTTTTTGTTGTTAACTTCCCGTGGTGACCTTATTATATTTTTTGTTTTTTTTTTTGTTTTTTTTTTACCTTATGTTGGCGTCTTTTTTATCTGCGCTTTATGAATCCTTTTGCCAGTGTCTGTGAGCAATGTCACTGTATTGTCTTTACCAACCGTTTCCTTTTTGTAAAGTGCCTTTTGTTTTGAATTTATCTGTTTATCCCTGACGTAAATCTCATCTCCTGGCCTAAATTCCTTAGCTCTTTTCCTTTTTTTATTCAATCGGAGATTTCTTAACTCCTGGTTTCTCTTGATTTGTTCCCTGGTCTCCTTGTGGACCCTACTTTTGAAGTTGGTTAGGCCTTGGTAGTTAATTCTTTCGGTTCTGTTGAAAAATATGTCGCTAGGCTTCCTCTTCGTTACTGAGTGTATCGTTGTGTTGTAACGATCGACAGCAATATACACCAATTCCTTTGGTATAGCGTTATTAATTTCTTTCCGGAGGCACCGACAAATCTCAATAATGGTAGAGTGGAATTTTTCGATCTGGCCGTTTACTTCACTTCTTTGAATTGGAGTCTGATATAGTTCGATTCCCAAACCTCTTATGTAGTTACATACCAAGGGAGTCATAAATCCCCTCTCATTGTCGGTGACTATCATTTTAGGAGTTGTGAAATAGTGTATTACTTTGGCTAGCTTAGCGCGGAGAGTGACGGATGCTTTATTTTTAATGTGAAAAAGCTTGGCAAATTTTGAAAATTTGTCTATGCAAGATAAAAATTTCTCCCCTTGAATTTCAAAAATGTCCACATGCACTATTTCGCATGGATATTTCGGCACTGGAGTCTCTTTTATCGGTGGTACTGCCGGATGCCTATCATACTTGTTAGCAAGGCAGATTTCACAGTTAGAAGTGAAATTTTTTATCTTACTAGCCATTTTGGGAAAATAATACTTTTCCAAGATTTGTTCCCTATTTTCTTTTGAGTTTCTATGGGCCCTCCTATGTTCTGTCTCTATTATACCGCAAATCCTATCCTCGTTGGCCACATCCTCGACCACCCTCTGAGTTATCCTAATTTTGTATAAAAGGAAATGTTCTATATATACTTCTTGTAGGAGTTGTAAGTAACTTTCTGGAATCTTTATTCCATTTATAAATGCCGGGTTTAGACGTTCCTTCAAGGCTTTGGTTAAGCTGGCCTTTTCAATTATATCTAGTCTCACATAATGACGAGTGAATCATGGATGTGGGTTTTCAACACATGTCATTGCATTCCCCTACGTAAAAATTATTTGGTTTCGGAAAACGTTCAAAGGAACTTCTACGTGTGGAATAAGGTCCGAAGAATCCTGTTCAGCACTGTGAGCTGTCCCCTCGTCACTTCTAGCTTCTGTTGGTGCATCGTTTGGTTCCGACGGTACTGTCAAATGGTTTGCCTGGCATGGAATTCTGGAGAGAGCATCCGCCACGACATTCGATTTACCAGGAGTGTAAATCAATTCGTGGTTATACTCTTCTATTCTAGCCTTCCACCTCTTCAACTTGGCGTTATAGTTTCGACTTCCTAACGCAAAAGTGAGAGGCTGATGGTCAGTGAATATTCTAACTTTTTTCGCCCCATAGAGGTAGGATCTCAAGTTGTCTAGAGCCCAAACTATAGCCAACATTTCCTTCTCGTTTGTGGCATAGTGTTCCTCTGATCTACTTAAAGATCTTGAGATGTAGGCAATGGGTCGATCTTTCCCTGTTTCTCCTTGTGATAGCACCCCACCAATGGCATAGTTTGAGGCGTCGGTGGTAAGGTTGAATGGTTTTTCGAAATCTGGGAATGCGAGAATATCTGAGGAAACGAGTAGTTTTTTTAGGGTATCGAAGGCCTGAAGGGCCTCGAAATTCATTTTGATACGCACTCTTCTAGATTGGTTTGCCTTGACCTGCGAATTCTTACCGCGTGTGAGATTGGTCAAGGGTTTAGCAACTTTAGCGTAATCTCGAATGAACTTTCGGTAATACGCCGTCATTCCCAAAAAGCTTTTTAGTTCCTTAAGCGTTTATGGGGGTGAGAGGGTCTCTATAGCTTGGACCTTTGAAGGATCTACCTTCATCCCGTGGGATGTTATTACATATCCCAGAAATTCTACTTCCGTTCTCATAAACTTAGTTTTTTCCAAATTCACTCTCAAATTAGCATCCGCAAGCCGTTTAAACACTATCTCTAAATTTACTAAATGTTCGTCGGTACTTTTTCCAAAGACAATAATGTCGTCGATATACACGTAGCATATCCTCCCTATATACTCTTTAAGGAAGTCATCAATCATTCGCTGGAATATAGCCGGAGGGTTTTTTAACCCAAAAGGTAATCTCAGGAATTCGTACTTTCCATTCATGGTTGAAAACGCCGTTTTGGGTATATCTGTTTCTTTCATTGTGATTTGGTGAAAGCCTGAGGTCAGATCTATGGTAGTGAAATATTTTGCGTTCCCTAAACTGGCCAGCGTTGCATTAATATCTGGAATAGGATAGGCGTCCGGCACGGTGACTGCATTCAGACGTTTGAAGTCCACTACCATTCTATACTGCTTTTCACCAGAGGGTTTTGGTTTTTTCGGAACTACCCAAATAGGAGAATTGTAAGGGCTTTTGGATGGTTGTATAATTCCTTCTTCAAGCAACTCAGTAATTTGTTTTTCTACCTCTTCCCTCATGTTTGGAGGATATGGGTAACTTTTCGTGTATATGGGCTCATTCGTGGTAGTCTTTATCTCAGCTCGAACTGTGGTTTTAATATTTGTTTTGATGTTAAGTGGACCGAACAAATGAGAATATTTTTCTATCATGGCTTTTAGGGTTGGGAGAATTTCGTCGGGTATATCGTCAGTTTCGAAAAAATTTAGGCTTCCTACGACTTTATTTTTGAGCGGAATTCTTATATTGGGATCTATTGTAAGGACATGTTTTTTCCTGTCTATGACGGCACCCAGTTCTTTGAGGGTGTCATCGCCTATTATCACATCAAACGAGCTTAAACCAGGAAGTGCGTAAAAGGTCACCATAGCTTGGTTACCAGCATTTTGGAAAAATCTCCCACTGATTTTTTTGTTTATTACTACAGGTCCTGCTACGGTGGTTACTGAGAAAGGTGGATCGACTGGGACTGTATTAGTTGCCAATTCAGGTCTTATAAAATTTTTATTTGCCCCTGTGTCAACTAAGAACTTTAGGGCTACTTTGTTTGGTGTCAAACAAGTGAGGTAGGGTTTACTGGATTGCGCGGTAGTCCTCATATGAAATAGGCTGGTGGCCCGTCCGCCATAAAATTTACCTGCTGGAAGTTGTCTTCTGTCGATTCAGCATACGCCGAAGGTCCGCTTTCTACATCTGCGCTGTTGGCCTCCATGCTGTAGAGCCTCTGCTGTTTGGGCATCTTTTCAATCGATGATGTAGGTCCCCTTTTGAAGGCGTTGTTATTCGTCGGTCGGTTCATGTAGTTAACCTGTCTGGTTTGAACACTGTCGTCGACATCCATTCTTTCCGCAGGTTTTGGGGCTGCGGGTCTACCAGGAGGTGCGGTGTTCGTCCCTTGATTGCCTTGGAATCTGTTGTAGGATGGCCGGCTATTCCCTTGAGTATTGTTCCGATTCGTCCAGTTGTATCTAGACCGTGAACGAGGAGGTAACGGTGGTCTCTGAGTAACTTGCGACAGGGTATTGGTGGGGACAAGTACTCTATTTGGAGTGTTTGCATGGACTATTGTGTTCCTTAACGTTAGGTTCTGGATGTCAAGGCAGGCCGAGTACGCTTCTGGCAGTGTTTTTGGCTTCTGCACTATAAGCATACGCGACAATTCTGGACTGAGACCCCGTATGAAAACATCGAATGCCCTGTTACGGTATGTTTCCACAAGGACCGACACGGTTTCCTGGCTATAGTCATCGCACTTGATTTTGTTCACTATTAGAGACAACTGATGATTGACCGTTGCGTAGAAATCATCTAGTTTTGAACCTCTCTGAGCTAGCTGATTCAGTTGGTGCTCTAAAGTCCTAATGTCCATTTTGTCTGCGTAATGCAGCGATAATACCCTTTTTATTTCTACCCAATCGCTATCGAAAACATTATACGCTACCAGTGCTGCATCGGCAAAGCCACGGATTTTCTGCCTAATATATTGCAACATCAAAATTTTAGAAATAAGATTTTTTAATTAGAAGAAAATTTTTCTAAGCGGGGTCGCCCCTCGGCAGTGTTTGGCAAGCACTCCGGGTGTATTTCTGCCATGAAAAGCTCTCAGTGAAAACTCATCTGCTTTGCAGATGCCGTTCGGAGTCGGCATAAAACATGTAGGTCCCGTCCGGCCAATTTGTAGGGAAAATCAAGAGGAGCACGACGCAAATTGGAAGAGAAGCTCGGCCTTAGATCTCCTCGGAGGTTATCGCGCCTTACATTTATTTTTTTTTTATATTGCAGGATGGCACGATACAGGGGCCTTTCCTTGACGATATCGTAGTCCGACAGAATTCCTTCAACGCTGTGAACCCATGAGATGTATTGAGAAGGGCTGCCTGCAAAAACTTGCAGCTCCTTCACGCAGTCGGGAAGTCTGCCAATATCCTTTAGGTATTGCTCCGACAGTGGTGTTCGCACCGCTGCCAATACCCCCTATGGCTGCGTTCTTACGCCACCCTGTTCTACTCTTCCCAATCGCTCATCGATTCTGGCAAGATTTTGTTCTAAACTCGCGTTATTGTATTCAATTTCCCCTAGCCTAGAGTTCAGAGCAACACCGTTGCTTTCGATACCCCCAAGGCGTGTCTCAAGCCGCCTAATCTGCTCGAGGAGAGCATTGATGACCCCATTAAGTCATTAACTTTCGTGGCTAAAGCGTCCATTTCAGATTAAAAAAAAATTTAGTTTGAGATTAAAAAATATATTTTAAAATTTTAATTTGGCACACGGTGGCTCTTTAAAAATTGTTTTTATTTTTTTTGTGTTACTGGCGTTCGCGATCACCTGACAGGATAGTCCTTATAGCACAGACGATTTGTTTGTTTTTTGTTTTAGTTTTAAGGTTGTCCTTACACTTTGACAGTTTCCTGCAAAGAAAAAAAGGACTTTAGTTACATTTGTGAAACTTTTACCGTGTTCTTATGGCAACGGCGACATTTACCAAGTTGGCGTTTCACAGTACATTAGTCTTTAAATAATTATGGTTTTGGTCAGGGGAGGCTGTGTCATTCCTTTTTAGTCGTCGACAATCAGATTGAAGGCAACCTACTAAGGCACAGTTGCTCCACAACGCTCTGGACATATTGCAAATCTTTAGCGTGTTCTTATGGGTACGCTGAAAGTATCGCAAGTAACGAGTGGCCGTTTCCAGTGTGTACTGATGTGTACCCTGGAAACTCCACAAAAGGATAAGCCGGCCCAAGTGTGTTCTTATGTGTACGCTCGGGTTAACTTTTTCAGAAGGAAATTTTTGCCGTATCCTGAAGGGAGCGGCAAGTTGCATATTGCAAAAAAAAATTTTTGTGTACATGACACGGTCACAGGAGTCGTTAACCATTTTTCGGCCTTTGGTATGGTGAGGTCCGTCCTAGAATTATAGGTATACGGACTCACCCAGCCAGTGTGATTATACGTGCACTTGGAATAGCAATAGTGGGGCCGTAGGATAATTCACTTATAAAATGTTTCAATTTTCGTGTTGAATTTTATTCGCGCGCCAGAGGATCTTAGGGGTCACAGGCTCGCTTCTTTTGATATTATTCCTGTATAGCCCTTTGAGGGCTTTTAGGATTGGACGTAGTAATTTATTGCGTGTAGCATCACTTTTCACTCAACTTTTTGTTATTCACTTGTTTTTTTTTATTATTCGTTTTACCTCTCCTGGGGAGAGGAGCTTTTATACCCTGGAGGGTCCCGAAGGGAATCGCAGAGTTAAGCTATCGTTATAACCGGAGGGTCCCCTCGAAGGTTAATCTCGGTTTTGGTATTTTCGTTATTGGCTGTACAAGCCTTAAATTATCTAAGCTGAGGTCTTGCCTCTCTATATATTTTTTTATTCCTTTATCGGTAAAATTTCTATTTTTTTTTTTTAGCACTCCACTATCACTATCACTTTGTCACTAATCACTATGGACCTCACATTCAAGGAGGTCCTTTTTGAAGGACCCACTTGCCAGTGGTTCCCTGCTCGGGCGCCAGTTAAGGAGCCCAAGGACTAGGGCTCCAAAAAGTTAAAGTTGGGGGCCGCCCCGCGGCCCCATTGCAACCTGTAAAGATTCAAATAAAAATAGTCTTTAGTCTGCTTAATAATATTTACCATTTATTTCCGTTCAATGTCAAAAACAGACTGACTTTATCATTAACTCAAACTAAGCTCTAAGCTTCTACATTAATCTAAGTGATTTCATAATTGCTTACACTGCACTTCCCACGATTGGCCAAAATAATATTTTATCGCTTGCGTGGCGAATCACACGACTTGCATTTTGTCCGCATATCATATCGCTTACGCTGCAGTTCCCATGGATTGCATTTTGTCTGCTTACGCAATATGATATCGGATCAATTACCTACGTTGGCTTTGCTTGTGTTTGTTGAAGTGTGGTGTCAGCACATTCTTACAAGTAAGTGTGTCTGTCCCCTTGTTAGGTTATATTTTTTTGAAAGGAATGTTACCTTTAAAGAAACTAACGGAGATTTACTTGACTTGGTTTGGCAGCTACTTTTTTATTATTATATACTCAATTTAGAATATCCCAAAAATATTTCGCAAACGTGTGAATTTTTGATGCGTAATTCTTTAAAATTTTTTCCGTCCGAAAAATAAAACACATTAATAAATAGCAAAAATAAATACAATTATGAGAAAAATCGATGCAACTGCAAATTAAATTAAAAAAAATATCTTAATAACTCGAGAAATATTTATATAGTATTAAAAAAATTTATGAAATTAATGTATTAATTAACATATTTAAGTTTTTTATTGTAGTTTTGTTCTATGATGAATTTCATATCTAAACCGATATGCATTGAACCCAACCCCATCAGATTTTGATGAAATTATTAATATATTAATTAATTATTATGTAATAAATAAATATTTATGAAATTAATGAATTAAAAAATTAATACTATTTTATAATTTTAGTTTTCTTCTATGTAAAAAAATATCTTAATAACTAAATGAATAAACAAATGTGAATAAATAAATATTTAAGTTAAAAATTAAATTAAAAAATAATTGGCCTTTTATTTACAAAAAATTTGGCCCTTAGTGTTTAAAATAGCGCTCTTAGGGTGTAAATATAAGCAAGTGGTGAGTACAATTTTAGGCATATTGTGTCTTAAGTATTACACATTTTTTGCGTAAAATTCAACAAGAAATTTGTAAAAATAAAGATGTGTAATATTACACATATATAGTGGTTAAAGTGTTGCCTACCATTTTGGTAGTAAATTTACGATTTTCGGTTTAGAGTGTATATGATTGCTTGGGATTTGCTTACGAATCGGTTCAATACTACAAAATTACTAGTACACAATCACGTTAAGCCTTTATTTTCTATACAGCCTTTAAACAAAGGGTCTTCTACAAGCACTAGGAAGTTAGTCGACACCGTATGTAGTGTTCATATTCCCCAGAACTCTGCAGAGCTGGATAATATGGTTCACTTTTCTGAAGGATCTAGACTCAGAAAGGTGTTCTCTGGTGTTCCAAAAAGTGTCCCGGGATGCCTGCAAGGATCTGATGGGACATGGACGAATTCGGCAGAGAGCACCCTCTGCTTGCTCCTGAGTACACCCTGGCGAACTGTTTGAGGGGAAGTTCTTTACTATGGGTAAAGTTAAATGGGCTATAATGTCGTTTAAGTCCTTAAAGCACCAGGGCCGCAAGGGTTGGCTCCGGTACAACTCCAGCAAACAATCGGGCTGAGTTCTTTGTGGTTGTATAACATCTTCAAAGGAGTTTGTGCTCTTAACCATATTCCACGGGGTTGGAACGATTAAAGGGTCACCTTTCTACCCAAAGCTGGAAGTACTTGTTACGTGACCCCTAAAGATTTCATCCCGCGTTGTCTGACATCCTTCCAGCTGAAGACACTCAAGAGGTTAAGTGACTCTACATTAAGGGAGTCCTTGGAGGGAAAGTTATCGACATCTCAGCATGCGTATATGAAAGGGAAGTCCACGGAGACGGCCTTGAGTGCAATTGTCTCCCAGATCGAGAGATCCTTGGCGTGCAAGGACTTCACACAAATAGCCTTTCTCGGCATTGAGGGAGCTTTTAACAACGCTACGCCCTCCGTGATAACTGATGCTCTACTGTTGCGTTACTGTTGCGAAGAAAGGTTCATGCCGACCTGGCAGGTTCAACGGTGATCAAACACGTACGGAGAGGCACCCCCCAGGGTGGGGTACTTTCTCCACTTCTATGGGTGGCCACACTTAATGAGCTCTTGGTTCTTCTTGAGAAGGACGGATACAGCAAGGCAATCGCATAGACAGATGACCTCGCGATGTTAGTTAGCTGGAAGTTTCCGCAGACTCTATGCGATCTAAAGCCAAATATCTAGTAAGTAATTTTGGATAGGAAGCTATCCTGGAGGGAAAACGCTCAGAAGCGGGTAAGAAAATCAACGGTGGCACTGTACAGCTGTAAGGGAGCTGTTGCTCGAAGATGGGGACTATCACCGGATATAGCCCTGTGGATCTACACTGCTGTGGTTAGACCAATACTTTTTTACGGAGCATTGGTCTGGTGGACGAGCTTAGATACTAAATCAAACCTACGGGTATTCCAGGAGGTACAAAGAAGTGTTACAGCCTGCGTGGGGTGTGCTCTGCGCACCACCCCTGTGGAGTCGCTGGATACTCTTTGAATGTGTTGTCAGTAGATCTAATGGCCAAGCAATGTGCGGCCTTTTCTGCTCTACGGCTACGAGAGTTATCCGGCTGCAGAGACAATGTGGTTGGCCATGCAGCCATCCTTAAGAATTTGGATTCGCCTTCGTAGGAATATTGCGCTCCGACTGTATTTTTCGATATGATGTACGAGGTTGTTATCCCGGATAGGGATTATTGGTAGAAGGAGTCGCCGGACCTGAGCGATAGGCTGCAGATATATACCGACGGCTCCAAACTGGATAAAAAGGTGGGCAGCGGGGTTTTTGCACCACAACTAGGGTGGAATATATCCTTTAGCCTTCCCGATCATTGCAGCGTCTTTCAGGCGGAGTTGGCTGATATAAATGAGGTGGTTGATCACCTGAGAAATGCTGTCCACGGCTATAATCAAATTTGTATTTACTCTGAAAGCCAGGGTGCACTAAAAGCACTTGGATCGGTCCCATGTAAGTCCAGGACTGTAGAGAAGTGCTGCAAATCTCTTAACGATATCGCTTAGCAAACTTCCCTTAGTCTGGTATGGGTTCCTGGACACTCGGATATACCGGGCAATGAGATGGCTGACGAACTTGCAAGAGGAGGCACGTCCGTTCCGCTTTCGTCATCCTGGAAGGGATAGAGCATGCCGCTCGCTACCTACAAGCTCACTTTGAAAGGGATTTTGCTTAGGGAAGCGGATGTGAGATGGAGCAATCTCAAGCCTGAATGGGACGCTAGACGTACAAGCAGTCTCCTTCCTTTTGGAAGGGGGGACATATCTCTGGTGGTTGGACTTATAACTGGCCAAAGAGCAATCGGGAAGCATGCAAAACGGCTGGGTGCTCCCTATATTGATTGCTGCAGGAGCTGCAAAGACGAAGAGGAGATAGAAACGGTCAAGCATTTTCTGTGCGATTGTCCTGCGCTTTGGCGCAAGAGGAAGAACCTATCGCTTCCCACGGCAGCAGGTTCTTCGTACCGGAGCGACTGGGGTGTTTTTCCCGACCAGGGGCTGTCATTTCAGTGTAACCCCATTTAATTTGTTGCGTCCCTCCCACAAATTGTCATCCTCGGAGCAGCTCCTTGCAGTAGACTTCTCCGGAAAGGTATTGAACCTAACCCCGGTCCCAGGCTGTGGTTCTGCTGCATATGTCGGATTTATCTTACACGGTCAGTGTAGAGTTATCTACTTGTAACAAATGTACTTGTTATATTTTAAATTTATTCTTATATTATTTATGTTTTATAATCAAAAAATTAAAATATTTTAAGTCATCAAAAATATCTTTAAAAGAAATAAAGTTTAAAATATTTTAATCAAAATTAAATAGAAAATTAATATTTTATATATTGGCGATTCTACCAACGGACCTAAATTTATGTAAGTCTATATGTGATACAATTGCTGAATGTGGCGCTTTACGTATCGCACAGCTACTGACCAATACAATACCACAAATAGAAGAGCAGCTAAACTATCTCTGGTTTCAGCAAATGTGCATACGATTTTGCCGCAAATTCACTTGAAGAACATACCGAGGTAATTTTCCGTCTTGTTCTAGTTCTATGGTGAATTGTATACTTTTGTTGAAAGAATTTAGCGCGTCTGAACGACTCGCGACGTCAGATTGTTACAATAAAGAAAATATTAAAATAGCACACAAACCTATTAATACCTTGAAAAACTTTTTCAACAAAACAAAATCTAAAATACCCGAAATGGAAAAAAGTAACGTAGTTTATGAAATTCCATGCAAAGGAGGTAAAAACAACGAGCCTTGCCATAGTGTTTATGTAGGAACAAGCAAACAAAAATTGAAAAGTAGACTTGCCCAACACAAGTCGGATTTAAAACATTGCCATAATGTAATGAATCAAAAAACAGCACTCATGATGCACTGTAAAATGAGGGCACATACACCAAATTTTGAAGAAACAAAGATTCTCCAGCAAGAACAACATTATAGCAAACGTTTCACTCTAGAAATGTTACATATCGTCGACAAAGATACAAACATTAGGCTCAATTATAAGACAGATATAGCGAACTGCGCGCACAGCTACAAATATTTACTTTCCAACAAGACAGTACACAGCTCCACGTCAGACAGAGCAGACGTGTAAATAAATGCAATGTATGTACATATATTTTGTTCAATTTTATAATTTTTAATATGTGCAATTGTTAATGTTTTATTTTATTTTGTTTCGATTTTGTCAATAGTTACGCCCTGAAGACGGTTACCGGAAGAGTAGCCGAAATATATTGGTAGTAAAACTTAAACATATTGTGTTTTACTCAATTTGACCTGCAGCCAGCTTTAAACAAAATAAGTAATTAATTAAGAGGTCGCCAAAAATCACAATTGTAAATACATTTATCAATTATGTATACAAGAACTTTCACAACAACAAATATTCTAACCCAAAATACAAACAATAACCTCATTTTCAATTCTAAAACAACAACAAAAATATACAGAAAAAAGAAACAACTTAAAATTTTTAAAATTAAACTAATTAATTTTTTTGTTGGTTTTTTGGCCTTTAGTTTGTAAAAATGTTTGTAAATTGTCGAGCTCGAGGCCATACAATATTAAATAACAAACAAAGAAAACTGTTTATTTGTATATGTTATATATTGTCGTTTTTTATTTATCGATATTTCGACTTCAATTAGAAGTCATCTTCAGGACTAGAAATACAAAAATACAAGTATTATAATAAAAAACATAAAAGTACATGTATACATTTGACTTACATCGTTGGATGTACCAGATCGACTAATTTAAAATTTGATATGAAAAAAACGAAAATAAACATAAAAAGTAAACAAATAAAGAACCGTAATTATAAACAAAATTCTTAACTAACAACAATATAGCATAAAAAGTTAAACTGTGAGCGACACCCATAGCATAAGTATGTATTAAATTCCCACCAGGTAAATGTTGTTGTATAACACTCTCAGCATTAATTTTTGCAATTTTGCTTTACCAATTGTCTGTATGCGTGAGCGCATTGCTCTGTGTCTGACTTAAAATTCATTCTTTTATCGTTGGGTGTGCTGATTATGTGAAGCATCTCCAAAATATAGCGTTTCGTATAATGTTCTTCTTGTTGTAGAATTTCTACCTCATCGAAATCCGGAGAGTGTCCAGTTGTTTTCCAATGCTGAGTGAGGGCCGTTTTGTTATCATTAGTGTGGTCCCTATTTTTTATGTTTGATTTGTGAGCGGAAATCCTTGCGGCCCTCACTCAGCATTGCAAAACAACTGGACACTCTCCGGATTTCGATGAGGTAGAAATTCTACAACAAGAAAAACATTATACGAAACGCTATATTTTGGAGATGCTTCACATAATCAGCACACCCAACGATAAAAGAATGAATTTTAAGTCAGACACAGACCAATGCGCTCACGCATACAGACAATTGGTAAAGCAAAATTGCAAAAATTAATGCTGAGAGTGTTATACAACAACATTTACCTGGTGGGAATATAATACATACTTATGCTATGGGTGTCGCTCACAGTTTAACTTTTTATGGTATATTGTTGTTAGTTAAGAATTTTGTTTATAATTACGGTTCTTTATTTGTTTACTTGTTATGTTTATTTTCGTTTTTGTCATATCAAATTTTAAATTAGTCGATCTGGTACATCCAACGATGTAAGTCAAATGTATACATGTACTTTTATGTTTTTTATTATAATACTTGTATTTTTGTATTTCTAGTCCTGAAGATGACTTCTAATTGAAGTCGAAATATCGATAAATAAAAAACGACAATATATAACATATACAAATAAACAGTTTTCTTTGTTTGTTATTTAATATTGTATGGCCTCGAGCTCGACAATTTACAAACATTAAACTAATTACTAGAATCAATTTTTAAAATCACAAGAGATTCCTTACACTAATATTTATTGACATATTTTCCAAAATATCAATTCTTTCATATTGAAATTAAAATCATATTTAAAACTCAATATTAAAATCATTAACATGACACGAATGAATAACAATTTCATATCACCCTCAAACAAATAAAGGAATCAAGTTTTCATTCCATATCAACAACTTGGACATACATTATGCAGACTACCATTTTATATTGAACATATATTCTGCATAATACAAGTTTTTTTTTTTTTGAATGATTGTGCACACAAAGTTGCCATCTACTATCATTCAACCTCATTCTAAGTTCTTCAAACGTATCATTATAATTGACAATATTTCACAAACAGCTATTAAGATATTTTAAACCTTTAACAATATAGCAATAACAAAACCAAATCTTAGTATACATATAAATAAATAATAACAACACTTACCAAAAATTTAAAAAATAAAATGAGCTATTAAGTGCATTGAGTACTTACATCAATACCAACGTAAACTTAACACAATTATATAAACACTTTCTGACAATTAAAAACAAAAAAATTACAATATATTTACAACACAAAATTCAAACATTTTTCAAACTACAACACAAAATTCTTACAGTAATCAATATACACTGTAAATTAGCACTAAAAAAAATAAAACCGTTTAATAAATTCACTGGAGGGGGAGTATATGTAGAGTTATCTACTTGTAACAAATATATTTGTTATATTTTAAATTTATTCTTATATTATTTATTTTTTATAATCAAAAAATGAAAATATTTTAAGTCATCAAAAATAAAAAAAATAAATGTAAGGCGCGATAACCTCCAAAGAGATCTACGGCCGAGCTTCTCTTCCAATTTGCGTCGTGCTCCTCTTGATTTTCCCTACAAATTGGCCGGACGGGACCTACATGTTTTATGCCGACTCCGAACGGCATCTGCAAGGCGGATGAGTTTTCACTGAGAGCTTTTCATGGCAGAAATACACCCGGAGCGCTTGCCAAACACTGCCGAGGGGTGACCCCGCTTAGAAAAATTTTCTTCTAATTGAAAAACATTATTTCTAAAATTTTGATGTTGCTTTGCCCGGGGTGCAAACCCAGGGCATACGGTGTGGTAGGCGGAGTACGCTACCATCACACCACGGTGGCCGCCTCATCAAAAATATCTTTAAAAAAAAAATAAAGTTTAAAATATATTAATCAAAATTAAATAGAAAATTATTATTTTCTATAGTCAGTGTGTCACGTGTAAAAGATGGTTGCATCGTTCGGGCGTTCTGGGTTAGAACCCAACGTTCGTCGCACCCGAAATTTCTATAAAACCTTTGTGGCTCCCTGCTGTTCACGTGCAAGGACGTTCCGCAGCTCACTCTTAAACGTACCTCCGCCACCTTCTAGCAGCGACGCTGCTCCGCAGTCCACATCAACCGTCCGCTGTTGCTGGCGCCAAACGGCGCTTCCACCTAACGCGGCCGCTACAACCCATCACTCCAATCTACGTAGCATGGATAGTACCAATGCCGAGCACCAGCTTTTACCCCCGTCCCTCCCCTCTCTTTCCGACACTACTCGCGTAGAAGGAGTCATCAACTCCTTTTCCCTCACACCGTGTGTTTCGTATGCCAGCTAAGAATATTTACGATCGCGGCATCGGTCGAATGCAGTTCATGCCTTGGCCCATGCCACCTTCATAGATGGGCTTACAAACGGAAATCGTCCGACCGGCACATTCGTTGCAGCTTGCTGCCAAAACACTAGTACCAATTCATTGACACGAGGTGCACCAGCAGCAATCGGACAGCACAGTCGACAAAGCCTATATCCTTCAATGCGCCTTCATCCATCTCTGAGTACCAGAGTGACGACTGCCCCACATTGCTCTTCAGAATTCTGCAACTTAATTGTAACGGATTAACCGGAAATATCGCAGAGATAGTTGACTACATGAATACAAATAATATCCTTATAGCCGCAATTCGAGAAACACAGCTAACTGCCAGAACGGATCTCCGGATTTGCGATGGCTACAACATTTATAGGAAAGATTGCACAAGATGGTGGCCTTGCCTTTATCACGATTCACACCGTGCAATATAGTAATCGGACAGCACACTCGACAAAGCCTATATCCTTCAAGGCGCCTTCATCCATCTCTGACTCCCAGAGTGAGTTGGCGATTTCAACGCTCACCACGATCTCTGGCATTCCAGCTTGTCAGTCGACAGCAGAGGCAGGCAGCTAGCAGAGCAAATATACAATACGACTTTCTGCACCATAAATGGCGGCGACTCCACCAGAATTGCAGGTAATTGCCACAGCTCACCTGTCATCTCAATCATCAGCGCAGGGCTCAGAAATTGCGTTGAATGGCAACCGATCCTTACTTTAGCTTCCTGATCATCTGCCCATACTCCTTTCAATTGAGCGACCTGCCAATTTTATCACCTCTGCGCACTTTCATTAATTTAAAAAAAGCCAATTGGGAAGATTACACAACATTTGCAAAGAAATCGTTTGCTGCTCTTCCCGTTCCGACCGATGTCCGGCAGGGCGAGCGTGCGAAGCGGCAAATTTAGCAAGAGAACGTGACCTTACGAGACACCTCAACCCTAGATACCCCCTTATTAGGAGTCTTAATTTGGATATCATGCGGCTGGTAAATGAACACAAACGTATCAAATGGGAGGAGCATCAAATCCTTGTCTAATCCTACTAAACACAATGATAAAGTATCTACAGCCTTCGGTGATAAAACTTTATCTGATTCGAAGAAATGCGCGAGTGGCTTTTGCCGACAATTTATAACGCATTCTTCTGTAGACAAAGCCAGACGTCGTGCTAACAGACGAGCCCATAAAATAAACACGACGTTCCACCCATTACCATCACCCCCACAGAGGTTTAAGCAGCCATCCGTAAGGCCAGGCCCTCCAAGTCGATAGACCCCGACGGAATAGACATGCCAATGCTTAAACACCTTGGCGATGAGGGAATAAAATACCTAACACATGCCTTCAACCTGTCACTGGAATCCTTCGTCATTCCCGAAAAATGGAAAATGGCAAGGAAAATGGCTGACAAACCAGCTAACGAAGGCGTATTATCAACCGACATCACTCCTTTCGTCAGTAGCTAAGACATTGGAAACCGTTTTGCTTCGTCATTTCACGGCAAATCTTGGCCTAGCCACGCACCAACATGGCTTCCGTAGAATGCACAGCACCACCACCGCGCTCAATGCCATTAACACTCAGATTAATTACGGATCAAATCAGCAAAAACCCCATCATAGGACGGTACTCGTGGCACTTGACCTGTCAAAAGCTTTTGACACCGTCAACCACGGCACGCTACTCCAAGACAAAGAAGGCTCACACCTTCCTGCTTGTGTAAAAAGATGGACCGCTAATTATCTGAGTGGTCGGCAGGTGTCGGTTGAATTTAGGAACGAAATTTCTAAACCTAGAAAAATTAAACAGGGTGTTCCAGAGGGTGGTATCCTATCGCAGCTTCTGTTTAATTTTTACATATCAAAACTCCCTTTCCCACTAGAAGCAGTCACAATCATTTCCTATGCTGACGACTGCACAATTATGGCTACAGGACCTGGCCCTTCAGTTCATGAATTAGTTTCTAAAATAAACAGCTATCTCCCCGATCTTTCCGGTTTCTTCACCTCGCGCAACTTGGCATTATCACCGACGACGTGTTTACGACGTGGACGGAACAGATGTCGCAAATATTTGAGGTACGCGTCGATGGTGTCACACTACCCACTGTGAGTCACCCAAAGATTTTAGAGGTAACGTTCGATAATACTTTAACCTTCAAGGCTCATACCACCGAGATTGTTTCTAAAGTACAAAGTCGCAACAAAATCCTCAAGTCGCTTGCATTATAATGATAATGAAAAGATAAAGAAACGTTGCTAACCACTTACAAAGCAATTGGCCGCCCGCTCATGAGCTACGCGTCACCAGTCTGGTCACCTGGTCCTAAAAATACACACTGGAAAAGGCTGCAGACTTGTCAAAATGCTGCAATCAGAACGGCCACCGGATGTCTCCTTATGACTCCCGAACACCATGTACATAGTGAGGTTAAAGAGCTCAATATTAAAGACCACAATGAAATGCTGAACAAACAGTTCTTGCTTAATTGTCACAAACTATGACATCCTAACAAACAACTGCTTGATTTAGCACCGCCTCCACGGTGATTAAGGGAATATCTCCTAAAGCACTATGACGAGATCCGGCACCTGCCAACACATCCGTCTGATCCAGGCAAGCATAAGCAGACCCTTAGCCAAATCCACACATAATCGGTAAACGCCTTTGTCAGGACGCGCCCGGTGAACCCCGTTATTAATATGCAATATCCCACCCTTGCAGAAGAATAAAGCACACTACCTAGGGAAACACGAGTCACTCTGGCCCAAATTCGTTCTGGATACTGTAACAGGTTAAACTCTTACTTGCCCAGAATCAACCGCGACATACGTAATGTATGTCCTGCATGTG
This sequence comes from Eurosta solidaginis, assembly GCF_040869045.1. Taxonomy (NCBI): domain Eukaryota; kingdom Metazoa; phylum Arthropoda; class Insecta; order Diptera; family Tephritidae; genus Eurosta; species Eurosta solidaginis. Next base: position 158,305,133 of record NC_090319.1, read on the forward strand.
ATGTCAAATGACAGCAACCATCTTTTCAATTGTAATGTGGAACCTACGCCTCTAACACCCATCTCCCTATGGTCCACCCCTGTTGAAACGGCCAGTTTCCTTGGTCTCCCGTTAGAGGATTTTGATGACAATTTGTGTGGTCGTGCCCATTGAGTGGGGCGAAGCAATGTTAATACAACAATAACAGGAAGAAATCTCTGCGATCTCCCTTCTTTGACGATCTTTGTGATCTGGCTAAGTTGGAACCTAAGAAATTCCTGATATTTGCTGAATCGACCCGTTGGTTTGAGTAGGAGAAAGATCCACGTATTACAATGGGACCATTTTGGGCCTAAGTGCACTGGTTCTCGCACCGGTGGCCACTCTAACCTAACCTAACCTAGTCGACATCGTTCTTAAGAACCTCCGTGCATTAAATACGCTTGGGGACCCAACAGACCAGTGGGATACATTACATATTGTTACGAATATTAGCAAAACTAAGGGGTGCTGTTATCTCTAAGCCGATGCTAAGCAGTGACGTGAATTCACATCCATAGATCAATCATTATGTATCTACATAAACGAAACAATAATTGCGTCTACACATATGTACCACGTACGTATACGAGCAGAGGAGAAACAATGCACAAACACATGCATATATCTTATCTGAATTGCTCACAAGAGAGGGAAATAATTTGTGCAAGTATTACTCAAATGATAAGTTATAAACGTAGTTGTGGCTGGCGATTTTGTAGCTGAAACTAACTAGTAAGTTCTGGAATGGAAAAGCCTGGAAGTATGCAATGAGAAATCAAAAAGTATAAAAGGCGTGACAGTAGAGGCGAAGAGGGAGTTTCATTTGAGCTATCAATCAGTTTGGTTGTTAAGCGAGCTAGTTGCAAAGTATAAGTGTTTTTGTGAAGTACTTTAATAAAGGCCATTTTTCCATTATTCAGCATTAGAGTTATTTATTCAACAGTTTAGTGATTCGAACTTAGCAGAAGGGCAAAATAAGAGGATTTGCAAGTAAATTCGTTACAATATATATATATAATCGTTACGAACAAACATCAGTTTCGCAGAGAATCGGGCAAGGCTATAAAGTTGAAGCAGCTTATAAACTTTTTGAATGATAAATCCGACACTTTAGATATGATGAAAGTGCACCAAACCTCAGCTTTTCAAAACAATAATAAGTCAATTCGTGAACCCAACAAAAGTCAATCTAAAACAAAGCTACATAGCTCCGTATCGACTGAAAGTAATATGAGTTCGAAGCAAAATGGATTGCGTGTATGCCCTTTATACGCTAATAATCATTTACTATTGTTATGATATAATGTTTAGTTTTAAGTACTTTAAAATACACCTCTGTACATGGATATGCAATTGGAAAGAACTTTAATAAAACAGTCATAAACCCGAAGTCAAGTGAACCACTCAATTATACTACATGGTATCAGGTGAAAAGTGAAAAAATTAAAAATGACTGAAAATAAAATGAAGGAAAATCAACTTATCTCAATGGCAGCAAATTTGCCACCATTAAACACTAAAGCCATGAATTTGTCGCTAGAGTGGAAAAATTGGAGCAATCAATTCAAAGTCTTCCTCTTGGCAGCAAATTTAGAAGAACAGTCCGACAGACGAAAAGTTGCAATTTTGCTACACCACCTTGGCACAGAAAGCTTTGAAATTTTTAATTCATTCAATGTTGATATAGAGAGCGTAAAATACAAAGACCTGTGGCAATTGTTTCATAATTACTTTATGCCGAAAACCAACGTAGCAATTGAACGTCATAATTTCTTTATCAAACGGCAAACAGCTAATGAGTCTTTAAGTCAGTATGCCACAGCTTTGCACAATTTAAGCGTGACATGTGAGTTTGGTAATTTGCGGGAGGGCCTTGTAAAAGATATTTTTATTTGCGGATTATCACCAAACTACAAAAAGATTAAGGAGCGCCTTTTGAGTGAAGGTGAAATCAAATGGCAAAAAGCTTTCGAAATTGCCAGAAGCATGGAAATAGCGCGGGAAAATGCAGAAGCAACCCAAACAACAACAACAACAACTTCTAGTGACGAAATGATAGCAGCAATAAAAAGCCGAAGGCAGCAATTCAAAAAGCCGGCAGAGACGTCGCAGCAGCAAAATAAGCAAACATCACGTAACCGGTGCAAAAAATGCGGTCAAATTCATCGTTTCAAATGTCCAGCAGAGGGTATGACGTGTCATCTATGCAAGAAGCCAAATCATTTTGCGAAAATGTGCAACAAGAACAAACACATAGAACAAAAAGAAAAGAAAAAATTCATAAAAACTGTCAAAGAAGAACGAAGTGGGTATGATGAAAATGAACTCAGCAATGATCTGTTCATTGGGCTACTGCAGAAAACAAAACAGAAGGAGTAATAAAGGAATGGAACGTAAATGTGGATGTAAATGGCCACAAAATCAACTGTCAAGTTGACACGGGCTCGCAGGCAAATCTGATGTCGGTAAAAATACTTAAAATGTTGAATATAATTAAGATTAACAAGTAAGAACGGGACTGTCTTCGGCTGTGCCGAAGACTTCATACCTTTCATGAATGGGGCTGAACAATAATCTTATCCCGTTCGTAATCTCCGAATAATCGGATGTATAAGATAAGAAATATATAGTGAACAGATCTACATACCTTAACGATTTTTAAGATAAATATAAAATAAAAAACAGGTAGGTACTTAGTGTGAGGATGCAAAGTTTCAGGTTTTTTGTGGTCTGCGTGTAAAAACTATGACTACGAATCACGTATTTCAAAAATATATGACGAAAACGTAACTATTTGATGAAATTTGATGAATTTTGAAGATTCTAGCCGTAAAAAAGGGGTCAAAATGACAGTTTATATGAAGTATATAATATATATACGACCGATCTCTATAATTTTTTCAGACAACAATATATGCTATATACGTAAGCATTTTGTGAAATTTGAAGCTTCTAACTGTTAAAACGGGGCAGAAATTGCGCAAAGTTTCTTATCTGAACAATCGGTTGTATGAGATATATACTATGTGTACCACCGATCTCAATGATTTTTTCAGACATCAATATATGCTATACACGTAAGCAGTTGGTGAAATTTGAAGCTTCTAGCTGTTAAAATGGGGCCGAAATCGTAAAAAAAATATATATATACTATATATATACTATATATACCATCATATATATATTATATATATCACCGATCTGATTTTTTGACACAACAATACATACTATATACGTAAGCAATCGGTGAAATTTGAAGCTTATAACTGTTAAAATGGGGAAGAAATTGCGCAAAGTTTCTTATCTGAACAATCGGTTGTATGGGATATATACTATATATACCACCGGTATCTATGATTTTCTCAGACAACAATATATGCTATACACGTAAGCATTTGGTGAAATTTGAACATATCTAAACGATTTTTAAGATAAATATAAAATAAACAAGTAAGGAAGGTTAAGTTCGGGTGTAGCCGAACATTACATACTCAGTTGAGAGCTATGGTGACAACATAAGGGAAAATAACCATGTAGGAAAATGAACCGAGGGAAACCCTGGAATGTGTTTGTATGACATGTGTATCAAATGAAAGGCATTAAAGAGTATTTTATGAGGGAGTGGGCCATAGTTCTATAGATGGACGCCTTTTCGAGATATCGCCGTAAAGATGGACCAGGGGTGACTCTAGAATGCGTTTGTACGATATGGGTATCAAATGAAAGGTGTTAATGAGCATTTTAAAAGGGAGTAATCCTTAGTTCCATAGGTGGACGCCGTTTCGAGATATCGCCATAAAGGTGGACCAGGGGTGACCCTAGAATTTGTTTGCACAATATGGGCATCAAACGAAAGGTGTTAACGAGTATTTTAAAAGGGAGTGGGCCTTAGTTCTATAGGTGGACGCCGTTTCGAGATATCGCCATAAAGGTGGGCCAGGGGTGACTCTAGAATTCGTTTGTGCAATATGGGTATCAAACGAAAGGAGTTAATGAGTATTTTAAGAGGGAGTGGGCCTTAGTTCTATAGGTGGATGCATTTTCGAGGTATCGCAATAAAGGTGGACCAGAGGTGACTCTAGACTTTGTTTGTACGATATGGGTATCAAATGAAAGGTGTTAATGAGTATTTTTAAAAGGGAGTGGGCCTTCGTTTTATAGGTGTTCGCCTTTTCGAGATATCGCCATAAAGGTGGACCAGGGGTGACTTTAGAATTTGTTTGTATGATATGGGTATCAAATGAAAGGTGTTAATGATTATTTTAAAAGGGCGTGGGGCTTAGTTCTATAGGTGGACCCCTTTTCGAGATATCGCCATAAAGGTGGACCAGGGGTGACTCTAGAATTCGTTTGTGCAATATGGGTATCAAACGAAAGGAGTTAATGAGTATTTTAAGAGGGAGTGGGCCTTTCTGGACCAGGGGTGACTCTAGACTTTGTTTGTACGATATGGGTATCAAATGAAAATGAGTATTTTTAAAAGGGAGTGGGCCTTCGTTCTATAGGTGTTCGCCTTTTCGAAATATCGCCATAAAGTTGGACCAGGGGTGACTCTAGAATGAGTTTGTACGATATGGGTATCAAATTAAAGGTATTAATGAGAGTTTTAAAAGGGAGTGGTGGTAGTTGTATATGTGAAGGCGTTTTCCAGATATCGACCAATTTGTGGACCAGGGTGACCCAGAACATCATCTGTTGGATACCGCTAATTTATTTATATATGTAATACCTGCCAAGATTTTAAGGGTTTTTTATTTCGCCCTGCAGAACTTTTTCATTTTCTTCTACTTAATATGGTAGATGTCACAACCATTTTATAAAGTTTTTTCTAAAGTTATATTTCGCGTCAATAAAACAATCCAATTACCTTACCATATTTCATCCCTTTTTTCGTATTTGGTATAGAATTATGGCATTTTTTTCATTTTTCGTAATTTTCGATATCGAAAAAGTGGGCGTGGTCATAGTCGGATTTCGTTCATTTTTCATACCAAGATAAAGTGAGTTCAGATAAGTACGGGAACTGAGTTTAGTAAAGATATATCGATTTTTGCTCAAGTTATCGTGTTAACGGCCATGCGGAAGGACAGACGGACGACTGTGTATAAAAACTGGGCGTGACATCAACCGATTTCGCCCATTTTCACAGAAAACAGTTAACGCCATAAAATCTATGCCCCTACCAAATTTCAAAAGGATTGGTTAATTTTTGTTCGACTTATGGCGTTAAAAGTATCCTAGACAAATTAAATGAAAAAGGGCGGAGCCACGCCCATTTTTAAATTTTCTTTTATTTTTGTATTTTGTTGCACCATATCATTACTGGAGTTGAATCTTGACATAATTTACTTATATACTGTAAAGATATTAAATTTTTTGTTAAAATTTTACTTTAAAAAAATTTTTTTTTAAAAGTGGGCGTGGTCCTTCTCCGATTTTGCTAATTTTTATTATGCGTACATATAGTAATAAGAGTAACGTTCCTGCCAAATTTCATCATGATATGATGCATTTTAGAGGTATCGCAATAAAGGTGGACCAGGGGTGACTCTAGACTTTGTTTGTACGATATGGGTATCAAATGAAAGGTGTTAATGAGTATTTTTAAAAGGGAGTGGGCCTTCGTTTTATAGGTGTTCGCCTTTTCGAGATATCGCCATAAAGGTGGACCGGGGGTGACTTTAGAATTTGTTTGTATGATATGGGTATCAAATGAAAGGTGTTAATGATTATTTTAAAAGGGTGTGGGGCTTAGTTCTATAGGTGGACCCCTTTTCGAGATATCGCCATAAAGGTGGACCAGGGGTGACTCTAGAATTCGTTTGTGCAATATGGGTATCAAACGAAAGGAGTTAATGAGTATTTTAAGAGGGAGTGGGCCTTTCTGGACCAGGGGTGACTCTAGACTTCGTTTGTACGATATGGGTATCAAATGAAAATGAGTATTTTTAAAAGGGAGTGGGCCTTCGTTCTATAGGTGTTCGCCTTTTCGAAATATCGCCATAAAGTTGGACCAGGGGTGACTCTAGAATGAGTTTGTACGATATGGGTATCAAATTAAAGGTATTAATGAGAGTTTTAAAAGGGAGTGGTGGTAGTTGTATATGTGAAGGCGTTTTCCAGATATCGACCAATTTGTGGACCAGGGTGACCCAGAACATCATCTGTTGGATACCGCTAATTTATTTATATATGTAATACCTGCCAAGATTTTAAGGGTTTTTTATTTCGCCCTGCAGAACTTTTTCATTTTCTTCTACTTAATATGGTAGATGTCACAACCATTTTATAAAGTTTTTTCTAAAGTTATATTTCGCGTCAATAAAACAATCCAATTACCTTACCATATTTCATCCCTTTTTTCGTATTTGGTATAGAATTATGGCATTTTTTTCATTTTTCGTAATTTTCGATATCGAAAAAGTGGGCGTGGTCATAGTCGGATTTCGTTCATTTTTCATACCAAGATAAAGTGAGTTCAGATAAGTACGTGAACTGAGTTTAGTAAAGATATATCGATTTTTGCTCAAGTTATCGTGTTAACGGCCATGCGGAAGGACAGACGGACGACTGTGTATAAAAACTGGGCGTGACATCAACCGATTTCGCCCATTTTCACAGAAAACAGTTAACGCCATAAAATCTATGCCCCTACCAAATTTCAAAAGGATTGGTTAATTTTTGTTCGACTTATGGCGTTAAAAGTATCCTAGACAAATTAAATGAAAAAGGGCGGAGCCACGCCCATTTTTAAATTTTCTTTTATTAAATTTTCTTGTATTTTGTTGCACCATATCATTACTGGAGTTGAATCTTGACATAATTTACTTATATACTGTAAAGATATTAAATTTTTTGTTAAAATTATACTTTAAAAAAATTTTTTTTTAAAAGTGGGCGTGGTCCTTCTCCGATTTTGCTAATTTTTATTATGCGTACATATAGTAATAAGAGTAACGTTCCTGCCAAATTTCATCATGATATCTTCAACGAATGCCAAATTACAGCTTGCAAAAGTTTTAAATTACCTTCTTTTAAAAGTGGGCGGTGCCACGCCCATTGTCCAAAATTTTACTAATTTTCTATTTTGCGTCATAAGTTCAACTTATCTACCAAGTTTCGTCGCTTTATCGGTCTTTTGTAATGAATTATCGCACTTTTTCGGTTTTTCGAAATTTTCGATATCGAAAAAGTGGGCGTGGTTATAGTCCGATATCGTTCATTTTAAATAGCGATCTGAGATGAGTGCTCAGGAACCTACATACCAAATTTCAAGATACCTGAAAATTTACTCAAGTTATCGTGTTAACGGACGGACGGACGGACGGACGGACGGACGGACGGACGGACGGACATGGCTCAATCAAATTTTTTTTCGATCCTGATTATTTTGATATATGGAAGTCTATATCTATCTCGATTCCTTTATATATGTACAACCAACCGTTATCCAATCAAACTTAATATACTCTGTGAGCTCTGCTCAACTGAGTATAAAAATAGGTAGGTAATCTGTGTGAGGATGCAATGCTTCACGTTTTTTGTGGTCTGCATGTAAAAACTATGGCTACGAATCACGTATTTCAAAAATATATGACGTAAACGTAACTATTTGATGAAATTTGATGAATCTTGAAGCTTCTAGCCGTAAAAAAGTGGTCAATATGACAGTTTATATGAAGTATATAATATATATACCACCGATCTCTATGATTTTTTCAGACAACAATATATGCTATATACGAAAGCATTTTGTGAAAGTTGAAGCTTCTAACTGTTAAAACGGGGCAGAAATTGCGCAAAGTTTCTTATTTGAACAATCGGTTGTATGAGATATATACTATGTATACCACCGATCTCAATGATTTTTTCAGACATCAATATATGCTATACACGTAAGCAGTTGGTGAAATTTGAAGCTTCTAGCTGTTAAAATGGGGTAGGAATTGCGAAAAGTTTCTTATCTGAACAATCGGTTGTATGAGATATATACTATATATACAACCGATCTCTATGATTTTTTCAGACAACAATATATGCTATATACGTAAGCAATCAGTGAAATTTGAAACTTATAGCTGTTAAAATGGGGTAGAAATTGCGAAAAGTTTCTTATCTGAACAATCGGTTGTATGAGATATATACTATATATACAACCGATCTCTATGATTCTTTCAGACAAAAATATATGCTATATACGTAAGCAATCGGTGAAATTTGAAGCTTATAGCTGTTAAAATGGGGTAGAAATTGCGAAAAGTTTCTTATCTGAACAATCGGTTGTATGAGATATATACTATATATACAACCGATCTCTATGATTTTTTCAGACAACAATATATGCTATATAAGTAAATATTCGGTGAAATTTGAAGCTTCTAGCTGTTAAAATGGGGCTAAAATTTGCGAAAATATATATATATATATACTATATATATGTACTATATATACCACCATATATATACTATATATACCACCGATCTTTATGATTTTTTCAGACAACAATATATGCTATATACGTAAGCATTCGCTGAAATTTGAAGCCACTAGCTCTTAAAATAGGGCAGTAATTACGATTTTGGTGGGTCTATCTATTTTCCTTTAAGGACTTACAATTTTCGTTTCCGTGACGAAATTAATTCATGAGAGGTATACAAATAGGTAGGTAATCTGTGTGAGGATGCAAAGCTTCACGTTTTTTGTGGTCTGCATGTAAAAACTATGACTACGAATCACGTATTTCAAAAATATATGACGTAAACGTAACTATTTGATGAAATTTGGTGAATTTTGAAGCTTCTAGCCGTAAAAAAGGGGCAAAAATGACAGTTTGTATGAAGTGTATAATATATATACCACCGATCTCTATAATTTTTTCAGACAACAATATATGCTATATCCGTAAGCATTTTGTGAAATTTGAAGCTTCTAGCTGTTAAAACGGGGCAGAAATTGCGCAAAGTTTCTTATCTGAACAATCGGTTGTATGAGATATATACTATATATACCACCGATCTCTATGATTTTTTCAGACAACAATATATGCTATATACGTAAGCATTTGGTGAAATTTGAAGCTTCTAGCTGTTAAAATGGGGTAGAAATTGCGAAAAGTTTCTTATCTGAACAATCGGTTGTATGAGATATATACTATATATACAACCGATCTCTATGATTCTTTAAGACAACAATATATGCTATATACGTAAGCAATCGGTGAAATTTGAAGCTTATAGCTGTTAAAATGGGGTAGAAATTGCGAAAAGTTTCTTATCTGAACAATCGGTTGTATGAGATATATACTATATATACAACCGATCTCTATGATTTTTTCAGACAACAATATATGCTATATACGTAAGTATTCGGTGAAATTTGAAGCTTCTAACTGTTAAAATGGGGCTAAAATTTGCCAAAAATATATATATATATATACTATATATACCACCATATATATACTATATATACCACCATATATATACTATATATACCACCGATCTTTATGATTTTTTCAGACAACAATATATGCTATATACCTAAGCATTCGTTGAAATTTGAAGCCTCTAGCTCTTAAAATGGGGCAGTAATTACGAAAAGTTCCTTATCTGAACAATCGGTTGTGGGGGATATATACTATATATACGACCGATCTCATCAATTTTTTCAGGCAACAATATGTGCAATATACGAAAGTATATGGTGAAGTTTGAAGCTTCAATCTGTTAAATTGGGTAAGATATTACAAAAATCCTCTTTTTCTGAAAAATCGGTTGTATGGAGGATATATGCTATAGTGGTCCGATCCGGTCGGTTCCGACAAATGTCTAATCGGACACCCAAATACACCCGCTCACCAAATTTTATCAAGATATCTCAAAAATTGAGGGACTAGTTTGCATACAAACAGACATACGGACAGACCGACAGACGGACATGGCTAAATCAACTCAGCTCTTCAACCTGATTATTTCGGTATACTGGTGGGTCTATCTATTTTCCTTTAAGGACTTACAATTTTCGGTTTCGTGACGAAATTAATATACCATTTCATTTTCATGGAAGGTATAAAAACAGGTAGGTACTTTGTGTGAGGATGCAAAGTTTCAGGTTTTTTGTGGTCTGCGTGTAAAAACTATGACTACGAATCACGTATTTCAAAAATATATGACGAAAACGTAACTATTTGATGAAATTTGATGAATTTTGAAGATTCTAGCCGTAAAAAAGGGGTCAAAATGACAGTTTATATGAAGTATATAATATATATACGACCGATCTCTATGATTTTTTCAGACAACAATATATGCTATATACGTAAGCATTTTGTGAAATTTGAAGCTTCTAACTGTTAAAACGGGGCAGAAATTGCGCAAAGTTTCTTATCTGAACAATCGGTTGTATGAGATATATACTATGTGTACCACCGATCTCAATGATTTTTTCAGACATCAATATATGCTATACACGTAAGCAGTTGGTGAAATTTGAAGCTTCTAGCTGTTAAAATGGGGCCGAATTCGTAAAAAAAATATATATATACTATATATACCATCATATATATATTATATATATCACCGATCTGATTTTTTGACACAACAATACATACTATATACGTAAGCAATCGGTGAAATTTGAAGCTTATAACTGTTAAAATGGGGAAGAAATTGCGCAAAGTTTCTTATCTGAACAATCGGTTGTATGGGATATATACTATATATACCACCGGTATCTATGATTTTCTCAGACAACAATATATGCTATACACGTAAGCATTTGGTGAAATTTGAACATATCTAAACGATTTTTAAGATAAATATAAAATAAACAAGTAAGGAAGGTTAAGTTCGGGTGTAACCGAACATTACATACTCAGTTGAGAGCTATGGTGACAACATAAGGGAAAATAACCATGTAGGAAAATGAACCGAGGGAAACCCTGGAATGTGTTTGTATGACATGTGTATCAAATGAAAGGCATTAAAGAGTATTTTATGAGGGAGTGGGCCATAGTTCTATAGGTGGACGCCATTTAGGGATATAGCCATAAAGGTGGATCAGGGTTGACTCTAGAATGCGTTTGTACGATATGGGTATCAAATGAAAGGTATTAATGAGTATTTTAAAAGGGCGTGGACCTAAGTTCTATAGATGGACGCCTTTTCGAGATATCGCCGTAAAGATGGACCAGGGGTGACTCTAGAATGCGTTTGTACGATATGGGTATCAAATGAAATGTGTTAATGAGCATTTTAAAAGGGAGTAATCCTTAGTTCCATAGGTGGACGCCGTTTCGAGATATCGCCATAAAGGTGGACCAGGGGTGACCTTAGAATTTGTTTGCACAATATGGGCATCAAACGAAAGGTGTTAACGAGTATTTTAAAAGGGAGTGGGCCTTAGTTCTATAGGTGGACGCCGTTTCGAGATATCGCCATAAAGGTGGGCCAGGGGTGACTCTAGAATTCGTTTGTGCAATATGGGTATCAAACGAAAGGAGTTAATGAGTATTTTAAGAGAGAGTGGGCCTTAGTTCTATAGGTGGATGCATTTTCGAGGTATCGCAATAAAGGTGGACCAGGGGTGACTCTAGACTTTGTTTGTACGATATGGGTATCAAATGAAAGGTGTTAATGAGTATTTTTAAAAGGGAGTGGGCCTTCGTTTTATAGGTGTTCGCCTTTTCGAGATATCGCCATAAAGGTGGACCAGGGGTGACTTTAGAATTTGTTTGTATGATATGGGTATCAAATGAAAGGTGTTAATGATTATTTTAAAAGGGCGTGGGGCTTAGTTCTATAGGTGGACCCCTTTTCGAGATATCGCCATAAAGGTGGACCAGGGGTGACTCTAGAATTCGTTTGTGCAATATGGGTATCAAACGAAAGGAGTTAATGAGTATTTTAAGAGGGAGTGGGCCTTTCTGGACCAGGGGTGACTCTAGACTTTGTTTGTACGATATGGGTATCAAATGAAAATGAGTATTTTTAAAAGGGAGTGGGCCTTCGTTCTATAGGTGTTCGCCTTTTCGAAATATCGCCATAAAGTTGGACCAGGGGTGACTCTAGAATGAGTTTGTACGATATGGGTATCAAATTAAAGGTATTAATGAGAGTTTTCAAAGGGAGTGGTGGTAGTTGTATATGTGAAGGCGTTTTCCAGATATCGACCAATTTGTAGACCAGGGTGACCCAGAACATCATCTGTTGGATACCGCTAATTTATTTATATATGTAATACCTGCCAAGATTTTAAGGGTTTTTTATTTCGCCCTGCAGAACTTTTTCATTTTCTTCTACTTAATATGGTAGGTGTCACAACCATTTTATAAAGTTTTTTCTAAAGTTATATTTCGCGTCAATAAAACAATCCAATTACCTTACCATATTTCATCCCTTTTTTCGTATTTGGTATAGAATTATGGCATTTTTTTAATTTTTCGTAATTTTCGATATCGAAAAAGTGGGCGTGGTCATAGTCGGATTTCGTTCATTTTTCATACCAAGATAAAGTGAGTTCAGATAAGTACGTGAACTGAGTTTAGTAAAGATATATCGATTTTTGCTCAAGTTATCGTGTTAACGGCCATGCGGAAGGACAGACGGACGACTGTGTATAAAAACTGGGCGTGACATCAACCGATTTCACCTATTTTCACAGAAAACAGTTAACGCCATAAAATCTATGCCCCTACCAAATTTCAAAAGGATTGGTTAATTTTTGTTCGACTTATGGCGTTAAAATTATCCTAGACAAATTAAATGAAAAAGGGCGGAGCCACGCCCATTTTTAAATTTTCTTTTATTTTTGTATTTTGTTGCACCATATCATTACTGGAGTTGAATCTTGACATAATTTACTTATATACTGTAAAGATATTAAATTTTTTGTTAAAATTTTACTTTAAAAAAATTTTTTTTTAAAAGTGGGCGTGGTCCTTCTCCGATTTTGCTAATTTTTATTATGCGTACATATAGTAATAAGAGTAACGTTCCTGCCAAATTTCATCATGATATGATGCATTTTCGAGGTATCGCAATAAAGGTGGACCAGGGGTGACTCTAGACTTTGTTTGTACGATATGGGTATCAAATGAAAGGTGTTAATGAGTATTTTTAAAAGGGAGTGGGCCTTCGTTTTATAGGTGTTCGCCTTTTCGAGATATCGCCATAAAGGTGGACCAGGGGTGACTTTAGAATTTGTTTGTATGATATGGGTATCAAATGAAAGGTGTTAATGATTATTTTAAAAGGGCGTGGGGCTTAGTTCTATAGGTGGACCCCTTTTCGAGATATCGCCATAAAGGTGGACCAGGGGTGACTCTAGAACTCGTTTGTGCAATATGGGTATCAAACGAAAGGAGTTAATGAGTATTTTAAGAGGGAGTGGGCCTTTCTGGACCAGGGGTGACTCTAGACTTTGTTTGTACGATATGGGTATCAAATGAAAATGAGTATTTTTAAAAGGGAGTGGGCCTTCGTTCTATAGGTGTTCGCCTTTTCGAAATATCGCCATAAAGTTGGACCAGGGGTGACTCTAGAATGAGTTTGTACGATATGGGTATCAAATTAAAGGTATTAATGAGAGTTTTAAAAGGGAGTGGTGGTAGTTGTATATGTGAAGGCGTTTTCCAGATATCGACCAATTTGTGGACCAGGGTGACCCAGAACATCAACTGTTGGATACCGCTAATTTATTTATATATGTAATACCTGCCAAGATTTTAAGGGTTTTTTATTTCGCCCTGCAGAACTTTTTCATTTTCTTCTACTTAATATGGTAGATGTCACAACCATTTTATAAAGTTTTTTCTAAAGTTATATTTCGCGTCAATAAAACAATCCAATTACCTTACCATATTTCATCCCTTTTTTCGTATTTGGTATAGAATTATGGCATTTTTTTCATTTTTCGTAATTTTCGATATCGAAAAAGTGGGCGTGGTCATAGTCGGATTTCGTTCATTTTTCATACCAAGATAAAGTGAGTTCAGATAAGTACGTGAACTGAGTTTAGTAAAGATATATCGATTTTTGCTCAAGTTATCGTGTTAACGGCCATGCGGAAGGACAGACGGACGACTGTGTATAAAAACTGGGCGTGACATCAACCGATTTCGCCCATTTTCACAGAAAACAGTTAACGCCATAAAATCTATGCCCCTACCAAATTTCAAAAGGATTGGTTAATTTTTGTTCGACTTATGGCGTTAAAAGTATCCTAGACAAATTAAATGAAAAAGGGCGGAGCCACGCCCATTTTTAAATTTTCTTTTATTAAATTTTCTTGTATTTTGTTGCACCATATCATTACTGGAGTTGAATCTTGACATAATTTACTTATATACTGTAAAGATATTAAATTTTTTGTTAAAATTATACTTTAAAAAAAATTTTTTTTAAAAGTGGGCGTGGTCCTTCTCCGATTTTGCTAATTTTTATTATGCGTACATATAGTAATAAGAGTAACGTTCCTGCCAAATTTCATCATGATATCTTCAACGAATGCCAAATTACAGCTTGCAAAAGTTTTAAATTACCTTCTTTTAAAAGTGGGCGGTGCCACGCCCATTGTCCAAAATTTTACTAATTTTCTATTTTGCGTCATAAGTTCAACTTATCTACCAAGTTTCGTCGCTTTATCGGTCTTTTGTAATGAATTATCGCACTTTTTCGGTTTTTCGAAATTTTCGATATCGAAAAAGTGGGCGTGGTTATAGTCCGATATCGTTCATTTTAAATAGCGATCTGAGATGAGTGCTCAGGAACCTACATACCAAATTTCATCAAGATACCTGAAAATTTACTCAAGTTATCGTGTTAACGGACGGACGGACGGACGGACGGACATGGCTCAATCAAATTTTTTTTCGATCCTGATTATTTTGATATATGGAAGTCTATATCTATCTCGATTCCTTTATATATGTACAACCAACCGTTATCCAATCAAACTTAATATACTCTGTGAGCTCTGCTCAACTGAGTATAAAAATAGGTAGGTAATCTGTGTGAGGATGCAATGCTTCACGTTTTTTGTGGTCTGCATGTAAAAACTATGGCTACGAATCACGTATTTCAAAAATATATGACGTAAACGTAACTATTTGATGAAATTTGATGAATCTTGAAGCTTCTAGCCGTAAAAAAGTGGTCAATATGACAGTTTATATGAAGTATATAATATATATACCACCGATCTCTATGATTTTTTCAGACAACAATATATGCTATATACGAAAGCATTTTGTGAAATTTGAAGCTTCTAACTGTTAAAACGGGGCAGAAATTGCGCAAAGTTTCTTATTTGAACAATCGGTTGTATGAGATATATACTATGTATACCACCGATCTCAATGATTTTTTCAGACATCAATATATGCTATACACGTAAGCAGTTGGTGAAATTTGAAGCTTCTAGCTGTTAAAATGGGGTAGGAATTGCGAAAAGTTTCTTATCTGAACAATCGGTTGTATGAGATATATACTATATATACAACCGATCTCTATGATTCTTTCAGACAACAATATATGCTATATACGTAAGCAATCGGTGAAATTTGAAGCTTATAGCTGTTAAAATGGGGTAGAAATTGCGAAAAGTTTCTTATCTGAAAAATCGGTTGTATGAGATATATACTATATATACAACCGATCTCTATGATTTTTTCAGACAACAATATATGCTATACACGTAAGCAGTTGGTGAAATTTGAAACTTATAGCTGTTAAAATGGGGTAGAAATTGCGAAAAGTTTCTTATCTGAACAATCGGTTGTATGAGATATATACTATATATACAACCGATCTCTATGATTCTTTCAGACAACAATATATGCTATATACGTAAGCAATCGGTGAAATTTGAAGCTTATAGCTGTTAAAATGGGGTAGAAATTGCGAAAAGTTTCTTATCTGAACAATCGGTTGTATGAGATATATACTATATATACAACCGATCTCTATGATTTTTTCAGACAACAATATATGCTATATAAGTAAATATTCGGTGAAATTTGAAGCTTCTAGCTGTTAAAATGGGGCTAAAATTTGCGAAAATATATATATATATATACTATATATATGTACTATATATACCACCATATATATACTATATATACCACCGATCTTTATGATTTTTTCAGACAACAATATATGCTATATACGTAAGCATTCGCTGAAATTTGAAGCCACTAGCTCTTAAAATAGGGCAGTAATTACGATTTTGGTGGGTCTATCTATTTTCCTTTAAGGACTTACAATTTTCGTTTCCGTGACGAAATTAATTCATGAGAGGTATAAAAATAGGTAGGTAATCTGTGTGAGGATGCAAAGCTTCACGTTTTTTGTGGTCTGCATGTAAAAACTATGACTACGAATCACGTATTTCAAAAATATATGACGTAAACGTAACTATTTGATGAAATTTGGTGAATTTTGAAGCTTCTAGCCGTAAAAAAGGGGCAAAAATGACAGTTTGTATGAAGTGTATAATATATATACCACCGATCTCTATAATTTTTTCAGACAACAATATATGCTATATCCGTAAGCATTTTGTGAAATTTGAAGCTTCTAGCTGTTAAAACGGGGCAGAAATTGCGCAAAGTTTCTTATCTGAACAATCGGTTGTATGAGATATATACTATATATACCACCGATCTCTATGATTTTTTCAGACAACAATATATGCTATATACGTAAGCATTTGGTGAAATTTGAAGCTTCTAGCTGTTAAAATGGGGTAGAAATTGCGAAAAGTTTCTTATCTGAACAATCGGTTGTATGAGATATATACTATATATACAACCGATCTCTATGATTCTTTAAGACAACAATATATGCTATATACGTAAGCAATCGGTGAAATTTGAAGCTTATAGCTGTTAAAATGGGGTAGAAATTGCGAAAAGTTTCTTATCTGAACAATCGGTTGTATGAGATATATACTATATATACAACCGATCTCTATGATTTTTTCAGACAACAATATATGCTATATACGTAAGTATTCGGTGAAATTTGAAGCTTCTAGCTGTTAAAATGGGGCTAAAATTTGCCAAAAATATATATATATATATACTATATATATATACTATATTGTAACGAATGTTAGAAGCACTGAACGATGCTATCGTCTCTAAGCCGATGCTAACCAGTGACGTGAATGCACATCAATAATTCATCATTATGTAGCTACATAAACGAATAAATAATTGCGTCTACACATATGTACGTATACGAACATCTGAGCGGCAATGCACAAATACATGCATATATCTTATCTGAGTTGTCACAAGAGAGAGCAATAATTTGTGCACGTAGTTGTGGCTGGCGATTTTGTAGCCGAAACAACTAGTAACTTCTGGAAATCGAAGAGCCTAGAAGTATGCAGCGTAAACTATAAAAGCGGCGCCAGCGAGTAAGAAGTAATTCAGTTTGATTTGAATTGTCAAGCAGTTACGAGTAAGACGATATCTAGCGAGCAATAGCACTATTATTTTGAAAGTCAGTTTCCTTTAAGCTATCAGTTTGGTTATTAAGCTATTCGTTGTACAGTTGGAGTGTTATTGTGAAGTACTTTAATAAAGGCCATTTTGCATTACTACAAATTGGAGTTATTTATTCAACAGTTTAGTGATTCGAACTTAGCAGAGGATTGCAAATAAGAGGATTTGCAAGTAAATCGTTACAATTGGTGTCAGAAGAGGAATTGTTGAATAAATTCTAGAGGACAACAAGGACATGGCAAAGCTAAGTGAATTGAAGATCCCGCAACTGAAGAAGGAGTTGGAGAGCCGTGGATTGAATACAAGCGGCGTTAAACTCGAACTTCAGGCACGGCTACGAGAAGCAATGGAAGCAGAAGGAATTGATGTGGAAGAGCATGTCTTTCATCTTGATGGCGAGGAGACAACAAAAATTGAAGAGAAGAACGAAACATCGCAGACGGTTACCAGTACAGACTTGAACATGATTTTAGCTGCAATATCTGCTCAAACATCGACAGTGTCATCTCAACTGGCAGAACAGAAGACATATATGGCATCACAACTAGAATCGCAGGAGACACGCATAACATCCAAGATGGAAACTCAACTGGAAGAGCAAAAGACATATATGACATCGCAGTTCGCTGAGCAGTTGAAAGCACAGGAGGCCCGCATATCCTCGCAGCTGGAGGCACAGGAGATAAGGGTAACATCAAAGCTGGAAGCACAGGATACAAAAATTGTGCAGCTCGAGGACAAAATTGATGCCGAGATAGAAGCTTTGAGAGGTCGTATACAGGAGTTGCAAATGAATCGCCCAGCAGTTTCAGCGAGTAATCCAAAGGTAAAAACACCATCCTTTGACGGTTCTGTTCCTTTCCAGGTCTTCAAGCTACAGTTTGAGAAGACCGCAGCAGTGAACAACTGGAATGCGGAAGATAAAGTTGCTGCACTATTCGTGGCATTGAAGGGGCCAGCAGCGGAAATTCTACAGACGATTCCCGAAGGAGAGCGGAACAATTATGAAGCATTGATGGCTGCTGTAGAACGACGTTATGGAAGCGAGCATAGGAAACAGATATTCCAAATTGAGTTGCAAAACCGCTACCAAAAAGCAAATGAGACATTGCAGGAGTTTGCTTCAGATATTGAAAGATTGGCTCATCTTGCAAATGCGGACGCACCCGTGGAATACACTGAAAGGGTAAAAATCCAGAGCTTTATAAATGGCATAAGGGATGTGGAAACGAAGCGGGCTACATACGCAAACCCAAAGCCAACATTCGCAGAAACGGTGTCACAAGCCCTGATTCAGGAAACAGCGTCGCTTCTGTGTAAGCCAGTTTTCAAAGCACGCCGAGTGGAAGTAGAAAGGCCAGAGTGGGTAGACGCAATATTGGAGGCGCTGAAAGGATCGCAAAAGCGGAGTGAAAAAGTTATCAAATGCTTCAAATGCGGGAAGTCCGGTCACATTGCACGTCATTGCGATCTTGGCCTTAATAGTTCCAACAATGTGGGTGGGCGTAAACGCAAAGCTGGAGGAGATGAGCAAGAGCGTGTCGAATGTAAAGAACGAAAACTTGCCCCGGCTAATGAATGTCCTATGATATCTGTGTTGCAAATTGGTAGAAAATCGAGCAGTCTTACCGTCAGAGGCAATGTCGATGGCGAGGAGCGTGTACTGACTGTAGATACGGGCGCATCTCATTCCTTGATTCGATCTGAATTAGTCAACAGGAGAGTTAAACCGTTACCTGGAGCAAGGTTGCGTACGGTCACAGGCGAGTATAACCAAGTCCAGGGAGAAGTGATATGTGAAGTACTGATTGGGAAGGTCATGGTTTTACACAAATTCGTTGTGGCGGAGATCGTTGATGAAGTCATATTGGGAGTGGACTTCTTGGTTGACCATGACATCAAGATCGATATGCAGAAAAGGGTGATGCTTTATAAGAACCAGGATGTGCCAATTAACTTCAGTTTGGAAAAAGGTTTCAGCAGTAATCGAGTACTGGTGGAGAAAAGTCGACAAAGGCCACGAAAGTCAAAGGTAAAGGTTGATGAAACGAATGGGCCAAACAAAGCGAAATCAAAAGTACCTGCGACAAAAACACCGGCATTGACAAACCCTAATGGACGCACTAAAACGACTGCAAGAATTTTGCAGGAAGCATGCAAGGGTGGTTTCAAGCCATCGCGCACTTCTGTTGGGAAACGGCGGAAAGATACTGTCAAGCCAATCCGTCAAGCGCAAGCTCTGCGAAGTAGTTCATTGGTCAAACAACAGAGTGTGAGGAAACGACTAAGGATAATGAGTAGTAAGATCAAACGCAGGTACAATGAGAACAATAATTCGGAAGGGTTCTTGGAGGGAGATTTGGTACTGTTAAACAACCCTCTCCGGCGGAAAGGTGTTCCAGCCAAAATTCGGTGCATTTGGGAAGGCCCGTACAAGGTTGTGAAGAAGATCAGTAATTCCATCTACCGCATACAAACCATTGGGAAACCACGAAATAGAAAGGTGGTTCATTTGGAGATGCTAGCGGCGTTTAGATCGAGAGATTTGTCTGATCGGGACGATCAGACTTAGGTGGAGGGCAGTGTAACGAATGTTAGAAGCACTGAGCGATGCTATCGTCTCTAAGCCGATGCTAACCAGTGACGTGAATGCACATCAATAATTCATCATTATGTAGCTACATAAACGAATAAATAATTGCGTCTACACATATGTACGTATACGAACATCTGAGCGGCAATGCACAAATACATGCATATATCTTATCTGAGTTGTCACAAGAGAGAGCAATAATTTGTGCACGTAGTTGTGGCTGGCGATTTTGTAGCCGAAACAACTAGTAACTTCTGGAAATCGAAGAGCCTAGAAGTATGCAGCGTAAACTATAAAAGCGGCGCCAGCGAGTAAGAAGTAATTCAGTTTGATTTGAATTGTCAAGCAGTTACGAGTAAGACGATATCTAGCGAGCAATAGCACTATTATTTTGAAAGTCAGTTTCCTTTAAGCTATCAGTTTGGTTATTAAGCTATTCGTTGTACAGTTGGAGTGTTATTGTGAAGTACTTTAATAAAGGCCATTTTGCATTACTACAAATTGGAGTTATTTATTCAACAGTTTAGTGATTCGAACTTAGCAGAGGATTGCAAATAAGAGGATTTGCAAGTAAATCGTTACAATATATACCACCATATATATACTATATATACCACCGATCTTTATGATTTTTTCAGACAACAATATATGCTATATACCTAAGCATTCGTTGAAATTTGAAGCCTCTAGCTCTTAAAATGGGGCAGTAATTACGAAAAGTTCCTTATCTGAACAATCGGTTGTGGGGGATATATACTATATATACGACCGATCTCATCAATTTTTTCAGGCAACAATATGTGCAATATACGAAAGTATATGGTGAAGTTTGAAGCTTCAATCTGTTAAATTGGGTAAGATATTACAAAAATCCTCTTTTTCTGAAAAATCGGTTGTATGGAGGATATATGCTATAGTGGTCCGATCCGGTCGGTTCCGACAAATGTCTAATCGGACACCCAAATACACCCGCTCACCAAATTTTATCAAGATATCTCAAAAATTGAGGGACTAGTTTGCATACAAACAGACAGACGGACAGACGGACATGGCTAAATCAACTCAGCTCTTCAACCTGATTATTTCGGTATACTTAATGGTGGGTCTATCTATTTTCCTTTAAGGACTTACAATTTTCGGTTTCGTTACGAAATTAATATACCATTTCATTTTCATGAAAGGTATAATAAGAATTCATTAAATAATATTGTTACATTTAGTGGTGAGAAACTACCAGTGCTAGGGAGTGTCAATCTTAAATTGCAACATAGCAAGGTAACATATTGTGCGAGTTTTTACATTTTAGATATGAGCTGCAGAAGTGTTATAGGTTTAGATTTGGCAGTGAAAATGAATTTGGTACAAATAGTGAAGTCAATTAAATGCAAAGATATTTTGAAAAACTACTCAGATGTGTTCAAAGGTTTAGGTCAGTTGAAAAATAAGTGTCATCTTGAATTAAAAGAAAATAGAGAGAGTTAGAATTAGAGCGCATGAAAATGTTAAATGTTATTGCTAAAGTTAAAGAGCCAACACAGTGGGATAATTCCATAGTTTTGGTTACAAAATCCAATGGAACTTTGAGACTTTGTTTAGATCCTCGTAATCTTAACAAAATTATAATAAGGCCACGTTTTTCTTTTCCAACCTTAGATGAATGTAAGTCGCAAATGAGTGAATCGAAATTTTTTAGTATGTTGGATGCTAATTCGGGATTCTGGATGATACCTTTAGATGAGGAATCATCTAAGCTATGCACATTTAGTACACCGTTTGGTCGATATAGATTTTTACGTTTGCCATTTGGCATAAACGCCGCACCAGAGATTTTTCACGCAGAAATGATACGTATATTTAGTGATATAAAAGGCCTTATTATATACATGGACGATTTTCTAATCCATGCGCCAAGTGTAGAACAGCATAATGCAATTTTGGAAAAAGTACTAGACAGGGCTAAAAAAGTAGGTATTCGCTTCAATAAAGCCAAGTCAAATATATTAAAAAGTGAAGTGAAATTCATCGGACATATTTTTTGTGAAACAGGTGTACGACCAGATGAAAATAAAATTAAATCTATCAGTGAATTGTCAGTTCCAACCAATGTTGAAGAGCTCCAACGCTTTTTGAGAATGGTAAACTACTTAGGTTCCTTTATAGATAATTTACCTGCCAAAAACAAACATTTAAGAGTCCTTTTGAAAAAAGAAACGTCGTGGCATTGGTATAAAATTCATGAAGAGGAGTTTAATAATTTGAAAAAAGCAATATCCGACGCGCCTGTTTTAACGTACTATAATCCGAACAAACAACTAGTTTTGTCTACCGATGCATCAAAGTTTGCTATGGGCGCAGTTATTATGCATGACAACCATCCAATAGCTTATGCTTCAGCCTCCTTAACGGACTGTCAGGCAAAGTATGCCCAAATTGAAAAAGAGCTATTTGCCATACTGTTTGGATGCACGCGTTTCCATCAATATATATACGGTCATAATGTCGTAGCCGAAACGGATCATAAGCCACTGATATCACTTTTTAATAAGCCACTGCACAAAGTTCCCCCTCGTCTTCAAGGGTTTATCTTGAGGTTACTGGCGTATAACTTAACAGTTAACTATAAACCTGGCAAAGAAATGCACATTTCAGATGCCCTATCGAGAGCACCTCTGAAGGATAAGCCTTTAGTCGACATTGAGAAAGACGCAGACTTACACTGTCATTCTGTTATATCTCAAATTGCCCTTCCAGAAAGTGAGTTGAATGAAATTCGAACAGAAAGAATAAAAGATACAGTGTTTCAGAAACTTATTAACTATATAAAGGAGGGATGGCCTGAAAATAAAAAGTCATGTGATCAGATCGTTGCCCCATATTTCAATATGAAAGACGAAATTAATTTAATAGAAATTCAAAACGTCTCAAACCAGTTGAAGTAGGTAAATATATATATTTCAAGAAAAACCCTAACTCTCTGTGGCTTCCAGCAACAGTTATTGAAAATCGTAAGGAACCTAGATCCTATATTATAGAGGATGGGCATGGCTCTACTTATAGAAGAAATAGGCAACATATCTTGATCCCAAGAGAAGTAAATGAAAACGCAGGAGAAGAAAAGAAAAAAGACTCTAATGAGATGATGTGTGAAACAGAAGAGAAAGATAAAGAGAAAAGTACCGAAAACAATAGTGAGAATAATACTGAAACAGAAAATGTAAATAACGCATCAAGAAGTGGTAGGAAAATAATGCCCCCTAATAGACTTGAATACAAAAATTGAAATTAATTTTATTAAATAAATACAGTGTATAGTATTTTTATAAACATTTCATAAAAAGATTTGAAACATACATTTATATAAGCTTGATAAATCTAAGCAATACTAAGAAGGGGCAGTCGGTTCTATGTACCGGAGCGACTCGGGATTTTTCCCGACCAAGGACTGTCATTTCAGTGTGACCCAATTTAATTTGTTTCGTCCCTCCCACAAATTGTCATCCTCCCAGCAGCTCCTTGCAGCAGGACTGCTACATATTCTCTTACTCCGGGAAGGTATCGAACCCAATCCGGGTCCGTCTCCTGACCCCGGTCCTGAGAAATGGTTTTGCTGCATTTGCCAGAAAAGAATCTTTTTAGGACGGTCATACTCTGTTCAGTGAGTCTCGTGCAAGGGATGGTTGCATCGGACAGGTTGTTCTGGGCTTGATCCCAAAACCCGACGTCCACGTAACTTTTATAAATCTTTTGTGGCTCCTTGCTGCTCACGCCCAAGGGCGTCCCGTAGTCTACTCCTAAGCGTATCCCTACTACCTTCGCTGCTCAGCAAGCCACAACAAGTACCCGCTGCTGCTCGCGTCCCACGGCGCCAACAGCTGATACCACTCATAACTACTACCTTCGTAGTAGAGCTGGTAGCAATGCTGAGCATCAGCCCCTGCCCCCGTCTTCTTCTCCCCCCTCTTTTCTGGCAGCAATCGTGCAGGTCAGGGAAACAGACTCTTAGTCCCTGCCTCCGTTTGCACCGTCTGCCAGCACAGAATATATAGGTTTGCGACATCCGCTCAAAGCAGCTCCTGCCTTGGGTGGTGCCACTTTCCTAGATGTTCTGGTCTCCGCGACGGCAACCCCTCGACGGGTTTCATCGCGCCATGTTGCCAGGTCGCAAACCCAAATCATCCGGGTACCCCAATGCTTGCCCTAGGGCGCCCAGTCCCAAGGCCACAACAGCAATTGCGTCCTGGCCTTCCACAACCTAGGCGTAGTCACCCGTCACTTACCCCTAGAGTGGCGGCGTCACCCCTCATGCACTTCAGAATTCTGCAGTTCAACTGTAAAGGACTAACTGGGAAGATTACGGAGATAGTCGATTTCATGAAGCGGCACAACATCCGCATTGCTGCGATTCAAGAGACTAAACTCACAGCAAGATCTGCATTGCAGACCTGCTCTGGTTATAATGTCCACAGGAAAGACCGCGAGAGCGGAAATGGAGGCGGCCTCGCGTTTATTATACACCACTCTGTGCAATATTATATATTTGATCCTGGCATCGACCGCAGGGACAATGTCTTAGAACGTCAAGGCCTATCTGTCCGGTCAGGCGATGCAAATCTAGAAATCATCAACATCTACATCCCTCCTGTCACCTGTTGCCCCAGTGGATACCGCCCTAATATCGAGGCCTTACTCACTGGCAACAATCGCATTATCTTAGGCGATTTCAATGCCCATCACTACCTATGGCATTCAAACTTGCGGGCGGACAGTAGGGGTGAGATGTTGGCGGATCAAATAGACGAAACGACGTTCTGCACAATAAACGGAGACGCCCCCACACGTATGGTAGGAAGCTGTCATAGCTCGCCAGATATCTCAATCGTGAGCGCAGAACTCGTAAACTGCGTCAACTGGCAGCCGATGGTAACATTGGCATCCGACCACCTGCCCATACTTATTTCGTTCGAGCGTACCGCCGACTTCATCGTCACCGAAAAACGCACTTTCATAAACTTCAAAAAAGGAAAGTGGGAAGAATATAAATCTGCAAGAGACAGCAGCTTTGCTGCCCTCCCTATCCCGACTGATGCCCGCCAAGGGGAGCGTGCCTTCCGTAAGGTCATTGAATCCGCCTCGGCACATTTCATTCCCGCCGGGAGAATTCCCGAAATCCGGCCCACTTCCCGGCGGAGGCCGCGAGCTTAGCGAGGGAACGTGACCTTATAAGACAGCTTGATCCAGGCGACCCCCAAATAAAGGATATAAACCAACGCATCAGATTGCTTGTGGACGAACACAAGCGGGCGAAATGGGAAGAGCACCTAAGAGGTTGTAACCGCTCTATCGGTGTAGGTAAACTTTGGTCCACCGTAAAGTCCCTATCGAATCCGACTAAGCACAAAGACAAAGTTTCCATCGCCTTTGGCGATAAGGTGCTGTCGGATGCGAAAAAATGCGCGAGCGCTTTCTGCCGACAATACATAATGCATCCTACGGTCGACAAAGATAGACGGAGAGCCAATAGACACGCACATAAACACAAACTCAGCGCGTCACCAATTACCATCACCGCTAGAGAGGTTGAGGACGCCATTGGTCGCGCTAAACCATCCAAAGCAGTGGGCCCAGACGGCATAGCCATGCCGATGCTTAAAAACCTAGGGAAAGAGGGTTTCAAATATTTAGCGCATGTCTTCAACCTGTCTCTTTCCACCTTTGTCATACCCGAGAAATGGAAAATGGCCAAGGTGGTCCCGCTACTAAAGCCTGGGAAACCAGCTAACGTAGGTGAGTCATATCGTCCGATATCTCTCCTATCGCCAGTGGCAAAGACGCTTGAAGCCATTTTGCTCCCTTATTTCCAAGCACATTTGCAGCTAGCCCCTCATCAGCATGGCTTCAGAAAACTCCATAGCACTACCTCCGCGCTAAATGTCATTAGCACCCAGATAAATTGCGGTTTGAATCAATATCCCCACCATAGAACAGTACTCGTAGCGTTAGACCTATGAAAAGCTTTGATACGGTCAACCATGGCTCGTTACTGCAAGACCTGGAAGGGTCTACCCTTCCCCCATGTCTTAAAAGGTGGACCGCAAATTATCTGGGTGGTCGGCAGGCATCGGTGCAATTCAGAAACGAAACATCAAAACAAAGGAGAATTAAACAAGGGGTGCCACAGGGTGGTGTCCTATCCCCGCTTTTGTTTAATTTCTACATATCTAAGCTACCTTCACCACCGGAAGGAGTCACAATCGTTTCCTACGCCGATGACTGCACAATAATGGCCACAGGCCCAGGCCCAGAGATCGATGAGCTATGCAATAAAATAAACGGCTATCTCCCTGATCTCTCCAGTTTTTTCGCCTCGCGAAACCTGGCATTGTCACCGACTAAATCTTCCGCGACCTTATTTACAACATGGACGCCCCAAATGTCGACCATATTGAACATCCACGTCGATGGCACTACGCTACCGACTGTCCTACACCCCAAAATCTTGGGTGTGACGTTTGATCAGGATCTACATTTTGGTGCGCACGCAACCGAAATTGTTCCAAGGATTCAGAGCCGTAATAAAATCCTCAAATCCCTTGCTGGCAGTACCTGGGGAAAAGATAAAGAAACGCTCTTGACCACATACAAAGCAATTAGCCAGCCGTTTACGTGCTACGCGTCACCCATATGGTCGCCAAGCCTAAAAACCACCCACTGGAAGAAACTACAGGCCTGCCAAAATACTGCTCTCAGAATCGCCACGGGCTGTCTTCTTATGTCCCCAGAACACCATCTGCATAATGAGGCGAGAATACTCCCCATCAGGGAGAGAAATGAGATGCTGACCAAACAGTTTCTGTTGAATACCCAGAAACCTGGGCATCCCAACAGACATCTGATTGACGAACCAGCACCGCCTAGGGGCCTAAGGAGTCATCTCCGTGAGCATTTTGAGGAAATACGGCACCTGAGAACCCAGCCGTATGAAGCGAAAAAACACAAGCAGGTCCTTGGTGAACTCCATAGACAGGCGTCGGACCTTTATGTCGGGAATTGCCCGATGAATCCAGTACTTGAAGAAAAATATCCAGAACTCGCAGAAGAGGAACGCATACTCCCCAGGGAAACGCGTGTCACTCTTGCTCAACTTCGTTCTGGATACTGTAACAGGTTAAACTCTTACCTATCCAGAATCAACCCCGACATACAAAATGTATGCCCCGCTTGCAATGTGTCCCCACATGACACCAACCATCTCTTTAATTGTAATGTGGAACCAACGCCTCTAACACCCCTTTCCTTATGGTCCACCCCTGTTGAAACGGCAAGTTTCCTTGGACTCCCGTTAGAGGATATTGATGACAATTTGTGATCGGTCGCGGCTATTAGGTGGGGCGAGCATTGCTACAACAACAAGGGGAGATGTTATGATATAATGTTTAGTTTTAAGTACTTTAAAATACACCTCTGTACATGGATATGTAATTGGAAAGAACTTTAATAAAACAGTCATAAACCCGAAGTCAAGTGAACCAGTCAATTATACTACAACTATATGCCTGTTCTAAATTACTAAAACTATCCGTGGGAGACAGGCATAAATTCCCATGTAATAAAAGCTTGTAAGCTGTTTGCGTGCAAAGCACGATATATACGAATGGCATTTCGGTTCCTGCAAGCAATGCAACAAAAAGCATAGCAGCCTGCTCCACGGGTATTTTAGTGGCGAAAATTCCCTTTTATCTGCAAGGGCACCTGAATTTACATTCACGCCCGATAACAATACGTCAACGGCATTACACACCTCCGATGAATTGAAGAAAGATATTGAACATAGGCAGGATACGTTGAATACCATTATTCTAGCTAAAGGGTTGGTTGAGGTAGCCGGCGTCGATGATGTCTACTTTACAGCTCGTGCTTTATTAGCAGTGGTAGTCAACACTGCATCGTAACAAACACATTGAGTCGAAAAATAAACGCCAAGTCGATACAGTCCACTTTTCGCATTACAGGGATAGGGCATTCAGTAAGCCATACAACAGAGTCTTGCGAAATCAAAATAAGGTATTGTATTGTAAATTACAACACAGTCGTAAAGTGTTTAGTCTTGAATAGCATCACTAGTTAGTTGCCATCACTTAGCATAAATTATAAACCTTTAAACATTCCGCAAGACGTAGTTTTAGCAGATCCGTCGTTTTATTCGCCGTCAGAAATCGATTTACTTTTAGGTGCAGATATATTCTGGGATTTATTGCTCGATGGTCGAATCCGCTTAAGCAAGAGTCCATAGTTACAGAATACAACACTAGGATGGATTATTTCAGGCGTAATGTGCGACAATAATGCATATAAAAATAATGTTCAGTGCAATTTCGTACAAACCATGGAGCTTACCGATCAATTCAGAAAGTTTTTGGGAAATTGAAATTGCTATACCTACCTAACAACGTAGGGACTACTGAAGATTCCGCTTGCGAAAAATTGTTTGAAGAAACTATGAAACGTGAATCTGACGCTTTTCGGTTCGAATTCCATTTAAAGAATCAACGTGCTGGGTGACAGCTTTGAAATTGCAAAAACTAGATTTCTATCGTTAGAACGCCGACTAAGACGTTCCCTTGAGTATAAAAGTATGTATAGCACTTTTATGCTAGGATACGCAAGCTTGGGACACATGACTAAAATCGAAAGTTATGAGAAACTCTATATGTTTCTACCGCATCATGGTGTTTTCTGGCAACAAAGCACCACTACAAAGCTGCGCGTCGTATTTAATGCAAGTCAAAAGACATCCACATGCATGCATGCTGGTCCTCTATCGCTGCTATTTCACATTCGAGAGGATTGGTGGCCCTTAGACGGTAGGAACCTATCTCGAAAAATCGTAAGATAATGTGTTAAATGCTGTCGCTTTCTTTGAATTGCGGAGTGGACTACGCGGGTCCAATTTCATTTTTAAACAAAAGAGGTAGAGGTGCTATTCGTATGCTTCGCCACTCGAGCTTTGCATTTAGAACTGCTCACCAGTCTATCGGCCGAAGGGTATATGTTGGCATTAAAGAGGTTCATTTCCCGTCGAGGAAAACCAAGCAAAATATTTTCAGATAATAGCAGGTATTTTTTTTAGTAACTTTGGAGTTGTTTCATAACAATAGCCAATCAGATATCGAATGTGTATCTGATAACCGAATAGAGTTTAAATTCTTACCACCTGCTGCGCCACATTTCGGATGTTTATGGGAGGCTGGCGTGAAAACTTGCAAGCACCTTATTTTGCGCGTCGTGGGGAATGCAAATTGCAGCAATCCTAAACTCCCGTCCAATGTACCCCATGTCATCAGATCCTAACGACCTTTCTCCTCTCACCCACACTCATTTCTTGATGGGCCGACCCTTAATATGCTACGTTGCAGACTAAAATCCCAGTACTGCAGCTATGCTAATTCGCTACAAACGCATCGAGCAGTTAAGGCAGTCCTTTTACAGAAGGTGGTTATAGTGTTTATTATTTGTTATATATTGTTGAATTATTAACTTTGTATTTTATACTTTGAATTTTAAATGTTTTGTTATCGAATTAGTTTTTGGTAAATGAAAGTTTTTGAATATTTCAAAAAGAAAATTTTTGAACTGAATATTTTAAAATATCAAATAAATTAAATAATATTTTTAAAAAATAAATATTTTAATATTTGGTTAAACACCAAATAAAATGGCGATCCCACCAACGAACTTTATATATTTATTTGATTTGCAAAAACAATACCAAAAAATTTAAAGAATCGATGTATTGCAAAAATCTCAAAAGTAAATGAACGAAAAGGATTTAAGCACACTACAACAGAGAAATATAAAACAATGTGGTTATGTATATTGTAATAATTACCCACATTGTTCCTTTGAAATTTTGTCAAATTGGTGCATGCTTATAATTGTTCCAAAAAACCCACTCGAAGCACCGCAGCCACCAAACAATAGAGAAATATATCACTAATATGCGTTTAATAAAAGTTTTCGCCGTAGGTACTTTTTATTTAAACTTTATATGTTTTGTGTTTTTACAATTTTATATCATATGTGAAATTCAGGTGTTGATTTACCAGTTGCCAAATTATAATGGTCGAGCCACTCACACGCCGGGTTGCATTCGCCCGTGCGAGCGTGTTTGGTCAACTCGTACATACATCAGCTGATGTATGGTTGATGTGGTGAGTTGCTCTTAGGATGTCGTTACAGTGAGTAGAATTTTTTCCAAGACATTTTCATTACAAAAAAAAAAAAAAAAAACAGTGGAATTGGCACTGTTTTCTGTTCCAACGGCAAAGTGACAATACATGCTTGCCACTAACGGAGGTTAGGTTATGTTGAACTGGCCGGTCCATGAGGACCTCACATAGACTGATGGAGTCCGTAGTGTTACCAGAAGTTTGTTTTAACTACCAAACTGAAAAACCCTATCAAAAGCAGGACCTATGTTATAAAATAACTCCGTCCTCTTGGCAAATACTAGAAGCTTCCTAGGACTTAAGCCACTTGCTGATTCTATATCTGACAGCTGTATCACTCCTATCACTAATGTACTATGAAAAACTGAACATTTTTTAAACATTTACAAGATATTTTAGGTTATTATTAATGCATAATAAACCTAATTAACAACAACATCGTAAAAGAAATAAATACAAATACAGAGTTGAGCGCGCTCAAACTTCAGTGCAGTATGAAAATTGCAGAGAAATTTATCATATGAACTATGTTGTTGGTAACATGCCTGCCTATCTCAATCATCTTAATAATGCTGATCTGTGGTTTGTGTGCTCCCGCTCAGCAAGACGAGTCGTCGCTACAACAACAACAAGCCACACAAGTGCAAATGCCAATTCCGCGCTCTGATATTGTTAATAATTTTGCTGAAAATTTTGTTTTGTTTGAAAATTGTCAATACTCAACTTCTTTCTGCTGTGACTCCTTTGCGCGAAGATAATGAGTGCGTACGTCATAAAACCGATTCCCTTCAAGCTGAGGTTCGTGACTTGCACTGTAAGCGCAACGAAAATAATTCTTTATTATCTCAATTGCTCACACAATTTGAAAGTTTCTGTAGTGTAAACAAAAAAAATCTGCTTCATCAATGCAGCCAGCCTGTGCGTGCGCCCCAACGGGTGCTACTGGCTCTGTCGACGTCGCTGCTATTGCCGATGTATTATCAACTGGTATTGGTACTGCTGCTCAACCACCGTTGTTGTTGTTGCCTAACGATCCTGCTGTTGTTAACAACATTTCAACTGTGACGCCAATTTCTAACGCCGTTGCTTTGCAATCTTCTTCGTCTACTTCGTCTCCTGCAGTTGTTGGTAATCAAAACGAATGGAAGACAGTGCTAAATAAAAAAAAAAATGCAAAACGAAGAAATAAAAATAAAACTCAACATAACAAAGAAAACGCTTCTTACAATGATAATGCTGATGCAGGTACCACAGGTACTAGTTTAATGCCGCATAGTGCTGAAAGCAACAATAATGCTGCCATTGCTAATGTTAACATTAGACCCAGTCCCAATAATTATAATGCTGATGCAGGTACCACAGGTACTAGTTCAATTCCGGATAATGCTGTAAGCAACAAAAATGCGGCCAATGCTAATGATAACAGTAGACCCTCCCCCAATTATGGTAACAAAATTAATTCGCGCTTGCTAGCGCCACCTTTAGTTGTTGGGTCGGGCATTAATGGTGACTTAAGAGCTGTTTCTAAAAGGAAGTGGTTGCATATTTCGCCTTTCTCTGCCTCGGTCACATCCGATAAATTGAAATTTCATATTTTTCAACATACTGGCATTGATGTTAACTCCATTGCTTGTTTTCCGTTGGTGAAGATTGGCGTGGATCCCAATTCTCTGCGATAAATTAATTTTAAATTGGGTGCTGAGGAAAGTGCGCTACCTAAGCTATTGGTGCCTGACTTATGACCTTCAAATATTGCTGTGCGTCCTTTTAATTTCCGTTCAAAAAACGACGAGGTCCAACCGATGTCCAGTGGTTGGGTCAGATGGTACAAGGAACCGTTTAAATATTTCTATGCAAACCTCACACGGGATGTAGCTTATATTCATTCTTACAAGGATCTTAAAATTTATTTTCAAAACGTATCAGGCCTAAGAACCAAGTCTGACTCACTATATACGATGAGTTCAGACTTGGATTATGACATCTTTGTTATTGTCGAGACTTGGCTAAATGACACTTTTATGGATGGTGAATTTTTCGATGAAAATTTATTCTGCGTTTTTCGTAAAGATCGCGATGCATTAAAAACTGGTCTGTCTAGAGGAGGAGGCGTTTTAATTGCGATTCGACGAAAATATCGAGCGACTTTGGTGCCATTGCCGAATGCTGATTCTATTTTAGATATGCTTTGCGTTTCTGTTCATGGAGTTTCTAAACTTTTAATTTGTGCTTCTTATGTACCGCCTACTAGAGCGATTTACATTATAAAGAGCATGTTGATAATATTTTAGCCTTAGCATCTAGTCATGAAAATGTTTGCGTTTTTGGCGACTTCAACCTCAGTAATCTAGAATCTGTTCATGGAATTTCTAAACTTTTAATTTGTGCTTCTTATGTACCGCCTACTAGTAGAAATTTACATTATAAAGAGCATGTTGATCATATTTTAGCCTTAGCATCTAGAATGGTCTACTTTTGATAATAGTCGGGAGCTTCTTGCTAAGTCTTCAAATTCGTTTGCTGAAACCTATTTGATTAACGGCTTCTCAAGATGTGACCTTAGTCAGATTAACAGTTTTAATAACAGTCTTAATAGAATATTAGATCTCATATTTTTAAGTGATAATATGATTTTTTGCCTCCAGGAATGTCTAGACCCTTTGTCCACTCGCGGTCTCCATCATGTACCGCTTTTATGAGTTTAATACTTACGTAGAAGATTCACTTTCCAAGTTTTGTTTCAAAAATTACGATGTTGATGCTGTTAATGCGGCAATTGAGTCTATTGATTGGGATTCGCTATTTTCTGAGGTTGAAGCTACCGGTGGTTTCAATATTTTTAAGAATAATTTAAATTGCATTTGTTGTGAACATATTCCGAGTGTAAAAAAAAGGTTAACAAAATTCCTTAGTTCACAAAAGAGTTGAAAAAACTGAAGAATTTGCGAAACAAGTTTTTCAAAAAATGTAAAAAATCTAGGTCTCCTACTTCCAAAGAATTGTATTTAAAATATTTGAGACTTTGTCATTGAGCAAAGTTTTGAGCGGAATTATATAAGTAAATTTGAAGACGATATTAAAGTGAATCCGAAGGCTTTCTGGCGTTATGTGAAGTCAAGGAGATCGTGTTCTAGTATTACCTCTGCTGTATTTTACAAAGATACACAAGCGGATTCGGCTTTAGATGCTGCAAATCTTTTCTCCGAATACTGCATTGAAGCCTTTAGTAACCGCGCCCAAGTTGACACCGTGTATACTGATTTTTCGAAGGCGTTTGATAAAGTTAACCATCGTATTTTGTTATCAAAGTTACAAAGTTTTGGCTTCCATTCAAATTTTTTAAATTGGATTAAATCGTATCTTTCTAATCGATCATGTGAAGTTGTAGTTGATGGGGTGTCCTCGTATTCTTTTATTGCCTCCTCTGGGGTTCCTCAGGAAAGTATATTGGGTCCGATACTTTTTGTGATGTTCATCAATGATATTACTACTTGTTTTAAATATTCTAAATTTCTCTTGTATGCTGATGACATAAAGATTTTTAGCAATATAACGTGTTCCTCTTACTCGGCGAAACTTCAGAGTGATCTTGACAATGTTGTAGCTTGGTGTCAGAAAAATATGCTTCCCTTAAATATTAAAATATGCTCCCATGTCTCCTATTCCAAGTCCCGTACTCTTATCCCTACTTCATATTTTATTGGTGGCTCACAACGAGACATTGTTTCTAAAATCACTGATCTTGGGGTGGTCTTTGATTCCAAGTTTACTTTTCATAGCCATCTTAACTATACCATAGCTAAGTCGTACTCTATGCTGGCTTTTGTCAGACGTTTCCGTTCAGATTTCTCTGATTCGTATACTTTAAAGACACTCTTTACTTCACTGGTACACTCGAAACTAGAATATGCTGCTTTTATTTGGCGCCCGTATTATTCTTGTCGTATTAGTCGATTGGAGAGAGTTCAGAAAATCTTTATTAAGTATGCTCTGCGACCCCTTCATTTTGAGTTTCCAGTTCCCGCTTATGAGTCTAGATGTTTGCTTATCGGTCTTAAGACACTAAATTGTAGGAGAACCTTCTTATCTCTAAATTTCATTTTTAATTTTTTATCTGGGGTGGTGGACTGCCCCTTTTTACTTGAACGTATTTTCTTTCTTATTCCTAATATTTGTTTAAGGAATCATGCCACATTTTATGTGGGGCTGGCGAGGACCAATTATGCTGCCAATGCTCCTGTTGTCAGAGCTCTTAAAGAGTTTAATTTGCTGCCGAAATCTTCAGTTTTCGATTTCTCCTTTTGTGAATATAGGTTTAAAATACTACTTTATGACCAGTTAAGTTAGTTGGTATTTGCCTACATTTGTAATTAGTCTGTAAGAAATGTAACAATTTCAAGATTAAATAAACAAATATATAAAATATATAAATATATTAAATCTAAATACAGATTACGACAAATTAATTAATAATAATCCGAAAATGGAAACCAAATTTCAGCAGATTTGATGAACAAAAATTGAAAATAATCAAAAGCAATGGTCCCTTCTGTGTGTGTATACACATTTATGTATTTATTTATTAGCGTACCCTCGCCCGCTTCGCTAGGCGATTAATTCAATGATTTGCTGAAAGAGAATAAACTTAATACGACACAAAGCAAATTCTTTGATACAATTTCATTCGAACTTTATTGTAACACTTTTTGGCAGACAACGTTTTTGGTTTTTCTATCTTTCGCGTAAATGAATAATGACGATAGTTTGCCTACTCGTGAGCAAGCTACATACAGTTGTCCATAAGAAAAAATTGGGTATTCTAAATTAATACCGCACATTTGTAGATACTGTCCTTGCTCCTTATTAATTGTCATAGCGAAGGCAAAGCGAATAGTGAACTTCAAACGTTTGAAATCGAATGGTAAATCCGTCGGAACCAGTGGAATTCTCGGTCTAAAAACGTCTTCTCCTTTGTACTTCCTTTTCAAAATTGTTGCTTTGATAACGTTACCCATTAGCTTCTTCACAGCGAGTCTGGTACCGTTGCAAAGTCGTGGCACATTAATGTTGCGCAGCAAAATAATCGGTGCTCCAATTTTTAATTGTTAATTTACGAGGTGGTACGCCTGGCAAATCGAGTGAGTTTAAGAATTCAGTTGGATAATTTACGACATCATCTTGATCAGTAATAGTGTCCATTATTTTACATGCAACTATGTCACCAGGTATTTGATCCAGAATAGCTGCATTTATATCACTGACGTTCTTATTTTTCCCAGCTAAAATTGCTCTTTCGCTAGGCCACTCATAGTTTTTGTAATGTTGAACTATGTTTGGAAATACACTCTGTATCAATGTATCTTCTTATTGTAACATTTAACATTCAGGATTTAAAATTAGCACAATAAGATATTGAAATCTTTTTTAGCACAACAACGAATTAGTATTGACAGTCGGTTTCGACATGCGTACAAATATTTGAACTTAAACTAAAAACTTAAACTAAGCCATATCAATGTGAAAACAATATGTAATTATCGTAGTATGGAAGAAAGTTACACGGTTTTAATATAATAATAAATTAAATACACAATGAATAAGAGAGAAAATACGAATGTAGTCGAGATAAAGATATAGATAGATATTTTAGTGGTAAAATTAGGTTTTCAAGTAGAAAAGTAGCTAAGGATTCTCCTATAGTTGTTTTGGTTTAGGGTATTTTTTAAAGCAGCAGGAATGGAGTTCCAGACACGCGCAGCGTTGACAAAGAACAGTCTTGTGGAATTAACATAGTTAAATAAAATACCTCTTTAGACTGTGTAAAAGTGCAGAAATTGTGAATGTAATCATTCCTGACATTTGGCCATTTCCGATTTTCAGTAATTGCTGTGAAAATTCAGCTGTTGCCGAATCGTTTTGTATTTGAACACGTACGTTTGTAGTAACTGTAAGCGTGTTTACATGTCTCCATATATACGATGATTTTAAACATGCATTGATTTCATCTGCAGCCGTGGATTTTGGGATCACAGGTAATATTTGCCTGAAATCTCCAGCCAATAAAATCATGGCACCTCCAAAGACTGTTTGGCTTCCTCGTAGATCTTTCAAAGTTCTATCAAGTGCTTCCAATTATTTTTTGTGTGCCATAGTACACTCGTCCCATACGATGAGCTTACATACTTTAAGAACTTTTGCCATTCCAGACGTTTTCGAAATATTACATGTTGGTGTTTCATTTACCTGCATATTCAAAGGCAACTTTAATGTAGAATGTGCTGTGCGACCGCCTTCCAGTAATGTAGCCACAATTCCGGAAGAAGCGAGTGCCAATGCAACGTTATTATCTGATCGAATTGTTGCTAATATCAATGAAATCAAAAAGGTCTTGCCTGTTCCCCCAGAAGCATCCAAGAAAAACAAACCACCAGTTCCATGGCTAACATTATTCATGATTGTATCATAAACATGTTGCTCTTGGTCATTCAATTTCGTTAAATTTGATGTTACAAATGCGTTTAGTTCATTACAATTATAATGGTATTCACGCTCCAGTTCTCGATTGAACATATCATGCATTGGACGATTTGCTGCTGGCATGCCCAATTGTACTAACGATTTGTTTGACATCGACAAACAAATGTCGTCAATCTTTATCTATGCTTCATTGTAAATTTTCAATGTGAATTCCAACTCAAAGTTTTTTTTTTAGCCTTTGAAATGTTTTCCTGGATTTATCCCATGTGAAATATTGTGGCGCTTCTGCATATAGCAATTTTCTTGCAAAATCGTCCGAAATGAAAAAAAGCAGTCAAAGTTGTAGACGGTGCACTTGTTGCTCTAAGCGCTGCATTTTCAGGAGTAAAATAAACGCGTTGGCTATTTTCAAGGTGAACCGCTAAATAAACGACTGTTGGATGTCTTTCGTGCATTGGGAATGAAAAAATTCGCCATATCGCTTCGTTACTGCTTATATAAGGCCCCATTTGATATTTTTTAATCTCGTCGTTGTCATTTTGGACTGCACCGAATACAGCCATATCGCTTCCTTTATTTACATATTTGCAAATGTATTTAATTGATTTAACGGAACTACAGTATTCCACGTTAATATGCGCTTTGAATGTTTTGGCCAACAATGGACAATATGGAACAATCCAACGATAGTCAACTTCAACATTTTGATTTCCCATCTTAAATATCGTTGATTTACCATTGTCATCAGTGGATCGACGACGATATGCTCACCATCATCACCTGTGACCGTATCCGAAATTAATGCTCGTGGGTATCGCTTCGAACATTTTCCATCAATCATGCACGAGAGTTCACATTCAATGCACCGCAAGGTCCATGTATCATATTTTTTGTGACGACTTCGAATAAGTCTGGATCAATCGTTTGATCCGGTATTTCAGCTGATATCACACTATCAATTTGATCCGGTGTAATTTTATCAACTAACCAAATCAAAATGTGTGCGTGCGGTAATCCCCGCTTTTGCCATTCAACGGAATACATATAACAACGCACCTCTCCAAACACTCTATGTTTGACAATAAATTCCATAAGTGATTTTAGTTTTAGTTTGAGAATACGTGCAGTTATGTCGTGTCGATCAATTGGGGATTGGCCAGGAAACAAATTGTCTTTGATTTCACTCCATTGCGGATTGCATGTAAAATTAATAAACAGATCCGGCCGTCCATAAGCGCGAACATACGCCATGGCATCCTGTGCATATTCATGCGTGTGCCGCGGGCTACCAGTATAGGTTGCTGGTAATATAATTATTCTACAGATATCATTCACATTTCCATCGTTATTCACTGCATCCCGTAAGTCAATGTATACCTCGGACCGTAACTTAGTAGGGTTGAATTTGATATAGTACCCATAATGTAAAAACACATCCTAAGGTTATTCTGATCCATGTTTTGGGCAATATATCGAGACCCTAGTCACCCAGATGTATGAAAATTAACCTCTGCTAAAGAACTCGTCAACAGTTCTCATTTGATATCCATATTGTATAAACACATTCTAGGGGTATCTGGGTCCACGTTTTGGCCTATATCTCGAGACCCAAGTCACCCAGAGGTACGAAAAATTATCATGTACTAAAGCACTCATCAACAGCTTTCATTTGATATCCATATTGTATAAACACATTCTTGGGGTACCCGGGTCCACACTTTGGCCTATATCTCGAGACCCTAGTCACCTAGGGGTACATAAAGTACCCCGTATTAAAGTACTCATCAGAAGCTTCCATTTGATACCCATATTATACAAGCACATCGTAAGGTTATCCGGGTCCACGTTTTGACCTATATCTCAAGACCCTAGAAATTTAAAAAAAATTTTTTTTGCTAAAAACCTTCCCCTATTTCATACCTATAATATGAAAAAAGAACAAATAAAATTGGCCTCGTATCGGCCCCAAAACATGGACAGGAACGAACATCATTTCATTTTTATATATATAGGTGTAATATTCTGTGCGTACGACATTTATTCCACGCACATATCGAAACGAAAATTTATAAAAGTTGACCACGTATTTTCTATTATAACAAAGAGATTTTTGTGTGAACTTTGTGTATAATAAATTATTTAATTGGGTATACACTACGTCAACTGTTCAACGAACAAATCATATTGTATGCCATTTTTTGGAATCATTCGTAACTATAAAATCATTTGACACATATTTAATGTTAATACATAGAAGTTTTAATAGAAAATATATCATAAATTTACAAATTCATCGTATTTTAAAATTTTATTGGAATTTCAATCTAATTAAGTGAAATTTTGTGTCCAAAATAGAAGACAAGAAATATCTACCAAAACTTAAACGTCAAATATCTAATTGAATGACTGTATGTATGTATTTCATTATGTACAGACGTACATACTAGAGATATACGCCGCCGATAAAGAGATATACGCCGCCGATTTTGGTCGTTTTTCGCACGCCGCCGCCAAATGTCAAAAATATCGGCGTGGCGGCGCGGCGTCCGGCGCGTTACTATATTTTCTACTCGTTTAAGACTGTTTAGGCCATTTATTGTTCATGTCGAAAATTGGTCGGATATGGTCCAAAGTGGTATCAACGGATGCGCATCACTGCCAGTTATAAGAAACTAATTGCGAAATTTAGCTCTTTATAACTAAAAGTTATTTAAAATAACAGGCGCTTTCGATGTCAGCTTAACACGGACTTTCCATCACCCAATTCAGAAAGTTATTAAAACAAAATACTGAAGGAAAAGTTATATAATAAATTTATATGCTCACTTTGCATTTTTGAAAAAATTAATAATGAACAATTAATTCAAATAAAATGACCCAAGGCGAACATGTTTTTAAACTGTCCTCAAGAATAAGCCAAATCAGTGATGAAAAATCCTTTGGTAGGTTCTAGGGGCATAAACACTTCTTTGAAATTATTCTTACCTCATACTTAACCTCTTACTTCTGGCTCGCATTCGCAGTGTACGGGTCCCCCTCTAAACACTCCTCTAGAAGGTTCACAGCTACATATAGCTGATAATGCATCGGCTATGCTCACACCTACACCCTTCTCTGTGCCTATCCCACCTTCGTTTTCGTCAATTGTTTTGTCACCGTCCGCTGTCTGCAGTGACGCCAGGCTGTCTACTGTTGAAAATTCTGGCGGCGCTAATTCAAACAATTTCACCGCCGCCGATAAAGTACATACTGTCGTCCCATATACTAATAATGATGCCGTCGACACCTCAAGTACCTCTTATGCTGTAAATACCAATGATAAGCCTTCGACTGCTAATAACATTTCTGTTAACCTTAATGCTAAAGACATTACCAATAAAACTGCAAAAACTGCAAATGCCCACGCTGCTGCTGAACACATAGCCGCTGATAAAGTAAACACGAATGCTAAACCTACACCCTTGGCTCAAGTTCAAATTACTGCTGTTAATGATATAACAACCATTAATAATGACAATGCTGCTTCCAGCTCCACCAACACAGGTGGTGATTCTACCTCCGCCGCTGTGCGTTTGCCAAATGTTGACAATGCGCAACCGAGGCAGGTGACTGCCGTGCCGCCTCGCATGACAATTTTTGTATCTCGTCTTCATTCTTCGCTTATGGAAAATAATATTATTAGGTATATAGAAGATAAGCTAGACCTTTCACAACCTATTAAAATAGGCGTTTATAAGTTTAATTTTAGATATGATAGGGATATTTCATCATTTAAAATATCAGTGCCAGACGCTTATTTTGATAGAGTTCTTGAACATACATTCTGGCCGAAACATTCAGTTGTGCATTTGTTTACAAAAAACCTAACGCCGCAGGAACTTCAAAAAACTCAAAAATCCCTGCGGAAACAGTGAAAAAATAACCATCACGTACCAAAATGTTCGTGGCCTAAGATCGAAATTAAGTACCTTTTATCTGAATAGTTTTATTTTTACTTCTCAAGTTATAGCTTTTACTGAAACCTGGTTAAAAGCTGATAATTTTAACTCTGAACTCTTTTCACGTAAATATGTAGTTTATCGGCGTGATCGTGAATCTAGAGCAGGTGGTGTCCTTATTGCTGTTGACTCGACGCTTCCATCTGAGTTGCTGCTATTGGACACCACAAATGACATTGAATTTATAGCAGTAAAGCTTGCCTTGCACAATTTTAGTTTGTTTATCTGCTGCTCGTATATACCGCCACGATCGGATATACACGTTTATACATGTCATAGCACTGTTATTTGTATTTTGTACTCGCAATTGCGAGACAAAGACCGCCTAGTAGTTCTTGGTGATTTCAATTTATCATCAGTAAATTGGATCAATACCATCGACTCAAATTTTATGACTCCCACTACTCAGCACGAGTTTTTAAATAGCCTGCTAGATACATCTCGTCTCCAAATTAATAATGTTTTAAATTCCAAAAGGAAAATCTTAGACTTAGTTTTTACAGATGACTCTGCGGGTATTACTCTAACCCGAACTCCCCCATTATCCCTTCCTGAAGACCCTCTTCATCCTACGCTTGAGATAGTACTGGATGTTGTTCAACCTGTGATGCTCGATGTTTCTAAGCCCAATTCCCGACCCCGGTCGAGATGTTTTTCAAAGACGAATTTTGGTGAGCTCAATAATTTGATTTCTGCCCATGACTTATGCGTGTACAGACGTTGAAACAGCGACTTCCTTGTTTTATAGTTCTCTTGATGCTTTGTTTGAAAGCTGTGTCCCCCTTCGTTATTCCAGTACCACCACGGGTAAACCACCTTGGTTCTCAAAGCAACTATTAAGACTTGATAATATTAAATCTAGACTCTATAAGCGTTTCAAAAGATCTGGTAAAGCTATTGATTTATCTAAATATTTAGTGGCGCGCTCCAATTTTCATCGTCTTATCTAGCAGTGTTATAAAGGTTACTTATCATGTTGCAAATTCCAATTTACTAATAATCCGAAACGTTTCTACAGATTTGTTAATTCCAAAAGGAAAACTTCTGGTTTCCCATCTACTTTTATTTATGGGTGCAAAAACGCAAATTCTGATCACGAAATCGCAGATTTATTTGCTGAATTCTTTAAATCAACCTATTCATCCCAATGTGTCCAGTCTAATCTTTATCCATATTGCTTGGAAAGTTCTAATAATATTTTAAACCCATTTATTGATAAAGATACTGTTCTTAATAAACTTCTTGCATTGAAACCGATATCTTCACCGGGTCCAGATGGTGTTCCTAGTTGTGTACTTAAGTACTGTGCTGTCAGCTTATCAGAGCCTATCTTTAAATTATTTAAACTGTCTCTGGAATCCGCATCATTCCCATCTATTTGGAAACAATCGTTTATTATACCTTTGCATAAAAAAGGTAGTAGGTCTAATATTGAGAACTACAGAGGCATAGCTAAGCTCTCAGCTATCCCTAAAACTTTAGAGCAGATAATTACATACCAGCTTCAATACTTGTGTAGCTCTTTAATATCGCCTTGTCAACATGGTTTTGTTCATCGGAGATCAACTACTACCAACTTGCTTGAATTTACGTCTTTTGTTATGAATAGTTTTTTAGTTTGCAAACAAACAGATGTAATTTACACCGACTTTAGTAAAGCATTTGACTCTGTTACTCACGAGCTCTTAGTTACCAAACTTGATCTTCTGGGTTTTCCAGCGCCTTTATTAAGTTGGATTTCAAGT
The DNA here is from genome assembly GCF_040869045.1 of Eurosta solidaginis. Lineage (NCBI taxonomy): Eukaryota > Metazoa > Arthropoda > Insecta > Diptera > Tephritidae > Eurosta > Eurosta solidaginis. The sequence continues at coordinate 158,347,699 of NC_090319.1, forward strand.
TATCTTGAAAATAGGACTCAACGAGTCTTCTTTAACAACAATCTTTCAAAGTCGTTTGATGTAACTTCTGGCGTGCCCCAGGGTAGCTATTTGGGTCCATTACTCTTTAACCTGTTCATTAACGACTTACCAAAGGTTATATTACATTCTAGAGTTTTTATGTATGCAGATGATGTAAAACTTTGTTACACATATCTGCCTTCGAACTTGCTCTGTTTTAATCAGCTTCAGGCCGATCTTGACTCATTTCAAAGCTGGTGTACTGCAAATTTACTTTTTTTGAATTACTCTAAATGTAAGCAAATGACTTTTCACCGTGTGAAGCCGGTCCTATCATCTTATACACTTAACGGCGACCCCTTGGAGCGGATATCTATTGTAACTGATCTAGGAGTTATTTTTGATCCGAAATTAAGTTTTACCACACATATTTCAACCGCTATAAACAAAGCAACTGGTGTATTAGGTTTTATCAAACGTTGGGCTAAAGAGTTTGATGACCCTTATTTCACAAAGATCCTTTATACCTCGCTGGTACGTCCTATTCTCGAGTACTGTTCATGTGTCTGGTCTCCGATCTATCAAATCCATGTTGATCGGATTGAGTCGGTCCAGAGACGGTTTTTAATTTTTGCATTACGAGGTCTCAACTGGGAATCAAGTACTCATCTTCCACCATACAGGAATAGACTTCTTCTAATTAATTTGCCATCTCTAGAGAATCGTAGAGTATTACTTGGCGTTATGTTCATTCACAAGCTCATCATTGGTGTGATTGACTCCCCTGACCTAATCAGTCAACTAAATTTTGCGGTTCCTGCTAGGGCGTCCAGACATTTTGTGCCTTTTCATTTACCTCTCTGCCGGCAAAATTTTGCTAGAAACAGTCCCCTGCGCCATTGGTGCTCGCGGTACAATGATTTGTATAACTGCATTGGCTTTGAATGTTCGTTTGCTGCTTTACATACTGCTATACTCTTATGTTTAGCCTGATATTTTAATTTTATTTTTTCTTATACAATGCGATGTCAAATGTTTATAACATAAAAATTTTCTATGTACCTTTTTTGAATTTTTAATTTTAAGAATGGCTCTGTATTGTACATATATATCTGTCTATTACAATAATTAGTCGACCGCTTTGTGTTTGCGTCGACTTTAAATAAATAAATAAATAAGTTGAGGATATATGTACATATGAGAAGGGTTTGAAAAATCGCTTGATCTTACATTCAAACATCTGTTGTTTATTTGCGAAACTATACAATAGCGTCTGAAATGTTAATTTTGATTTTCACACTTCATCCTTCAACACCCAAGTCTCCCGGTTTGACATTTCCTAAAGTTGGCGGCCCTATCAAAAACTAGTCCCTTGGAGTGAATCACATTGATTATAGCCTATCAACCAAGTTTAAATATCACCTACACGTTACGGCTTCTTTTACAATTGTGAATACGTAGGCACATATATCTACCAGGTGAGGCTTTGTCCTTTGCAAGAACATTCAAAGTGGTGAAGCAAAAGCTTTCCCAAGACAGTAGAACTAATGACCGTGTGTGATACTAGCCTAACGTAGTGGACAGTTGAACTTGTCTGAAAACTGAAGCTACGCGGTCATCCATAATGAGCTCCTATATCGTAAGGCATGAAAACAGTAGTTAACAACTTTCAACTTAAAATCCGTTGACTTTCATTCTAAATTTGATTTAACGAAAACTATTGAAATCAATGTTTTGAACACAAACGTCTGCAATATTTGGTCTACATTTAAAAAATTTTATCCAGGGTTCTTGTAAAATTTTAATTATGTAGATGCGCCGAGGATTATACGGATTTTCACCCATGACGCAATGACATCCACTTAGACTGCTTATGATTTCGAGGGCGGCATCTTTGGCCGAATAGTCACTCCCTAACGTTTCAAAGTGTAGCTCGGCAGCATAGCGCAACAAAAGCATCCGTTGGAAAGTCTTCGGAGCTACACCTAGAGCTTCTAGGAAAGTGACGTCGACGAAGATATGAGTTCGAAGTCGCAGTCGTATAGCTTCTGTACTGGCATATGGTGTGAGGGTCAGGAGGCGTGGCAGCGATTGGTGGTTGGGGTTGCTACTGTTCGCACATCGGGAATTGTAGCTCCTAAAAACAACCGAAAAAACTGGAGGCGCCCTGTGCCACGAGAGTCATGAGTATTAATAGACCATTAATAGCAACCCTAAGTCGCCTTTATGCGTGACCGCCAAGGAGCAACAAATGATTTAAAGAAATTGTGTTCGCGACGATTATTAGCATTTAACCCTAGGTTAAACTACTCTTTGCACGATATATACAGGCAAAAGTGTGACTATTTTATGTATCTCTATTTCTTTTCAGCAGACGCAGCAGTACCAATTCCAAAGACCGGGGTTAGGTTCGAAGCCTCTCTGGAGCATGCGAACGAGGGACAATCCCTTCGTAAGGAGCTACTCCTGAAAATTTTTGAACGGTCTGCGAAATTTTGATGCAAAAACCCCGGATCTTTCCGAAATGGCCAACACGTTGATTTCCTTAAATACATATAAACAAAAACTTTCCTAAATATTATTTTTTTAAATAGAAAAATCAAGCTTTTAAAGTAAGAGGCGTACGTATATAATAGAGCCTACGCCGCCGCCGCCGATAAAGTGATCGGCGTAAACCTCTAGTACATACAACATTTTTAAGTGCACGACCTGATTTGCGATTTGCGAAAGCGACAAAATTTGCCGAAGAAAAAAAATTTCAACAATATTCTATTCGCAATTAAAGAAATATTGAAATTTTGTACAATTTGTACATTCTACATGTATGAAAGCTATTGGCACATCAGAGAAGTCGATATACATAACTCAGTAGACCTTCTAGTCATTAGACGTCCAACTACAATCAAAACGAAAATATTTATCAATATCAATAATCAAAATTTCTCGAATAACGTAAATCATCAATAAATATTTCAATTATAAAAATTTCAATAAATAGTTTTTAAATTTTTACGTTAATATATTCACGTGAGTAAATATATATATATATTTAAAACAATTATTTTATTAAAGAATTTATAATATAAAATTAATTAAATTTAATTATTTTTTTTAAATATTATTGATTTAAATATAAATATATATACAATTATTAATATTATCTATCATCTGTTATCTTATTATTATCTTTTTGTTGTTAACTCCCTTTCCAAAAAAAATTCTTAAATATTTTCTAATTTTCAAATTATTCATTTAATTTTTTTTTTATAATTCTACGTTCACCAATACGAACTCGTAATTTTACAAATTCGGAAAATCAAAATAACAACTATACATATAACACAATGGCTCACAATACAACTCAAAACTCTAACATTAATACAGCACAAAACAACATTTCTAATATAACACAAGACACTTCAACACAAGATAACTTAAGAAATGTTTCTTCTACTAAGTCTATTAAATTACCACAATTTTGGCAAGAATCTCTCGATGCCTAGTTTTTACTTGTTTAAGGACAACTTGAAATTAACAATATCAAGGATGATAACTTAAAATTTCAAAATGTTTTAGTTACTCTTCAACGAGATACTATATCTAAAATTTTAGACGTTATTTACCCTCCTCCTCTTTTCAATAAATATGATACAATCAAAAACATTTTATGTGAAAGATTTTCTATTAGTGAAGAGAAACGATTAGAGCAATTATTTTCAAAAACTGAACTTGGTGATCGTTCACCATCTGAAATATTCAGATTTATGAAATCACTTATAGGTACTGACTCCATTGAAGTCAAGAATTACTTTTCAAATTATGGATTCGTAAATTGCCACAAGAAATACAAATCCATTTAACTTCTAGTAACAATCAAAATAAAGATGAAGTAATTATTTTAGCTGACAAACTTTTTGATTTAATCAACAAACCTCATTCTTCCAAATTTCTTATAGTTTCGAGTATAAATAATATTTTAGAACAATGCGTTAAAAATTTAACTGAATTAACTACGGCTATTTATCAAAATTTAAATAAAATTTCTAATGATATTAATCAATTACAAATCCGTCCAAGATCTAAAGATAGAAATAGATCTAAATCTTGAAATTTTTCAAGATCCAGAAATTTTTCAAACAATCGTAATTTTAATTCACAAATATTTGTTGGTATCACAAAAAAACTAAGAATAACGCTCATAAATGTATACCCCCATGCAACTTTTATCAAAATCATAATTCAAACAAAATTTAAACTGAAACAATCCATTATGGCGGTGACGGATAATGGAACTATTATTAAACCTACTCGTCGCCTATTCATATATGATAAATTCAATAAACTTAATTTTCTTATCGATACCGGAGCAGTTGTATCAGTTACTCCTTTTTCTAAGTTTAAAATTTATAAAAGAAATTCGGATCTTACTTTGACTGCAGCAAACGGTACTTCAATTGAAACTTTTGGTACAAAACTAATTAAAGTTGATTTAGGTTTAAGAAGAGATTTTGAATTTCCATTCATTATTGCGAACAATTATACACCAATTTTAGGAGCAGCAAACTTTTTACAAAAATTCGGAATTATAGTCAATATTAAAAATTAAAGTTGCTGGATCTTCTGGATTTTCTGATATTTTCTCACTCAAAATTCCTAATGTCGAAAATAAGTTTTCAAAATTACTTAATGAATTTCCGTCTATTAGCTGTGAACCAGATTATACTAAAAAAGTTAAACAACATACGGTTCACAGGATAGAAATAAAAGGTATTTTACCATTTTCGAAACCCGGACGTCTTGATCCAATCAAACTTAAAATTGCTAAAGCTAAATTTGAATTTTTAGTTAAAACGGGTTTATTTAGACCCTCAAATTCTCCTATTGAATCTCTACTTCATCTTGTTCCTAAAAAAGAACCAAATGATTGGCGACTTTGCGGAGACTATCGAAGACTTAATTTTATTACTCACCAGATCGGTATCCTTTACCACATATCCACGATTTAACAATTGATTTAAAAAACAAACAATTTTTTTTTTTTTTAAATTGATCTTGTGCGTGCTTACCATCAAATTCCAATGGCAGAAGAAAACATTCATAATACTGCAGTAACTACCCCTTTTGGAATGTTTGAATTCGTAAGAATGCCGTTCGGTTTACGAAACAGTGCTCAAACTTTCCAACGCTTTATTAATGAAGTATTTTTTGATTTCGATTTTGTATTTACATACATTGATGACATTCTTATTGCCAGTGATAATGAAGATCAAAATATAACTCATTTAAAATCAGTTTTCAAAAGACTTGAATAATATAATTTAAATATCAAACCTTCAAAATGGACTCTCGGTGTAAATAAGTTAAATTTTTTAAGTTACGAAATTTCAGGAGAAGGCACTAAACCATCTTTAGATCGAATTGAAATCATAACAAATTTTGAAAAACCAATTCCTATAAATAAGTTACAAAAATGTTTAGGTATTGTAAATTACTATAACAGATATATTAAAATGTTAGCAACAGAAATGTTAACATATGCACGAAATGTTAACATATGCAATTAAAAACAAACTCAAACAATTAAATTGGACAAATGAAACCACAACAGCTTTCGAAAATGTTAAAAAACTTTTGGCTAAAAATACTTTACTTACACATTTGGACAAAAATGGTACTTTATCATTAGCAGTAGATGCATCAAATGTTGCTATTGGAGCAGTTCTTCAACAAACTAGCAATAATATACTAGAAACCTTAGCTTATTTTTCAAGAAAATTAACTACAACAGTATCTAAATATTCAACATTTGATCGTGAACTTTTGGCAATTTATAATTCAATTTAACATTTTAAACATTTTCTTGAAGGTAGAACTTTTAGAATTTATGCTGATCATAAACCTTTAACTCGTGTTCTAAATTCTAAATTGGATAGATCTCCTTGTCAACTACGTCATCTTGAATATATTGCTCAATTTACACTTTCCCGTATTCCAGAAGTAAATGCAATTTCAACTCAAGATATTAATTTAGAAACTTTATATAAAGAACAACAAACTAATACATTTTTACAAAAAACCATTTCTGATCAAAATTCTAAAAATAATCTAAAAGATTTTCATGTTCCAGTTATTAATTTAAATATATGGTGTGATGTTTCTCTATAACCTTTTCGACCTTATGTTCCACATTCTATGAGAAGAATTATATTTGGCAAAATTCACTCATTATCTCATCCAAGTATAAGAACAACTAGAAAATTAATTCAAAATAAATGTTATTGGCCTAACATGCGTAAATAAATTAACGATTGGACTTCATCTAGCATAAATTGTCAAAAATCCAAAATTTCAAGACATACTAAATCTCCTATTCAAAAAATTCAAATACCATCAGGTCGTTTTGAACATATTCATATGGATATTGTTGGACCTCTTCCAGTTTCAAATGAAAATTGTTATATTTTAACTATTATTGAAAGATTTTTACGTTGGCCTGAAGCTTATCCACTTAAAGACATTTCAACAAATACTATAGTAAAAACTTTTATTCAAAATTATATACCACGATTTGGTATACCATTGCATATTACAGTATATCAAGGTTCACAATTCACCTCAAAAAATTTTACGTAATTAACTAAACTTTTAGGTTCTCATAAAATTCATACATCTTCTTACCATCCCCAAGCAAATGGCATGATAGAGAGATTTCATCGAACTTTAAAAGCAGCAATTATAGCATCAAACGATTCGGTTCATTGGTCTGACATTTTACCATTCATTCTTCTTTGTTTACAAATTTCTATTAAAGAAGATTTAAAATGTTCATCTGCTGAACTTTTTTATGGCCAAACACTTAGAATACCTGGTGAATTAATTATTTCAAATAGTAATAAAGAACATGATTTTTCTAATGACGCTCTTCACAAAATAAGAGCATATTTTTCGCTTGTTCATTCTAAAGTTTTTCATCATAGCAAAGAAAACTTTTTCGTTCCTAAAAAATTAGAAAATTGAGAGTATGTTTTTGTTAAAGTTCTTCGTAAATCTAATTTAGAATCACCTTATGAAGGACCTTTTAAAGTTATCTCTAAGAAACATAAAACATTTAAAATTCAATACAAAAATACTATTAAAAATATTTCAATTGATTTACTTAAACCAGCAAACATACTTATTAACACTAATTTAAATACAAATACAAATACATTAAACAACAAAAAACAAAAAAAAAGTTACATTTAATATTAATTAATAATTTATTTGTTTTAAATTTTCTTGGAGGGGGAGTAAATATAGTGTTTATTATTTGTTGTTAAATTATTAACTTTGTATTTTATACTTTGAATTTTAAATATTTTGTTATCGAATTAGTTTTTGGTAAATGAAAATGTTTGAATATTTCAAAAAGAAAATTTTTTATCTGAATATTTTAAAATATCAAATAAATAAAATAATATTTTTAAAAAATAAATATTTTAATATTTGGTTAAACACCAAAGTGGCCTACTGAGTATATATCACAGCTCCAGCAAAGAATTAAATGGCAGACGAAAAAGTAAGACGTCCCAGTAGGATCTTTGGTACTTATAAAGGACGACAACGCTCCACCACATAAATGGAGCATTTGTCGTATTGACAGTTTGTGAACAGGAAAGGATGGTGTGGCAAGGGTATATTATTTTTTATATATCAACCACACCCACTTAATACTGTGGCAACGCAATGCTTAGTCGGCCATCTGTCAGCTTACAATTTTACATACATATATTCTCGTCAATTCTCAGATGTTTTTCACGTGTTACATTGCTACGAAAATTTGATACGGAAACAAATCTAATTTGCTTTGTAACTAAATGTACATATTTCTATAGAATACTCAAGGTTTCTTATTCTATAATCTTTATTAAAACTAACAAAACTACAATTAAGCTTGAACGGGAAAGTACCAATGGATTTATATGTTGAAGTTCAAAGTACTACTTGACGTTGGCTGCAATTGCTAAGCCTCAGCTGTTATATGATGATGTTGACACATATTGCGGCAAGTGTAGATTTGGGTAGTCACTATACCACCCCCTGAAGATTCGCCCCATACACAGGGATAAGTACTTGTGGCTTGTGTTAATGCTGGTAATTCATCTCTAGGGAAATGAGCTCGTTTAAGTCTAGCGATGGATACGGTTACCGGCCTCGAACCTATCATCGAATATGTCTTGGGGTATCTGTTAACAACAAGATATGGCCCGTCGTAAGGTGCTTTCAATGGCTTTTTAATTGTGTCGTCGCGTAGAAAAACATGACTACAAAAGCGCAGGTCCTTGGGAACGAGCACCGCAGGTTGCCGTCTCGAAATGCCTTTGTAGCTCCCGTAAAAAATTAGGTTGGTCCACAGGACCACCCTCCTCCGAGTCCATATGTGACTCGGAAGCCGAATAGGTTGGCCATAAATCACACAGCTGTTCCTAACCCCAGAAGGACAACAGGCAGGACCTCCACCCAGTTTGCATCCGCCACGTGACACCTAAGCGCTGCCTTTACAACTCGGTGCCATCTTTCCACCATACCGTTTGCCTGTGGATGGTAGCTGGTGGTTTGTATATGCTTGACTCCTAAAAGTTTGGTCAACTCCCTAAACAAAGCGCTTTCAAATTGGCGTCCCTGTCTGTGGTAATAAACTTCGGTGTACCGAACCGGCTTATTCAACCACTGCGAAACTCTCTGGCAACGTCTCCGCTGTCATGCCCGTCAAAGGAATCACTTCCAACCACCTTGAAAACCGGTCCACACATGTGACGCAGTATGTGAAACCTCTTGACGCAGTGAAGGGTCTAACTATGTCCACGTTGACATGCTCAAATCCTCCTTTTGGAACTGTGAATTGTTCTAGCTCTACTTTCGTGTGGCGTGAGATTTTGCATCGTTGACAAGCTGGGCAACTGCGTACCCAACTGCGTATTCCTTACCCATTTTCTTCCATACATAGCTTTTTGTTATCAATTTAATAATTGGTTTCGCCCCTGGGTGGGCCGAGCCGGGACAAGCATTAAATATCACTGGACGTAATACTTTTGGCAAGTACGGTCGCAGTGTGCATGTTGATTTATCACAATTGCGGCCTCCGTGGTGTGATGGTAGCGTGCTCCGCCTACCACATCGAAGATCCTGGGTTCACGCCCCGGGAAAAGCAACATCAAAAACTTTAGAAACAAGTTTTTTCAATTAGAAGAAAATTTTTCTAAGCGGGGTCGCCCCTCGGCAGTGTTTGGCAAACACTCCGAGTGTATTTCTGCCATGAAAAGCTCTCAGTGAAAACTCATTTGTTTGCTGTCAAGTAATCCTTTAAGTTCATTACATTTTGTTTGCTTGTCATGCAATTGTTGCACATCTACTTGCGTCGGTAGCGAAAGTCTCGAACCTTGAGAGCATATCGGCCACAATATTATCCGCACCGCTGATGTGTCGTATGTCCGAAGAAAACTGACCGATGAAATTATGCTGTCGTGTTTGCAGTGGTGAAAGTTTCTCCCAATTCTGTTCCAATGCATGTGCCAACGCACATAGGTAGATTTTAGACATTTAGGCGGCCATAATTGAATTTCTGAAAGTTGTCACAATTACAAAAAAAAGCACTCCCACAGCTTAAGAATAGACAGGGGAACAATAATTCTACCCCTTCCCATCCATCGCATATCTGACGTTAGCTGTCAACGCGTGTTACGGTTTTTTTAAACCTATGTGAAATCGCATGTTTTAACGTGAATATTTTAAGTTTTAAGACAATTGAACTGAGTAATTGTGATGGATTCTGATATTTTAGGTAAATACTAACATTATTAATGGTATTTGTGATTTTTAAAAGTTATAAATTGATAAAGAACCTATTTTATTTAGGATGTTAAAACAATTTTTTTTTTTGATGTTTGGTGTTCTAAACCAGTTTTGTTACGTTTCCAAGTCCGTCCAAGTGGAAATTAGTTTTGAACATGGTACTTGGCACAATTAGCTTGCCAACTGCATTAAATTTAGCTGCAGATACTTGCAGATAGGGGGTTAGATAGAGGGTTTGATACACCCTTGTTGCCGTACAACATGAAAAATACCTCACTGCGCTGGTATTTTTTAGTGTTACACAGTGTAATATCTATTCTAATATAACCGATTAGTTATACAAATTAATATAATTTTTCATAAAACCTATTAAAAATTTACGCTATATAAAGACAGAACTAAGTTATTACACTTCTTGCTGTACAAGAAAAATAGCCTCACTGCGCAGAATTTTTTTAGTGTTACATAACGGATTAATTACACAAATTATTAAAATTTTTCATTTATTAAACAGTTTTAAGAATATATAGGCAATAAAATGTTTTTGGCCGCCTAAAACTTGAAAATGTACCTATCTGCAACGGTTTATGATCCGTGAAAATAATGAAAGCGCTTCCCTCCAAATGATAACGGAAAAACCGTATTTCCTTGTAAATTGCTGCTAGTTCACGATTATATGCACTATAGCGTTGTTCTGCGGGGGTAAACTTTTGTGAAAAAAACCTAATGACATTCACTTACCCTTAACTAATTTCTGTACTTCTGCCAATTGTTGTTTCAGTCTCTCGAACGGTTCTGTTGTTTCTCTCGTCCAACGAATCTCTGTTTTATCTCTTTTCTCCACCTTCTCTAAACCCAGTTGATATTTATTTATTTATTTATTTTTATTTATTTATTAAACATTTCTTTATGCATATTTTAAATAAATTACAAAATTGAAAGAGCACATTCTATTACTCTATAGCATAAGAAAAGTACATGGCATTTTTTATATCAAATTTTTAAAATAGTATTAAATGCCAGTTCACATAGTAAAATTCTTTTTCAGTGTGGGGTGTATAGTTTTTAATAATATTATAGAATAAACTCATAATAATTCAGATAATTAGTTAAGATTACGATAGAGAAACAATTGATAATTCGTTAATTAGTTAAGGTTCCGATAGAGAAACAGTTTATATAGTTAAAAAAGTTAGATATGGCTTACAACAACGTCCTCAGCAAGGCTTCTAGATCGTAGTGGCTAAAACTAATCAGATACATTTTTATTTTATTTTGAAATAGGTTAAGATTTCTTATAACTTGTACAGAAGTAGGGAGAGTGTTGAACATTTTGCACGACGTGTATGTATAAAAACTTCTGAAGTGAGATGTCCTAGCATGCGGGATTTGTACCGATGGAAGCAGATTGCTCCTAAGGTTGTAGACTTCCGAAGGATAACTTTCTAAGTACCCCGATCTAATAAAGAATGTTTTTAGGACTTTAAATAAATATAGATGACGACATGGTAGTATATCTAGTCTCTTAAAGGATATCATAGCGTGATACCTGTAGTTTGCGCCACATATGCGTCTTATAATTCCCTTTTGGAGTGTTACAATGGGTGACAACTTACTAGCCGAGGCGCCACCCCAGCAGGTAATCCCATATTGAAGTTTCGATTGGACTAGACCATAGTAAACAGCTTTTAGAGTGGACATAGTGCAACACTTTTTGAGACGATAGAAGTGACGGGTAGTGTACAGAAAGTAATGATTTAGTTTCTGAATGTGTGCAGACCAATTTAAATGATTATCGATTATAATACCTATGTATTTGAAATTTTCAACAACATCAATCCTGAAGCAGTTATCACTGCATTTTACGTTGGTTGCAAATGACCTTTTCGTGCCATTCAAAGTGCACGCCATATGATGCATGTTAAAACGTGCGCATTCTGCTGAATGAAAAAAAAGATCACAAGCCTCAAATTCTTTGGGAGCAATGCTAAAATACATCAACTTCGTTTTATTACTAACTAGTAGCTTGTGTAAAGCAAACCAAGTCCTCAGCATATGTACATAGTGGCTAATATCACATATTAGTTCGAAGTAACTCGTTGTACTATACGCAATGGCAAGATCATCTGCAAAGGCAGTCGTTTTGCCCTTCAATGGAATTGAAAAAATTGAATTAATATAAATGAGGAACAGTACCGGGCCAAGGACAGTGCCTTGGGGTACGCCCAGATTAACTTCCTGCAGGCTACTGTAGTAACTACCCACTTTAACTTTTTGTATTCTATTAGAAAGATAAGTTGTAAACCATTTGTACATAAAGCCACGAAAACCTGCACTATGTATTTTTTCCAGAAGTATATTCCTGTCTACCATATCAAAAGCTTTTGTTATGTCGACAAATAAACCAGCACAGTTACTTTTACTATCTAGAGCTTTGTACACCTTTGAGCAGAAATCTAGTAGAGCGTCCTCTGTTGAGAGTCTGGATCGAAATCCGAATTGCATGGGGCTGAAAAAGTTCGATTTATCTAGAAAGTTCACAACTCTATTTTTAACCGCCTTTTCAAATACTTTGGAAATCAATGGGAGTAGTGATATGGGCCTGTAGTTACGTGCGTCCCTCTTATCCCCTTTTTTGAAGATCGGGATTACAATGGCACATTTAAGATCATCAGGAAAAACACCCTGAGTTATACTTTTATTGAATAAATGTTTCAGTATATCTACTATATTGAGCGATATTTTTTTTAATAAACTATTTGAAATACCGTCATCGCCGCAAGAGCTAGAGTTGGTCAATGTTTTTATAATTTTAGCGATTTCGAAGCTGGATATGGGGTTAAAAAAGAAACTATTAGTTGCAACTTGGCATATGGGTAGATTGGCTGCAAACTGACAATGACAAAGGGTTGAACTTGAATTACCAATCGAGGTAAAGTATGTATTAAATTTGTTAGCAACTTCTTCTGGGTCTGTAGTCAGCTGGCTTTCAGCACGTAGGGTAACTGGCTCGTGGCTCCCTACACTGTCTCGGTTTAGGAAACTGTGGATGACGCCCCATTCTTTTCTGGTATTGCCCAAAGCTGAGTTAAACTTGTTTTTAAAAAAATGTATCGCGCGTAGTGCGTATTGCTTTATTGGACTGATTGCTAATTTTGTTGTAGCGAGAGCGAAGCTTCCTACAATTGGGATGCTTAGCACATTTTTTGCCTAACTTATTTTTGAACTTTATTTTCCTTAATAGATCTCGGGTATTCCAAGGTTTAAGTCGCAGAGCTTGTTTACGCTGACACATTAAGAGTGCAGTTATTGACATTCACTTTAAAAGTGTTTAAAAATACACCATAAGCCGCCGATACGTTACTTTCCGCGTACACGTCTGACCAATTTTCGAGAAGAAGCTTGTTATTCAGCATCGTAAAGTTTACCTTACAAATCGATTTACGAGCGCGGTTGATACTTGGTTTGCCTGACGTAATACCAGTTAGCTGTATACCAGTCATCGTGTGATCGGTTACTTGCAAGTCCATATTAAGACTTGTACAATTTCTATTAGGAAGCGAGTTGAAACGACAAAACGCGTGGTCAATGCAAGTGCCTGAACTTGTTCGTGTTGGTTCATTTATGTAGGATTCCAAACCATTTACCGCCATTAAAGCCAAATATTCGTCGGTAATACTGGAACGATGCAAAATATCCAAATTGATGACACCAAGAATAAAAAAATTAACAGATTTCGCATTTACCACTAAAGAGGAATATTCTTCAAGGAATAACGAGATAGGTACAGACTGAAGTCTTTATACCCCCAAGAAAACAAATAGTTCGCCTTTGATATTGATGGAAAGCTGTAACGTATCTGCACTTTGTAAGCTATTACTAACTGACGAGCAGTCCAAAGTATCGCGTACAAAAGCTGCAACACCTACTGCACTGTAGCTGTCATTGGTATTTGTATAAAAGTTATAATTGGGGATTTTATAATCTCCTACTTCATACGAAAATATCCATATTTCAGACAAAAATATAATATCTGGCTTTATACCTAACGCGTCTATATTACCAACGAATACATCGAAATTTTGTCTAAGACTACGTATATTTTGATGGATAACTAATAATTTGTTAGAATCAGTTGAGGGCGAGTTATTCAAAACATTATTGCTAGCGACGATTGGGTTATCATTAGGCAGAACATCTGAGAACATCTTTAAAAGTAAATATAAAAATTAAGAGAAGAGCTAAAATTAGCTAGTTAACTATTAAATGCAAATCATCAAATGTTCTGACACCGTTGATAACCAACCCTCTCTCGCCGTAACAATCAAAAAGCTGTTTGAGATGCTCCGCATGTTCTTCTGGCGACTGGAAGCTACGAGTACATCATCGAGGTATGGAAATACAAAAGATAAACAACCTTTTACAGTTTCGTCAATGTAGCGTTGGAACGTTTGGGCAGCATTCCTTAACCCGAAGGTCATATATTTAAATTCAGCGCTGACAAATTCCCCGTTCGATTAGGTACTCATACTCTTCTTCGCACATTCCAGTTTTTTAGGAGAAAGTCGGCGCACCCTTTGCGCTACAGGTGCCCGTCGTGCCTCTATATGGTGTTGGACTCCTGTCGCGGGTCTATTCACCTTGGGGAAGACATTAGTAAGATCAGGATAACGTGATAAGATCGCATGATATGGATTAGCTCCCTTTAAAGAGAGTATACAATGTGGCGGAAGTATGATTTGGCATAGCGCCCGAGTATGCGTTGCTTTTTTGGTGATAGCTTTGTTTTTTAGATCCACCAGCACGTCGTAGTATCTTAGGAAATCCGCACATATTAAACACGTCCGCTCCGATTGATTGCTGTGGATCTCTAAAATCTTTTGCCTATCTGTGAAGGAAAGGAAGATTTCTGTAGGCCTTTGGAAGGACATAGCTGTTATGGTTATTGAAGGTAAAGCTGGTATCAAAGACAACGCCTATGACAACATATTCGATTTCTAAGAAACGTAAAGAGTGAAGATTTTGAAACCAAAATGGTGATGCCGTGTTAACAGATGTAACTAAAATTTTAACTTTTTGGTAAAACGCCAACGAAGTTTTATTTTTTCATACAGTTTCATTTTAAAAATGGTACTTATAGACAGCTATGGCGGCATATATATGTGATCACAGTCTCACCAAACGGCCATTTTTAGGTATCATAAAATATCAAAAAATTAAAATTTTGATTTGCAACTGTTTGCAATAAAACGCGAGATATGCTATCTGCATTGCCTTGGGATGAAACATGTCTATGAATTGACACCACCTTCCTCCATTGGATAAGTTTTCATCAAATCTAGGTCAGATGGGCTATGAGCAGGGCAAACGATTTCACCAGGAATTTCTCAGAATTGAGCAGCGTTATGTTGGCACGAGCAAAATTAGTATGCTCTTCAATTACTGCTGATCTGCTTAAAGAGATACCAACACCGACACATTATATTTTTTCATTGCCAAATACCGATAATAAGCGTGAAGAAAATGAAGTTTTTGGAATATGCTGCGTCCTTTTTAATGAAAAGGCCGATTTCAAAGCATTTTTCTTTGTTTTAAAGGCCAAGCTCATGTCTTTCAAATAACTGCATAAGTTAGCATAACTAAAAGAAACGAGGGGAACTATAAGAAAACAAATGGGAACCCCGCATTTTATAATGTAGCACAATGTAATTTTTGTTATTAGGAATAAATAGGTAATTTTCATCGGGCAATTTCGTAATGTTATTAAGGAGATTTTAGCATTTTCTCTTTTTATTGGTGCACTCCAAACTCCCCTTCAACCACGTGTTGGAACAAGGACATCTCTTCATTAACGGTGAGAGAAGTAGGGAATACATCTTTCTTCAAAACTTTCCTTTCCCCGAAGAAATGACTTATTACCCAATACCGATAATTTCCGTTTAGGGAATTTTTTTTTGAAAAAAAAAATATGAAAATTTTGGTAGTTATACATAAATCTAAGAAAAACATTTTTTTTAATTTTTGCCAAGTTTTTTTCAAGAAAATAATTTCTGCTTAGGATATTTTTTTTGAAATCATTATGGTTAAAAAACAATTTTAAATAAAGGAAAAATGAAAATAAAAATAATTAATTGTAACTAAGGAAAGAACTAAAATGCTTATACAAATTATATAAAAACGAAAAAAGGGGTTTAAGCCCAAAATAGCATAAAAAAATGGAAATTAATTTTTAAATTCCAATATTTTTGTAAAGTTTATCAAGTAAGAAAAATAAATTATACATAAATGTTAAAAATATTAACAAACAAATTTTTGTAAATGGCATGCTTTAGGTTCAAAAATAAATAGAATAAAAATAAAAGCAAGCACTTTTATTAAAACCTAAATTAGAAAGCAAGTTTGGAAATTAGAAAGGAACAAAATTGGGGTTCATGTGGCTGCGGGTGAGGTCGGTGGTGCAATACCCCGCCCAAGACGACGAGCTAGCCTGGGCCCGCAAGCATACCTGCTTGCCGCCGCTCCTCACCACCCAAACAGTCAGCCACGTAACAACATTTCCCACATTTTTTTCAAGTAACTCTATTTGTCACTATTCTTTAATCTTCCCACTTTTATTCCAGATTTCCTTGTTTTTGTTTTTTATCCCATGTTCCTTTCAAACCCAATCCTTATTTCCGTATTTTGACTTGACAGGGACCGTCATGATGGCAACGTCGTTTGGGTTTGCCTGGCCGACAAGTGTCATCATGACAATTAGATAGGGATTAGCGACGTGCTCATACCAGGGTTCCTTCTTCGGGTTCCTGCGATTTGACTAAGTGGTACCTGGTATGACACTTAGCTAGTGACGGACTTAGGTAGGAGATCGTGGCGAGCTGTCCAGGCTACCTTACCGGGAGTCCAGCATTCCCGGTAAGTGAGGTTCACAGTCGTCGCCACGATAGTTAGGAGAGGAGGTGTGGCATCCACTCTTAGGGATAAGTCCATGATCGTGATGTGCCCCACTTCCACGGACAGCATGACGGCGGACTTGACACTAGATGTTTAGATACGGACGGACATACTGCCTTCACCGAACCTTCGCCAAGGCAGCACCAAAAACACCAAGACATATATATTCAAGTTCAGTTAACCTATTTTCAACCATTAAGTTCGATACTTTTAAATTATCAGTTTTATTAATTTTATTTATATTTTTTTTTGTTGTTGGTTATTTCATAATCATTAAGATTATTTTCAAAAAGTGCTCACGTTGATTTTAGAAATTTTGGAGTTTATCAATTTTTTATAGTGTTTTTGCTTTTAGTTTTTTTGTTGCATTATTTTATTTTCTACATTTATCCTATACATCCATACATTGTCAGATATTCCTTTTATTATTGTTTTTCTGGCAATTTTTACCGCAAATATAGGGGTTGAAATTAATTTTGGTTTTAATTAAATTCGATACTTGATTTTTTTTAGTATATATACTAGAAAAATATTTTTTTTGTTTGGTTTCAAACTTGAATTTCCTTTATCCTTAAGATACACATATACACATTACCGGAATTTTTACACACACACATATATATACGCATTCATACTAAATTTAATTGTAATATTTTCATATTGTGTTTTCTTTTATTTTAGTTGATATTATTTTTTTTTGGTCAAATTTTTTTTCACATACCGACAGTGGATGTCGGAGAAGGAAGTCGAAAATAGAGTTGGTGGGGGATTGGGTATCCTCGACTCCCAGAGGCGTCTAACTAGGAGCCGTGCGCGAGCCCTAGAAAACCAAATAGTTGGTTCAGTTTTTAACCAAATTGACAAGGGTATACCGAGGCCCGTTTACTTTGTCCCTACGGACTATTTTAATAGGTGTACGTCGCGGATCTTCGGAACTTTTGGCCCTGAGCGTCCAATTAGGGTCTCTTTCGCGAACGGGGTGTCGTTAAACGAGTCCGAAAATAGTCTAAACTTCTCCCAAAAAATTGATTTGGTGTGCCAAATGGTCGACAAGGAAAACCTAGGTGCCCAGGGGGGTGATGTTCCGGCGCAGAACGCACCATCAACGAATGTCGGCATTAGCCTTAATGCTCCTCAAAGCCACACCGCCCAAGATGCAAATAATGTCGAACAGCTGAGCCGAATGATGGCGATGATGGCGCAACAAAACGACTTGGTGGCGCAAATGGCAAATGAGGTGATGAGCATTAAGACCAGTGTCGATAACCTTGGTGGCCGCGTAGCAGACATAGAAACGACTGCGCAAGCGTCTGTACATCGGTCCGCCTTGGCATCTACGCCCGAGCCTCGGAGCCGGAGGGGGGGGAAACGCAGAGCGCGTCAATGAGCCAACGGTCAGTTACAGTACCGGGCGAGATGCCAGCGATCCTCCCAGGTGGAAGAAGCTCGACCTTGAAAAGTGGCACATCAAACTCGATGGAACCAGTAAAGGTATAAGCGTCGAAAGCTTCATCTTTCGGGTGGAGAGGATGCGCGAGCAGCATAATATTTCCTACTTCCAGCTCTTCACGGACTTTCATAGTCTGGTTTCCGGCGGTGCTTTGAAGTGGTATTGGCAGGTCCTTGAGGACCATGCAGACGAACCCGATTTCGGCTATTTCGGGCTGAAAGCCGAAATGCTAAGCCACTTCAAATCCGCCGAGTCCGACTATGAAATCATCCGTGAAATCATGGAAAGGAAACAGCTGCCCGCGGAAGCTTTTGATGACTTTTATGCCGAAGTCCACAACTTGACGTTCCGTTTGCGGAAGAGGATCCCTGAGAGGGAGTTGGTTGGCATCATCAGGGGCAACCTCAAACCGTACCTGGCCAACTTGACCTTCGCCATAAAAATGGACTCGTTGGCGGAGCTCAAGTCGGAATGCAAGAGAGCCGAAAAGCTTATTAAAGAAAATAAAAGTAGGTCGAGGGTCATTAATGAAATTAATTTTGAACAGCCAGAGCAATTAGGGGAAACAAAAGTCGAAGCTTTTGATAGGAAGCCTCAGCGCCCACCCCAACATCAATCCCAATCCCTACCCCAACACCAAACCATAGCCAATCCCAGTAGTGTTCGTCCTTCTGTTAGTCCTGCGTCTAAGTCGACTGTCAACTCCTTTTGTGCATCACCCTTCCACTTGATGTTGTGTTTTTCGTGCGGTATGCCGGTGGATCACTTTGTGAAAAACCCGGCAGAAGCACAAAAACCAAATAAATGTTCGTCCTCGTTCCACAATATGGTCTGTTTTGCGTGTGGTAGTGATTCGTCCTTTTGTGTTTTTAAGCCCAAGCAGGGAAACCCGAGGCTGGCGGAGTTGACCGGGGACTCCAGCCAGGAGACAGGCAACCCGGAAACACTCAAGTAAAAATTTTGAGGAGAAGGGATACGGAAAACAGGGAAGAAGTGAATCAACCAAGAATAACACCGGAAAAGAAGGAGATTAAGAGTTTACACCAAAGAAAGCTAGAGTACGAAGAAGCGAGAAAGAGAATATTTTGTGATACAATAAATGCAAGTAGGAAAAACAGAAATTTTACGAAGATAGAGAAAATGAGGGAAAAGAGGAAATATTTTAAAAGGTTGAGGAATAAAATAGTTTCAACAATTGTTACAGTGAAAGGAGATAATAGGTTTTTCGCCAAAACAAATATAGGAGGTCACGAGGTCCTGGCTCTCTTGGACTCAGGGGCGAGTGCCAGCTGCTTAGGCAAAGACTCAGCTGCACTCCTTCGGGGAAAGGAAGCCTTGATTGTGCCAATCAAGGACCAAAATATCCGGACCGCGAACGGGGAGGAAACCGCCGTGGTAGGGGTCATAAAGTTACCAGTCGTGTGGGATAATACGACCAGGGAATTAGAATTTTTGATAGTTCCTGATCTGCAACAGGAAGTATATTTTGGGATAGATTTTTGGCAGGCTTTCGGTATGAGTGTTGTGAGTAAGGGTGTGAGTGGTAGTGTGAATGGTGCCAGTGTGGCGGAGCTCGTGCCCGCCGAGGGTGACTTGTCTATTGTCGCTGTGCAGCACGTTTTATCGCCGGAGCAAGAGGATATGTTGGAGCGCGTGAAGACCTAATTCCCGTCCTTCGCGGTACTGGGGTTAGGCCGGACAGACAAAGAGGAACACGTCATCGAGGTGGTGGACGAGAATCTGCCGGTCAAGCAACGCCATTATCCAATTTCGCCGACCATACAAAAACTCATATACGTAGAGTTAGATCGAATGTTGGACATGGGAGTCATCGAGGAGTCCAACAGTAGTTGGAATTCCCCCGTATCACTGGTCATTAAAGGAACGAAGAACCGGCTGTGCCTAGATGCTCGCAAAGTGAATGAAAGAACTATAAAGGACGCATACGCCTTACCACATATTGATGGAATTTTGAGCCGCCTACAAAACACGAGATATATCTCTGCAATTGATCTCAAGGACGCTTTCTGGCAGATTCCCCTCGAGAGGAAATCACGTGAGAAGACTGCCTTCACTGTCCCTGGCCGACCCCTTTACCAATTTACCGTCATGCCTTTCGGGTTGTGCAATGCAGCACAACGAATGTGTCGTCTCATGGACAAGGTCATTCCGGCCGCTTTACGTGAATGTGTTTTTGTTTATCTTGACGATTTGTTAGTTTGTTCTGTAGATTTCGAGTCCCATATGTGTTTATTGGAAAAGGTCGCTCGGTGTCTTCGTGAGGCTAAGTTAACTATTAATGTCGAAAAGAGCAAGTTTTGTTTCAAAGAAGTTCGATATCTAGGGTACGTAGTCGGGGATGGATGTATTAGGACGGACGCCAACAAAGTGGTAGCTGTGAGGGACTTTCCAGTTCCGAAAACCCCGAAGCAACTACGACGGTTCCTGGGTATGTCGGGCTGGTACCGACGTTTCATACAGGACTATGCGACTATTGCAGCCCCGCTGCACGACTGCCTCAAGAAAGACAAAATCAAAAAGTTTGCGATGACGGACGAAGCGATAAAATCATTTGAAATTTTGAAGCATAGTTTGGTTTCTGCACCGGTGCTGACACATCCTGACTTTAGGCGTCGCTTTTATATTCAATGTGATGCATCAACTGACGGAGTGGGAGGGGTTTTGTTTCAGTTGGACGATGACCAGAACGAAAGACCGATTGCCTACGTTTCGGCAATACTAAATAAAGCACAGAAGAACTACAGCATAACAGAACTAGAATGCTATGCTGCGATCGTGAGTGTTAAAAGATTCCGACCTTATGTGGAAGGAACCCCGTTCACCATCATAACTGATCATGCCAGCCTCAAATGGCTCATGAATCAGAAAGATCTTTCTGGGAGGTTGGCAAGGTGGATTTTGAAACTCCAGGGTTATGATTTCGATATCCAACATCGAAAAGGTGAGCAAAACGTGGTTCCTGACACACTCTCACGAATGCACATGGACGAAATACAGACGAATGACAGAGCCATAGACGTGTGTCTCGAGTCACCGTGCTTCGAGTCGGAGGAGTATACGGAGTTGAAAAAGACGGTCACCGAGAACAAAGACAAGTTACCGGATCTGTGTTTATCGGACGGTTACGTTTACAAACGGACGCAATTCGACAGGGGGGACGATCTTCTAGCGGACCAGACCTGGAAGCTCTGGGTTCCGTCGGAACTGCGACCGGGGCTGGTAGAGTCGTCTCATAGCTCACCGTCCTCTGGTCATGGTGGCATTCACAAGACGCTGTCCCGACTACGTCAGAAGTATTACTGGCCAGGAATGGTCACAGATGTATGCGCCCATATAAAAGATTGCGAAACTTGCAAAGCAAATAAGACACAAAACGTTTTTAAACAACCGTTAATGGGGAAACAAAAAGTCACAGAACGGCCTTTCCAACGTCTGTTCATTGATTTTATGGGTCCGTATCCGCGTACTGTAGATGGTAATGTATATGTCTTTGTTTGTCTTGATCATTTCTCGAAGTTTGTGTTTTTAAAACCGATGAGAAGGGCAACTTCAGCTGAAGCCATACAATATTTAGAGAGGGATGTTTTCCACATGTTCGGCGTGCCCGAATATGTCCATTCGGACAACGGAAAACAGTTTGTATCTGAAATCTCCAACAACTTTTTAGAAAAATATGGCACCAAACATATGAAAACTGCATTTTACTCGCCACAAAGTAACGCTGCGGAGAGGGTAAATAGATCTGTCTTGCAAATCATAAGATCCTTTATAAAGGACAATCAAAAGAATTGGGACAAGTGCGTCAGTGATGCCGCATTTGCACTCCGCAGCGTCACACATTCTGCAATCAACATGTCGCCATATTTTGCCACTTTCGGTATGCCTATGATTTAGCATGCTGCATCATATGAGCTATACCGAAAGCTGGCGGCGGTAAAGGATGTTGATTGTGAGGTAGAGGCAACAAGCGATAGAATGCAAATGATTAGGAACAAAATTATGAAAGAGCTGAAGTTGGCCCATTAAAGAAGCCAAAAGGTATATGACACTAGGAGTAGGGATGTTAACTTTCAAATTGGACAAGTGGTATATCGCCGAAACTTTAAACAAAGTTCCCAAGCCGAAAATTACAACGCTA
The DNA here is from genome assembly GCF_040869045.1 of Eurosta solidaginis. Taxonomy (NCBI): domain Eukaryota; kingdom Metazoa; phylum Arthropoda; class Insecta; order Diptera; family Tephritidae; genus Eurosta; species Eurosta solidaginis. The sequence continues at coordinate 158,370,090 of NC_090319.1, forward strand.
AATTAGCTCCAAAACAAGTAAGATGTATTGTTTTAAACGTTATAGGGAACTCAATGTATGAACTTGGCGACAGCAATGGGAAAAAGATCGGCGTATACCACGCTAAAGACATTTTTGCAAAATAGTTTAATGTTTTTTGTAGTGCTAGTACTCTTGTTCTATGTTATTTATTTATTTATCGACGTATTGTATTTATTAATTTATTGACGTATGTGATTATATTATTAAATTATTTTTATTTATTTTTTTTTTGAACTTTTTATTTATTTGATTATTTTTGCATTTATTTTTTTTTTATTTTATTTATTTATTTTTTTTACCTACTTGACTATTCGATCTGTGATATTTTTTTTTTATATACATTTTTTTTTTTTTGCCATCTGTGATATTTTATTTTATTTTATTTTATTTATTTTATCTGTGATATTTTATTTACTATTAGATATGTAGAGTAGTATCTGTGATATACGTTTAAGTAGTAGCATTAGCCCAGTGATTTAGTTCATAGTTAAACAGAACCAAAATTTAAAGGCGTGACATATTAACATTAACATTGACAACATTGTACCTATAGTGAACACAATGTTGCAACGGAAATAAGATGTTGGCGCTTGGCATCATGTTGTTATAATAAGTAAAATTTCACCATGTTGCTAACAACCTAGCAGCCTTGACGAATGATATGTAACTATGTGTTTGTTCTGTTCGGTATTATGTATGTGGATGTGTATTTGTTAAAGGCTATGAACGTGTGAATGCATCAGTGTAAGCGGTCAAGGTACGAACCAAATGTATCTGTGTAGGTGTTCGTTTTGTGGAGCGGTAAGCGTATGAATGTATGAGTGCATGATTGTATAGATGGAAAAGACGGGAAAGCCGAAAAGAAAGTTTGGCATGTAATGGTAAAAATTTTCCGTTTTTGGGTAACGTTCCTTACCACGGCGGTGGCTATAAGAAGGGGAAAACTGAGTCAACGGGCTAAAGTCTTGTTTCAACAGTGCCCAGTGCAAGTGAGTAGTGAAAAATCACAAGTGAAGTGCGCGTTTACAACCGTAAATTACAAAGTGCATAGTCCTTAGTAGTGCGCGAATTAAACCGCTTTGTAAAGAAAATTGTGCGCGTCGAAAAGTTTCCGCGGTACGTGCAAAGAGCTGGAATCAGTTGTCAAAAAATTACAAGTTACAAGAGGTAAGATATTATACTCTTTTTTAGGCATGCTTGACGGGAGCTGGGGCTTCAACCTTGCCTATCTCCAGAGCAAGCCAAAAGAAAACTTGCATCGACATATACATCTCTGCATACAAATATATGTATGTAGATGAATATATGACTATGCAGACAAGAAATCCGTAAGCAATTATGTATATGCACATAGATACACATTTGCTTTTGAATTTCTAAATAGATTTTCTTTTGTATTTAATTTCAGCGCACAATTGATTTTCCTTTGGGAAAGACCCACTGGGCACGTATATGGGCGGCGTACCGCCAAAAAGCAAATACATTGTACTTGGCGAACTTCCGCACTACCATCGACAAGCACCACACTTTATTATTTAGCCGATGGCAAAGCAATTTCAGAAACATGCCTTATTGGCGGGGTTAGAACGCAGCAACAACAGCAACTACATTCGTACCGGCAAACAACACCCACTACAGCATTTTCTTGTTATATTGGCGGCGCAACACCAACCACAACCGGTATTTATTTCCTATATCGGCGATATATCACCACAACAACTACAACCACAACAACTCCATCTTCATCCCTGCTCAACATAATAAATTTGCATCAGCTCGGTCAGCCTCCAGAGGCCAACAACAACACCATTTCACAACAAAACACAACACCACGGCAGCAGCAGAAATAATCACCAACATTTAACTTCAAAATTTCTTTTCTGTCCTTGTAACAAGTGACACGTTTGTATTTAACGCATACCTTTTTATATATGTATATTTCTGTCCATATGTATGTTCCTTTTGGGATATAGATTTTGGTGCGAAAACAAAAGGTGTGAAGAAAGCGAAAGGCTTCGAGCTTTACATTTGTTGGTTTCTAAATTGAAAATTTTTCGAAGTAAATTTTTTGTTAAGTAATTTAACTTCACTTTTTAAATTTTTGTTGAGTAATTTTTCACTCACACTTTTCCTTTTCTTCTGACATTTATTTAGATTCATTTATTTTTTTTGATTCTTTACACTCCTTTTTTTCGTTAATTACTATGTTCTGAGTACGCCCCAGGAGCTTGCTTTTAAACACCTGAAAAATTGTTGAATTTTTTTTATAATTTTTTTCTTTCGAATTTTTTTTCTTTCACTCACGTTTTTTTTTTATATTGTCAGCACGGCTATAACTTTATCACTATTAATACGCTCACATCCACGACCGTATGCGATCGATCTTGATCAGTGGTTGGGCGTGGTCATATGTACGTATGTATGTTTGAGTTTTTTTTGTTTCAGCTACTCAACTGCAGCGGCGCCGTTGGATAAGGAGAGTAACTTGGTGAGTATTTTGAGTGAAACATAAAAATTTATCAAAATACGCCTGCTTAGTTGTATGTACATGTGTTAGCACAGATTCCTGCTCTTGCAAAAATGGAACAGGAATTAGCAAATCAGAAAAATAAAAACAGATTGCAACGAACATATGTACATGCATGAAAAACGTCACAAACGTACATTTGTACTTACATACATACCTTTTGTTTTCATAAACATATAAATTATTTTGCTTTGATGACCTACTTTTGCGTTGTACATATTTGATCTTATGTTTACTTGAGCGGTTGCGGTAGGTCAGGGATTAGGGTATCTGAATTTTTTTTTATTCGCCCTCGTATCTTATTTTATTTGAATTTGTATTTTTAGAATTTAGAATTAGCTCCTATTAATAATATCGCATTAGGGTGGCCCTAAAAGTTTAAATTTTCTTATTTGAGCCCAGACACTTTGTCTATTAGTCGTAGGTATTTTTTTTATAGAATTGAATTTGGAATGTATCTACTTGTTCTTGCACTCTTATGAATTTTTAATGTTCGCCAGTAATAAAATTTAGCATTAAGTTTGAGCAAATTTTGTATTGTTACTTTGAGTAAACTTTTGAAACCCTTGGAAAATTATTTTGTAGTAAACTTTGAGTTTAAAGTTTTAGTGAAATTATTGAACTGGTAGTAGGGTGTTAGTCGGTAATTTGTAAACCAAAAATTTTGTAAATAAATTATAAGAATTATGTTTGGATGAAATTTTAATACATTCATTATGCAGCGCTAAAGTTTTAAGTTGGTGTTGGTGCTGCGCTTGTGCGCGGAAAGGTTAGGTGAAGGTGAGTGTTTAGGGAAAATGACTGAGTGACAGGGGACAGACTCATGTCAGGCTTGGGGGCACTGTAAGGTAAACAGGAGTCAGCACAGTGCCCACGGTGCAGTGCAAGTTGCACTGCAGAGGGAGGGTAGACTCCACCTGACAGGACAGGCCTTCACCTTTTTCTGCCCCTCATGCTTTCCCCTCTATAACTTTGCCCCTCACGTCTATTTATATCTTCTTCAGCTTTTCTTTCACCTTTTTTTTCATCATGCAGGTATGAACCCCAATTTTGTTCATGTGGCTGCGGGTGAGGTCGGTGGTGCAATACCCCGCCCAAGACGACGAGCTAGCCTGGGCCCGCAAGCATACCTGCTTGCCGCCGCTCCTCACCACCCAAACAGTCAGCCACATAACAAACATTCAAAATATCCCCGACGTTTGGTTAGTCATTTTATTTTTCGCATTCATATTACTGATCATTGCAAAAGCTATGATGCTCAAAAATTATATCAAAATTAAATTTAGACAACTAAAACGCAGTCAAGAGCGTGTTTAAAACATCATTTTAACAAAAACCTTATTACCTTACTATTGAAACCCCATTTCCAATTAATAGCCTTCAAAATGCCTCAATCAACAGTAGAGACAGCTTCATCAGCGCTATCTAAGTTCAATGGCAAACCAAGAATTTTAAAGATAAGAGAAGTTCATGTACTCAATCTTCAGCTAAATAGCTACATATGTACAAAATATTTCTCTCCTGATAAGTACAGGAGCAGACACCATTCGATAGTAATATCACGATTAATACTTCAAAAAGTACATAGCAGGAAAAGAAAGTGGAAGCATACATTAACCAGCCAATAACAATAATACCAACAAGAATGGAGAAAACAAAGAGTAACAAAGAGAACCTTATTATAGATAAAGCGCTAAATAAATAAATAAATTTGCAATTAGACATGTCGCGCTCGTTTTCATCCAAAAGGATAGAAAATTTGTTGCATAATAAATACAAGCAACCGGATTGTTGAGGAAGTTATTGACTTAGGACAATATTCGACCAGGCTGGAAAATGCCGGCAATCTAGGACTTGTAAGAGAAAACGACAGTTGTCCCTTAGGAGACAAATTGGTCAAGAATAATGAATGCTCGAGTATGCAAATTTAAAAATAAAAATAAAGTAAGTACCCAAGTTCTCAAAGATCTAATAATTGCATTAACCCCAGAAGTTAAGCATGTGACAAAAGTCACAAAATAAAAGAAAGAAATTCTTCATAAATATCAATACGATTCTGTCTTGGTGGCCGCCGCAGAAATCGGATGACACATAAGATCTAATAAAGTAATTGCTGGAAAATATGAAAATGGTATAAGAAGAGATATGAAAAATGTTTGCATCCATTCTACCCATGGGTTTAAATACTTTTCACTATACAACTACTTCTTTCTCTAGCAGCAACTGAATCTACCCAATCTACTGTAAACAATACGTTCAAAAATCTCGCTTTTTATAACAATGTCAATTTTCAACCGATGATGACTATAATCATCTTATTCTATACGTTTTAATTATAATTATAAATGAATTACCAATAAAAAAGCTTTGTTTGACCGTTTTCATCTAGGAAACCTCGCCTTTTACAGAGGTCATAATTTTAGATAAGAGGATTCTTTGTATCCAGTTAAGTTAGATAGTATACATATATATGGGGGCCCCGCAAAGTATACAACGTTGATAAGAGAAATAATTTTACAATAATTTCCTGTAGAATAGAAAATATCAATAGGAAAAATACTTTTACTTTAATATGAAAAATAATTTTACTTTAATTCCCTTTAGAGTAGAAAACGTTGATAGGAAAAAAATAAGTTTACATAACAATGTAAGCCTTTAAAGTAATAAATATCGATAGAAAAAATATTTTTACATTTACTTACTTACTTAATTGGCGTTTAACCGTCTAAACGGTTATGGCCGTCCAACAAGGCGCACCAGTCGCTCCTTCGCTCCGCTAACCGGCGCCAATTGGTTACACCAAGTGAGTTTAAATCGTTTTCCACCTGGTCCTTCCAAAGGAGTGGGGGCCGCCCTCTACCTCTGCTTCCATAGGCGGGTTCCGATAGAAACACTTTCTTGGCCGGAGCATCATCTTTCATTCGCATAACATGGCCTAGCCAGCGCAGCCGCTGCGTTTTAATTCGCTGGACTATGTTGATGTCTGCGTATAGCTCGTACAGCTCATCATTAAATCTTCTTCGGTACTCGCCATTGCCAACGCATAGAGGTCCATAAATCTTTCGAAGATTTATCCCTTTAAATTAAACATATCGATAAAGAAAATATTTTCAATTTAACCCCGTAGAGTAGAAAATATCAATAGGAAAAATAATTTTACATTAATTCCCTTGGAGTAGAAAGTATTGATAGGAAAATCTTACATTAATTCCCTTTTAACTAGAAAACATATTAAAAGGAAACATAATTTTAATTTAACTACACTTTAATGCCCTATAGAATAGAAAATATAGATAGTAAAAATAAATACACTTTAGAAAATATAGATAAAAATGGAAATAAGAAAATAATAATTCATAAACTACTATAAATTTGAATTAGTCATCAACAAAATACTTTAACTAGAAAATCCAAATTACAATAAATAAAAGCATTCCATCTTACTCATTATCTTCATTAAGTGCTTGCACACAATATGCACACATGCAAAAACAAAACGAAAGAGAAAAACAAATGAAAACTAGTCTTTGAAACGAAGTTTAAATTATGTCATAAAATACAGGCACACATCAAAAAAAAAAAAAAAAAAATGTAAGCACATACGGATTAAAAGATTAATAGTATCACTTGAGTAGCCATACATAATTTGTGCACATTGAAAATCTCAACCAAGCGTTTTGTAAAAAAGGCTTATTTGTATATTTGTTTCTCATTTGCTCGATATAGGCAACCGGCATCATAGCGGCCGTATTGATTAGGCCGTATATTACCTACTATATATTTATTATTAGACCAACTTTGCTGGATTATATGCCCGTTAACCGGATGCTTAGATCCCATAACTCTTAATTTGTTTATGTCGCTTAAAGTTATGAAATTAATTTTATTTTAGTAAATATGTTTGCGTGAATAATATCAATGTTTTTGTATACCATAGGCCTTTGATTCGGATATTCAGCTATTAAACATCTCGGTATAATTTTTTTTGAAGAATACCTTATACAGCTAATCTTTTGTGTATCTCAACTAACATATGTATTTATAGCTCCCTGGGTAAAATAATTATAAATAAAAAAATTTTCATACAATTGTGTTCGAACATCTAAAAGTTTTGGTGAGTTACGAGCTCCTCTAATAACACTGGATCACAAATTCCAAATTTTTGCACCAGAGACGCCATTATGAAATTCCTATGTAAAATCACCCTCTGATTCTGAAAACCGAGGTTATTTTTGATTCTATGGTAACGTTTTTGAGATATTTACGAATTACCGTTAAACAAAAAAATGGTCCACTTAATCATATATATCTCAAGAACGAATGGTGCAATTCCAAAACGGTTTGAAGCTTTTAAAAGGTGATAAAATTTGCTATAAACTGTGCATACAACACTTGGGCCTGCAGATTAAAAGATAACGAACAATCATTACGGATTTTTTCATTTTTTTTTTGTAAAAATATAAAAAAATTTGTACTTTGCGAGGAAGGATCTCGAAAACTTTTTATTTTTTTTTTTTGCAGATTTTTTTTTTCTCTCTAAGCTCTGTTTCATAACAAAAAAAAATAAGCTTTCATTCAACAAATTCGATGAACTAATACAAAAGTTATAAGCATTCAAGTAAATATATCCATTTAATACTTAAGTACCCTAGTAGTACATATGTGTTAGTATTCGCATGTCAGTTAGTTAACAGGTAGATTTTCGAAGGGTTATGAGATAAAAAAAACTGTTAGTGTCGTTTTCTCAAACCCAGGTACATTTCAAGCAAGAGCATATTTTTATAGCAGGTAGTGTTTTCTTTGTAGAACTAGGGAACCTTTTTGTCTAGGTAAGCCTGAATTTTTACTTGATCTAAGTATAAATAATGGTACATGCGCCTTGTTCCTTCATAATGTTTGCAAGGCTCGCCGGACGTGTGTTTTCAAATCCTTTGAGAGCTACATACTATAAGTATTTTGGAATTGAGCCTAAAAACAATGAAAAACCATGGACACCCAATACTGTGTGCACCACATGTCGAGTCGAATTGATTTTTTCGGAAACCGGAACAAAAAAGTGCGTTGTAAAAATTATGAATTTGCCCCCTTTTAATGCATAGCTGACTAATTTCTGAAACTATCTATTTAGGCGACATATGAAATTTATTACACCAATGAAGTGGAGGGAGCCAACTTGCCATTCAACGGACTGCTATATTTGTACTACAAAAGTACTTGGGGTTGGAAAGTCAAGAAAAGTAACCTATGCGAGCGTATCTACAGTGTCATTACCAGAACTAAATTCAACGGAAGCTTCATTGCCAGAATAAAATTTAACTTTAGTTCCGGCTCCAGTTTCATTGTCAACAGCAGTATCTGATTACGCGGCATCATGTTGTACTAGATTTCAAACGGAAAACGAAAGAAACTCTTTGTCACAAGCACAACTCAATGATTGGATAAGGGATTTGGAATTGTCAAAGGAAAGGCTACACGACTCTCGTACGCAACAATTTAAATTTGTTTCATCCGATGTTAAGGTAACATATTATAGAACTCGTCACGAACACGTTTCCAAGTACTATACGAAGGAGGACAGTGTTTGTTACCGCAAAGACATTGCTGGTCTATTCAAAAAGTTTGCTGAACCATATGATTCAAAAGAGAGGCGATTGTTCATAGACGGCAATAAATTAAGTTTTAAGGCCGTATTATTGCATATTGGCAACCAAAAGCCATCTATCCCGATCGCGCATGCAGTAAATACGAAGGAAATGTATGAGATAATGCAAAAATTGCTGAAATTAATCAAATACGAAGAACATGATTGGAAAATATGTGCCGATCTTAAAGTCGTTGGAATGCTATGTGGTCTGCAAAGTGGATACATCAAATACTGTTGCTTTCTATGCAAATGGGATAGCCGAGCTCGTCAAGACACTACATCATAAAGGATTGGCCAGAACGAATCGAGTTTCAAGTTGGGGTGGATAATATAAAATACTCCCCACTTATGAAGCAGGAAAAAATAATTCTACCTCCGCTCCGCATCAAGCTCGGCCTTATCAAAACCTTTGTCAAGGCTTTGGACAAAGAAGGCGAAGCTTTTCATCATTTGAAGACAATCTTTTCAGAGATTTCAGAAGCAAAAATAAAGGGATTTTTGTGGGACCGCAAATAAGGAAAATATGACCAATAACCATTTCAAAGAACTATTGTCACCAGTGGAGGCAGGTGAAAAGGTCGTTACCTGCAAACGCAAAAGTCCTAACTACGAGATGATAGTGAATGACTTAATCAAAAACTATGCGGAAATGGGTAAATAAAAAAACCTATTTAAGACCGCTTTCTCAATTAACTTTAAAACCTATCTGCCCGATAAACAAAAAATTTGTACGAAAATTTTTAAATTTACATGAGAATATATATATATATATATATAAATCTGAATTCAGTTCCAAACAAACAAGAACGAGAAAAAAGTAAACAAAAAATTTGTTCTGAATTGAAAGATAAATCCAGCCTAAGAAAATTATATACTAATGTGTCACTTATGTATTTATCTAATATACTTTTTTATTTTCTTTCAGGAGTAAATATGTCTTTAAAAATTCATTTTCTACACTCCCATTTAAATTTTTTCCCGCAAAATCTTGGCGACGAAAGTGACGAGCATGGCGAAAGGTTTCACCAGCAAATGAAAATGAAAGAAAGTCGGTATCAAGGACTCTGGGATGTCGCTATGATGGGTGACTACCGTTGGTTTCTCATAAGAGAAACCGATCCTAATCTAAATAAGCGTCAAAACAAGACACATAACTTTTTCAATTATAAAACAAGATCATAGAGTTAAGACAGAATCATATGTACATATGCTATTATTTGTAGGGTACTTAAGTTTTACTATATGGATATATTTACTTGAATGATTATAACTTTTGTATTATTTCATCGATTTTGTTGAATGAAAGTTTGTTTTCTTTTTTTTTTTTTTGTAATAAATCAGAGCTTAGAGAGAAAAAAGAAATCTGCAAAAAAATAAAAAGTTTTCGAAATCCTTCCTCGCACAGTACAAATTTTTTTATATTTTTACAAAAAAAAAATTGAAAAAATCCGTAATGATTGTTCGTTACCTTTGAATCTGCGGGGCCTAGCAAAAAGTTTATAGCAAATTTTATTACCTCATAAAAGCTTTAAACCGTTTTGGAATTGCTCAATTCGTTCTTGAGATATATGATTAAGTGGACCGAATTTTTTTTGTAAAAAAACGCTAATTCGTAAATATCTCAAAAACGTTACCATAGAATTAAAAATAACCTTGATTTTCGGAATCAGGGGGTGATTTTACATAGGAATTTCATAATGGCGTCTCTGGTCCATTTTGGCTGTAAACCAGTGTAATTTGTGCTCAACTATCAGGCACGTATACTGGAACATTCGAACATACGAATGTGTGCTATTCTTACTTTTCTTCAAAAATTGTTGAGCCATGTCAACGAATGTGTCATACAAACAGGAACAACATTACCTTGTTGTCAGCCAGAAACATGAATGTGCTGCATTAATTTTTCAGGCTCAACTTTGTGTGATTGAATTATACATTCGTGAAAATGGCATTTCAAATTATTTGTGTTTGCATGTACGTAGGAAGCGCTAGAATTAAGTAGAACCTAGAGAATCTAAAGGGTAATCCAACGAGGCCTATAACACAAAACCTGAAATTTTTTTGTTTGATATTCAAACGCAGACCCAACTAACAGTGAGATTGTTCTCGACAAAATCAGATTATAGCGTTAAAAAAAATTGTTGCCTAAATAAATGGTAAAATCGTAAAGGAGTTACTCCTACCCCAGAAAAGTGTCAAGCAACAATTTTCACAAAAGAACGAAATACGCCGTAAAGGCGTAGCCTGCTTTTTAGAATAGAACAAAATATATTCACAACCTTTGCGCTGGGTACAATAAGCGTAACACCTTTTCTGAAAAGAAAACTCTTATTAGTTTCTATGCATACAAAATTGAGATCAAACCAACCAACATTTTTTTACGTGAGCTAATAATCGATCGTACTCACATCCTGAGTAACAGTAATCGAGTTCAAGAGTATTAATACATACGACACTCACACGAGTCTAAGCAAATGCTCGCTTTTTATGCATGAAGCACAATGACCTAATCTTACACAAACCATCAAAAATTGGTTTTATTAAATCAGCACAGACTGCAATTTTATATCAATGCCTGAATTTGGTTCCCTGCGAAGCTAACAAGACCTTGCTAAATACCGTTGAGCAACACAACCATTCGAAACCAATCGAGGCGATTCCCTATCAGTGAACCTTGTGCTGGAAAATATAATTATAGCAGCAGATCTAAGCCGGGATTGTAAAATATATTATAAGATCATACAATTGCTGGCGTATGCTGACAACATTGATATAATTGGACTTAGGAAACGCGTCGTAAGTTTTGACTTCTCTGCACTGGATAAGGAGGAAAAAAAGTTAAGGAAAAAGTGTAATTAGCGCAAGACGAAGTACCTGCTGCCATCCAAGAACGAGTCGGCGAATTTGTGCCTTGGTAGCGGTCACTGTTGGCGGTTATAAATTCCAAACTCGTAACCAGCATTAACAGCGCAATTAATATAGCTAAGAAATTTAAAATAGAATAGTTCTTGCCAGCAAGTGTTTGAATGAGTAAGAAATTGGAAAGTAGTCCCTCATCCATCGAACCTTCCGACATGGAGCCAATAACTCCAAACTACTTTCTCGTGGGTGGGCATCTGTAAGCCCCACCTGAAATCGCCTGTCATGAAAATTCAGTCTCACTACAAGTTTTGAACTGGTGTAATTTTCTCCAGCATCGAATTTAATAAATAGCGTAATAGGTGGTCACCCAGTTTGAAACATCGAACGGCTCGGATAGATGATTCCCAATTCTGACTGAGCTGATGGCGTTGTTTAACGTTATTTTGCACAGCAGTATAAGTTTGGCGGAGAAGCGAAAATCAGACATGGCGCCATAGTTTTTTTAAGTATTTTTGAAATCACTTGCCGTCCTTATCGCAGCCCAGTACACTACCTCTTTACCACGGCAGCCACACCAATAAATAAATAAATAAATTAATAAAAATACTTACGTAACATAATCATTTTTTTCCGAACAGTTGTTACTTTCGAAGCCAGGGGATGTGCCCTTTGTAGAATCAAATTTGCGACTGTCAATATTATCTGAAAATATTATAGATTCGTTCATGGCACAATTTTTGAACACAAGTGTATGTCTTCTCTTTGGTAAAGGTAAGTTCGGAGTTAAGTGCTCAGTAAGCCGTTTACTAGAAATTGAGTTCCAAATGGGGCTTAGGACTAGCGACTTTTCAAGAAAGTCAGTCTCTCTCCCATCACCAAAGGTGGCATGCGTTACCCCAAAGCTATTATCATTTTTCAATTTACTCTCGCTTCCCCTGGGAATCTTTTGATCATGTTCCAGGTTTTTCATAATTTGCATTTCATTACTTACATCATCGTCCTGTTCAGCTTCTTTTTCTAAATCAACAAATTCTAAAAAAGAACGATGCGGTGTACCTTCAATTCGACGTTCACAATTACTAAACAAAGCAGCTTTTCTAGCTTCTTTTAGATTCAGTATAAAAGAATCGCTGATACCCATATCGTTATTGATTTTTGTTTCGTGATTATTGTTTTGTAAAACATAAACTTTGTCAGTATTTAAAGATTCCATATCTTCATTAAAGTAAATAGTATCTCTATTTTTATTTATTTTGATATTGGTTTGTGAATTTATATCCAGTTCCATAGTTTGGCTCGAATAAATACCAATTATATCTTTCATGTCAGATTGAACACTTGTAGACAGGCAATCTTTCGCTGTGTCAAAGCTCATATCTTCAGCTACACATAGTGTTCTTTGTATAAAAGAACTGTCTTCATGGTCATATTCTAGGGGTTCAATATGATTTCGTGGACTTACTTTTACGGAACCCACTTTTTCATTATCAATAATACTAGTACTTAATGACATATCTTCACATTGAAAACAATTATATGCGTCTTTTATGTTATAAACATCAGAAAGCTTTGTTCGTTGCAATTTGATTGGTAATTCATCACTAAATTTCTTTACACCGCTACGCGAAGTACCTTCAGAGATCTTAACCTGAGACTCATTGGCATGACTAATAAGGCTTGTGTAAGAGATGCATTTGGCAGAGTTATCACCATTTTGGTCAGGCACGTTTTTTTCAGGAAACACAACTATTTTTCCGTCTCCAATCGCCGCATTTAATTGACGAAGATTCAGTTTTAAAGGCTTGGTTTTAAATTTCTTGAGAGGTAAGTTGGAAGATGATCTTCTTTCTTGTGAATTTTTATTCTGATTTGCCACTGTTAGTGAGATATATAAAAAATAATAACAATTATTATCATCATAATGGTTTCGAATACGAGCTCAATAATTTTGTCATACTTATTGTTGTGATATATTTTTTCTTAATTGCAAAGCACTTTTCAACAGATAAGTAAAAAGATAATTTTACAGACAACTGTCATAGCTGGTAATGCCAATTTCACACAGAGGCTTAATGAAATAATTAGTCAAGTTTTCTACATTAGAGCCCTAATTGAACTCAATCTTCCATACAAAATACAAATTCTTAATTATCTCATTATTGCTTTATTGAGTGAAAAATCCAATCAGTTTCGCTTGGTGCTTCGAATTTTATTGTCAATGTAATTATTTCAATAATTTACGAAAAATAGAAAAACACGAAAAAGTTCAAAATTTAATTTGCGCTGCATTTGCTGCAAAAGATAATACGGATTTTTCCAAAATAGGCACATATTTGGTTAGGTGAAACATCTATGGGTAGTTGAGCATATATTTTATTTTGATTGTATTTATAGTTAAGAAGGAAACGGCTGCTTTCCATTTTAACTATTTTTTGTAAAAACGAAATATTTTTTGGGGCTGCTGACAGATGTTCGCTTAATGAAGCAAAAGGCCCTGTATGAAAAGGGAAACTTAATTATATCATTAAATAGAATTGTGATTCGATTAAGTTTCTATGCCCGAATAGTAAGCGCAGCGGCGCCTTAAGGTTTCTGGTTTAGGAATCCCCACATAACTGAATGTATCCATAGTATTACTAGAATTTGTTTGATGATCAAACGGAATCCCCCCCCCCCCCCCCCCCCCCCCCCCCCATTAAGTACCGGGACTTATGTTATAAATTACTTACTTACTTAATTGGCGCTTAACCGTTTTAACGGTTATGACCTTCCTACAAGGCGCGCCAGTCGCTTCTTCTCTCTGCCAACCGGCGCCAAGGAAGTTTAAATCGTTTTCCACCTGGTCCTTCCAGCGGAGTGAGGGCGCCCCACAGTGGTCTGGATTTGGCTTTCAGTGGACTTAGGGAAATGAAAAAAATATTAGTTAATACCACAAAAACTTTGATGGGGATCGATTTTCAGTCTCATTACATGACGTTTTTATACATGAGTATTTTTTCATAGTCTTAAACAAAAAAGTTATAGCAAATAAAAAAATTTTATGTATGGGAAAAATCACATTTTTACCGTTAACTCATTTTTGTCACATTTCCTCAAAACTTGATTAATTTATTTATATAGTTACGGTTATATACTATGCAATGTACTCGGTTTCATGGTTCGAAAAGGTTCGCGTTTTTGTTTTTGTCTTTTTTTTTAGTATTGCGAATCACTTTTTCATTTTGGGTAGAATTTAAAAACAAAAATAATTTTTTTTGTTTTGGTTTTCTTTAATATTATTATTGCGAAACACTTTGTAATTCTGGGTAATATTTAAAAACAAAAATATTGGTAATTCATATTATACTATAGGTATAGAATTTTGCACACATTTAAAAAAAATGAGAGCTTCTGGGTTAGACCTTGATACATATTTTTATTGAGAAATAGTAAAAATTATTTTAGTGAAGCCAAAATTGCTGGAAATTGGAAAAAATACCTAGATGTACACATATGCTCGTTAGTGTATGTCGATATGAAACCCGGTTGCTAAAAGTGTCATAACTTTTTAAATTAGGTTTTACGAAAAAATGTTATATAACAATAAATTATGGAAAAAGATCACAGAATACGAAAATGTACATTTAAAGTCCCAAGTCCCAACTTTTCAATTTCGGTCCACTGTGCACCCTCTACCTCCTTATAAATGAATTACCAATAAAAAAGCTTTGTTTGACCGTTTTCATCTAGAAAACCTCGCGGTCATAATTTTAGGCGGTCATTAATTTTAGATAAGAGGATTCTTTGTATCCAGTTAAGTTAGATAGTATACATATATATGGGGGCCCCGCAAAGTATACAACGTTGATAAGAAAAAAAATTTTACAATAATTTCCTGTAGAATAGAAAATATCAATAGGAAAAATACTTTTACTTTAATATGAAAAATAATTTTACTTTAATTCCCTTTAGAGTAGAAAACGTTGATAGGAAAAAAATAAGTTTACATAACAATGTAAGCCTTTAAAGTAATAAATATCGATAGAAAAAATATTTTTACATTTACTTACTTACTTAATTGGCGTTTAACCGTCTAAACGGTTATGGCCGTCCAACAAGGCGCACCAGTCGCTCCTTCGCTTCGCTAACCGGCGCCAATTGGTCACACCAAGTGAGTTTAAATCGTTTTCCACCTGGTCCTTCCAAAGGAGTGGGGGCCGCCCTCTACCTCTGCTTCCATAGGCGGGTTCCGATAGAAACACTTTCTTTGCCGGAGCGCCATCTTTCATTCGCATAACAAGGCCTAGCCAGCGCAGCCGCTGCGTTTTAATTCGCTGGACTATGTTGATGTCTGCGTAGAGCTCGTACAGCTCATCGTTAAATCTTCTTCTGTACTCGCCATCGCCAACGCGTAGAGGTCAATAAACCTTTCGAAGAACTTTTCTCTCGAACATTCTCAGAGCTATAATAACACTCCCTTTGGAGAGTGTTATCGAGTTGATGGTCCTTTGCCAAATGCAGATCCGGTAGGTTCCGGTAACAAGCACCATTAAGGCACCAGCCCGACCATCTCAAGGACGTTTTAGTATGACCACATGAAAGCTTCAAGGCCATACCGCCTTCCCACCCCCTAAATCCATGAGGAGTTCGGGGTTGCCAGAGCCTCGGCTCTTAATGAAACAGGATTTGCCACGGATAGGTGAGGTTGACAATTGGGTTTGGCGTTTAACCGTCTAAACGGTTATGGCCGTCCAACAAGGCGCACCAGTCGCTCCTTCGCTTCGCTAACCGGCGCCAATTGGTCACACCAAGTGAGTTTAAATCGTTTTCCACCTGGTCCTTCCAAAGGAGTGGGGGCCGCCCTCTACCTCTGCTTCCATAGGCGGGTTCCGATAGAAACACTTTCTTTGCCGGAGCGCCATCTTTCATTCGCATAACAAGGCCTAGCCAGCGCAGCCGCTGCGTTTTAATTCGCTGGACTATGTTGATGTCTGCGTAGAGCTCGTACAGCTCATCGTTAAATCTTCTTCTGTACTCGCCATCGCCAACGCGTAGAGGTCAATAAACCTTTCGAAGAACTTTTCTCTCGAACATTCTCAGAGCTATAATAACACTCCCTTTGGAGAGTGTTATCGAGTTGATGGTCCTTTGCCAAATGCAGATCCGGTAGGTTCCGGTAACAAGCACCATTAAGGCACCAGCCCGACCATCTCAAGGACGTTTTAGTATGACCACATGAAAGCTTCAAGGCCATACCGCCTTCCCACCCCCTAAATCCATGAGGAGTTCGGGGTTGCCAGAGCCTCGGCTCTTAATGAAACAGGATTTGCCACGGATAGGTGAGGTTGACAATTGGGTTTGGAGAAGCTATGTATTGCGCTGGCAATCTGAAAGGGCTGCGCTACACAAACCCCTTGCATCCGGTATTTTAGTCGCCTCTTACGACAGGCATACCTACCGCGGGTATATTCTAACCCCCTAACCCGCTGTTGTCATGGTCCATGCATATGCACCATATAGCAGGACGGGTACGATAAGTGACTTGTAGAGTATGATTTTCGTTTGCCGAGAAGACTTTACTTTTCGATTGCCTACGTAGTCCAAGTAGCATTTATGGGTAAGAGTGATTCTTCGCTGGATTTCAGAGCTGATGTTGTTGTTAGTGTTGATGCTGGTTTCCAAATAAACGAAGTCTTTTACTGTTTCGAAATAATGGCTGCCAACAGAAGCGTGGTTGTCAAGGCGTACATGCGCTGACTTTTTGCTCGATGACAGCAGGTACCACGTTTCATTTTCCAGTTTGGAGTAAGCAGAACTAAGAGCGCGGGTGTTTAGGCCGATGACATCAATGTCACCAGCATGTGCTACTAATTGCACTCTTTTATAAAATACTGTTTCACAGTGGTTAGGTTCGGCAGCTAGTATAATTTTCTCCAGCATCAAATTAAAGAAATCGAACGATAGGGGGTCACCTAGTCTGAAACCTCGTTTAGTTTTGGACGGCTCGGAAAGGTGCTTTCCAATTCAGAAGCCGCACTGATAAGGTCCAATCAGCCGATTCACGTTGGGCTTCAAGATTTCGCCCAATACACTAGACAGGACCTTATATGCGATATTAAGTAGGCTAATCCCACGATAGTTGGTGCATTTTGCAGTATCCCCCTTCTTGTGGACTGGACAAAGAACACTTCGATTCCAACCGTCGGGCGTGCACTCGTCCGCCCATATTTTGCTAGGAAACTGCTGCATGCGCCTTACCAACTCCTCGCCGCCGTTCTTTGATAACTCCGCAGGCAATCCGTCAGCGCCCGCGGCCTTGATGTTTTTCAATCTGGTTATTGCTATTTTGACTTCGCCATAATCGGTTGGGGGGAAATTTATTCCATCATCATCGATTGCGATATCGGGTTCGTCATCCCTGGGTGGTAAATCGCTCTCTCCATTTAAGTACTCTCTGAACATCAGTTCCAAGGTCGCCGTATTCGTTCTTATAAGAGTTTGGCCCGGTATTAAAACCTTCCGTCTGTCGCCGAATTTTTGGTAAAATTTCCGGGCGTTACTCCTGCTGGCTAGCAGCTTAGCTCCTCGCACTCACGCCTTTCTGCCTCTGCTTTTTTCTTTCTGAAAAGACGTCTCGCTTCCGTTTTCAACTCGCGGTAGAGTTCACACACTCCTCTTGTTGCGCTCACTTTTAACGTAGCCATGTAGGCAGCGTCATTTCTTTCGGTTGCAAAGCGGCATTCGGCCGGTAACCAAATTTTTCCTCGGCGGCAGTACGAAGTGCTTTGGAGATATGCACCCACTGCTCCTGCATTCCGTCGGGTTGAGTTGTGCTCTCAGAGAGCAGGTGTGAGTCGAGTTGCGAAATCATTGGCAGCCTGTTGCCATTGGAGCCTTTCGACGTCTAGCATTCCTTGTGTTTTTTGTTCCTTGGTTTTAGCCACGCATAGGCGGGTGCGTATTTTGGCTGCAACGAGATAATGGTCCGAGTCGATGTTAGGTCCTTGGATCGTGCGCACATCTAAAACACTGGAGACATGCCGTCCGTCTATCACAACATGGTCGATCTGATTGCGAGTATTTCGATCGGGGGACAGCCACGTAGCTTGATGGATCTTTTTATGCATGAACCTCGTGCTGGATATGACCAAGTTTCCAGCACGGGCAAAGTCAATCAGCCTCAGTCCATTAGGAGAAGTTTCATTGTGTAGGCTGAACTTTCCGACTGTGGGGCCAAAAACACCTTCTTTGCCCACCCTAGCGTTAAAATCGCCAAGCACGAATTTTATACTCGTATCACGGCGGGGTCAGCGCTCATATGTTCGTTCTAATTGTTCATAAAAAGCGTTTTTCGCCTTATCGTCTTCTCCCTCTGTCGGTGCATGGGAGCAGATGAATGATATATTAAAAAATTTTGCTTTTATTCGGATAGCGACGAGACGTTCGTCCACAGGCGTGAACGCAAATACTTGTTATGTTAATTATATTGGCAAATATCAGAAGTTTTCTAGGGCCTAGCTTAATTACTGCCTCAAGATCTCCAAACTCCGGCGCCCGTATGAGCGTATGACGCGAACACAACATATGCCGCTTTTTTCTGCAACCCGCACTTTCATCGGGGCATAACTTATAAGCATGTGATGCCAGGAGGAAGTGTATATGTAACGAATCTCGTAGAATTCTGCTTACTTGAATCCTTCTGCCAACGTTAAACTGTTGAATAAATCACTCCAATATTCAGTATTGAAAACTGGTCTTTATTTAGATTACTTTGGGAGTAGTACTTCACAATTATACTTCAAAACCAATAGCGTGTTTAAATCAAAACTGATTAGTCATTCCTCAGCTTGCGCTGCTTTTATACCCTCCAAAGGTCTAGACTTTTCACCTTCTACAACAGTTGTAACTCATGCTTGGTTACCAGCTATATAAGTACATGTATATTTGTAGTTTATTGCCATACGCGTCTGTATGTCTGAGTAACTACTTCGGCTGATGACCACATCTGTGTGTGTGAGATAGCTCTTCGTCGCCTTCTACATAAGATATGCTAGCTGTAATGTACATGTACATGGCCATTTGCTGAAATAATCCATAACCACCAGTACATATTTGTTTATGCGGTTGATAGCAGGAAATGGACGTGCGACATCCATAGCGATCCTTTCAAATGGTGTACCTGAAATATATTGCTTCATCTGACCATGACTTCGGGTTTTGGGCCCTTTCGCTCTCTGCACACCTCGCAGTTGCCATCCCACTCAGTGACCGACTGATGGCAACTAACCCAATAGAATCTCTGCTTAATTTTCTCGAGCGTGATTCCCAGATGACCTCCACTTGCACCGTTATGTAGTTCACTGAGAAAGTCAGGAATCCTTTTCCTTGGAACAACTATCAGTTTCCTCTTTCCTTGATCATCCTCACTCTACCATACTCGATGCAGGCAACCGGATATCAATTCTAAACTGTTCCACTGTGCCCAATATGACTTCGCAATAGGACTCTGCTGACATCTCTTTAGTTGGTCTTTCGTTTCGTTCGAGCCCTTGCATAACATGTGACAGATCTGTATCTTCTCGCTGACACTACCTTAGTTGTTCCTTGTCTCATGCATCCGTATACGTTATAGTCATTAGCCGAACATCTATGTCTTCTTTAGCCTAGGCTTTTGAACAGTGTTTGCACTCCAAACTACATGATCTACGTGACATTGCATCAGCATTTCCATGGGTACTACCTTTTCGATGCTCAATGGAAAAGTCATAGCTTTGTAGTCGCTCGATCCACCATGTCAATTGACCTTCTGGATTACGGAACTGCAGGAGCCATTTCAACGGTGCGTGATATGTCCTGACGCGGAATGGCTACCCGTAGAGGTACTTGTGAAAATGTTTAATGCACTCTACCAATGCCAATTGCTCTCTCCGTGAAACGCAATAGTTCCTCTTTGGTTTTCTCATTGATCGGCTGTAATATGCAACTCCCTTTCTCCGTCCATCGACCAATTGTGATAAAACACTTCCTATAGCAGATCCACTCGGATCTGTATCTAAAATAAACGTTGCTCCTGGATTCGGGTATGCCAACATTGGGGCAGTGCACAAACGCTCTTTCAATGTTTGGAAAGCCACTTCTTGCTCCTTCTTCCAATCAAAAATTTTTTTTCTTGTAAGCTCGTGGTAAAGTTTGGTACAAATCGGCGATATGTGCACATCCCGTGGAAACTTCTCAATTCATGCAGGTTCCGTGGTCTTGGCCACCTTCTATCTTTCCATTCGCAGTGCAGATGCCCTCTGGCGTTACCTTGTGTCCCAAATAACTTACTTCCCTTTTAAACAGCGAACACTTTTTGGGACTTAGTTTCAGACCAGCGCAAGCTATTCTCTGGAAAACTTCCTCCAAGTTCTTAAGATACTCATCAAAGTTCTTTCTCAATAGAATGATGTCCTCTAGGTACACTAAGTATGTTTTCCAATGTAGTACTTTCAGTACCTGATCCATGAGTCTCTCAAAAGTAGCTGGTGCATTACATAGTAGAAAGGGCATTACTGTAAATTGCGAAAGTCCACCACCGACACCTTTATCGTTACGTCGTTCAACTTACGGTAGTCCAACCAAAACCTAATTTGTCCATCCTTCTTCTTCACAAGTCCCACCGGTGAGCTCCATGTACTAGCTGATGGTTCAATAACGCCGCTGTCGCTCATTTCTTGTATGATTTGACTCACTACTTCCAGCTTCGCCAGTGGAACACTACGAGGAGCTTGACGGATCGGCCTCGCATCTCCAGTGTCAATTAGATGTTTCACAACATTGGTGTGGCCTGGTTTGGAACCATCCTGATGTTTTTGCACTTAAGGAGCAGTTTTTTTGCCTTACTCTGATAGTCTTCCTCTAGTCCCTCCGTCCAAGCCAGATGTCATCTGAAAGATCAATCTTGCTAGTTAAAACGTTTTCCTGGAGCTATTCACATTTGATTACTACTTCAGCCTTTGGCATCTTCCCAATATAGTTCCTCTGGTCAATTTGTCATAGCCAGGGTTTTTCCTACAAGTACATTCGGTGTATATTTGTTTGCTGCCTCGACAACCCACAATTTGTTTGTCCCACAATCTCCATCAATCTTTGCCCAGATGACCGCCACCGATTTTGGCGGTATTTGCGGATTCTTCTCCACCAGCACTCGTTTATTGCTGTAGCCTTTCTCGTAGCCAAAATTAAGTGGCACATCCATGTTGTTATATCGCATCGCCTTGCTTTGCATGCCGATCTTGATGCCTTGGTCGATTAAGAAGTCCACTCCAATTATGATTTCATCAATAATCTCTGCCACTATAAAATTGCGTACTACCGTGACGTTCCCAATTGCGACTTCACATGCTGCTGCTGACTCGCTTTAGTTTTACGACTGAGTGGACTTCGAGATTTGCTCATCTCCTTCAGGCCTGCGTTTACGGCCTCCCATATTGTTGGAACTATTCGGACCGGTGCTGCAATGACGTGCAATGTGACCTGGGTTGAGGCACTTGAAACATTTCATAACTCCAGCATTTTTCTGTTGTGATCCCTTCAGTGCTTCCAAAATTGTGTCTACCCAATCTGGCCTTTCTGCTTCCACACGATGGGCTTTGTACAATGGCTTACTCAAAAATGATGCTGTTTCCTGAGTCAGTGCATGTGATACCGTTTCAGCAAATGTTATCGCATATGTAGCTCGTGGGTGCCTTTCATGGGGGTGTTTTGCGTCCTGCACTCACCGGCGTCACCCCAAACCGTCGACTCGTAGGTGTTTTTACACCCTCCATCCCTCATGTAGGGGCGGAGCCTCCTCGTGGTGGCACCTGGTAACGCTTCGGCGGCTAATTCGAGCGGCGACCTCTCTTCCCACTCCTCAAACCCTTTTTTCCCTTCTTCTTCCTTTTTCTCTCCCCCTCTCCTTAAATGGGTTGGATCAAGGTGTTATACGACCCGTGCCGAGGATCAGCCTGTCTGGGGGCCCATAAATAGCCCAGTCGTTAACGGAGTGCATCGAATACCGGGCGACCTTCGATGCTATTAAGCCTTACCCGGACATCGCGGATCTCTGTCCGGGTGGAACTTTCCCCTTCTCCGCTACTCGTGGGTATAAAGTATGGAGGATAAAATTCTAAAAAATTATAAGGAGGGCGACTCTCCAAAGAAGAAGTCGTTAGGAGCTTGCTCCGCTAAGGCTACGGCTCAGCCGGGCCTAAAATTACCTGAGAGAACTCCTCACAGGTTCGCTGCTGCGGCGGCAGATAGGCAGAAAAGGGCTGAGAGTTTATCCGGTTCGAGCAGTCCGATGGCCAGTACCTCTCATGGAGGGGGTACTGACCGGGAGGTCATCAGTGCCACTACGGCCCCTCCCTTGGGCCCCACCAGCAAGCCCTCCACCCAGCGACAAGCGTCTGGTGGTTCAACTGCTGGGGGCCTCAGGGCGAGGGGAGGGGTCAGCTATAGGGCCAAGGACAAACCTAGGCAGGAAAGGGCTGAGGTAAAATCCAGTCAGGGTACTCCAAAGGCCGGTACCTCTCGGGGAGGGGCCACCGACCGGGAGGCCCTTGGGGCGGCTGCCGCCCATCCCGTAGCCACCAGCACGGCTGCCACTCAGCGTCAAGCGTCTGGCGGTTTGGATGCTGGGGGCTTCAGGGGTGTGGGGGGGCCGGCTCCAGCCCAGTCATCAGGACAAGAGCTGGGCTGCCCGGATCCTGCGTAGGAATGCCTCCTCACCGCTTAGGGAGGGGGAAGTTTCTGCGGAGGACTGGGCAAAGGCTCAGCGTGATCTTGTTTGGGCGAAGCAAATGTTGCCGGAGTTCAGATCGGACTGGGTCGAGAGCGATGAAGCCTCGAAGCGCCAGCGGTCCATAGATGAAGCCAACCCTACGGCGCCGAAAAGGGCCAAGGTGCAGGGAGGCTGGACTCGGTCTTTCGCCGAAATAGCCAAGGATCGGCAGATCATTGGTGTGATGGATGAGAGCAGCGAAGATGGCAGGATCCCGAAACAGCAGCGGAAGTGGATCGAGGCAGCGCTCGCTACTGTGGCCGTTAAGGTCAAGAAAGATAACCCTGGTCCGCCGCCTTCTTATACCGATGCGGGGTGGTTCCAGGGCAATATAAAACTAATTGCGTGTGACGACGCCAGGTCGGCGAAGCTTTATACAGCCGCCGTTTCGCTGATAGGGGAGGTGTATCCGGGCGCGCGCATCAAGGTAGTGGAGGCGTGTGATATCCCCTCACGACCAAGGGCGCGAGCCTGGGTTCCAGTGACGCCAACGGACCCCGCTGATATCCTGGAACTTCTCCAGGAGTACAACCCGGGTCTACCGACCCAAAACTGGAAGGTGGTTAACGTTGAGAAGACTGAACGGGCCACGATGCAGATAGTCCTGCTGCTCGACAGCGCAAGCGTCGAAGCGTTGAAAAGGCAGGATTTCAGGGTAAGCTACGGCTTCAAAAATATAAGCCTTAAGGTTTATAAGGCTGATGTCGAAGCCTTGGTAAACCTTGCATCTCGTGCGGAGGTGGCTGAACTCCCCCCCAGTGAAGACGAGATGGAGGTAGACGAGGGCGAAGAAGCTGGGGGCTATGCTTCGGCAAGTTCGAGCGGAAGCTTGGCTCTCAGAGGGTTATACTCTGAGGGTCAGCTTCTGGAGGATGGCGATTCCGACGCGACGCTCACGGGGGAGAGCACAAACAAGCAGTGATCCGGGTCCTCCAAATAAACCTGCATCACTGCAAAGCAGCATCAGCTGCACTCCTACTGCACCTGTCTTCAGGTGTGGTAGACATCGTTCTAGTCCAGGAGCCATGGATCACTGGCAATAGGATCTGTGGCCTGCGGACACCAGCGTATAAGCTTTATAGCGCTCAGGAAAAGGGTAAGCCTCGCACATGTATATTGGCTAAGTCTACTCTTAATGTTTTTCTTCTACCCAACTATAGCGATGGGGATTTGACAGCAGTCAGCGTCGAGGGGCTAGGGAGGAGCTTTAAACTCGCCGATCACCAAGGCTCATTACCACCGGATAATTTCAAGGAGTTCGTGAGAGCGGCATATCCACGAAACGATTTTATGTTGCTCGGAGGCGACGCCAATGCACATCACGCCCAGTGGGGCAGCAGAGATACAAATGACCGAGGTGAGTCTCTATTCAACTATCTGTTAGGCACTAACCTGAGTATATGTAATAGGGGAAATGATCCCACTTTCATTACGAGGAACCGCAAAGAGGTCCTTGACATAACACTGGTCGCAGACTCTTTCAGTGACCTTATCGTTTCTTGGAGGGTTCTAAAGGAGCACTCCTTTTCTGACCATAGATATATAAGTTTTTCTATATCGCAGGCGCACGCAAGTCCTAAGTATATACAAAACATTAGAAGAACTAACTGGGGCTACTACAAGAAGATTGTAGGTAAAAAGCTATCTGAGGAGGTACGAGTCCCAGAAAGCGAGGAGGAGCTGGACTTGTTTGTAAACAATTTCAGTCAAAATTGTAGGAATGCTTTAGATAGGGCTAGCCCGGCTAAAAAGGTTTTGGAAACACACAAACCACCATGGTGGTCGGCTGATCTTGATAAACTTAGAAAGACATGTAGGGCGGCCTTCAATAAAGCAAAGCATGATGGACATGAATCCTCATGGGCTGCTTATAAAGCGAAGATAAATATATATAAAAAAGCAATCCGGAATGGAAAGCGATCCTCCTGGAGGGATTTCTGCGCCAGGATTGAATCCGCATCCGCGGCCTCCCGGTTAAGGAAGGTGCTATCAAAATCTCCAACTCAGCTAAGTTACGTGCAAAAGCCGGATGGGCACTGGACGGATTCCAGCGCTGAAACCATAAACCTGCTAATGGAGACGCACTTCCCAGCAGGAACGGGCGTGTCTTCAAGTTTTGTCAGCGGAGGGTCACCTAATGATCAGCTGATAAGCGAAATCACAGACGATAAAAGGATAGATTGGGCGTTACAGACCTTCAAGCCCTACAAATCGCCGGGCCGGATGGAATCTTTCCGGCTCAGCTCCAGTATACTGCCGAACTTATAAGGCCCTGGATTAAAGGGATATTTATAGGTTGTCTTAGGCTAAATTACGTACTAGTATCGTGGAGGGAAGTCAACGTGGTATTTATTCCCAAGGCAGGGAAACCCTCCCACTCTAAACCAAATGATTATAGGCCTATAAGCCTATCTTCTTTTCTGCTTAAAGCACTTGAAAGACTTCTAGAGGATCACATCAGGAGGAGGATTGAGCCGTCGCTTCTTTCGCAAGCACAGCATGCCTATACTAAGGGCAGGTCAACTGACACGGCCTTGCACTCACTGGTATCCGCTATCGACAGGTCGCTAGACCTCAAGGAATACACATTGGTGGCATTCCTAGATATAGCGGGTGCTTTCAACAACGTTCTCCCTGAGTCCATCACCTCGGCGCTGACCGATCTGGGGGTGGACGCGTGCCTGGTGGAGTTTATATACAATCTGCTTACGCGTAGGCAGATTAAAACTGAGCTAGGTGGATGTGTGATCCGCAGACCGGTCGGCAGAGGGACTCCGCAGGGAGGTGTTCTCTCTCCGCTACTTTGGGTGGTTACCGTCAACCAACTACTCCGCCTCATGGAATCGGAAGGTCACCAAGTGATCGCGTATGCAGATGACATCTGCGTCACCATGCGGGGGAAATTTCTCAAACTCTTTGCAACCTAATGGAAGGGGCACTATCCAAAATCTCTCACTGGGCCACAGCCACAGGCTTGGAAGTGAACCCGGACAAAACCGAGCTTGTCCGCTTCACGAGGAGGTATAAGGTGCCAAATCTAACACCGCCAAGAGTTGGGGGTACGGTTTTAGGGTTTGGCGATCGAGTCAAGTATTTGGGTATAATTCTGGATAGGAAGCTATTGTGGAATGACCATATAGTGGAGCGATGCAAAAAGGCAGTAGCAGCGCTGTTCACCTGCAAGAGGGCAATTGGCACCTCCTGGGGATTCTCCCCCAAGGTGACATACTGGATTTATACAGCCATTGTGCGCCCGATTCTTCTTTATGGTGCCTTGGTCTGGTGGCATGCACTAGCTAAAACTACATATCTTAAGACGCTTCAAAAGGTGCAACGGAGTTCGGAACTCTGCATCACCGGGGCTCTCGGCTCCACTCCATCTGAAGCACTTAACACAATGCTATACCTTCCACCTCTTGACCTGGTGGCGAAGGAAATAGCGGTTATCGCCGCTCTACGCGTAAGGGAAACAGGTCTCTGGTCAAACGGATCTGGTGGACACGCGACAATCCTGGGCACGAGCGCCCTAGTCCCAATACCGGCGCGCACTGACTACTGCACGCCAAATAACGTCTTCGTTAAAAATTACAGTATATATATACCATCGCGACAGGACTGGAATACCAGACAACATACGGTACCGGGTGCCATCAACATATTCACGGATGGTTCTAAGCAGATCTCTTAACGAGATGGCTCAGCACTTCAGTATCAGCCTTATATGGGTACCTGGGCACAGTGATATCGAAGGCAATTGCAGAGCAGACGAGCTGGCCAGAAGGGGCACCACCGACCATATCCTTCCGGGAAATGATTCGGTAGGCATACCCATGGCCACTTATTTATTTATTATTATTATTATTTATTTCATTATTCTCATAAGCGTATGTACATATTCGATAGCTTAATTTTACATGTCTACAATATCATTACTTAGAGAATAGTTAGTGACATCTTTATTTTATATAATAAAAATAGTGTTGTATGTCACATCATGTTTTAACAAATTCCATTGTATAAATAGTAGTAGTGGGGTGAACAAAAAAAAGAATACAAGATATATATAAAAAAAATTTATTTAAAATGAGAATAAGATATTTCAAAAATAAATTGACTAAATTAAGTCATGAAACAATTTGAAGAAAGAATACAAAAGCTAAGTTTACAGAATTCCTCATAAGAAAACAGCAAAAAGAAAATTCAAAACTATACAATGCATATATAAAATTAAAGACTATATTATACAACGTAGTGCATCAAAATTTCTATCTGGTGGGTATCAAACTCAAGAAGCCAAGTTTTTATTTTTTTTAAAAACACAGGCTTCGTGTGAGAACAAGCACTTTAAGAATCGCAAATGGACTAGGGTCAGTCATATCTTCGTGTGAGACATCCAGGCAAACCTGGCCCTCATATGACAAGGGGCGCACAGAAGCACTTCTGACTCTAAACAAATCAGCTCTATCGTCCCTGATAAGGGTTCTAACAGGGAATTGCTTAATAGGCACGTACGGTGCTAGAATGGGGGTAGCGACCTTCGACTTTTGGCGCAGCTGCAGATGTACAGAGGAGGAAGAGAGCGTCCAGCACCTTCTCTGTCACTGTCCAGCGCTTAGTAGGCGTAGGATGGCTATCCTCGGTAAACCTTTTCTACATGACCTAGCTGAGGTCTCTTGCTATGAAGTAAAGGCTCTGGCAAAATTTATAATTTCCACGAGGTGGTTTGACCCGCTTTAGGCAGGGTAGGGTTCCTCTTTTGAGACCGTACAGGGTATTACAATGGGCCCATTGGTGGCCTAAGTAGTGAGCTGTTACCATAGTGTTCAGCTCAGCCCTTGCAACCTAACCCTAACCTAGCTCGTTTCGTTTCCACATCTCGTATGCCATTTATGAAGCTCTGGATTTTTACCCTCTCGGTGTATTCAACGGGTGCGTCCGTATTTGCAAGATGAGCCAATCTTTCAATATCTGAAGCAAACTCCTGCAATGTCTCATTTGCTTTTTGGTAGCGGTTTTGCAACTCAATTTGGAATATCTGTTTCCTATGCTGGCTTCCGTAACGTCTCTCGACAGCGACCATCAATGCTTCGTAACTGTTCCGTTCGTACTCTGGAATAGTCTGTAAGATTTCGGCAGCTGGCCCTTTCAATGCTACGAATAGTGCAGCAATTCAGCATTCTAGTTGTTCACTGTTGCGTTCTTCTCAAATTATAGCTTAAAGACATGGAAAGGAACAGAACCGTCAAAGGATGGTGTTTTTACCTTTGGATTACTCACTGAAACTGCTGGGCGATTTAGTTGCAACTCCTGTATACGACGTCTCAATGTTTCAATCTGCGCATCGATTTTGTCTTCGAGTTGTAAAATTTTTGTATCCTGCGCCTCCGACTAGGAAGAAATACGTCCTGGTTGCTCTTCCAGTTGTGCAGAGATCTGCGATGATATCTATGCTGAAATTAGTGTCGACATTTCGGATATTCGTGCCTTTTTTGCTTCAATCTTGGATGTTATACGGTTCTCCTGTTCATCCAGCTGTGATGACATATACGTTTTCTGTTCTTCTAGTTGAGATGACATTTGCGAAGAAATCTGCTTCAGTACTGCTAGTATCGCATTAGTGTCTACACTTGCCAATGGATTTGGAGTCTCTATCTTCTTATCCATTTTAATCGCCGACTTCCACATCAGGAAAATTGTGTTCAACAACGTCGATTCCTTCAGATTCCCGTAGTCGTGATTGTAGCTCGGATTTGTTACGAGTTGTATTCAATCCGCGAGCTTCCAACTCCATTTTGAGCTGCTGGATCTTTAATTCAAGTTGTATTCAAAATATTCGGAATTTATTCAACAATCCCTCTTCTGACACCAATTGTAACGAATCTTGTGGAATTCCGCTTATTTGAAACCTTCTGCTACGTTCGAATCGCTAAACTATTGAATAAATCACTCCAATATTCAGTATTGCAAACTGGTCTTTATTTAGATTACTCTGGGAGTAGTACTTCACAATTATACTTCACAACCAATAGCGTGTTTAAATCAAAACCGATTAGTCATTCCTCAGCTTGCACTGCTTTTATACTCTCTGTTGCCTCGTCTGCATATTTCTCCAAACGTCTAGACCTTCTAGAACAGTTATACCTCATGCTTGGTTACTAGCTATATAAGTATATGCATATTTGTAGTTTATAGCCATATCCGTGTTTATGTGTGAGTAACTACTTCGGCTGATGACTACATCTGTGTGTGTGAGATTGCTCTTCGTTGCCTTCCACATAAGTGTTGCCAGCTTTAATGTGTACACGTACATAAGAGTGACTACTTCATGTTTTTTTGGGTGATTATTTACTAACGGCTTAGTGATGCTAAAATTCGCCACAGTATCATAAACGGCAATCCAATATAGATGTACGGTTCGTAAATAACCAATGGGCGACAGGCCCTTATGCATCGTAGCAGTCTCTTGCATACATACAGTACGCAGAGGCTGTATTCGACCTCTCTCCCACATGGATTTTCCATGACAATTTACCATCTATTATAATTATGAGATATTTTGTGCTGTACTTCTTTTATATGAAGTTCAGTTCTGTGCAACTCTCAAAGATTGTTCTAAGCCATTCTACAATCGTTCCACCTGCCATCCAGAATATCTCATCTGGATCCTGCGATTTTACCATTGCAATTTTTTTCTCCCATTCAATTCTGGTATTTGTCACCAATCCTGTTACTGATCGCTCCATATTTGGAGAGTTGATACATAACTCTTCCACACCATCTACCAATGAGAAGCGTGTTTTTTATCAGTCCATGGACTGTATCTCCATTAGATAGGACTTTTCTTTGACTCGCCGCTTTGCTGGATTATTCAATGTCAGCACAGAGTTTGTTCCACTAAACAATTTTCGACCTATTGATTTCACGCTTAAAGATCCTTAACAGATCTCTATATTCGTCCCACATAGCATATGCCAAGCGCTCGGATTGCGGTTGGTTGCGTCGATTGCTGCACTGAACCGCGGTATCGTGAGAGGGTTCTCTTAAACT
This sequence comes from Eurosta solidaginis, assembly GCF_040869045.1. Lineage (NCBI taxonomy): Eukaryota > Metazoa > Arthropoda > Insecta > Diptera > Tephritidae > Eurosta > Eurosta solidaginis. Next base: position 158,399,973 of record NC_090319.1, read on the forward strand.
CCCTGCCTCGTCCCCGTTCCAACTTTGGTTCTTTGCCCTGGATTACGAGGCTGTCAGTGCTTGGTCACCGACATCCCACCGCATCATTAAACCCCAACGGCGTAAATGAAGGCCCCCTGAACGGGTTAGTCCCGTAGTCGGGCGTCATGGAATTCAGCGAACCCTCAAACCAACGAGAAGGAGTCTGCTATAGTCAGGGTATCACAACAATAATGACAAAATCATTGTTAAGGCTTGGCATCGTATGCGAAATGGCAGTGGGAATGGGTTTGCAAAAAACTGAATAAAAGTCGAAATTAAAGCAGACAACAAATCATTGCTGTGATGGACGAGTGGTTAGATTTCTGATGAAGAGGGTTAAGCAACCCTAGAAATTGATCTATATAACCATGGCACTAGTGCGCAAAATTTACTTTCCTCTCAGTCAACATATTTTGAAAATTTTGATCAAAAACTATTCAAATCCAGATGAACTGAAACGATCGAACTTAAAAGTAGTTTCCATTTTATCGTCTCGATAAAAATGTACCCAAAATGTGGTTATTCTTGAATAATAATTCATGATTGTTGTTTTTGTATTAATGACAAAGACACTCCCAGAGGACTATCCCGGTCCCACCCCCTAGTTCCATGAGGGACTTGGGGTCGCCAGAGCCTCGCCTGCTAAATATGTGTAATATACATTCTGATGACTACATCTGTGTGTGTGAGATAGCTCTTCGTCGCCTTCCACATAAGTGCTGCCAGCTTTAATGTGTACATGTACATAAGAGTGGCTGCTTCATGTTTTTTTTTTTGCGTGATTATTTACTAACAGCTTAGTGATGCTAAAATTCGTCACAGTATCATAAACGGCAATCCAATATAGATGCACGGTCCGTAAATAACCAATGGGCGACAGGCCCTTATGCATCGTAGCAGTCTCTTGCATACATACAGTACGCAGAGGCTATATTCGACCTCTCTCCCACATGGATTTTCCATGACAATTTACCATCTATTATAATTATGAGATATTTTGTGCTGTACTTCTTTTATATGAAGTTCAGTTCTGTGCAACTCTCAAAGATTGTTCTAAGCCATTCTACAATCGTTCCACCTGCCATCCATAATATCTCATCTGGATCCTGCGATTTTAACATTGCAATTTTTTCTCCCATTCAATTCTGGTATTTGTCACCAATGTTGATACAGAACTCTTCCACACCATCTAGCAATGAGAAGCGTGTCTTTTATCAGTCCATGGACTGTATCTCCCTTAGATAGGACTTTCCTCTGACTCGTCGCTTTGCTGGATTATTCAATGTCAGCACAGAGTTTGTTCCACTAAACCATTTTCGACCTATTGATTTCACGCTTAAAGATCCTCAACAGATCTCTATATTCGTCCCACGTAGCACATGCCAAACGCTCGGATTGTGGTTGGTTGTGTCGATTGCTGCACTGAACCGCGGTATCGTGAGAGGGTTCTCTTAAACTCCCTGTCTCGTCCCCGTTCCAACTTTGGTTCTTTTCCCTGGATTACGAGGTTGTCAGTGCTTGGTCACCGACATCCCACCGCATCATTAAACCTCAACGAGGTAATTGAAGGCCCCCTGAACGGGTTAGTCCCGTAGTCGGGCGTTATGGAATTCAGCGAAACCTTCACACCAACGAGAAGGAGTCTGCTATAGTCAGGGTATTACAACAATAATGACAAAATCATTATTAAGACCTTGGCATCGTATGCGAAATGGCAGTGGGAATGGGTTTGCAAAAAACTGAAAAAAAGTCGAAATTAAAGCAGACAACAAATCATTGCTGTGATGGACGAGTGGTTAGATTTCTGATTAAGAGGGTTAAGCAAGCCTAGAAATTGATCTATATAACTAACTATGGCACTAGTGCGCAAAATTTACTTTCCTCTCAGTCAGCATATTTTGAAAATTTTGATCAAAAACTATTCAAATCCAGATGAACTGAAACGATCGAACTTAAAAGTAGTTTCCATTGTATCGTCTCGATAAAAATGTACCCAAAATGTGATTATTCTTGAATAATAATTCATGATTGTTGTTTTTGTATTAACGACAAAGACACTCCCAGAATACTATCCCGGTCCCACCCCCTAGTTCCATGAGGGAATTGGGGTCGCCAGAGCCTCGCCTGCTAAATATGTGTAATATACATTCATAGTTGTAACAGGATTCCCCCGCGTAGGTGAGGTTGACAATTGGGTTGCGGAATCTTTGAAACTTGAATCCCAATAATTCATGACTCATAATCTTGAACGCCTAATATTCAACGTGCAGCATATTTGACACATTGGAATATTTTATGTTACTCGTTTTAGAGTAACATTTGATTACTGCCCATAGTAATTTACTGATCATATTCACATATATTCACGAGCACCAATCATATTAGATAATTTTTCGAAATCATGTTTAAAACGATTATGAAAAATGTTTCCATAATATTTCAAACATAATTAGATACTATATAATAATCACATTTCATACAAGGATGAAAACATCCGGGAGTGAGCTATTTGAACCGCAGCGATAGAATTATCAATCGCCTTTGATACCGTAAATTACGGCCCATTACTGCAAGGCTTGGAAAGCTCCCCCTTCCTCCCAGTCTCAAAAGGTGGATTTGCAAATTATCTGTCTGCTCGGCAGGCATCGGTGCAATTCAGCAACGTAACATCTAAACCCAGAAGAATAAAATAAGGGGTAACACAGGTTTGTGTCCTCTCCCCGCTATTATTTAAATTCTATATATCAAAGCTCCCTTCGCCACCTGAAGGAGTTGCCATTGTAACCTACGCCTCTGGCTACACGATAATGACTACAGGTCCCGGCCCACCCATTGATAAGCTATGCAAACGACTAGCTTCATAGTCTCTCTAGTTACCGTCGCCCCGCGAAAGCTGACATTTTCACCGATCACAAATCTTCGACGACCTTATTTCCAACATGGACAGGAAAAATGTTCCATCAGGATATACAAATTGGCGAGCATGCATCCGTAATTGTATCTAAAATCCAGAGCCGTAACAAAATCCTCAAATCCCTTGCCGGCAGCACTTGGGGTAAATATAATGAAACACTCATTACCACTTAAAAAGCAATTGGCCGGTCGCTTGCATGTTACGAGTCCCTAATATGCTCACTAAGGCTAAGGGATACTCACAGGACGAAACTACAGGTCAGGTTCCAGCATACCTTGGATACCTCCTGATTGAAGAACACGAACCCAAATCGATCACGTCATGATTAACGGCAGGCATATTTCCAGTGTTCGTGATGTACGCACTCTACGAGGCTCAAATATCGACTAGGACAGTTACCTTGTGGCAGACAAGATACATACACACCTCCGTGCAGCAAAGAAGGGGCGCGCAGTGACAAGGAAACTTTTCCGTCGAAAAGTTGCTCACGGCCTGACGATGTGACTAATTACGTACCACCGCTGCTGACACCACAGCTTTCCCGCGGTCCCTCAAAAACAAATAGTACGATAAGGAATGTCGCGCTGACTCGGAAAAAAATACGCTGCCTGTGGGGCCATGCTAATTACGTGCATGGTATATTGTAGCTATATCACGACGCGAAGAAGGAAAGGACGTGAGGAATGAACGGCGTGAATGCGAGGAGCTTTATATGATGGCTGATAGGAATAATGCCCACAAATTCTACCAAAAAATTCGGCGGATGGGGGAAGAACTCAAGGGCGTGGCAGATTCCTGTGCTTAATTTGTGGAGGTAGCACTTCTTCCATTGCTGGCTAGCGAGGGAGAAGACGAACCCAATACAGTAATCGCCGTTGGCGGAAAAAACGTGCCGGCACCCGACTATGACGAAGTGAGAATGGCAATGACGGACTCCCCCCGAGCTGTTGGCAAAGATCCTGCATCAACCCCTATTCAAATAGTGGTGCGATGAGCGTTTGCCTCCACATTGAAAATATTAGTGTGTAAGAAAGGTGATCCCGCAAAACGCGCCAGATACCACGGAGTCAGCCTGCTTAATATCACATATATGGTTTTATTTAGCGTACTGTACTAAACACTTAAGCCTATTTGGAAAACAGCATTAATAGCAAAACCAATATCAGCTTACAAATCAAAGGAGAATAACTTTTACCAAAAACTTTTACTTTGGATTGAGTAGGACATTGAAAAGTAAAGACCTCTCTCGACGAACAAAAATCGCCCTCTACAAGTCGATCATCATACCTGTCTTAATGTACGTCTCGGAATCATATCCGGCGTCGAGAGAGGATGAGATGGCTGTTTGAGTGTTCGAGAGAAAAGTTCTCCGGAAGATTTATGGTCCTGTCCGTGATGTCGACGACCAGTATCGAAGGGGGTGTAATAAAAAGCTGTACGAGCTTTACGCAGATGAGAACATATTGCGACGAATTAAAGCCCAATGGCTTCGCTGGCTGTCATGTTACGCGAATGGGCGAAGACGCCCCGGCCAAGAAATTATTTCAATCGATACCGCAGTTTGGAGGCAGAGGAAGGGGGAGGACTGAGTTGGTGCTCTCAGTTGGTGTCAGTTATCACGATATAGTAATAGCTAACGTGACTTGATACGAAACGGCCAAAATCTCTTAGGCTGTTAAGCGCCAATTAATGATGATGATCACAAAAATAATAATGACACAATTATTGTTGAGATCGTATTCGAACCCATGATCATGCAAATCAAATAGGACGGCAAACAACTACAATTGTAAAACAATTGTATTGCCGATATGGTTATCGACTTTTACTTACTTCTAGGAGATGAAATAATGTTAGCAAGGTCGTTGTTCTCTCTTCCCGAAAGTGTCTTCAAATGTTTTTGCTGTGCTAAACCTTTTCCAGATATAAGTCCAGGTCGATCTGTTATCGTAGAACTGTATATGGTGGGAACTTCCCGAGGCTTAACATGATCCATACAAATACCCATAGTAATCTCATTGCTAATAGATCGTGTGCCTCCAGCTACTTTTTCTGCGCTTATCCAACTATCCTCATAAGTATAATCCATTTCTTCAGGTATACTTGATGCGGCCTAAAGTTGAAGTAATAGTTAGTTTCAGGAAATTCCACATAAACTGTAAACACTATTGTCTATATGATTTTAAATTAAAATTTAAATTTTCAATGTGAGATTAAACATGTTTTTATTATAAAAATTTTCAAGATTGCATTCTGGGACACGAGAAAAGATGTTCCGAACCATAAATAAAAATGTCCAAGTGCTATTTTTAGAGATAGTTCATATCCACACTAGAGAACGGACAATGTCCCGGTTTGCTTGATTTTATTAAACAACAAAATAGCTATTCATATTTAATCATGCTAATAAATTCAGAAGTTAATAAACTCAGGAGCTCTGTTTGCCAGACGGTGTTGGTATGGTTTCAATGATCGAACACGTTTTATGGAATAAAAATCAACAGTCATAACGCAAACTTTCGGCAAACATCAAATGAGCCGTTTATTTTGAAAGTGGCATAAGTCATTTCCAACTCGTGGTCTTAAATGCATTGTTATTTTTGAACGAATGCATATATAGATGGTTCTACAATTATAAAATAATAATAAGAATTGCATCTTTTGGATATTGGACTCTAACAAACTGGAGGCGAGGAGAGATACAAACAAATTATCACTGAACCTAAACGACATGAAATGGCTTATGCCACTTTCAAAATAAACGGCTCAAATGCTGTAAGCGATTTGGATCAGTCTAGAATCGCCCCGTTGTCATTTCGAAACTCTTTGGGACTATTCCGGGACGTTTTGGAAACCATTCCGCGAGCATTACTGGATGGTTTGCGGGATCAGTCCGCGATACCGTCGGGGCAATTTCGTGGCTTTTTCTGGATAATTTCGGGATGATTTGGGGACCCTATAAGGTTATCAGCTCATTTAGTTCTTTTTTTTTTTGTTACTGTACTCCAAAAATAAAATACATTAGACAGAAAACAAAATTTAAACAGATAACTTGATAAGCAGGCTAGTAATACATATATGAACTCATTTTCGTTCAAAAGAACCAAAAAGGATACAGGCGCTACCCGCTATTGAATTTGACAAGGAAAAATGCTTATGCCAAATTTCGTTCGGATAGGGAGATTTTTGTTCGACTTCTGGCATTAAAAGTTTTTTGGAAAGAGTAACAAAAAAGGGGCGCATCACGCCCATTTTCAAAATTTGTTTAAGTTTTGTTCTTAGTTCAACCATACCACTACTGAGGTAGAATATCAGTCAAATGTACTTAAATACCATAGTTATTGCAAACTTTGTAAAAGTTAGACCTTTAGGAAAAGTGGGCGTGGTCTTTAATCGTTGTTGATTATCTTCACCCGATACTGGGCCACCTCGGGAAGTATTAATGGCCTTACCACAGCAAGGGGCGCTGCTGTGGCGGACGGTTCTTTCCCCGTATATAATACTGGACCGCTGAGCCCGCCTTGTCGGGCAGGTGGTCGTACGACCAAGATGAACGACTCATTAACTGACTGTAATAAGGACGATGTAAAGAGGAGGACTGAGTCGCAATCCAAGGACGACAAATACGAATTAAGCGATGCGTCGGACTCGGGGAGCGAGAGTAGTGCTGATTCAATGAACTCCGTGTTGGAGAAGCACACAAATGAAAACGGAGTAGAAGAGTGGAGAAGGGTACGGAGCAGAGGAAGTAAAAGAGCTCTCTCGCAGTACCGTGCAGCACTAAGAATTGTTCAACGCTTGGGAGCAGTGGTCGACCCAACAGAAGTGGAGATCGAGCGCTTGGAATGGGACCATGAAGCGGTAGAAGTAGGTCGAAGGCAGTTCAAAAGGTTTGCTGCGAGAAACCCTCGGTTCTGCAACCGGTACGAGGAGGAAGAAGCGTCGAATGGCAGAATGAAGAGGCAACGTTCGGCGGAAGGCGACAAGCCTGCTTTCAAGAGGCAGAAAGGACCCAGTCCTAGAGCCGCGAGGCAGGGCAGTCGCATAGACAAGACAAGTAGGCCCAAATCTGTAAGACAGATGGGCTCCAATAGCGAGGTAGCAACTACCTCGAAAGCTGCGAGTAAGAGGGAAGTTCCAATTAAGGAAGTAGGAGATAAGCCAAAGGGAAATAACGCTAAGACTCCGGCTTTCTCGGAGGCGCTAAAGGGAGTTAACGCTAAGACTCCGGCTTTCTCGGAGGTGCCAAAGGGAGATAACACTAAGACTCCTGCTTTTCCCGAGAAGATGAGTGATGTGGCAAAGCAGTCACTGACTGTGGCGCTGGTTGGTCGTAGCAGTCCTTTCGGACAAATGACTACTGAAAGGTGGAGATCTGTGGAAAGGGAGCTTATTAGCTTAATGCTTAAGATGATGCGGGAACAACCAAGTAAGCCCCTTCCAACCTTTGATTCGGGGGGATGGTATAACGGTGTGAAGATGATAGCGTGCGACAACATCGCGAGCTTGCAGTGGCTGGAGGAAGTGGTTCCAAACATCCAAAGGCAAGGCACGAACGCGCGGTTTGAGGTGGTGGATAAAGCGCAAATCCCCACGGTACCAAAAGTTAAGGTATGGATACCATGCGTGATGAAGTCGGAGGATACACTGCGACTTCTGCAGAATCAGAATCCGAACATACCGATACAGGATTGGAAGGTACTTACTGCATCTCGGCCTACCGAGGATGGTCATTTCTACATCTTCCAAATAAACAAGCAGGCGGAGGATATTTTGTACACGCAGCTTGGTAAAATGTCCTTTGGCACTGGCAAAATTTACATGCGACTCAGGAAAAGAAGTCCCGAGGATAAAAACCCTAACACGCTAGAGGTGGGCGAAGTCGAAAAGGACCTCAAAAGCCTAAAGAAAAAAGACAGGTGGAGGTCCCCGACGTCACCACGAACGTGCTAGAAGAGGACCAACCGCTAAATGGTGCTGTGACTCGCACAGAGGAACACCCTGCACAACAGTCACGAGAGGTTGAATGGGGCCTCGAATACTCTAAACCAAAAGGGCAAGGGAGGACGACGACGTCAAGACGAAGGTGCTGGAGTGTGACAAACAGCCCAATGGTGCTGCGAGTCCTACAGATAAACCTCCAACACAGTAAAGTGGCGTCGAGCGAACTCCTCCTAACCCTTGAGGAGGATTCGTTTGACGTGGCGCTGATCCAGGAGCCGTGGCTCTCATCGGGAGGAAAGGTTTCTGGACTTAGCGCACGCGGGTTTGGCGTTTACTACGCGCAAACGGAAGGACGGGTGCGAGCTGTAGTAATGGTAAGGAAACAGCTGCATTCATATATGCTGCCTAATTACACCACTGAGGATCTCGCAGCGGTGGCCGTTGAGCAAAAGAATAAGCAGGCATTTATCCTGGCGTCCTGCTACATGGCCCATGCTGCGGAGGTCCCACCGATGGAGTGCAAAAGGCTAGTACAGGAGGAAGGGCGCAAAGGGCGGTTGGTCATAGGCGCAGATGCAAATGCGCACCACAATGCGTGGGGAAGAGCAGATACGAACGAGAGAGGCGAATCTCTGTTTTGTTACATCCTGCAAACCAATTTGCAGATAGCCAACAGGGGAAATGTCCCTACATACATTGGTCCCACATCCAGTAATGTTCTGGATATTACATTGAGCTCCGAGCGTGATATATCAAGGTATGATTGGATGGTTCTTGATAGACCATCCTTCTCCGACCATGAGTATATCAGCTTCAACATCCCCCTAAAGAGGGTAGAGGAGGGAGGAACCTTTAGAAACCCTAGGTCAACGAACTGGACTAAATTCCAGAAACATGTAGAAACAAAACTGGGACAACCCAAAGAGGTTTCTAATGTAGAGGAACTGGAGGAGTCGAATGAATTCCTAACAAGGACGCTTATGACTGCGTATAACAAAGCTTGCCCTCTAAGAAGATTCAGAGGAAAAGCAAAGCCGCCATGGTGGAGCAATGAGCTGAGTCTTCTAAGAAGACAGGTTAAAGAAATGTTTAAGCTCGCAAAGACCGCGGAAAGCGAAGCGTGTCGGGACGAGTACAGGGATCTACTGAGGATCTACAAGCGTGAAATTACCAGGGCGAAGAGAAACTCATGGAAAAGTTTCTGTACGGACATAGAGTGCTCCAGCGAAACAGCACGGTTGAAAAAAGTCCTAGCAAAGGGAAACATAGTCCAGGGACTAATAAAGAAAGAGAACGGGGAATGGTCACGTAATAGTGAGGAATCCCATGAGGTGCTTCTCGATACACATTTCCCATAGGGAGACGGTTTAGAGGAGCCAGCAGACATCACTCACACTCCGATCACGGAGCTAGTAGTTCCGGGCTTGGTGACCGATACCAAGATCGAGTGGGCAGTGAAGACGTTTTCTAAGTTTAAATCGCCGGGCCCAGATGGTATATTCCCGACCATGCTACAAGTCTCTAGTAGGGCGGTCGTGAAATGGCTTAAAATAATATTCGATGGGTGCATACGACTGAATCATGTACCGCACTCTTGGAGAACTGCTCGTGTAGCTTTTCTACCAAAGGCGGGGAAGATCGGTCACATGTATTCCAAAGACTATAGACCCATTAGCTTAACATCATTTCTGCTCAAAACCTTTGAGAGGCTGATAGATGTGTACATAAAGTCCAACGTGGATGAAAAGCTGCTCTCCACAACACAGCATGCGTACACCAAAGGCAAGTCGGTAGACACCGCATTGCATAGGGTGGTAATAAGCATAGAGAAATCCCTGGAATATAAGGAGTATGCTCTAGGAGTCTTCTTGGACATTGCCGGGGCTTTCAATAATGTTGCAAAATGGGCGATTATGGATGGTCTTAATTACATTAAAGTACATCCTGCCTTAATCAGATGGATCGGCTGCATGTTAAATTGCAGAAAGATTACATCACAATGGGGATTGTACGAGGCCACGAAATCAGTGGACAGGGGCACGCCGCAGGGAGGGGTGCTATCACCTCTGCTGTGGACGCTGGTCATCAACCAACTGCTCAGGCAATTCGATGAGGGACCCGTAAAACTTACGGCTTACGCAGATGACGTTGCAATTGTCATAAGTGGAAAGTGCCTTCCAACGATTAGTTCTTTGATGGATCGGGCGCTTCGCGATATTCATACCTGGGCACCTAATGTCGGGTTGAAAGTCAATGCGGAGAAGAAGGATATGGTCTTGTTTACAAAGAGGTACAAGGTCCCAAATTGGACCAGGCCTAAGTTAGGAGGGGTGACCTTACAGGAGAAACCTTGCACAAAATATTTAGGAATCATCCTAGACAGTAAGCTGTCATGGATGCTCAACGCGGAGGAGAGGGTCAAGAAGGCCTCAACGGCACTCTACGCATGTAAAAGAATGCTGGGGTGTACGTGGGGCCTATCGCCCTCTCTTTCTCATTGGGTTTTTACAGCGATTGTAAGCCCTATTCTATACTATGGAGTTCTTGTTTGGTGGAAAGCCACACAAAAAACAACATACCTCAAAAAATTAGAGGGGGTATGCAGACTATCGATGCTTAGCATTACGGGAGCCCTGAAAACAACCCCGACGGCTGCACTGTATGCCATTTTGCACATCCCACCTGTAGACCTGGTAGCAAAGGTGCTTCGGGGCAGCTTGAACGCCGACCATATGGCCATAGTAGTATAGCGTCATCAATCACAAGACGATCAGACTACATGATTCCCTATCTGCGCTTCGAGGGAGATCTTAAGGCCACAATAGAGGTGGACGGTTGGCGCAAGGGTGCGCAAATGGCGGACGAGGCGATACATGTGTACACCGATGGTTCCAAAGTAGTGGAAGGAGTAGGGTCTGCGGTATACTGCGCTGATCCGGAAATAAGCAGATCCTACAGGCTGCCGGATTACCGTAGCATTTTCCAAGCGCAAATATTAGCCGTAACCAAAGCAGTAGAAACCCTGGAAGAGAATAGCTTAAGCTGCAACCGTGTTAACTTTTATATTGACAGTCAAGCAGCAATTAAGGCAATAATCTCGCATAGCACAGCATCTAAATGCGTGTTAAAGTGTAAGCAGTCTCTGGAGAGAATCGGGACAGGGAGAAGCATACATCTATATTGGGTCCCAGGGCATATGGGAATAGATGGGAATGAAAAAGCGGATGAACTAGCTAAAAAGGGCGCATCCCTTGAAGCTTGCTCCGTAGATGTCCCAATTAGATTGGGCGAGATTAAGCGAAGGCGAGAGGTGCACATGATCGACCAAGCGGGAAAGGCGTGGGTTCAAGCGCAAGGCTGTAAAGTGTCGAAGATTATGTGTAGGTCTTACAACCTTAGACTAACACAGTTGCTCCTATCATTAAAAAGAGAGGATTGTAGACTCATGACGGGTATTCTGACTGGACACTGCCTTCTGGCGTCACATGCCTTTAAACTAGGCTTGGTCAGTGATAGCAGAGGTAGGAAGTGCGGGTTGGAGGAGGAAACGATCGAGCACGTTCTGTGCTCGTGCCCTGCACTTGCCAGGCTAAGACTCCAGCTATTAGGAGTGATACAGCTGTCAGATCTAGAAGCAGCAAGTGGCTTAAGTCCTAGGAAGCTTCTAGTATTTGCCAAGAGGACGGAGTTATTTTATAACATAGGTCCTGGCTTTTGATAGGGTTTTTCAGTTTGGTCATTAAAACAAACTTCTGGTAACACTACGGACTCAATCAGTCTATGTGAGGTCCTCATGGACCGGCCAGTTCAGCCTACCTACCTATCTTCACTCAGTCTATATAATTTGGCAAGGATAGTGCCTCTGCCGAATTTCAATGTAATATATTTAACGGCTTGTTAAACTTCCAAATTTTCTCCTCATAAATGTGGGTGGTGCCACGTCCACACTACGAAATTTTTTGAATTTATGTTTTGCGTCATAAAACCAATCCACCTACCAAATTTCATTAGCTTAGCGGTATTCGCTTTTGAAGTATCTCATGTTTTGCATTTTTTTTTAAATTAAGATATCAAAAAGGTGGGCGTGGTTATCGTCCGAATTCGCTCATTTTTAATACCAATCTATTCTGGGTCCAGATAAGACCGTAAACGGCATTTGGTGATGATATCTCAATATTTGCTCAAGCTATCGTGTTAACGGACGGACGGACAGACATAGCTTAATCAGATTTTTTCCGATACCGATGATTTTGATATATGGAAGCCTATACCCTGTAGGCAAATGGTGTGAATTGTCCTAAAAGGGAAATTGAACTGGTGAAACAGTCCCACTATAAGAACGCCACCTTGTGATGCAGAAGGTGTGAATTGCCACTTCCTGCATCATCATGAGTCGTCCTAGTAGTGGGTCGGTCCGTATTCATCAGTTCAATTCCACTGAAGGGGGCAATCGTCATAATTTTCGTGAATTCTCGGCTCGTTGGGTCTGTTCTGGCATTTTCCTGAATAGTGAGAATTCAAAAGCAACCTTACACCGAGACGAGTTTTTCGATACCTGTACCGAAATTTTTGGGGCGATTTAAGCGGCCGCGTGTTAAAGAATGTGAGCCACAGGAACATAACTATTTTCGTTTTAACAGCCGAACTCCGCCGCCGGCGTACATGAAAAGAAAGGGTCTCACAATTCAGTGCATTGTGTTATTAAATCGGTGTTTTTGTATGCACAGCTGTATGCGTCGCCGATGTAAGTTATAAATAAGCGCAGGGAAAATGCTTTATATCTTCCGCATTAGTTTAAAAGAGCTGATTATAGCGTGCGTATTTGTTAAAAATAAAAGTGAACATTAAATTCAAAGTTTTTGTTTTTATCGGCATATTGATAAATCATTCAAGGTTCGAATCGAGCTCAAGGCCAGAACAATAATTTTTTTTCTAATGATAATTATTGTTATTTTTTTTTTTATTTTTCTAAATTTGAAAAATTGTATTTTGTTTTTGGAGTAGTAAGAAGAAAATTTTTCAGACAACCTGCCATAGCTGCGCAGATAGATCCATTTCGAAGGTTAGGCATGCTGCGCTAACCATTTAGCTATACAGTGGTGGTTTGTTTGACTGGCAAATTTGCTACTTCTATTCCTTTTTACCAACTATATTTATTCAGTGTTGCGCCATCTGGTGCAAATCACTGATAATGCTGGATTTTTTTTGTTTATTGTCAATTACTTTGTTTGACATTCCCAAGTGCTCATGGTTTATTAACAATTGTTTTTGTTTTTATCGGATTCGAACCTTGAATGATTTATCAATAGGCCGATAAAAACAGTTATAAAGTTCTAAAAGACGACATACCTAAAATGTATAAGCACTTGCTATCTCTTCGCAAATATACTCCGGTTGAATTTTCTCGATGTCCACGAGGTTTTGAAGAAATTGCTCATTGGAAGGCCACGGAGTACCGGCAATTTCTGCTATATACAGGAATTTTGGTGTTCAAGGAAATTATTCAAGATTAAGTGTACTATGAGTTTCTCGCTTTTCCTTATCAAAATAAAACTCTTTTTGTTCCGATATTACATGGCTGCTTTTGATCAAAATTAAAGTTTATTAAACATACATATGCACATTAATCTATATTATTAAACTATTTTATTATTTCGAAAGGTCAATATAAGAAAATGTATCAGAAATGAATATCAAAGAGACGCAGACATCACAACAAGGCATGTTATCTATTATTAACTCAAACATTATTTACATACAAGCTTACTATAACTATTCGTTTATTACTTTTAGATGAGACACAATGTACAAATTGTTCCAAAATGGAAGAAAAATGCAGCGAGCAATTCAAGGAACTGAAAGGTAAATTTTTGCGGTATATCCCACAACAAAGAGCTCATCAAATATTATTTTCAGATTCAATTACCAACCTAACATCGTGTATCAAAGGAGAGTTTAAAAGTAAGTAATTGTTGTCACTATACTGTTTCTTTCTATGTTATATTTTTATTTTATTATATATATTTATTTTATTGTTTTATGTCCGCATAAATCCTCCCTTTTCACGCCACTCTCCCCATCCGTCTTGCTCTCCACTCACTCTTCCAATTCGTTTCGACGTCCTTCCCGCTAAGTTGGATTGCCTTTTCCCATTTCCATTCCAATGTCACCCTAATAAAGCACACACACGCATTAACTTTTACTTAGACGATAATAAATTCGTTTCAATAGTTGCACTAACGTGTTTCCATTTTTCAGATGCTGTAGATTATAAAAACACTGTGGTCATGGAAACATTAGCCGAACACACAGTGCTAATAGAAAAACTTATCCTCCAAGATCGCGAAGTTTCGGCAATGGGGGAAACATTTCCCATTAAGGACGATGATGAACTGAAGACCCTTGATGCCAACATCAATACCTCACACAAAAACATTTATGTAAGAATGCTTTAATGTGGTTGAATTTTTACATTTACACTAGAAGACCCGGCAGATGTTGTCCTGCCCTAAATTTGGCCTATCTGCATACATTTTAATAAGTTTTTTCCGTCTGACTCTGCCCTCCCTCCCTCCCCCTTCTCACTTTTTCCTAATCCTTTTATTCACTCCTCCCTCCGTCTTTTTCGCTTCATCTATCTCCATCTTCGTCTCATTTTATCTCTTTCTCAATCTCCTTCTCTCTTCTCTTAATTCCTTCTCATTCTGCCGCATCCATTATTGCCTGTCCCAGAGGGTGGTATGTATTTTATTCCAGTCCCAGTACCACTCCGAGTCTCAGTCCCAGTCCTAGTCCTAATCCCAGTCCCAGCCCGTCTCTGGATAATATATTACTCAGTACTAAAGCACTCATCAACAGCTTTCATTTGATATCCATATTGTATAAACACTGTCTAGGCATTCACTGGCCCACGTTTTGGCCTATATCCCGAGACCCTAGTCACCCAGGGGTATGAAATTTACCCTCTACTAAAGCACTCATCAACAGCTTTCGTTTGTTATCCATATTCTATAAACACATTCTAGGGGTACTCGGGTCCACGTTTCGGCCTATATCTCGAGACCCTGTACGTCGATCGCAACCTATGTAGTAACCACCGCGTGAGGTTTACGCAACTTGCGTGAAAGTTTGAACAAAATCGACGCATCTCTTCAAACACCGGCGACAAACTAACACACATTTTAGCCTTTCTTTTTATATATATAAATTTTTATTTTTCACACCTCACTATAACATTAAAACGAAATGCAGATTTTCGTTGGTTTTGAAATTCGGCTTAAAAATTGCACATGTAACAACTAAAGACTCTCCTGAATTATGTCATAGTCCCTCTAAATCGCGGGCCCCTCAGAACCCCCCCCCCCTCAACCCTTTCGGCGGGCCTGGTGATGTGCTATACTTGATATCATTCGCTATAATATTTTTTTATTGATAAGCACGTTGTTTAAAAAAACAATAACAATAAAGTTACATATGCTGTAGCACAAAAGGATAATAGATTTGTTATTAAACCAATAGATAAAGCAAAGAAAAATAAACATACGAAAGAAGCATTAAAACCAGTGATAGAGCCAACCGAATGTCATGTGACAGGAGTTAAAGAAATAAACAACTGAGGGATTGTAGTTCAATGCAAGAATAAAGAGTCATGCGAACTACTGCAGAATAAAATAGCGAAACAAATTGGAAAAGAGTTCGAGGCGGAGAAAACTAAAGACAAGAGAGAAATGAAGAAAATATTTAAAGTTATTGGTTTAACAGAGAGATTAAGCAGTGAGCGCTTAGTAGAATGCATTACGAAACAGAATAGTATATGTGAGGGTAAAGAGTTTAAAGCTGTAAAGACTTTTGAGAATTTTAGTCGTCGAGAAGAATGTTTTAATGCCCTTGTTGAAACAGATGCAGAGACTTTTGAAAATATTTTGCACCAAAAGAGAATAAATATAGAGTGGGACTTTTGCATTACCATAGAGTACGTAAGAGTATTTAGATGCTTTAAATGTTTAGGCGGCCACCGTGGTGTGATGGTAGCGTGCTCCGCCTACCATAAAACATGTAGGTCCCGTCCGGCCAATTTGTAGGGAAAATCAAGAGGAGCACGACGCAAATTGGAAGAGAAGCTCGACCTTAGATCTCTTCGGAGGTTATCGCGCCTTACATTTATTTATTTTATTTAAATGTTTAGGTTTTAATCATAAGGCTGTTATTTATTTATTTATTACGACTCTATTGAGTCTAGATCAAAACAAATTTCTATAGAGTAGGCTTAAAACTAATTACAAGTAACTGAAGCCCATAGGAACTCAAGGGATAAAGCATATGCTTTCATTCATTCATAATAAGTTTTAAAAGTAAACGGAAACAAAAGTAAAACATAAATGAAGAGGGGAAAAAATATTTATAACTGCAGAGAGAGAGAAAAAATTATTTATAAATATGAGATAAACTCTTTGCTACAATCTAAGAAGTAAAAATAGTTTTACAATATCCAAACAAATTTCTTTTAAATTTAGTTATGCTATTGCATTGCTTAATGTTATTTGGTAATTCATTAAAACATTTCAGCCCTTTGTAATAAAGATAACATTTATCTGACTCACATCTGAACGCAGGTAATTTAAAATCATTTCTTCTACGAGTGGCTATGTTGTGTATATCATTGCCATACTTTATATTGACCCGTAAGTAGTCTGGTAGGGTACCATCTACAATGTTTTTAACAAATATCATTGTGTAATAAAAGTGCTGTTGTTTAACACTTAACCAGTTAAGAGCCGAGAACATATCCCTGATGGGTGTGTCATAGCACTTACGAAGAATGAATCTCATTGCTCGATTTTGCTGCTTTTGCAATTTATAAATTTGGCTATCATTCATTATAAAAAATATGTTTGGGTAATAATTTAAGAGGTTCAATTATTGCTCTGTATACCATTGCTTTGTACTTCCTCTTTAGAAATTTGCAAGTGCGTTGCATAAAATATACCTTTGTTGCAATTTTGCTGACGGTGTAATCTACATGATCATTAAAACTTAATTTTTCATCGATTTTAATACCCAGATATTTAATACTTGATACTCTTTCTATAGTTTGATGGTTTATATTTTTGTAATTAAGGTCATTTACATCGAAATTTCTTCTCGATATGACCATCAATTTTGTTTTGCTTATATTAAGTTAAGTTTGTTCAAACACAGCCACTTATATATTTCATCCAAATCATATTGTAGCTTTGCAGCCATCTCGCTCACATTTCCACCGCTTATCATTATTAATGTATCATCCGCGAAAAGATTGATATCACAATACTTTATACAATTTGAAATATCATTTATATATATATTAAATAATATAGGCGCTTAATACTGATCCTTGTGGCAGTCCAATCGTAATGTTCTTATCTTCAGATACTGACGAACCAACTACAGTTCTTTGTTTACGACTCTTTGTGAAACTTTCGAACCATTTCAGTTCAGTACCACTTATACCTATATTAAGTAGCTTTTTTAGAAGCAAGTTTTGATCTATTGTCTCAAACGCTCGTTTGAGATCTAAGAAAACAGCTATGATGTATTTATTGCAATTCAACTCTTCTTTTCAACGGGCAATGACTATATTTATAGCACTTTCGCAAGAGTGCTTTCTCCTAAAGCCAGATTGTTGCGGGATTAATAATTGCTTTTTTACCACTCGTTCGAGTATTTTTTCCTCATTCGGTAATGTGTTTATGGGCCTCATCTATCTCATCGGCTCTAATTGTATTCGCCACTTTCTCTATTGGCACAACTGTAGAAGTTTTCCATAAGTCTGGAAACACCCCATTTTTCAAACTCTCGTTGATTATTTGCATGTAAAAAACCCACAATATATTATCGCATCTTTTATGACTCCTTCCGCTAGAAGATTATATCCGCCTATTTTATATTTAAGACTTCTGCCAATTCTTATTATTTCATCCGTATCTACTTCAACTAACTTAAAACTGTTTGTAATTGTTTGGCCTGTGGGAAACTCCCTATCAACAACTTCTATTTTTTAATTGATTTCTGTGATGCTGTCTATAAAATAACTGTTTAACGATTGAGCAATTTCACGTTCAGCTGTGTAAATTGTGTCATCAATTGAGATTTTATTTATGGTATTTCTAGTCTTCGACATACTTATACAATTTTTGAGATGGTTCCACATTGCTTTACTATCTCTCATATTAGCGGTGAATTTGCGCTCCATGTATTTTACATTTTTGACTCTCACTAAACGTTTATATTGATGCTTAATAACTTGGTAGTTTTGCCAATCTCCCGTTTCTATTGCAGATTTCTATATATTGTATTTTTGCCTGTTTAGATTAGCTAACTCACTATCGTACCATTTGTTCATTAATTGAACACTTGTTTCTTTAGGATAAGTGAGGGTATTCATAGCATTTGTCAATATAGCTGTTAAAAATGTGACTTTATTATTAAGCTCTAACTGTGAGAATTCAGAGTAGTTATAGGTACTTGAAAGGTGAACTAGATGTTCACTTGAATAATTTTCCCAAAACACAATAGACTTTTTTAAGCGCATTCTTAAAGAATTTTCAAGGTTTATTGTAAAGGATATAGTTTCGTGATCCGAGATTTTATGCATATCCATTCTTTTACATTTAATATTGCTACTGTTTGTAAATAGCAGATCTATCATCGTTTCAACATCTTCTGACTTTCTTGTATAGTAATCTATTTTTTGTGACATAGACTAGGATTGAAATAACTCTATCAGTTGTTTGCTATACGTTGTAGTTCTATACATATTAATATTGAAGTCTCCAATAATTACAGTATTCTCATCCTGGTAATGGCTGTTTAATATTTCGCTAAGATACCTAATAAAATCTACATCACTCGAGTTTGGCGAATATGTAACACCTATTTGATATTTTGGAGTGATGTTTTGCACTTCTAAAAGTAGAAACCAAATATTCCTGTCGCAAGAGTAATTAATCTTAGTCTTAAACTCAATTGATTTATGGGCATAGATTATGACTCCTCCAGTGTGCCTATTATGAGAGTAACACCTAATCAGACTATATGATTTTATTTGCAGTTCTTGATTTGTAATATCTTCAGTCACACACGTATCCGAACATAAAACTAAGTGTGGCATCGAAGTTTCGACTACTTTCTCCAGCTCACCTTTGTTGGCTGTGATACTGCTTACATTTAAATAAATACAACTAAATTCCTTTAGGATTCGTTGCTACACTCTTGTCCTGTTTTTGGCACTTAAATATTTTTTAAATGCCGGACAATCCAGACTAAATGCTGAATTAATTTTTACTGTACTAGTTCGCAACAATTTACAAATTTAACAACTTCAGAGCTACATTCATTCGTATCATAATTTGCTGCACATTTACCACATGCTCTTTTATTGGTGCATTCGCTTGACTTGTGCCTATAATCCAAACATTTAAAACATCTCATAACACTAACATGTTCAAACACCAAACATGTATCCCATTCGATATTTACTCTTTGCCTTTTCAGAAGAGCCTCATAAGTTTCAGCGTCTGTTTTTACTAACAAGTAGCTTTATTTTTACATTCCAGAACTATTACTCCTCTATTAATTTCTTTTACATTTTTAACTAGACCGGCTGTGGATTCAATCACCTTTTTTAACGCTTCCTTCGTTTCTTTAGCCTTTTTGTTTTTATTTAAAGGTTTTATAACAATTCTGCCTTCATTTCCCTTAAGAGCTTTTGCATAATTCATTGAACTACTTTCTTTACCATAAATAGTCTCTGGGCGCATATTTCTTACTATTTCGCCACATTTTTGTAGCTCCGTAGAAATCTCACTAATAATTTCATTTTTCATAGCATGAATTTTTACTTCAATGTTATGTTCCAGAAATGAGTTAAAATCCGAAACAATACTAGTTCTTATTTGAGTGCATTTATTACTAATCAGCTGCTCAACAATCTGCTTAACATCAGTAGCCTTCAGTTTGTTGAATGCATTAACAAAAAAGCATGTAGTAAATGTGCAGGAAATCACGACTTAAAAGATTGCTCATCAAGTATTTTTAAGTGTGTAAATTGTTGTCAGCTTGTACATAAAAAGCTATTAGAAGTGGATATACACCATACTGCCTTTAGTCAGGAATGCCCCGCATATAAAAGATATATTTAAAGTAAATCTAGAACTAGAAAGTAGCAATCAAGAAATCAATATCCTATTTGTCTTTATCTTAATATTAATACTATTTTAGGCAATAAATAGGAACTCAAAAGACTTATTGAAATAAAAAATCCAGCTATAATATTATGTGCTGAGACATGTACCACTAATGAAATTTCAAATCCAGAGTTAAATATACATACAAACTAGTGCGATGTGATTCACATAGTAGACATACTGCCGGTGTGCTGATTTACGTACATAATTCAATTGAATATAACATTAAATTCAACAAAGCAATAGATAAAAATCTTTGGTGTATTTTTATTAAACTGAAGCACTTCAACCCAAAATGGCAAATTGGAGTGATTTATCACTCTCCTAGCACAAGTGATGCCATTTTATTAACTATTTGCGCAACGTCCTGGGTAGTACTTGCGAACTGTCGGGTGGCAATATTCTTGTAGGTGATTTAATATCAATTTGAATAATAGCTCAACTTATAGCATTCAACTAATTGATCTATTTAAATCATATTCAATGGATCAAAAAGTTGATTTTGGTACCCGTATAACTGAGACATCAAAAACTAAAATTGATTTACTCTTTTCGAATACTGACGATATCGTATGTGAAAAGTTAGATGAACACCAAATATCAGATCACGAAACCATCCAATTTAAAATTAAAAGCAGTCCTAGGTCAAAAATGAGAAGCCTTAAAAAATTACTTCTTGGGGGTATTATAATACGGAAGCACTTATTAATCAATTTCGCTTGTGTCATTTTAGCAACTTTAATAGAATTGATTTAGAGTCCAAAGTAGGGCTGGTTAATAGCAATGTTTTGAATGCCATGTGAAACTTAACTTATGAAAAGGTAGTACACTTAAAGTTAATTAATAAATGGTATGACAATGAGTTAGGCAACATGAATAAATATAAACCAGAACTTTATAAACTAGCTCAAATATCCGGAGAATGGGATGAGTATAGAAACATAAAGAAAGAATATAAAAAGCTGGTAAAATTTAAAAAAATTAAGCATATGGAGCATAACATACAGATGAATAGTCAAGATAGTAAAGCGATGTGGAAATATTTGAAATTCGCAATAAGTAGGGTTAATGAAGACTCTTCTTTCAAGAAAATTTTGATAAACGGTATAGCATATATGAATGAATCTGAAATTGCTAACAATCTAAATAAATATTTTGTTGATAGCATTGAGGATATTTGCAATAATATAGAAGAATTTTATGCAGAAGTAAATTTTCATATTCAGTTAAATGGGATTTTCAAATTTGTAAAAGTTAGGACAGATGTGCTTAGGCCACCAGCCTAAATATTTCGGACCACCCTAACGCGCGCATTAGTTATTTTATTATTAATACCGGTAACGGCTAACACCAGTCGAGAGCTAACTTTGAAGGGGAAAAACTCAACGAAAGTTAGCTATCGGCAGGTGCCGCGGACTTTTTCGCGGTCTTGACTCTTTCTTCTTATTCGGAACGTTCGAGCGCCAGCAGCTATCTCACAGGTGAGTTTCCTAACATCTTTTCCATTTTCGAGTCATAATTAATTTTACCGATTTCACAAGTTTAAATTTTAAACTTTGAATTGTGTTTTAAACTTTGAATTGCCAAGTGTAAATTCTAAACTTTGAATTGTGGTTTAAACTTTGAATTGCCAAGTGTAAATTTTAGTTTTAAACTTTGAATTGCCATTTGGTAAATTGGCATTAATTATTCTATCTATGAAACCCAGCGCTCAATTGTTATTGTACAGTGAATAAACCTGTAATTACTAGTTACTAATTCTGTCTTTATTTTCTTTTTATTTGCGACGCACACGCCCGACTTCCCCGGGTCGACACTACCACGCAAAACAGATGACGTCATCAAACTTGTCATGACGTTTAGAGCTAAGCGGGGTGGTAAAAAGCTGTTATCAGATGGTGTTCTTAAAGACATGATATCATATTTGGCATACTTCTATGCGCAAATCATAAATGAAGGTTTAAGTAGTGGCATAGTTCCGGGTATTTGGAAAACTTCTAACATTGTGCCAATCAAAAAAGTTAGGAACACAATAAAAGCAGACGAGTTACGTCCGATAAATACACTGGCCAGTGATGAAAAATTTTTAGAACTTGTGGTAAAAAACCAGTTTATTCAATACTTGGAAGAAAAAAATATACTCATACCTCAACAATCAGGATTTAGAAAAAAGTATTGAGTATGAATATGGTTTTAGCTGAATGGAAAGAAGAACTTAATAATAAAAAGGCATAGCAGTTTTCATTGATCTTAAAAGAGCTTTCGAAACTATAGATAAAAAAAAAATAATTAGGAAATTTGGAAGGAACTGGTATTAGAGATGTTGAACTGGATTGGTTTAAAGATTTCTTAACAAATCGCAAACAAAGAACAGTAATTGGTTCGGTAATATCAGACGAAGTGGATGTTAAGATTGGCCTACCCCAAGGCTCTGTTCTTGCACCAATTTTATTCAACATTTATATTAATGATATAAATTCTGTTTTGAAATTCAGCTCCATAAAACTTTTCGCTGATGATGCTCTAATTTAAATAAATGGCAAAAAAGAAAATGATATAAGAATCAAGTTACAAAGTGACTTAAACGCACTTTATATCTGGCTGTGTACTAACAGACTTAAAATTAATATAAAAAAAAATTAAATACATGCTTATTTCAAGAAAAAACATTGCTAATTTTGAAACTATTACAATAAATAATATTGAAATTCAAAAATTAAATACGATTAAATATTTGGGTTTTCAAATTGATTGCAAATTAAAATTTGATGCCCATGTTGACAGTAAGTAAGATAGCAAAAAAATTCTGGTTTATTCAAAGAACTTGTAAAAACTTAAGTAATTATTACAAAGTAAAGGTTTATAGATCCTTAGTTGAGCCTTACTTTATTTATTGCTCAACAATATTTTTTATTATGAAAAATTCGCAAATTGATGTTGCAAAAAATGCAAAATAAGGCGATGCGCTTTATTTTAAGCAAACGTTATTTATTTATTTATTTATTATTTAAAGTCGACGACAAACTATGGTCGACTGCATAATATAAAAGATATATAAATATACAACTCAAAAGATAAAATCTAAGATATATCGAGATTTCAACAATGTTATATTACAAACAAAGAAATATTAATGAACATTACTCTTTAATTTCAGAATAAAATAATAATAAGAAATATGAGCAGAAATAAGATCTTATGCCGAAATCTTATACTGGCGGAATGCATCAGATTCCGCTCAACATGATTTCAGAATGCAGTGGATTCCAATCTTCCTGTTGGAATGCAACAAGATTCCAATCAGCATGTCATGGTAATCCGGCAGTGCTAAGAGTAGTGTAATGAGGATACGCCATCACAAGGCATAAAAAAGTAACATGACCTGTGTTGTTGGAATGCACCGGATTCCAATCAGCTCGATGCCTTACCCATAAGATTATACTCCGGTCAGTAACTCATGAAAAAGCATGTTTTTTACGTTGTTGGAATGCATTAGATTCCAATCAACACAGTACTGTCTTGTTCCTTCTTAATGATACATGTTGATAAATGTTCCTTCATCCTTAAGCGAGATAGTTCCTGTTTTTTATGGAAGGAATAAAATGCCGGCAAATTAAATTAGCTTGTATCTCTTAAATTAGATAGGCAAGTATTGCATTACGTATAGTGGCAAAAGTACATTCAAGACTGATACAGCTATACAAGTCATTGTAGTGCGCGCACCAGATAAGCAGAGGATTATTTTTAGCAAAGTTTCGTCGACAAAGGGGTAAATAGAAATGAACGTAGTGTCTGGATACTCTAGGGGGAACGGCAAAAAACAAGCGGCTGAGGAGGTCCGCAGAATCAATTTCTCCAATAATGAGCTTATGGATGAACAATACCCCCCCAGTAATATTCTCCGATTTTCCAGAGTGGGTAAGTTAATAAGAAGAAGTCTACTTCTGTATGGAGGAAGGTGGAGACTTGAGTCCCAATTAAGGCCGCGCAATGCAAATATCAAAAATTGCTTTTGAACTGACTCAAGACGCTTTATATGCTTCTGAGAAACAGGGGACCAAATGCATGAGCAATACTCGAGTATTGGACGAACCAGCGATGTGTAAAGAACCTTAGTGAGGTACGGATCATCGAACTCTTTAGCCCATCTTTTAACAAATCCAAGTAAACCCAACGCTTTGTTGGCTATAGATGAAATATGCATGTTAAAATTCAATTTCGGATCAAAAAGGACACCTAGATCATTTGCAATAGATATACGCTCCAAAGGCGTACCATCTATTACATAAGATTTCAATGCTGGCTTCACTCGGTGAAATGTCATATGCTTACATTTAGAGCTATTTAAAGCTAGTAAATTTGTTGTGCACCAACATTGGAACGAGTCCAAGTCGGCCTGAAGAAGATCCAAGGAACTCAAATCGGTAGGACAGTAAGTGTAGCAAAGTTTTACATCATCCGCATACATTATAGTATGGGAATATAATATTGTCTGTGGCAAGTCATTAATGAAAAGGGCAAAGAGCAAAGGGCCTAGATGACTTCCCTGGGGTACGCCGGAGGAAACTCCGAACGATTCCGACAGATTGCACTTGAACAGGACTTTTTGGGTCCGGTTAGAAAGATAGCTTTTCAGCCACATTAATAGGTGAAACGGAAAGCCCAGTAAATCAAGCTTATGAATAAGCAACTCATGGTTGACGGTATCAAATGATTTGCTGAAGTCCGCGTAGATGACATCCGTTTGCTTGTTCGCTAAAAATCTTTCCATAACTATAGAGGTGAATACAAGCAAATTTGTAGTGGTTGACCTTTGACGAATAAAACCGTGTTGGCATGGAGACAAAAGACTAGAACACTGATATTGGAGTTGACTGGTAACAATCTGTGCAAAGACTTTAGGAATGACTGAAAGTTTAGTAATACCCCTGTAGTTTTCAACTTTTGACCTACTAATAAAATACTGTTTCCAAAGTGCCGGGAATGACGCAGATCCCAGAGATAGCTCAAATAATTTTAAAATAGGCTCATACATGTTTTCGGCGCAGTACCTAAGCACGCAACTAGGAACACCGTCCGGTCCCGGAGAAAAGGTGGGCTTCAAAGATTGAAGACTCTGAAGAACAATATTACCATCAATACCAGGATTCCTAATGTAATTCGAGCTATCTAAGCGATAGGGATATTGACCGGAATGAAAACCACTGGATGAATACGTGGACTTAAAGAACTCAGAAAATAGTTCAGCAACGTCGTCATCAGTGCAAGCTTTTTTACCTCCAAAGGTTAATGAGGAAGGATACCCAGAAGTTTTCCGCCTTGAATTTACGAAACTGTAAAACTTTTTTGGATTACTAAAAAATTGGGCTTTACAACAACTCAAGTAATTTTTATAACAAGTCTGATTAAGACGGTGAAATTTAGAACGAGCTATTTGATATTTAGAGAGGTCTGCAGATGCTCCAGATTTCTTGAATCTCTTATAAAGCCTAGATTTAATGTTATTAAATCTGATAAGTTGCCTTGAAAACCAAGGGGGCTTATTCGAACATAGGGTATAGCGAGTACGAATGCAGGTATCAAAGAAGCCATCAAGCGTACTGTAAAATATAGAGATAGCCGAATCGACATCAGTGCAAGCATAGAGATCCGACCAATCATGGGAAGCCAACAGATCATTGAGCATAATGAAATTCGCTTCGTAGAAGCATCTAGATCGGGGACGAGACTGTACTTGAATCCTACGGGGTAGGCTGATATCAAGTGATATCTCCAGCGTAGGGTGAAGATGGTCTTCTGGAAGGGATAAAGGTGGTATTTGCGTAAGGGCAGTACCCACCGAGCCATCCACAAATACTAAATCCAGCATTTTATTTCCACTATTTGGAACATTGTTAATCTGTAAAAGAGATGAGTCTAACAAGCAATTGAGAAACTCATGTTGAGCAGTGAGAGTTAAAAAGTTTGAATCACTTATATTAACCCAATTAACTGTTGGCAAGTTAAAGTCACCAACAACAACAAGTCGATCGTTATCTCCCAACTGCGAATGTAAATCGCAGATGGCCGAGCTATGACTAGCATAAACATCCATATCCGAACGAGGTGGTATATACGAACAGCAAACAATTACGCTATAGCAACCGAATGAAAACCTAACTACTATAAATTCGATATGAGAGATATTGTCCAGCGAAATCAACTCAGATGATGGTTAGATTCAACAGCAATAAGGACACCTCCCGCTCTAGAGATGCGATCACGCCGATAAACAGCATATTTATTTGAAAAATCTCAGAATTGTATCAGGCTTTAGCCAGGTCTCCGTAAAAGCTACAACTTGTGCAGAAAAGATGAAAGAATTAAGGAAGAATGGAACAAGTTTTGATCTCAAACCACGAACATTTTGGTAATTAATGAGAAGACGGGACAGATCAGCAATTACCTTTGTGCTGTTATTACTGTGTTCGTCATACCGTTTTTTGGAAGGAATCAAGTACCTTATCGAAATATTCATCTGAAAGGGATATTTTAAATGAGATGTCTCTCTCATATTTAAAGTTAAATTTATACACATTGATGTTACTAGTGGGTGCAACACCAAGTTTAGAGCAAACGTAATGAGCAATGTCATTTTCGGTAAGCGATGCGTGTAATCGGGACACAAATACAGCCCCACGAGGTGACACGGCAGTCACCTGCAAAGGAGTAGCGGATAGCGCACCAGAGAGCTAGGAAGGTGCGGCCGTTATAGAACAGTTGACAGAAAACGCATTGCTTGACCTAGCGTTGGTTATCGAGCCCGTCAAAGAAGTACTATTTTTTCAGGTACACTTGTACCGCCAGCAACAACCCTATTATCGGTAACTGTTATTATTGGAGCTAAAGATACCGGTGGAGGTGTAGGATGAATTGGGGAGTCCAGCGAAATCAACATTGGTGACGTAGAACAAACAGCCGCAAAGGTACCACTATTAGTTCGTGCATCGTTTAATTTGCCAGAGATCGTCTCACTGGAAGTCTCGACACAGCTTTGGGGAGATTCTTGTGGAGATTCCTGAGCTGCATTGTTCATAACGTCTTTGGTAAGCCTGTTCGTATCAGTCAACGCGGTTGAAGGGACATTCGTAGGAGGACAAGTTGGAGTCATTGTTGGGCATACATTTCTTACGTTTTGTGGATTCAGATATCACTTTCAATATGATACTCCTATAAAAGACATGCTCTAAGTTTAAATTGGATGAGCGTTAAACAACAAATATTCTTCAACACATTGAAATTTATATATAATATAAAGCACGGAATTTTGCCAGAGTATCCCAGAACAGGTATTACATTTAAATACGAGGTCTATGATATAAATACAATGCAGAGAAATAATTTTAAATTGCCAAATTATAAAACCGAATCGGAACAAAATAGTCTTTTTTACAAAGGGTTGAAATACTTCAACGAACTACCTGAATATATAAAAAATCTGATAGAAATTTATTTAAGAGCCGGTTGTATGACTATACCAAATCTAGGCCGATTAAATGATATAGTCGTTGAGATTTAAACGCATTAGTAATACATGTGTCATAATTAAATTTTTTTTTTAATTTAAAAATTTAGATTAAGTACACATTGCTAATTAATGCAATCATATTTTTAAGTTTTTGAACTAGGGTCTTAGAGTCGTAATAAATAAATAAAAATAAAAATATAAATATAATTAGGGTTTTAGTATGGGCCGCCTAGGAAGAAGTGAGTCTTTTATATTGATGGTTCAGCCTGGCGGCGTGAACAATATCTCTACTGGTAGTATTGATTTATTCAAATTTTTTAAGAATGAAACTGTAAGTCCCTTTTTTTTAAAGCAGGGGTGGTCCTTAGTCGCTTTTGACCGGATCTATAAATAATACCAAGGACCATATTTCCGCTAAACTGCAAAGTGATATCAATGGCTTTTGATTTATTATTATTATTATTAATCAACGATAACATTAGCACAGTAAGATAATTTATCTTTTGTAGCACACCAAACAGTTTAATTCTCAAAACAGAAGAGCAAATAATTACGTAACTCAATATTAAGTACACTTACTTAACTGGTGCTTAACAGTTTAAACTTTCTTAGCCGTAGCATCATCTTTCATTCGCGTAACATGGCCTAGGCAGCGCAGCCGCTGCGTTTTAATTCGCTGGAATATGTGGTTGTCTGCGTAGAGCTTGTACAGCTCATCGCTAAACCTTCTTCGGTAATCGCCAACGCGTAGAGGTCCATAAATATTTTGAAGAACTTATCTCTCGAAAAATCCCAGAGCGATAAGAACACTCCCCGAAGGCCTTGAGTTGATGGTCCTTTGCCGGATGCAGAACCGGTACGTTCCGTTACCAAGCCCGACCATCTCGGGAACGATTTGTCATGACCACATGCGACCTTCTAGGCCATACCGCCCTCCCACCCCCTAGATCTATGAGGAGTTCGGGGTCGCCAGAGCCTCGGCTCTTAATGAAACAGGATTTGGCACGGATATGTGAGGTTGACAATTGGGTTTGGAGAAGCTATGTTTTGCGCTGGCAACCTGAAAGGGCTGCGCTACGCAAACCCCTTGAATCCGATATTTTAGTCACCTGTTACGACAAGCATACCTACAGCGGGTATATTCTAACCCCCTAACCCGCTGTTGTCATGGTCCATGCATACGCACCATATAGCAGGACGGGTATGGTAAGTGACGTAAAGAGTATGATTTTCGTTTGCCGACTTTTCAATTGCCTACGTAGCCCGAAGTAGTATTTATTGGCAAGAGTGATTCTTCGCTGGATTTCAGAGCTGATGTTGTTGTTAGTGTTAATACTGGTTCCCATACAAACGAAGTCTTTTAATATTTCGAAATTATGGCTGCCAACATTAACTTGGTTGTCAAGGCACATATGCGCTGCCTCTTTGTTCGATGACAACAGGTACTTGGTTTTGTCCTCGTTCATCATCAAACCCATCTTTACCTCTTCTTTTTCCAGTTTGGACTAGGTGTTTAGGCCGATGATATTAATGTCATCAGCATATGTCAGTACCAAAATATTCCATTTCTCAAGCCACTGGCATTTCAGTAAGCAGACTAAACAATTATTGTATTCTCAAGCCACTGGCATTTCAGTAAGCAGACTAAACAAAGATTATATTTCTCAAGCCACTGGCATTTCAGTAAGCAGACTAAACAAATATTATATTTCTCAAGCCACTGGCATTTCATTGAATAAACATTCCATTTCTCACGCCTCGGTTTTCAAGGGCAAATCCGATGCAACGCTTATATTGTAAATATTGAATTAAGTTATAAATAAGAGCAATTGTGGAAAATAAAGTCAGTTTGGATTCTGAGTTTGGTGTCAATGTTACATTCTGTAACTAACCATACAAAATTCTTATTATTTTTTAAAAACGCCTCCTAAAGTAGGAGGACGATAATTGGCGCCCGGCGTGTGGGGCACGCGTTGTAAAAATAAGTATCGTCAAAGGACGAGAAAAAACAAAAAAACACAAAAGTTAAACAACAAAGTTTTTTTAAAAAAAGTATCGTCAAAGGACGAGAAAGAACAAAAAAACCCAAAAGTTAAACAACAAAATTTTTTAAATAAGTATCGTCAAAGGACGAGAAAGAACAAAAAAAATACAAAAGCTAAACAATAAAATTTTTTAAATAAGTATCGTCACTGGACGAGAGAGAACAAGAAAACACAAAAGTAAAACAACAAAAAATTGTTTTCAAAACTTTAACTAACTACCATTGTGAATTCATACAAGTGGTTTGAAAAAAACATTAACAATAGTAAACAGCTTCAATCATCTGTTGAATCGCTGTTCGAATACTTAAATCATTCAATGTGAAGTTCGTGGGTTGAAATTTGAAAATTGACAAGAAAAATATAAGTGAGCAGCTAACAGCAAAATAAGTCCATGGAGAAATAAATTTAATAGAGTGTGCAAAAACAAAAACAAATTTAAAAACGTAATTCTTGAATTACTCGTATCACAACAACAACAAAACAAACATACAACCATAACGTTGAATAAGAGGAAGAAGTAAACGAGAGGAGAAGAGCAGTTCAAAAAGGAGCAGAGAAAAAAAGGAAGCTGTATATAAATTTGATGTTACAGGACCAGTGAGAGCAGCAGTACGGCAGTGAAGTAAGATTAATTGTTATGCTATTTAGTGACTAAAGATTCATTCTTGTACTTACGCTATTTAAAAAAAAAAAACAATTACTAAAAATATTTAAGTGTGGATTTGTTGATGCAAGTATTTAGAAGTATGTCGTTAGAAAGTGAAAATGAAGCCCTAGTGGCTAGGTTAATAGCCGCGACTAACGCTTCATTAAAATTAGAGGTAGCGGAATTGCGCAGGCAAATCGAGGGGATGACTCAGGCAGCTACCATTGCGGAGTACAAGCCTGAGATCATCAATCAGCAAATAAAGTCCGAGGAGTCTTTAGAGATAATAAAGTCTTTGCCTGAATTCACGGGAAAGCAAAATAAATATGTTAGTTGGAGGGAATCCGCTAATAACACAATGAGTTTATACGTTAGAGGCAGCCGTAGGTATTTCGCTGCACTAACTATATTAAGAAATAAGATTACCCAGGAAGCCAATGATTTGCTATCAAATCATGGGACAGTGCTAAATTTTGATGCCATTTTGGCACGATTAGATTTCGCATACGCCGACAAGAGGCCAGCCCACATTATTGAACAGGAGATGAGCATTTTGAGACAAGGCTCTAATTCAATAATTGATTATTATAATAAGGTTAACGAGAAATTAACGTTGTTGATAAATAAAACGATCATGACCTACGGTACTGACAGTTCAGTCACTAGGGAACTTAATGCCAAGAATAGGCGAGATGCTTTACGCATATTTATAACCGGATTGAATGGGAATTTATCAAATATCCTGTTTTCATTGTCACCAAGTGATCTGCCGAACGCTTTGGCAAAGGCCCAAGAATTGGAGTCTAACAATATGCGAGCAAATTTTGCTTTACAGTTCGGTAGGCCGAACCATTTTTCGCCTTCAGCAAATAATGGCAAAATAATTATAACCATAGAAGAAACTTCAATAATAATCTGAGGTTTGCACAAGAACAGCCTCAAAGAAATTTCGGGCAAAGAGTTGAAAGGGTGCAACCACGACCGACCCCAATGGATGTTGATTCCAGCATCAGGGTACAAAATCGGCCGCAGCTAAAACCTACTTATAATTACCAAGGTAATAATCAAAGTGGTAATATAGAAAAAAGACCACATGGAAGGAAAGTCCATTACTTTTATATCGAAAACATTAAATTCAACAGAAAGAAATTATGCGACAAACGAAAAGGAGCTTTATGCCATAGTTTGGGCATTGAAAACTTTAAGAAATTACCTTTATGGGGTATCAGATCTGGAGATTCACACAGATCATCAGCCATTATCTTTTTCGGTTTCTCCAAGAAACCCTAATGTTAAAATGAAAAGATGGCACACTATAATCGAGGAATATGCTCCAAAAATAATTTATAAGCCAGGTAAAGTGAATATAGTAGCGGATGAGTTGTCTAGGCAATATTTAAATCAGGTATCTGATGACTCATCGGATCGTGCTACGCAGCATTCTGCGGAAAGCTCAGATAATGTGGAAATTCCGGAGACAAAAAAACCGTTGAATCAGTTTAAACAGCAGATATTGCTGAGTAAAGGACGTTTTACCATACATGAGTCAGTAATAAACTTTGGTAGGACAAGACATCTTGTTGAATACGATACGGTGGAAAATTTGATAACAATTTTAAAGGAATTTATACAACCCAGACTTGTGACTGCAATTCACTGTACACCAGAAGATCTCTATGAGATTAAAACTAAGTTAAAGGAAACGTTTACAAATAAATGTTTGTATGCCAGGAATTTTCCTATAGATGTAACAAACACATAACAGAGCACACAGAAGTTTTGAAAAAAAAAATAAAGCAAATTTGTAAGATGTACTATTGGCCTAAAATGCATTAGCAGTTCAGAGAGTATATTAGAAGCTGCGATATTTGTAATGGAAATAGATATAATAGACGTATCTACTTTTAAAATATTGCAAAATGAAGATGTAATAGTTATTTACATAAAATATCCAAAAATTATATTTGATTGTAAATTGTTTGAAGTAAGGCCAATTGCCCAAATAGATGGTAAGCTACTAATTGCAAAAGAAATTGCAAAATGTAACGACAAATATGTTAATGTTGAAAATTGTAAAAAAGAATTGATAAACACCTATTGTAAAATTAATAATACAAATAGTTGCTTGTCAGATATTTTAACTGGAAATAAAGCTAAATGTAAAAAAATTAAAGAAGGCAATAAAAAAATAGATGAAATAAAACAGGGTGCTATATTAGTTTCAGGGAAGCATATTATCAATAATCAGGAATTAGATGTAATTTATTTAGTTACATTTGAAAATCAAACAAATATTGATAATTTTTATATATGTATTTTTAGAGGAATTTTCCTTTTTCCATAGGCAAATCCGATCTAACCGCTGATTAGTGCAAATGAAACATTCCACTATTTTTCCCGACGTTTCGCTAAAACTTTTTTAGCATCTTCGGGGGCATTTCCATTTTATTTTCTGGTGGAAAAAAGAGAAATTACAGATATGAGTTTTAATTTAAGAGGCCATTACAAACATATCTACTTGGTAATCACGCCCAGATACATACATAGACATTCGCGTAGATACATACATAGACATATAACATAGTCAATAGACTCACAATATATAATTTACATTAGAAATTGCACAATTTTACATTAAAAAACTACACTTATCAAACGTGAAAAACATAGAAATAAAAATATCGGTACCACCTCTTGTGGTAATGTTGTCAATACTAAAGTCTAAATTCTTTTTGTTTATCATGTAAACATAAAACATATGACGAAGCTATTTGATCCGTATCTTCCTTCTTATTTATTGTTTTCTCTCTTTTTTGCAGTATCCTAAGGCTTTCCAGTGTGTACCTAGTTTTTTCCCTCTTTTCTTTGTCTAAAATTCTTGTGTTGGCAAAATCAGCTGTGTGTCCAGTGTCTGTTATATGTTGCGATAGGGCGGTGTTGTTTTTTGTTTTTTAATGTCCGCTTTATGTTCTGCTAACCTGGTACCCAAGGCTCGCTTTGTCGTTCCAATGTACACTTTGTCGCAGCTTTTGTTTTCTTTTCCCTTACATTGTATTTGGTAAACAACATTGCTCTGTTGTTTGATATCGATGGCACTTTTTGTTTTTGTATAGACTGACGACAAAGTGTTGCTGGATTTGTATGCGATTACGATGTTCTCGTCTTTCTTAAATTTGTGGTCAATGTTTTCGCTCAGCTTAGGTATGTAAGTGACGCTATAGTATTGTTTGACAGTGTTAGCTGTATCTTTGGTTTCTTTGTTATGTCTTTGCCCATTTATTTTCGCAAGTTTCGTTTCTATTAATTCGCTTATTAAGTGTTCGGGATAGTTGTTGTTCTTCAGGATCACTCTGATTTTCTTTATGTTCGCCTGGTGAAATTGCTTATGACTTATTGTTAATATTTTGTCTATTAGATTGTTGGCAGTATTTATTTTATATTTTTTGGGCTGTGATGAAAGATAATTTATGAGCCGTTCAGAGGAAGTTGGTTTGGAGTACCAGTCTAGGAGGAGTTCTTGGCGTTTTCTATAGATGCGTACGTCCAGAAAAGGGATGCTTTCATTTTCTTCCATTTCAAAGGTGAATTGGAGTTTAGTATGGTCCTTGTTTAGCGTTTTTAGGATTATGTCCACGTCATTTCGTTTGATGATTGCCAAAATGTCGTCAACATATTTTGCTATGAATTTAATGTCAATATTGTGTTTGGATTTCAGCTCCGAGAGGGAATTGTCCAGTAGATCGTCCATCACGTAGTCAGCTATTGTTGGGGAAAGGGGGTTTCCCATGGACATTCCGAAGATCTGGGAGTAGAGCTTATTATCATACAAAGTCAACGGCCAAAGAATTTGAGATAGTATTGAACTCCCTCAGTGCTCTAAAAATGGGAGCGTTAGAGGCATAGAGGGTCCGGGCGCAATCAATATAAAACATATCCCAATTTCGAAGTGATCTAGGGGGTATATGGAGACAAATACACTCGAGTAAACGTGGTGCATCAATCACAGCATTAATAATATCATAGACAAAAGTAAGAGAAAGAATGGTCCTCCTACTTTGAAGTGATTGAAGGCTAATGAGTGCACATCTGGCATTATAAGAGGGAATCGGCTCAGAAAAGTTCAGAGACCGCAGGCCAAACCATAAAAAGACTTTTTGGACTCGCTCGAGCCTTTTGATCATGCAGTCATGATAAGGCCTCCAGATAAAGCAAGCATATTCCAACTTAGAGCGTACGAGAGACGTAAACAGCAACTTAAGAGTATAAGGATCTGTTAAGTCAGAGCTAAATCGCCGAATAAAAGCCAAAACCGAGTAGGATTTAGCAATTATCGAGGTTATGTGAGTGGTAAACGAAAACTGCGAGTCGAAAACTACGCCTAAGTCAGAAATCTCAGTACGTGTGGACAGACGAGAGCCGTCAGTATAATATGAAGTGGGAATTGTGCCACGAGACTTAGAGAAGGTTACGTGAAAGCACTTACCAATATTTAAAGGCAGATTATTATTACGGCACCAATCAGCAACGTTTTTCAGATCAGACTGAATATTTTCTGAATCAGAAGGAGTAGAAACAGTTGTAAACACCTTCAGATCATCAGCGTATAGCAAAAAATGGGAATGCTGAAAGCAGGCTGAAATGTCATTAATAAAAATTACAAAAAGCAGTGGCCCCAAAATGCTGCCTTGCGGTACTCCTGAGGATGCAACAAAAGGCTTGGCGTGAGTATTGTCAACAACAACTACACATTTGTATGAGTGAAGGTAGGACTTAATCCAAGACAAAAATATAGAGTGAACGCCCAATCTGGCTAGTTTGGAAATCAAGATTTGATGACTGACTTTATAAACGCTTTGGAGAAATCCGTATAAACCGTGTCGACTTGCAGACGGTTGTTGAAGGCTGCAAGACAAAATTCAGAAAAAATTGCTAAGTTTGTAACCGTAGATCTACCAGGCATGAAGCCATGTTGACTATCACTAATTAAGTGCTTCACAGCAAAACTCAAAAAGTTTAGAGATAGTAGATAATTTCGCAATTGGTCTATAGTTGGCAACATTGTTTTTATTACCACTTTTAAAAATGGGGGATATGAAGGTTATCTTCCAAGCATCAATGAACTCACCATACTCGAGAGATTTGTTGAAGATTAAAAGAAGCGGGGTGGCTAGAATCAGACAATTTTTAAAGAGATAAGACGATAAGCCGTCAATATCTGTCTGGGAAGACGACTTGAGGTTCCGGATTCCATCAACAATGTCATCTAGAGAAAGAGTAAGAGCCCCAAAGTTGATGGGATAGTCTACCATTGAGGAGGACTCGGGAACACTAACTGGCTGAGTAACAAAATTGGAGTGAAAAAAGTCTGCAAAAAGGTTAGTCGACTAAATAGGTGAAGAGGTATGAAACCCACTATAAAAAACTGACGAGGGAATACTCGAGGTAGCTTTCTTGGATTTTACATAAATCCAAAAAGCTTTAGGGTTATCTTGGATACAAGATTCGAAGTTTCGGGTGAAATGAATACGCAGCATCTTACTTAACGCTTTAAATTTCCTGTTGTAGCGAATGTACTTGATTTTAAACACCCAAGACTTTGTAGTCTTGAATTTAAAAAAAAATCTATTCCTCAAATTCTTTAGCCGCTTGAGCCCAGTAGTATACCAAGGAATTTTGTAACATTTTTTAATTTTCCGCGGAATAATGTTACTACAAATCTTATTGATAAGGCCTTTGAAGGCATTGAAATAGCGTGAGAGATCACTTCCAGAAAAAATAGCTTCCCAATCAGTTAAAGAAACTTCTCGGGAAAAGTTAGCAAAGTTCGCACGCCTAAATGAGAAACTAGGAGTAGCATTATCTGGAACAATGCTTTCAAAATTATAAAATTCAACACCCAAAACAAGCGGGATATGGTGAATACCGGAACACGACAGTGGACCCAGACATTCATTTAGGGAATAATTAATATTATCGTTAATAAATATAAGATCAAGTGTTCTTGATAACTGATTTCTGAAGCTATTTATCTGGAAGAGATTGACACTTAAAAGATTATCAGTGAGGAGAATTTCAGCGCAAATATTTACATTTTTAGGAAGTAGAGCGAAGTTATTGTCAACATAAGACCATTCGATATTTGGTAAGTTAAAGTCGCCTAAGATACAAAAGTTACTAACATCCTATGTATGTATTAAACTACCAATATTGTCAACATGCGATTTATATACAGAATCCGCACTAGACGGAGGAATATATGAAGCGCATACAAACAATTTCGAGCTGCCTTGAACAGAGACGCAAAGCTGGTCGATCAACGAATCCATGTCAGACAGGTCCACGAGCGATGACCGAAAATGACGGCGCACGGCAATTAAGACTCCACCACCTCTAGAAAGTCCAGTTTTGCAGTAGTCACGATCTTTGCGGTAGACATTATATAAGTTAGGATCAAAGAATTCACCATCAAAAAATAACGAATATATCATATTCCAAATGCAAGCTCATATCAAAAAGCAAGTTGGCCTTAGTCCTAAGGCCAGAGACATTTTGAAAATAAATTCTGACTTGCCTAGGAAAATGTTTGTCTGGCACTACTGATTGCTAAGCATCACCACCGCCACCTTGAACAACTTTAGACGGTTTTTGAAAGGCTTAATTTTACCATCTGCCGGCCAGAGCTTGGGATCTTAAACTTTATCCACTAGTGCATGCGATGCACCAAGCTTGAAATTTAATCGTGTCAGATCTTTGATATCCGCGTCCTTTTTGACCAGAGGAAAACATGTGAGATGATAAGCACTAATGTTAGTGTTTTTGGAAACAAAAGCAATAAGACCATCCGCAGTAACACTTGGTTTGAAGGAGGATAGATGATACCATTTCCTAGAACTAACAACGTCAAGTTCCGTGTTATCACTAACGCCGATTATCAAATTGGAGGAGCGAGTCTTGCTTTGATGATTTACCCTTACAGAATCTTTAGGGGAGATTTTGGATTCATTGTTAACTCCAGTATGCAAAGGTTTATTGATATCTTGCTTTTTATTTTTGCGTCCTTTTCGCTGAACTTTGGTCCACTGACCAGACGAAGGCAAGTTTTTAGCAGTACCCAACGACAGAGGCTTTTGCAAATCGGCACAAAGCTGAGTCACATTGTTATTATTATTATTAATAATATTTGACGAATGCTGATTATTGCTAACAGCAGATGAAGCTGCAGAAGAGGATATAGCAGAACTGTTGTATGGAGCAGCTGCAATAGCATATGACAGAGAGCCATTTGGCATTGTTGAAGATTGTGTTGTCAAAGGCAACAAACAATAATTATTAGAACTAGTGGCAGCGGAGACAGCAGGGAGAGCGGCAGTATTATAGGTAACGCCGACTCCAGCAGAAGGCAGAGAGCCGTTTAATAACGTAGTTGCAGTTGTAAGTGTGTCTAAAACAGTGAAATCCGCAGAACTCCCTGTCAATCTGGTTGGATAGTTACCCGACACCATTAGAGCATGATTATTGTCCAAACAGTTGTTCTTGTATTTGTTTTCATTTTGCATTTCCTTCACTTCAGTGGCTAGTGAAGCAATAGCAGAAAGCAGCTCATCTAAACAAATCTGTTTTTCTAATGAGGGAACAGCGGCGATATCAGCCAAGCGTGAGTTTTCAAATTTAAGAGCACTGATTTCCTTTAGCGCCAAATCTAAGGCAGGCATTTGTTTAGAAGAGTCAGATGATGACGATGAATGAGTATGCGAGAGCTTGAATCTGTCAATAGCTTCATGATCAACAATAGGGGGCGGCGAGCGAAGGGAGTTTCGCCGAGCAGCAACACACCTGTCACATATATACTGCTTGCCTGCTTCACTTAGGCACTCAAGATCAGCCGGAAGAATATTCACACAGTCCAAATGAAAAAGGTCATTGTTTTATGCGATCTCACTACCTTATTTGCACAGAAACACGGCATTTTAGAGAGCAAGCTGAGCAAAGCAACAAAAATTAGTACGGTAAAAAAG
The DNA here is from genome assembly GCF_040869045.1 of Eurosta solidaginis. Lineage (NCBI taxonomy): Eukaryota > Metazoa > Arthropoda > Insecta > Diptera > Tephritidae > Eurosta > Eurosta solidaginis. The sequence continues at coordinate 158,438,289 of NC_090319.1, forward strand.
AGTCACTGTCTCACTTATGCATAAACTGAGCAAAATAGCACATTTATTTATTATGACTTATTATGCCAGAGTTAAATAAAAAATGTTTTATAGAGTCACTGTTTCACATTATGATTGTAAATCACAATATAAAAATGTAAAATACAGGTAAGTAAAATTGTTTGATTACACTTGAGTCATCAAGTGGATAAAAGCTTTAGCTTTGAGAAAAATTAACATCGATTATAGAGCGGTCAAAAACCACGTCCGCACGTCACGCCAACAACTAGAATATTTACAAATAAAAAGCCAAATCTAAAATTTATAAAAGTGTTTGGTTGCAAAGCCATGGTGCATGTGCCTCGCGAAAAGCGAAGAAAGCTTGACCCGAAATCGGTTGAGTGCGTAATGGTTGGCTATAGTAGTGACTCAAAAGCGTATAGGTAATTTAACCCTAAAACACAAAAAATTTTAATAAGCCGCCATGTTCTTTTTATTGAGTCGCATAATAATAATGCTGAAAAAACTATATATTTGATTGGGAATCGGGGTGTGAATCCTTCAATATTGTTGATTCAGGTGAGGAGGTAGATATGAAAAAGGTAGATATGAAAGAATCGCCAATTATTGAAAATAAGCTATCAGAAGTAGTATGTGAAGAAACTGATACACTCGCACCACTTAAAGTAGAGTCTGATAGTGAACTAGCCAATCAGTTCGTGCCTGATACACCAGAATTCGATGTCTCCCTATGAAAGCTCAAACGCGCGGCAAAACAGTTTGGCGCAAACTTTTCTGTGACTGACTTTGTTTCCAGTTAACCTAAAACTCTGGCTGAGGCGATGTCAAGTGAACATGCAGAATACTGGAAAGCTGCAGTAGACGCGGAAATGAATGCTTTGCATTTAAACAAAACTTGGCAGCTGAGTGAATTACCTCCTGGAAAGAAATCAATTAGGTCCAGATGGGTATTTAAAACAAAAAAAATAGATGGTAATTGCACGGTTGTTCGACGTAAAGCCAGGTTAGTAATCAAAGGATATAATCAAAAAAAAAGGTATCGACTATGAGGAAACGTTTGCCCCTGTGGTCCGGTATACCTCTTTGCGTTGTATAGCACTAGCGGCAAAGCATGACCTAATGATTCATCAAATGGATGCGGTTACAGCATTTCTCAATGCTGAACTCAAAGATGAAATTTACATGGCGCAGCCCGATGGTTTTGATGATGGCTCTGGTCGTGTTTGTAGACTAAATAAATCTCTATACGGGCTAAAGCAGTCAAGCCGACTGTGGAATGAAAAATTCAATAACGTTTTATTAAAATTAGACCTGATACGCAGCAATACAGACCAGTGTGTCTACTACAAGGTTGGAGATGATGTGATGCTATTTGTAGCTGTTTATGTTGACGATGTGTTACTTCTCTCGAACGACGAGTCAAGCTTAAATACCTTAAAGACACAGTTGGCATCGGAATTTAAAATGAAAGACCTTGGTAAAGTGTCAACAATTCTTGGCATGCGTGTTACGAAAGATTTAGTCAACGGCAATATAAAAGTTGACCAGTCCCAATATATCGCTGAAATGCTCGAACGCTTTGGAATGTTTGATAGCAATCCAGTTGCGACACCAATCGACTTAAATCAGCATATAAGTACCAAAATGTGTCCAGTCAGCGAAGCGGATAAACATGAGATGGCAAAGCAATTGGGTGTTTACTATTCGCTGCACAAATAACACGCCCTGACTATAGTGTTAACTACTTTGTACTCTTTACTTTAATTTTTAAAATAATTTTAATTGAGTTTTCGTGTTAGCTTAAAATTTTGAATAACTTCAAAAAAAGAAAATTCTAATTAGTTGGAAAATATTTAAACTCAAAAATAAACAAAAATAAATTTTATAATGCAAACCAAAATAAAAGATTTTTTTAAAATATCAACTTGAATGTTGATATACTGACATCAGTTTTGCTGTAAATTTGCTTAGTCGTTTTTCCACAAATCCAGGAAAGGCACACTGGGCTGCAGTGAAACGCGTCATGCGATACTTAAAGGGTACCATAAACTACGGTATAGTGTTTAGCAAAGAAGCGTGCAATCTGAATGGGTATTGCGACGCAGATTCGGCTAGCGATCTCAATGAAAGACGATCTACAACGGGTTATGTATTTAAATTGCAAGGTGGCCCGATTTCTTGGTGCACTCGAAGGCAGCGAACTGTCGCTCTTTCTTTTACTGAGACCGAATTTATGGCCATGACGTCGGCAATCCAATAGGCAACATGGCTAATGCGCTTACAGAAGGAGCTGACACCACACAGTACAGAAACTATATTACTCCATTGCGACAACAAAAGTGCCATACAAGTGGCTATGAATAATTCTTATTAACCTCGCACAAAGCATGTTGATATAAAAGGCAAATTTATCCGTCAACATTTGGAAAGTGGCAAGATCAATCTACATACCAACCAAGGAGATGTTAGCTGATATCCTGACAAAAGGTGTATCTACAGTTATTCATACTAATCTTTGTAAGTCACTTGGTCTTAATTGAAACTAAATTTACATTGTTAATTCTGCCATAGTTTGATTTGCAAATAACTATTTAAAATAATTAAATGAAGTTTCTTTTTCTGTTTATTTAATAAATGAAGTATCCTTCAGGAAAGGTGTTGAGGTGTAAAATAGAATGATACCTCGTACTATCAAATACAACTCTGCTATGTATACTACCATATATATTCTGTCAAATAAAATGAAATTTTTATACTCTCTCTTCCGGTTTGTACTACCATTAAACGTGTCGTGTTTTTATTCACTGCCTGAAATATTTAACTTTACTACAGAAGGTCATTGCCAAAAATTACCTTTGGGGGAGTGTGGCCCGTTGTCTCATGCACTGCCGATCGGTAAGCCATCGAGAATAAGGCTATGTGTGTATTCCACTCTTTATGAAACTTGTCCACTACCTTCCTTAAGTGCTCCTCTAAGGTGCTATTGAATCGTTCCACCATACCATCGGACTGAGGATGCAATGCAGTTGTTCGTGTTTTTCGAATGCCAAATGTCTTACTTATTTCTTGGAACACAGCTGATTCAAAAAACATCCCTTGGTCAGAATGTAGCTCTTAGTTGTGCGGAGATCTGCGATGATACCTGCGCTGAAAGTTGTGCCGACATTTCGGATATACGTGCCTCTTGTGCTTCAATTTTAGATGTTATTTCTGACGACATCTCTGACATACGTGTCTCCTGCGATTCCAGTTGGGATGTTACATATGTCTTTTGGTCTTCCAGATGTGATGAAATTTGTGATCCCTGTGCTTCAATCTTGGCTGTTATGCGTGTCTCCTGCTATTCCAGTTGAGATGCCACTGTCGATGTTTGTGCAGATATTGCAGCCAATATTTTGTTCAAGTCTGTGTTCGTCACTGTCTGCGGTGTTTCGTTTTTCTCCTCCATTTTCGTTGTTGCCTCTTCCCCATCAGGACGAAAAATGTGTTCAGCAACGTCGATTCCTTCCAATTCCATAGCTTCCCTTAGTCGTGATTGTAGCTCGGATTTGTTGCCAGTCGTTGTCAATCCACGTCCTTCCAACTCCTTTTTTAGTTGCTGAGTCTTCAATTCACTCAACTTGGCCATGTTATTCTTGCCCTCTGAAATATATTCAACAATTCCTCTTCTGTCTTCCTATACACGTTCTGCTAATGTTCGAATCGCTGAACTGTCGAATAAATAACTCCAATATTCAGTATTGCAAAATGGTCTTTATTTAGCCTACTTTGGGAGTAGTACTTTACAATTATACTTCACTAATAGCTTGTTTAAATCAAGCTGATTGATTATCGCTTGCACCGCGCTGCTTTTATACTTTCAGTTCGACTTTTCACGTATATGCCTTCTGGAACAGTTGTATCTATATCCGTACGTATGTGTGAGTAACAGCTTCTGCTCTTATCTGCACTACATATGGCCGACATTTTTCTCTGCCACGCTACATTTGTACATTGAAGTTAACATGCTGGCGGCATCCAACATGTTGGATTCCCACAAGCTGAAGTTTACACGTGCCGCTGTGTCAGCATAATTATTCTTTCCACAGTCCCATGGGCCACCTGCAGCTGCGTTAGCATAATTAGTGTAAGCAGCATAATTGCAACCCAACACCCACTTCAAAGCCAAGTGCATTTCATTATATCGCGCAATGACAATATTGCGCAACGTTATCAAACCTATGAGAACCAAGTCAGTACCTATGCACATTGCAGCGGAGTCAGCATATTTCTATTTCACACTGTTGTGAAACTTTTGCATTGCACCTGCGGGAAGTCAAGGCCACACTCACACCCAGACGTCGCATATGCCTGGCTACGGAACGACGCCAAGAGAAATGTTATAGAGGCAGCAGACGACATTGCGAGGGCAGTTGCGTCGGGGTATTCGTACTAATCAATATATTCTATTCTCTAAATTTGTAATTAGGATTATAAGTAACCTAGAATAAAAGTTACTGTAAAATCTTAGCTGTGTTGTTCTATTGTGTTTGCAGTGCAAGCTTGCCCTTTAATTTTTTTCAGTGCAAGGATCCTTGATCCTTTAAGTGGTGCCCGAGCAGGCACCGCGAAGCTAGTGTAAAAAGTGAAAAGAGGTTTAAGAAATTACAAAAGGGAACAACATGCATTATAAAGTGAAAAGAGGGAAAAAACCCTGCGTTATAAAAAGTGAAAAGAGGCTGATAGCCCAAAAAATTATAAAAGGAAAGAACCCTGTGTTATAGAAAGTGAAAAGAGACCAATAGCCCAACAAAAAACCCCGTGTTTTAAAAAATTTTTGAGAAAAAGGCTGAGAGCCGAAACAACATAAAACCCTGTGCTAATGCTAAACCTATACGTGATAGGCGCGTAAGAAGAATCCCTAAAATATTAAGATTTTTTTGCAGAATAATGGAAGCTCTACAGACCACCGTCACCAATTTGACGGGTGAGGTTAACGCACTCCTGGAACAGATCAACAGCGGCAATAGGCGGGTATCTGCTTTGGACAATCTGCGATCCGTTCCGCCAGTATCGGAAGCAGAACCGCGAGCTCCTGCAACGGAGACGGATCTTAAAGATATCTGCAGATTACCTGCATGTGTGAAAGAATTGCAAACCTTTGACGGAAACCCCATCCAATATATTTCATGGGTGCACTCTGTTGAGAGCATACTGTCTGACTTCAAGAGTGTCCTCATAGACACTTACAGGAATCGCGCCTTGGATGTTTTCATCGGCGGCCTGAACGGGGAGCTGGCCAAAATGCTCCTCATACAACGTCCCAAAACCCTACATGAGGCATATTCCGCATGCCTAGAAATTCAAAACACTAATTTCCGAAACTATACGATACACAGCGCACGCCACGACAATCGCGTTGTTGCGCCAATGAAAGCGATACTAGATCACATGCATGGTTTAGGTGCCACCGGAGCACCACCAATACCTCCGAAGACAACATGGCGTCCACAGGAACGAAGATTCCTTTTCGAAAAGCGAAATTCAAATCAACAGAAATTACCAAAGCTAGGCCAACCAACTTCTTCGCAACCACCCGTTGAAAGATGGACGTAGACCAGTCCATCCAGAGTAGGCGCGTAAACTACATGAACCGGCCAAACCCCTTTAAACGTGATGCTAGGTCGGAAAACACAAAGCAACAGCGGCTTTGTCATGTGACCACAGACGACGCGGAGAAAGAAGCTGAACCAGTCCAGGAAGAGGATTTTTCACCAAACCGCCATCTAGCGTACCATATATAGAATACAAATTTCCGACGGCCGCACGCTGGACTTTCTGGTCGATACTGGTGTGAATAAGAATTTTACTAGCCCAACTGTGACCAACCAGCGTTGTCCTGTGCGGAAATCATTTAACGTTCAATCAGCGGGGGGCTGCGCAAATATAAAAGAAGAGATAACTTCGAAATTTTTTTACAGACATATGCATTAATTCCGAGATAACTTTCTTTATCCTTCCCGGTATTAAAACATTCAATGGGATTATTGGCGACGATACCCTTCAGGATATCGTAGCAGTGGTAGGCAGAAAGAACAATGTTTTAAAAATTGAGGATGATAAAATACCCCTTAAGTCACGAATATCCAGTGAAGTAAATTATACAATGTCTAAGGACCTTCCCTTAGAAGCGGAAAGAAGGGTAAACGAAATAATTGAAAAATATCGCGAATTATTTCAACCGTGTAATGGAAACGAATTGGTAAACACTAGTGTGCATGTGGAGATAAGGACATCCCCAATATGGGTGGTTCCTAAAAAACCTAAACCTGATGGCGAGTCCATAGAAACACGCGCGAAAATAGGGTGCAGATTCTCGAGCAATATTACTTCCCGGAGTAATAGTCTAGTTCAGGGGTCGACTGCTAATACGCGTCCAAATATCGAGAGAGGTGTCAAAAGACGCGTATTGACCTCGACAACAATAATCCGAAGGCAGAAAATAAAAATTTTATCTCGTTCAAAAGATATTAACGAAAACCCGAAAAATGACCCGCGGGTCCCTCCGAAACCGGGGTGGTATCTATAGTATTTTTGCGCAGAAACCCTTCCTGGTTGGCGCCCTTCGGCCGCGCTTATTAAAAATTACCCGGTTTGGAGACCAAAATTATATCCGCGTAAAACACTTATGTTCACCATTTTTTTGTGGGTACCCTAACATTACAACAACCACATGAAAATCGCCAACTTCAACTGCAAATATCTCCGGACAGAGATACAATTTTTCTTTTCCGCCTTCGGGTTATTGTTGTCGAGTTTAATACGCGTCTTTTGACACCGCTCTCGATATTTTTGGTAGCGTATTAGCAGTCGACCCCTCAACTAGATTTTTACCCTTCCCGGCAATGGCCAGGCAAATCAGGGAATATTCCAAACAACGCGACACCTGCAAACTAAATAAATACGATAGACATCCATCGAAACCCTTCCTTCAGCCCACCCCGATTCCGAGCTATCCCTGCGAGATTCTGCATATAGACATCTTCGAGATTGAAAAACAGAAATACCTTAGCGCAATAGATACATTTTCAAAATTTGCTAGCTATTTGCAATAAAGGACAAGTCTTCAATACACATTCGAAAAAAGCTTACTGATCTCCTGCACTACTTCTCGGTACCAAAAATATTGGTCATGGACAACGAAAGAGGATTTCTAACTCCTCTTGTCTTAAACTACGTCCGCTCACTAGGTATAGAAGTCTACCAAACCCCCACACAACGAAGTGAAAGCAACGGTCAGGTTGAGCGCTTGCCCTAAACCTTCATTGAAATGTACCGCTACATTTCTGTCGAATTTAATAGATTAACTGCGAAGGAACGCGTCTCGATAGCAGTGGACTGGTACAACAATACCGTTCACTCTGTTATTAAGCGAAAGCCAGCAGGCGTATTCCTTAACAGGACTTCTAGAGTTAATTGCCAGGGATTGGTGGACTTCAGAGAGAAAACGAAGACGTTAGCGCATTATTATAAGGGGAGCAGGGAGTCAGGGACGCTAGGGTGAACAACAAACGTTCTACCCCACGAACCTTCAGTGCAGAAGACAAATTATTTATTGCAAATAAAAAGATAAAGGCTAAACAAAAGCCACTGTACAAAGAGGAAACTGTTGCTGAAAACAGAAACGTAACTATTGTTACTGAGAGTGGTAAAAATTCCACAAGACCGACGTAAAAAACGCCTGAAATAACATTGGTCACAAGGCAAATCTCATGCTTAGATCCTTTAGCCCCAGGGCTTTGGGTGCAAATTATTTGTAGCCGATCCAGTCAGAGCTTGGTTCAATTCCAAATAACTCGTTGGTTCGAATTATGACGATCGGTGTTGTTCAACTCCACCATAAGGTCTTTGGTTTTATTGACGTGAAGCTACTCGTGATTAAAAGGGATCACCACGACCCTTTCGTCAGCTGAGAAGTCGCCTATATTCCGGTGCAAAATATATTTTTTAAATATAACGTACGCACTGCTTAAAATATAAGAACAATCTTACAGTCATTGGGCTGGTAAATAAACCCGCATAAAGCGGCAACATATAAAACGCATAAAAGCGTTCACTAAAATAAAAATAATAAAAAAAAAACAAGTAAGGACGGGACTGTCTTCGGCTGTGCCGAAGACTTTATACCTTTCACGAATGGGGCTGAACAATAATCTTATCCCATTCGTTATCTCCAAATAATGCGTTGTATAAGATAAGAAATATATAGTGAAAAGATGTACATACCTAAACGATTTTAAGATAAATATAAAAAAATGGCCAAAAAACGATCGGTTGTATGGGATATATATTATATAGCTCCGATCGAAATTATTTTCACAGGAAATCTTCTATGATATTATAATATATATCACCAAGTTTCACGTTTTTATATTGGAAACTAAGGGAGAAATGGCCAAAAATCTTTCTATCTGACCGATCGGTTGTATGGGATAGGTACATACTATATACATATAGCTCCGATCAAAGTGATTTTTTCAGGAAATCTTCTATGATATATTAGAATAAATATCACCAAGTTTAACGTTTTTATATTGGAAATTAAGGGAGAAATGGCTAAAATCTTTCCATCTGAACTATCGGTTGTATGGGATATATATTATATATAGCTCCGATCGAAATGATTTTTTCATGAAATCTTCTATGATAAATTAGAATAAATATCACCAAGTATATCTTCTTTATATTGAAAATTAAGGGAGAAATTGCCAAAAATTTTTCTTTTGAAATATCGGTTGTATGGGATATCTATATATATAAAAATGAAATGATGTTCGTTCCTGTCCATGTTTTGGGGCCGATACGAGGCCAATTTTATTCGTTCCTTTTTCATATTATAGGGATCAAATAGGGGAAGGTTTTTAAGAAAACAAATATTTAAAAAAATTTCTAGGGTCTTGAGATATAGGTGAAAACGTGGATCCGGATAACCCTACGATGTGTTTGTATAATATGGGTATCAAATGGAAGCTTCTAATGAGTACTTTAATGTGGGGTACTTTCCGTACCCTTCGGTGACTAGGGTCTCGAGATATATGCCAAAGTGTGGACCCGGGTACCCCAAGATGTGTTTATACAATATGGATATCAAAAGAAAGCTGTTGATGTATAATGTATAATGTATTTATTTATTACGGCTTTCCTAAGCCTAACTTAAATCTATTTTACATGGTTATAATTGTCTTCTGGACTATGCAATCTAGAATAGTTACATCTATGTCCTACCTTGGAGTACTATGGATGGGAGACTTCCAGATCATGCGAACAAAGCGTTGTGCTTGTGTAGTATGTAGGCATTTTACGCATGTTAGTAAAGCGCGAAGGCAACAGCTGCACGGCGATGCACTGAGTTAATCGAGTGATGCGCCTCAGTATGTGCTTCAGCAACCTTTTTTGTATGCGTAAAAGAGCTTGGAAGTCTTGGCGCTACATAGCAGTATAGTTTCGCTGAATTCTTTAGCAGAGGGTAATTTTCATACATCTGGGTGACTAGGGTCTCGAGATATTGCCCAAAACGTGGATCAGAATAACCTTAGGATATGTTTTTACATTATGGGTATCAAATGGAAGCTGTTAATGAGTACTTCAATATGGGTATCAAAAGGAAGCTCTGCTGATGAGTGATAATTTTTCTCTGGTACAACATTTTTTGAATAAATTATCAAAGTTTTCGATTTGTGTCGTGCTGCTAAGTTGCAAATTTTTTTCGAAGGAGAGTAAACATAAACACCGAGGTTTGTGCACTGTTTATGAGAGATGCTTCAGCACACATTCACAAACGCACCTTGAAAATGGCCAACACGTTTATTTTACTCCTGAAAATGCAGCGCTTAGAGCAACAAGTGAACCGTCTACAACTTTGAGTGCCTTTTTCATTTATGTCAATCGGACTATTTTGCATGAACTTTTCTATATTCAGAAGTGCCACAATATTTCACATGGGATAAATCCAGGAAAACATTTCAAAGGCGAAAACAAGGAAACCCAGTTCAAGGTCATCCTCATGTGTTCTCAACAGATGCATTAGGACGCATTTATGCAGTTCATCCAAATAATGCTGAGTGTTTTTACTTGCGATTGTTGTTAATTAATGTTCGTGGCCCAACATCATTCGAAGCTTTAAGAACAATTAATGGTGAATTGTGCGTTACATATCGTGAAGCAAGTCAACAATTAAATTTGTTGGAGGATAATAAGCATTGGGAAGATACGCTTGCCGTTTCAGCTGTAATAGCCAGTCCACATCAAATGCGAACATTAATTGCAATGTGCTCCCCATCTAATCCATTGGAATTATGGAATAATTTCAAAGATTATATGGCAGATGATATTTTACACCAAATGCGTCGAAATACTGCAAATTATGAGTTGGAATTCACATTGGAAAATTACAATGAAGCATTGATAAGGATTGACGCCATTTGTTTGTCGATGTCAAGCAAATATTTAGTACAACTGGGCATGCCAGCAGCAAATCGTCCAATGCATGATATGTTCACTCGAGAACTGGAGCGTGAATACCATTATGATTGTAATGATCTAAACACATTTGTAACATCAAATTTAATGAAATTGAATAACCAACAGCAACATGTTTATGACACAATCATGAATAATGTTAGCCACGGAACTGGTGGATTGTTTTTCTTGGATTCTCCTGGGGGAACAGGCAAGACTTTTTTGATTTCATTGATATTAGCAACAATTCGATCAGATAATAACGAGGCATTGGGCATCGCTTTTTCCGGAATTGCGGCTACATTACTGGAAGGCGGTCGCACAGCACATTCTGCATTAAATTTGCCTTTGGATATGCAGGTAAATGAAACACCAACATGTAATATTTCGAAAACATCTAGAATGGCAAAAGTTCTTAAAGTATGTAAGCTCCTCGTAAGGGACGAGTGTACTATGGCACACAAGAAATCATTGGAAGCACTTGATAGAACTTTGAAAGATCTACGAGGAAGCCAAACAGTCTTTGGAGGTGCCATGGTTTTATTGGCTGGAGATTTCAGGCAAACATTACCTGTGATCCTAAAATCCACGGCTGCAGATGAAATCAATGCATGTTTAAAATCATCGTATTTATGGAGACATGTACACACGCTTACACTTACTACAAACGTACGTGTTCAACTACAAAACGATCCGTCAGCAGCTGAATTTTCACAGCAATTACTGAAAATCGGAAATGGCCAAATGTCTGTCGATCCAACAGGAATGATTACATTGCCTAACAGCTTCTGCACTTTTGCACAGTCTAAAGATGCATTGATACAGAGTGTATTTCCAATCATAGTTCAACATTACAAAAACTATGATTGGCCTAGCGAAAGAGCAATTTTAGCTGGGAAAAATAAGAACGTCAGTGATATAAATGCAGCTATTCTGGATCAAATACCTGGTGACATAGTTGCATGTAAAATAATGGACACTATTACTGATCAAGATGATGTCGTAAATTATCCAACTGAATTCTTAAACTCACTCGATTTGCCAAGCGTACCACCTCGTAATTTACGATTAAAAATTGGAGCACCGATTATTTTGCTGCGCAACATTAATGTGCCACGACTTTGCAACGGTACCAGACTCGCTGTGAAGAAGCTAGTGGGTAACGTTATCGAAGCAACAATTTTGAAAGGGAAGTACAAAGGAGAAGACGTTTTTATACCCAGAATTCCACTGATTCCGACGGATTTACCATTCGATTTCAAACGTTTGCAGTTCCCTATTCGCCTTGCCTTCGCTATGACAATTAATAAGGCGCAAGGACAGTCTCTACAAATGTGCGTTATTAATTTAGAATACCCAATTTTTTCTCATGGACAATTGTATGTAGCATGCTCACGAGTAGGCAAACCATCGTCATTATTCATTTACGCGAAAAATGGAAAAACCAAAAACGTTGTCTACCAAAAAGTGTTACAATAAAGTTCGAATGAAATTGTATCAAAGAATTTGGTTTGTTTCGTATTAATTGTATTCTCTTTCAGGAAATCATTGAATTTAGCGCCTAGCGAAGCGGGCAAGGGTACGCTAGTATACTATATATAGCTCCGATCAAAGTCATTTTTTCAGAAAATCTATGATATATTAAAATATATACATATCACCGAGTTTCACGTTTATACTTTCTAAATTAAGGGAGAAATGGCCAAAAATCTTTCTATCTGAACGATCGGTTGTATGGGATATAACTATATATAGCTCCGATCAAAGTGATTTTTTCAGGATATCTTCTCTGATATATTAGAATATATATCACCGAGTTTCACGTTTATCCTTTCTAAATTGCGGCAGGAATGACCAAAATCGTCTTATCTGAACGATCGGTTGTATGAAAGATATATGTTACAGTGGTCCGATCCTACCGGATCCGACAAATCTACTATATATTTGTGAAAGTATGTCTGTATGTATGTTTGGACTTGCAGGCTAAACCGCAGAATGGAACGAAGATCGAACGAAATTTTGCCATGACATACCCTGAGTGCGTCAATCTATGGTAGGCTATATAAAAAAAAGTTTTCGACAAGGGGCGTGGCACCTCCCATACAACTGGAGTTTTTCGTAGTCAATATATCTGAAAGTTAGGAAAGGTTAGACTACTGAAATTAGGTGAGTGGTTATATGAGACCAATCCCTACCCCCTCCAGAAAAACTGGGTATAACGAAAAAGGGGGCGTGGCACCTCCCATACAGCTGGAATTTTTCGTTGTCAATATATCTGAAAGCATTAAAGCTAGACTAATGAAATTAGGTGAGGAGGTATATAAGACTAATCCCTACCCCCTCGGGAAAAATTGGGGATAGCGAAAAAGGGGCGTGGCATCTCCCATACAAATGGGGGTTGGGATTAGTCTAATATATTAGTCTATATAGTGATGCTTTTATTTATACCCGAACGACGTCGGGTACTCTGCTAGTGTCGAATATAATACAAAAATACATCCTTTTGCCAAATTGCATTGAGATATCTCAAAATTTGAGGGACTAGTTTGCGTTCAAGCAGACAGACGGACGGACATGGCTATATCAACTCAGTCCGTTGCCCTGATCAATTCGGTATACTTAATGGTGAGTCTATCTTCTTAAATCTTATAAAATAAAGTCGCTAAATGCCATGTATGCACATAACTTCACACAGAATGCTCCGATTTTAAAACGGTTTTTTGCATTTGAAAGCTTAGCTACGTGAGGTGGTACAGTTAATATAATTTGAAGATATATATTATAGGGGTGTAGCAAATTGCCAAAATGTAGTAAAAATCATAAAATTTTTGTTTACACAGCTATAACTCATAAACGGATGGATGGATTTAAAAAATTCTACTTTTCAGTAAAACTTTGAAATATTTACCTTCGATCTGCATCAAAAAAAAAAAATACTTGATTCCTTTCTTATATCAGCCAAATTGTTTAAACAAAAGTAACATTTTTACCAAAAAATGTGTTTGTGTGGTTGTTCGCTGTGAACTGTGCGCGCTAATTGCTTTTGAGTGAGGCATGATGCGACACATGTATACGTACATATATAGCATTCGCTGCGTTATTTAACTTCGGGCGTAGGTTTATAGGTATGTAAGGATGTACATCACTACATAGTATAAAACACAGTCGTTTTTTTTGTCCCTATGTCACTTTGAATGCTTAAACCTTTAAAAATACGAAACGGATTTTGATGCGCTTTTTTTAATAGATAAAGAGTGATTGAAGAGGAATGAACGGATGAACATATTTCGCTGAAAATTGGGGGAGGGGTAGCTTAGAACCAGGAGACAGACATAGGATTTTATCCCGTTCTGGCTAAGGTCTTGAGGCCAAAACGTGGACCCGGGTACCCCTAGAAAATGTTTATACAATATGGATAACAAATGAAAGCTGTTGATGAGTGCTTTAGTACAGGGTAGTTTTCATACCTATTTGTGAAGGGTCTCGAGATATAGGCCAAAACGTGGATCACGGTAACACTGGGATGTGTTTTTACATTATGGTTATAAAATTGAAGCTGTTGATGAGTGCTTAAGTGCAGAGTAATTTTTATACCGCTGGGTGACTAGGGTCTCAAGGAAGCTGCAAATATTTAGTATTGATTCTCTTTCATATATTTGATGATTTAATTTAATGTATAACTTAAACTCTTCATGATATTTTTATTTTTGCACACCCCACACAAATCAATATACCAAAGCTAGGACTGGCATTTATAACTATGTTAAACTTTAATATAAAAAATGCTATATACTTTTCCTATGCTGCATAGTAATTTGAAGAGTGAGACAGAAAAAGCTTATTAAAATTTATGTAGATAGAAAAATTTAGGGCAGAACAACGTTTGACGGGTCTGCTAGTCTTCTATATTTCTCAACGTTACATACATTGGACCAAAGGTAATATACCATTTCATGTTCATGAAAGGTATAAAAAGGGAATGGCATCCTTACTAAAGGACAAAAGAAAAAAAGAAAAAGAAACAACTAACACCAAACAAAGAGCGAAGTCATTTCGTTACACTGCTTCACGGCTCCCAAAAAAAAAAAAAAACAAAAAACAACCAAAAAACAACAAAAAAACAAAACAACAAAAAAACAAAACAACAAAAAAAATTCTTAAAAATCCTTTAAAAATAAAATCAAAATCTAATTGTTCTTTCGAATTACTAATACTTACTTTCCTTTCCATTTGAAAATACACGTGAGGGTATACGGAAAGAGTACTAACAAATTAGCTTAATAATTTTCCTACTTCAAAGCATTTGCCTTTGCGCAACTGTATATTCGTATGATATATTCAAGATAGACTCCCCATTGGCTACTATACGCGATGGGTACGGCTGGATCATCGATGGACACTTTAAGCTTATTCACATCATTGACTTGGAGCGCTACGACCTTGTAACAAATCAGCTTGAGCTAGTTATCACTAGGGATGCTAAATGAAACAACTTCAACAACAGAGGTACTATCTTTCCAAGTGAAGAGAATCCGCACACAACTCAGCGAGCTAAAAGGCCATAAATCCGGAAGATCAAGGCGATCCATTAACTGGATTGGGTCTGCGTGGAAGTGGATCGCTCGCTCACCTGACGCCACAGATTGGGACGAAGTCCTTCGAAACGAAGACTTACTTAACAGAAACAACGAACAACAGTATAAGGCAAACGATGCCATTTTCAAAAAGACTAATGAATTATTGCAGAAGCTAAATGGAATGGTGACCATCTCGAACAATGTCCTTGTTTGAAGGCACCTGGACAAATTAGAGCAAGAAATCCAGCACAGGATAACCATTTTAAAGGAGGATGTTAACGAGCTAATCCGCGGCTGCCACATGGCTAAAGCTGGCATTATTAACAGCAACCTTTTGAGAAAAGAAGAAGTCAACCAACTTGTTAGTGAAATCGACGCCCTCCCATAGAGCAACGCTATCGAAGCCATTGAGTATGGCAAGCCATCGATCTACACCAACAGCACAATCCTTCTGTATGTACTATCCTTGCCTAAGGTCACTGATGCCAGATTTAATCACCTAATCACAAAGGCAAACATCCAAGGAGGTCACCGTATAGATTTGCGATACAGGTCAATCCTGACAAACAAATTCGAGACTTATGGGATAAGAGAACAATGCTTGCAATTATCTTCTGCTATGGTCTGCGATCGGAAATCTCTTGACTTATTACCGGAAACTGGTTGTCTGGCACGCCTTCTCAAAGGCGGACACACAAGATGTACCTTCTATACATACAACGAGTCCACGGTAGAAGCTATCAAAGAGGACACGATATTCCTTGATAACTTTATGGGCCCAGTAGGATCAGGTAAAAGTTTAATTTATCTAAACGGTTCTTATATCCTTCAGATGGACAACGAGACCATTGTCATTAGCAACGCAACATACTCAAGCACTAGTAGCTCTGGAGTACAGGTTCTTCCACCAGTTTTGACCAGCATTAAAACCACAGCATGGCACTAAACTTCAACCTGGTACACGGAATAACAATGGAAAACATCAAACTTCTGAAATACCTAAGAGACAAGACCAATTGGTTCGCACTTTCTGAAGGATCATGGTTATTGTTACTTAGGCTATTCATTTGGTGCATTTGGAGGAAGATCACAGTAAAGATACTCTTACCTGAAATAAACATTGCAAATCGGCTAAGTAGAAGAGGCGAAAATCCTTCTTTGCCAACTAGTCCGCGGGAGGAGTTAACAGGCTGGCGGCACCCAACATGTTGGATTCCACAGGCTGAAGTTTACACGTGCCGCTGTGTCAGCATAATTATTCTTCCCACAGTCCCATAGCCCACCTGCCGCTGTGTCAGCATAATTATTCTTCCCACAATCCCATGGGCCACCTGCAGCTGCGTTAGCATAATTATTGTAAGCAGCATAATTTCAACCCAACACCCACTTCAAGGCCAAGTGCATTTCATCATATCGCGCAATGACAATATTGCGCAACGTTATCAAACCTCTGAAAACCAAGTCAGTAACTATGCACATTGCAGTAAGACACCTGCGGGAAATCAAGGCCACACTCACACCCAGACGTCGCATATGTCTGGCTACGGAACGACGCCAAAAGAAATGTTATAAAAGGCAGCAGAAGATATTGCGAGGGCAGCTGCGGCGGGGTATTCGTACTAATCAATACTATATTCTATATTTGTAATATAAGTATCCTAGAATAAATCTTATCCTTGATCCTTTAAGTTTGATTTTGCGGATATCTTTTAAACTATTTAACTAAAGTAGGACTTTCTAAGTGCATTTCGAAAGGATTCCAAAAGGCATTATTCTTTTTATTTAAATTTCGATGTGCCGTTCATGGCTTTAAAGTAATGGAGTAAGTGGATTTTGTTGCACTGCCACGCTACACAATTTTGGAAGTGTGCTAAGATGTTACTACACTTTTTCGGAAAAATCTGCGAACTGGTACAAGGGATACGATTCCCTCTCCTGTATGCCACAAACAAGATATCAAGCCAAGGCCAAAGACCTGCTATTTCGTTATAATCCAATTTCAATATATCTTATGGCAGTATTTCTGGCCACTTCCACGCTACAAAAAATCACTGCCATTTTACACGTACGAATTATAAATACAGGTTTTAGCGTAGTTTCAGCCCCTTGCGGCTGACTCGCTTTATTTTAACGATTGAGTGGACTTGGAGATTTGCTCATCTCCTTCAGCACTGCGCTTACGACCACCAACATTGTTGGAACTATTAGGGTTGGTACTACAATAACGTGCAATGTGCCCTGGCTTTCCACACTTAAAGCATTTGACGGCACCATCGTTTTTCCGCTGCGTTCCATTTAATTCTTCTGGCTTTTCTACTTCTACACGACGGTTTACTCAATAGCGAGGCAGTTTCCGGAGTCAATGCAAGTGATACCGTTTTTGCGAATGTAGATTTTGAGCTTGCGTATGTCGCTCGCTTCGTTTCAACATCCCGTGTGTATTTCATTAACAAAGCTCTGAATTTTTACTCTTTCGGTGTATTCCACACTTATGTCCGCATTTGCTAAATGAGCCAACCTTTCAACATCCGAAGCGAACTCTTACCAAGTTCCATTAGCTTTTTGGTAACGGTTTTGCAATTCTATTTGGTGTATTTGCTGCCTGTGTTCGCTTCCGTATAGCCTTTCTAGAGCACCCATCAATGTTACGTAGTTGTTTCGTTCTCCCTCTGGCTAATTTAGAAGCAAATTGCTAAAGATCTACACGATAGAGATCAAGGCAGAATGCTAAAATCCAATTTTGAAGTATTTATACTAGCAGAAGCATCGCACCTCAAACCCATCTTCAATAGGTATGTAGGTTGAACTGGCCGGTCCATGAGGACCTCACATAGACTGATTGAGTCCGTAGTGTTACCAGAAGTTTGTTTTAACGACCAAACTGAAAAACCCTATCAAAAACCAAGACCTATGTTATAAAATATCTGCGTCCTCTTGGCAAATACTAGAAGCTTCCTAGGACTTAAGCCACTTGCTGCTTCTAGATCTGACAGCTGTATCACTCCTAATAGCTGGAGTCTTAGCCTGGCAAGTGCAGGGCACGAGCACAGAACGTGCTCGATCGTTTCCTCCTCCAAGTCCTCTCTTTTTTAATGATAGGAGCAACTGTGTTAGTCTAAGGTTGTAAGACCTACACATAATCTTCGACACTTTACAGCCCCGCGCTTTAACCCACGCCTTTCCCGCTTGGTCGATCATGTGCACCTCTCGACTTCGCTTAATCTCGCCCAATCTAATTGGGACATCTACGGAGCAAGCTTCAAGGGATGCGCCCTTTTTAGCTAGTTCGTCCGCATTTTCATTCCCATCTATTCCCATATGCCCTGGGACCCAATATAGATGTATGCTTCTCCCTGTCCCGATTCTCTCCAGAGATTGCTTACACTCTAACACGCATTTAGATGCTGTGCTATGCGAGATTATTGCCTTAATTGCTGCTTGACTGTCAATATAAAAGTTAACACGGTTGCAGCTTAAGCTATTCTCTTCCAGGGTTTCTACTGCTTTGGTTACGACTAATATTTCCGCTTGGAAAACGCTACAGTAATCCGGCAGCCTGTAAGATCCGCTTATTTCCGGATCAGCGCAGTATACCGCATACCCTACTCCTTCCACTACTTTGGAACCATCGGTGTACACATGTATCGCCTCGTCCGCCATTTGCGCACCCTTGCGCCAACCGTCCACCTCTATTGCGGCCTTAAGATCTCCCTCGAAGCGCAGATAGGGAATCATGTAGCCTGTTCGCCTTGTGATTGATGACGCTATACTACTATGGCCATATGGTCGGCGCTCAAGCTGCCCCGAAGCACCGAGCCTGGTTGCGGTCGTTAACGCTTTGTTCTTTGCTACCAGGTCTACAGGTGGGATGTGCAAAATGGCATACAGTGCAGCCGTCGGGGTTGTTTTCAGGGCTCCCGTAATGCTAAGCATCGATAGTCTGCATACCCCCTCTAATTTTTTGAGGTATGTTGTTTTTTGTGTGGCTTTCCACCAAACAAGAACTCCATAGTATAGAATAGGGCTTACAATCGCTGTAAAAACCCAATGAGAAAGAGAGGGCGATAGGCCCCACGTACACCCCAGCATTCTTTTACATGCATAGAGTGCCGTTGATGCCTTCTTGACCCTCTCCTCCACGTTGAGCTTCCATGACAGCTTACTGTCTTGGATGATTCCTAAATATTTTGTGCAAGGTTTCTCCTGTAAGGTCACTCCTCCTAACTTAGGCCTGGTCCAATTTGGGACCTTGTACCTCTTTGTAAACAAGACCATATCCGTCTTCTCCGCATTGACTTTCAACCCGACATTAGATGCCCAGGTATGAATATCACGAAGCGCCCGATCCATCAAAGAACTAATCGTTGGAAGGCACTTTCCACTTATTACAATTGCAACGTCATCTGCGTAAGCCGTAAGTTTTACGGGTCCCTCATCGAATTGCCTGAGAAGTTGGTTGATGACCAGCGTTCACAGCAGAGGTGATAGCACCCCTCCCTGCGGCGTGCTCCTGTCCACTGATTTCGTGGCCTCGTACAATCCCCATTGTGATGTAATCTTTCTGCAATTTAACATGCAGCCGATCCATCTGATTAAGGCAGGATGTACTTTAATGTAATTAAGACCATCCATAATCGCCCATTTTGCAACATTATTGAAAGCCCCGGCAATGTCCACGAATACTCCTAGAGCATACTCCTTATATTCCAGGGATTTCTCTATGCTTATTACCACCCTATGCAATGCGGTGTCTACCGACTTGCCTTTGGTGTACGCATGCTGTGTTGTGGAGAGCAGCTTTTCATCCACGTTGGACTTTATGTACACATCTATCAGCCTCTCAAAGGTTTTGAGCAGAAATGATGTTAAGCTAATGGGTCTATAGTCTTTGGGATACACGTGACCGATCTTCCCCGCCTTTGGTAGGAAAGCTACACGAGCAGTTCTCCAAGAGTGCGGTACATGATTCAGTCGTATGCACCCATCGAATATTATGTTAAGCCATTCCACGACCGCCTTACTTGAGACTTGTAGCATGGCCGGGAATATACCATCTGGGCCCGGCGATTTAAACTTAGAAAACGTCTTCACTGCCCACTCGATCTTGGTATCGGTCACCAAGCCCAGCACTACTAGCTCCGTGATCGAAGTGTGAGTGAAGTCTGCTCGCTCCTCTAAACCGTCTCCCGATGGGAAATGTGTATCGAGAAGCACCTCAAGGGATTCCTCACTATTACGTGACCATTCCCCGTTTTCTTTCTTTATTAGTCCCTGGACTATGGCAAGCTTTGTTATACGCAGTCATAAGCGTCCTTGTTAGGAATTCATTCGACTCCTCCAGTTCCTCTACATTAGCAACCTCTTTGGGTTGTCCCAGTTTTGTGTCTACATGTTTCTGGAATTTAGTCCAGTTCGTTGGCCTAGGGTTTCTAAAGGTTCCTCCCTTCTCTACCCTCTTTAGGGGGCTGTTGAAGCTGATATACGCATGGTCGGAGAAGCATGGTCTATCAAGAACCATCCAATCATACCTTGATATATCACGCTCGGAGCTCAAAGTAATATCCAGAACATTGCTGGATGTTGGACCAATGTATGTAGGGACATTTTCCCTGTTGGCTATCTGCAAATTGGTTTGCAGGATGTAACAAAACAGAGGTTCGCCTCTCTCGTTCGTATCTGCTCTTCCCCACGCATTGTGGTGCGCATTTGCATCTGCGCCTATGACCAACCGCCCTTTGCGCCCTTCCTCCTGTACTAGCCTTTTGCACTCCATCGGTGGGACCTCCGCAGCATGGGCCATGTAGCAGGACGCCAGGATAAATTCCTGCTTATTCTTTTGCTCAACGGCCACCGCTACGAGATCCTCAGTGGTGTAATTAGGCAGCATATATGAATGCTGCTGTTTCCTTACCATTACTACAGCTCGCACCCGTCCTTCCGTTTGTGCGTAGTAAACGCCAAACCCGCGCGCGCTAAGTCCAGAAACCTTTCCTCCCGATGAGAGCCACGGCTCCTGGATCAGCGCCACGTCAAACTAACCCTCCTCAAGGGTTAGGAGGAGTTCGCTCGACGCCACTTTACTGTGTTGGAGGTTTATCTGTAGGACTCGCAGCACCATTGGGCTGTTTGTCCCCCTCCAGCACCTTCGTTTTGACGTCGTCGTCCTCCCCTTGCCCTTTTGGTTTAGAGTATTCGAGGCCCCCTTCAGCCTCTCGTGACTGTTGTGCAGGGTGTTCCTCTGTGCGAATCACAGCACTATTTAGCGGTTGGTCCTCTTCTAGCACGTTCGTGGTGACGTCGGGGACCTCCACCTGTCTTTTTTCCCTTAGGCTTTTGAGGTCCTTTGCGACTTCGCCCACCTCTAGAGTGTTAGGGTTTTTATCCTCGGGACTTCTTTTCCTGAGTCGCATGTAAATTTTGCCAGTGCCAAAGGACATTTTACCAAGCTGCGTGTACAAAATATTCTCCGCCTGCTTGTTTATTTGGAAGATGTAGAACTGACCATCCTCGGTAGGCCGAGATACAGTAAGTACCTTCCAATCCTGTGTCGGTATGTTCGGATTCTGATTCTGCAGAAGTCGCAGTGTATCCTCCGCAGTTTTGCCAGGTTGATGCGAATAAATCGAATATGACAATGGAAATTACTTTAAAGCTCTCAGCAACAGCTTTCATTTGATATCCATATTACACACACATTGTAGGGGTATCCGGGTCCACGTTTTGGCATATATCTCAAAACCCTAGTCACACAGCGATATAAAAATTACTCTGTACTAAAGCACACATCAACAGCTTTCATTTGATATCCATATTACACACACATTGAGGGGTATCCGGGTCCACGTTTTTGCCTATATGTCAAGACCCTAGTCACCCAGCGATATAAAAATTACTCTGTACTAAAGCACACATCAACAGCTTTCATTTGCTATCCATATTACACACACCTTCTAGGGCTATCCGGGTCCACGTTTTGGCCTATATCTAGAGACCCTAGTCACCCAGCGATATAAAAATTACTCTGCACTAAAGCACACATCAACAGCTTCAATTTGATACCCACAATGTAAAAACACATCCTAGTGTTACCCTGATCCACGTATTGGCCTATATCTCGAGACCCTAGTCACCAATAGGTATGAAAACTACACTCTACTAAGGCATTCATCAACAGCTTCAATTTGGTACCCATAATGTAAAAACACTATCTAGGCGTTCACGGGCCCACGTTCTGGCCTATATCTCGGGACCCTAGTCACCCAGAGGTATGAAAATTACCCTCTACTAATGTACTCATCAACAGGTTTCATTTGTTATCCATATTCTATAAACATATTCTAGGGGTACCCGGGTCCACGTATTGGCCTATATCTCGAGACCCTAGTCACCCAGGGATATTAAAATTACCATCTACTAAAGCACTCATCAACAGCTTTCATTTGATATCCATATGTATAAACACATTCTAGGGGTGCCGGGTCCACGTTTTGGCCCATATCTCGAGACCCTAGTCACCCAGGGGTACGAAAAATGCCCAATATAAAAGTACTCATAAACAGCTTCCATTTGATACCCATATTGTATAAACACATCCCAGGTCCACGTTTTGATCTCAAGACCCTAGCCAGAACGGGATAAAAAGTATGCTATGTCCGTTGGCGGCCACCGTGGTGTGATGGTAGCGTGCTCCGCCTACCACACCGTATGTCCTGGGTTCACACCCCGGGCAAAGCAACATCAAAATTTTAGAAATACGATTTTTCAATTAGAAGAAAATTTTTCTAAGCGGGGTCGCCCATCGGCAGTGTTTGGCAAGCGTTCCGGGTGTATTTCTACCAAGCTCTCAGTGAAAACTCATCTGCCTTGCAGATGCCGTTCGGAGTCGGCATAAAACATGTAGGTCCCGTCCGGCCAGTTTGTAGGGAAAATCAAGAGGAGCACGACGCAAATTGGAAGAGAAGCTAGGCCTTAGATCTCTTCGGAGGTTATCGCGCCTTACATTTATTTATTTATGTCCGTTCGCTGGTTCTAAGCTACCTCTCCACCAATTTTCAGCTAAACCGGTTCAACCGTTCTTGAGTTATGCGTAGTGTAACCAACACGACTTTCTTTTATATATATAGATTAAAAATTTTTTTCGAAAAATTATAAATAAAAAAAAAGAGGGTATAATAATGAATTAAATAAAGAAAAAAACCCTTGGTATGAAACAATTAACTAAAAAGGAGTTTAAATGAAATTGAAAATAAATTAACACCATCGTTGAAAATGGTACGGAAATTAATTTTTAAGAACAATATTTTGTAAAATTAATTGAGTAAGAAAAAACATAAATTATATTCAAATGTTAAAAATATTGACGTAAATCAAATTTTTTTTTAGAAAATTTAAAATTATTAGAAATAAATTCTTTAAATAATAATTTTTGTAATGTTAATTAAATAAGGAAAAAATAAATTAACAAAAGTTGTAAATAAAATGGAATGCTTAGATTTAATAATAGAATAAAGGTAAAAACAAAGAAATTTTGTAAGAGGAAAGGAAATTTTTATTTTCCCTTCAAAATGTCTTGGTGGACAAAAATAGCAAACGGCATTATGATAGCAATAGACGGATATGAAATAGGATAAGAAACGTCAGAGAACAGAATAGTTAAATAGGAGCCACCAGCTGATGTAGATACGAAAAATATTCCAAGCATTCCAGATGTTTGGTTAACAGGTTTAATTTGCGCATTCATGCTATTGATCATTACAAGTTGTAAATATCAAGTTTAGTACTCTATTATTTTTACCCTTTCAAACCCAATCTGATTCTGAGGAAGAGCAGCAAACATTTGAAAATAAACCTTTACACAGTAACCCTCAAAATGTCTGAATCAACAGTAGAATTTATTGAGACAGCTTCATCAGCGATATCCAAGTTAGATGGCAAATCAAGAACTTGCATAATTTCTTTAAATGCTCTTGATATCCTTGAACAAATCAAAGATAGTTATGAAGCAATAGCAAAATTCACATTAGATACCACAGTATTTTCCATGGAAGTTACCGAAATAACAACTATGAAGGCTGTCGAGGTAGAAGATTTATACCACAGCCCCGATAAAACAATAATTTTTTACAAAATAATGCTTGATTAAAAATCCTGTGTCGGTGGAAATATGCAAATACTAAAAGTTGCCAAAAGATCAGAAACTAAAAAATCAGCCAATAATAACAACAAGAATGAAGAAATAAAAAGCCACAAAGCGAACCTTATTATATATGAAGCACTAAATAAATTTGAAAAAGACTAGTCGCGCCCGTTTTAAATTCTCCAAAAGAATAGAAAATTCGTAGTAATATAGATACAAGCAACCTAATTGTTGAGGATAAGATTGACTTAGGACAATACCTTACCAGGCTGAAAATGCCGGCAATCTAGGACTTGTAAAATAAATTGACAGTTGTCCCTTAGGAGACAAATTGGTCAAGAATAATGAATACTGCAGTAGGCAAATTTACGAAAATAGGTACCCAAGTTCTCAAAAATCTAAAAATAGCATTAACCCCAGAGGTTAGGAATCACGGTAAAATTAAAATAATTCTTCATAAATATCATGACGATTCTATTTGGCCGCCCAGAAATCGCATGACACACAAGATCAGATAAAAATATTTCTGGAAAATAAAAAAAGGACGTTTAAAAATAAAAATCTGCATCCGCTGTACCTCCTTCTATCCATTGATTTAACTACTACACAATTACCTTGCTGTTGAAACAACTGTAACTACTCAATTTTTTTGTAAACCTCACTTTTTAGAACAGTATAAATTTTTACCCGATGATCATTGTAACTATCATCTAATTTTAAATGCTCTTAGATTAATAGAACTCAAATGAAATGAAATAATACTAGGTTCAAACACACACCAAATTGGCAATTTATACTATTTGGGCAATTTATTACGCAATTTGTCATATAATAAATTGTAATAATAAATTGCCAATTTAAAAAAAATTGCGTAATAAATTGTTTCAAACTGCAAATGCAACAATGCAAAGTGTGTTTATTGAGTATATTTAAACGTCAATTACGCATGGCTGAACTATATAGTTGGCTCATCTCATCAGCTGATTTTATGTCCTTCATTTCACTGGAGTAGGGATTGTCAAAGGAAGATGGCAAACTCAAAATGAAACCAAAACATTGAACACGTTTTCTTACAACACACAAAAATTTCAAAGTTTTATGTTTTCATTCCATTTCATTCGCCCTATACCAACACGCACATTTTGACAGTATGAACAAAGGTATGTTCTTGCTGTAGAGATGAGCCAACCAGCTATCAATCAAATTACTATTGTGTAAGCTAAATCGAGTTGTATGAACAGCACTCAATTCAAATCGAAATTTCCTCAATTTATTTTTCTGTTTGAACATAGTATAACAATGAAAAAGCTTTGTTTAATAGAAATAGATACAGTAAGGGAATCTAAATCACTTATTTTTATTTTTTGTTAGAAATATCACATAAAAGAAATAAATATAGATATTTGTTTGGCCGGTTTCATCTAGGAAAACCTCGCCTTTTAGAGAGGTCATAAGTTAGTTAATAAGTATACAGGATCCTATAGAGTATAAAATATTGATAAGAATAATAATTTTACATTAATACCGCATATAATAGAAAGTAGCGATAGAACAAGTAAATATAAGGAAATAATAATTCACAAAAATGGACTTAAACAACTATAAAACCTTTAGTAAAAACCAAAATACTTTAACCAAAAAACCTATTTATACATGTAAGCATTCCACTCTACTTGTAATTGTCATTAAGCACTCGCAAATCAATATGTACACCTTTAAAAATGTACACATGTAAAAAATGCACGAAAAAAAACTATGTCAGAATAATATGTACACGTAAAAAAAATGAACAAAATAAAAACCAACAAATGTCAGCATAATATCTACACATGTAAAAAACAATTTAATTATGTCACTTGAATAGCCATGCATAATTGGTGCACAAATTATGTATGACTATTCTTCAAAGGCGAACGGTGTAACAAGCCTTAGAATTCGTTCTACTTTAACTGCATTCAATTGCCCAATACATACATACACACATGTAGCCAAATATTAATATCCAAAAGCGGAGAAGCAATGCACAAACAGATGCAGATATCTTATCTGAGATGCTCCCAAAAGTATGCAATTGTAATTGTGGAAATGTCGCTCACAAATACACGCGCATATGAGAGCTACACACGTGCATCTGTAGTTATAATTATATACCAGTAACTAAGTAAATTCTGGAAGCACCTAGAAGATGCAACGAGGAAATCACACAGTATAAAAGCAGCAACAGTAGAGGCGCGAGAATCAGTTTTGATTAAGCACGCTATCTGTAGAGCAATAGTAGTTATTTATTTTGAAAGTAGTCTAATAAAGGCCATTTTGCATTATTAAATATTGGAGTTATTTATTCAACAGTTTAGTGACTCGAACTTAGCAGAAGGTTGCAAATAAGAGAATTTGCAGTAAATTCGTTACAATTGGTGTCAGAAGAGGAATTGTTGAATAAATTCCGAAGATTGGGAATACAACTTGGACATGGCAAAGTTGAGTGAATTGAGGATCCAGCAACGGAAAAAGGAGTTGGAGAACCGTGGATTGAATACAACCGGCAATAACATCGAACTTCAAGCACGGCTACGAGGGGTAATGGAGTCGCAAGGAATTGATGTGGACGAGTTTGTCTTTTATCCTGATGGGGACGAGACAACAACAAAAATTGAAGAGAAAAACGAAACATTGCAGACAGTTACGAGCACAGACTTGAACATGATTTTGGCTGCAATATCTGCAGAAACAACGACAGTAACATCAATGTCGTCGCAAATGTCAGAAATATCGACACAGATTACATCCAAGATGGAAACTCAGCTAGAATCGCAGGAGAACCGTATAACAGCGAAGATTGAAGCACAAGAGGCACGAATATCCGAAATGTCGGCACAAATTTCAGCACAGATATCATCGCAGATCTCTGCTCAACTGGAAGAGCAAGAAGGACGTATTTCCTCGAAGTTGGAGGCGCAAGATACAAAAATTGTACAGTTTGAAGATACAATCGAGGCCGAGGTGGATGCTTTGAGAGGACGTATCGAGCAGTTGCAACTAAATCGCCCAGCAGTTTCAACGAGTAATCCAAAGGTAAAAACACCATCCTTTGACGGTTCTATTCCTTTCCAGGTCTTTAAGCTACAATTTGAGAAGACCGCAACAGTGAACAACTAGAATACTGAAGATAAAGTAGATGCACTCTTTGTAGCATTGAAAGGAGTAGCTGCCGAAATCTTACAGACTATTCCAGAGTAAGAACGCAACAGTTAAGTTATGACACATTGATGGCTGCTGTAGAACGGCGATACGGAAGCGAACATAGGAGACAGATATACCAAATGGAGTTACTGAACCGCTTCCAGAGGCCTGGTGAAACATTGCAAGAGTTTGCGTCGGATGTTGAAAGGCTGGCACATTTAGCGAATGCGGACGCACCCGTGGAATACACTGAAAGGGTAAAGATTCAGAGCTTTATAAATGGCATACGGGACGTCGAAACAAAGCGAGCTACATATGCAAACCCAAAGACAACATTCGCAGAAACGGTATCACATGCTCTGATTGAGGAAACAGCGTCGCTTCTGTGTAAGCCAGTTTTCAAAGCACGCCGTGTGGAAGTAGAAAGGCCAGAGTGGGTAGACGCAATATTGGAGGCGCTGAAAGGATCGCAAAAGCGGAGTGAGAGTTATCAAATGCTTCAAATGCGGGAAGCCCGGTCACATTGCACGTCATTGCGATCTTGATCCTAGTTTCAACAGCATGGGTGGCCTTAATAACAAAGCTGGAGGGGATGAGCAAGAGCTAGTAAGATGTAGAGATCGAGAGCTAGCTCCAGCTATTGAATGTCCTGTGATTGGTAGAAAATCTATCAGTCTTACCGTCAGAGGGAATGTGGATGGCGAAGAACGTGTACTGACGTGATACGGGCGCATCTCATTCCTTAATTCGATCTGACTTGGTCGACAGGAGAGTAAAACCGCTACCTGGAGTAAGGTTGCGTACGGTCACTGGCGAGTATAACCAAGTCCAAGGAGAAGTGGTATGAGAGGTATTAATTGGAAAGGTCATGGTTCTACACAAATTCATTGTGACGGAGATTGTTGAAGAAGTCATATTGGGAGTTGACCATGACATCAGGATCGATATGCGGAGAAAGATTATGCGCAATAAGAACCAGGATATACCACTTAACTTTAGTTTGGAGAAAGGGTTAAGCAGTAATCGGGTACTGGTGGAGAAGACTCGACAAAGACCACGAAAGTCACAGGTAAAGGTTGATGGATCGAATGGGCCAAATAAAGCGAAATCAAAAGTACCTGCGAGAGGAACACTGGCATTGACAAACCCTAATGGACGCACAAAAACGAAGGGACGAATTTCCCAGAAAGAATACGAGGGTAGTTTCAAGCAGGGGCGCACTACTGATGTGAAACGTGGGAACGATACTGATTATGCGAAGCCAATCCATCAAGCGCAAGCTCTACGAAGTAGTTCATTGGCCTAAGAACAGAGTGTGAGGGAACGGCCCAGGGTAATGAGTAGTAAGATGAAACACAGGTACGACAAGAATTTTAATTCGGAAGGTTTCTTGGAGGGAGATTTGGTACTGCTATACAACCCTCACCGACGGAAAGGTGTTCCATCCAAATATCGGTGCAGTTCGGAAGGCCCCTACAGAGTTGGAAAAGAGGATCAGTGATGTCATCTCCCGCATACAAACAATTGGGAAACCACGAAATAGAAGGGCGGTTCATTTGGGGAGGATAGCAGCGGTTAGATCGAGAGATTTGTCTGATCGGGATGATCAGACTTAGGTGGAGGGCAGTGTTACGAATATTAGCAACACTAAGGGGTACTATCATCTCTAAGCCGATGCTAAGAGTGACTTGTATGCACATCCATACATCAATCATTATGTATCTACATAAACGAATCAATAATTATGTCTACACATATGTACGTACACGCAGCGGAGAAGCAACGCACAAACACATGCAGATATCTTATCTGAGATGCTCCCAAAAGTATGCAATTGTAATTGTGGAAATGTCGCTCACAAACACACGTGCATCTGTAGTTATAATTATATACCAGTAACTAAGTAAATTCTGGAAGCGCCTAGAAGATGCAACGAGGAAATCACACAGTATAAAAACAGCAACAGTAGAGGCGCGAGAATCAGTTTTGATTAAGCACGCTATCTGTCGAGCAATAGTAGTTATTTATTTTGAAAGTAGTCTATTAAAGGCCATTTTGCATTATTAAATATTGGAGTTATTTATTCAACAGTTTAGTGATTCGAACTTAGCAGAAGGTTCCAAATAAGAGGATTTGCAGTAAATTCATTACAATAGGTTATTGTAACATGCTGACTTGCATATATGAATTTATCACCCCTATTATGAATTGTCATACGATAGACGATAAACGCTTGCTAGCGTATCGTAAAAAATCAACTTTCATATTGCGATTTCCACACGCCCGATAGATGTACTATTGTGAATGACAGCAGAGTTTTGTTTACAATTTTTTGTGAACCTATACGAAACAGATAGCAAAACAAAACGTAAATACCAACAATTCAAATGTCTTGTACCGCATAGAGGCCACAGAAAGAAGAAAATTGGGAGATGCTTCCAATCTTCTTCAAATGAACTCTACACTGTAAGTACTTGACATATTAAAAGTAAAAATAAAATGTTTAATAAAAAAAAAAATAGATTTCAGAGTATATCTTGACGGGGGTAGAAGGCAGTTTGCACGCCCGTAAAATTAGGTCATCCATCCCAAATATTTTGAAGGTTTGTGCCACTTTAAGGTTTCTTGCCCAGGGTGTTGCAACAGAGTGTCGGGAATGAGGCTTTAGTTTGATTCTTTCGGATTTTGTAATAATTTTATATTTACTTTTATTTAAATAGCTTTGCATGGCTCCCTTATCGTACAAAAATTTAGCAACGATAGCTAGCGTAGAAAATTGAGCAGCTGATACGATAGTTAGCGTATGGCAATAGCACGATAAACGGTAACGATCGGGTTTCACACGCTAGAATTCATTTCATAATACGGTATAACAGATTGCAAGCGTTTATCGTGTATCGTATATGTTCATAATAGGGGTGTATGTACTTTTAGTTTGTAAGTTTTAGTGTAAATAGGTATCTGTAATATTTGTATAAAAGAAAGCATTTTTCCAATAAACAATCAATTACTGTTTGACTACTCAACCAAAGAGGTCTTTCATTTAAACCTTCGTTACAGGAGCTTGACTGATCGGCCTCGCATCTACACTGCCAATTTGATGTTTCACAACGTTTAGTTTGAAGCCATCGTGGTTCAATATGTTTGCGTACTTTAGGAGCAGTTGTTTTGCCTTACTTTGATAGTTTTCCTCTAACCCTCCGTCCATGCCGTGATGTCATTTGAAAGATCAATCTTGCTAGTTGAAACGTTTTTATGGAGCTGTTCACAATTAATAACAACTTCAGCTTCTTGGCTTCTTCCCAATATAGCTCCTTTGGTCAGTTTGAGTGGTGAATTGATCTCATTGAGTACTCTTACCGGAATACGTACATCTTGTTTAGTCATAGCCAGGGTTTTTCCTACGAGTATTTTCGTTGTTGATTTGTTAGCTGCCCCGACAACTCACAATTTGTTTGTCCCACAATCTCCATCTACCTTTGCCTAGATGACTTCCTCCGATTTTGTTGGTATTTGCTGATTCTCCTCCTCCAGCACTCGTTTACTGGTCCAAGCAATGGTCTTATCTTCTTGTTGACTAAATTTAATAGGATGATAGAATGAGAAGCTCCGGTATCTACACAGTCAGTAAACGTTCCTTTTCATCCGCATATCCCCCAGATTGCTCGACCCTCTTCCATTTTTCGAGATAGAGGTTATGGGGCATTCAATTGCGGGAGCCAGCTGTCGCCCCTTGCGGCTGGATCGCTTTAGTTTAACGATTGAGTGGTTAGGGTTGGTACTGCAATAACGTGCAATAGGCACCATCGCTTTTCCGCTGCGTCCCTTTTAATGCTTTCAAAATTGTGTCTACCCAGTCTGGCTTTTCTACTTCTACACGTTGAGCTTTGTATGCTGGTTTACTCAATAGCGAGGCAGTTTCGTGAGTCAATGCATGTGATACCGTTTTTGGCAATGTAGTTTTTGAGCTTGCGTATGTCGCTCGCTTCGTTCCAACATCCCGTATTTCATTGACAAAGCTCTGAATTTTTACCCTTTCGGTGTATTCCACACTTATGTCCGCATTTGCCAAATGAGCCAACCTGTCAACATCTGAAGCTGCTGACGTCTTCTCGAATCGGAGCTTAAATACCTGGAGCTAATGTCTTAATGTTAGTTTAACGCGGCGGTTCGGTGCATGAGCATTATTTTATGCATATGTAAAAAAAAAAACATTTGTGTTTAGCAAAGAGGTAAAAATTAAAAATTAGCAAAACTAAATAGGGTCGTGGCGCGTAAAGCAAAAAGTGTAAGTGAGGTGTAGATGTAAGGAAAAATCAAAAAGAAGTAAATTTTTCAATCATAAAAAAAAAGGATTGAAAATGTGGTGTAAACTGTGTGGACGGGCTAAGACAACCAAAAAAATCCACAACTAGGATTTAGTTTTGAGAGTGGCAGCATACACCCTACTGGTGATGCATATACCTGAGCACGTGTAGGCCCGAGTGCAAAAAAAGTAAAAAAAGGCTTAAAGGTAAGGAAAATATCTAAAATATAAGGAAATCCGTAAAACTTATCCTAATTAAGTAACAAAACTGATTTTATAACTAGGCAAAGCAAAGGGAATTAACAAATCCAAAAATAAAAAAAATTCAGATTAAAAATTTATAAAAACTTCGACAAAAAAAAAATGTTCGGGTGGTGTACCCTAATATTATAAAAAGTGTGAGTGGTGGTGGTGGTAATGATAAAAAAAATAAAATTTCAAGTTGGTGGACGCGCTTCCAGTGAGCCGCGCTTTACTGCTCTCTCTCTCCTTTTATCAGTGCTGTGATCGTGGTATCTTTGTGTTTTGGGTTGGCGTGTGGATGTGTGGTGAGCAAATGTTGATGAGTGCTGTTTGTGTCGCCGTGCTTGCTTAAACAATGTTGCCAAGTGCGTGGGTGGTTGCGCTACTAATTGTTTAGCAACCCGTTGTATGTTGCTGCGGTTGCGTGCAATGATGTTTCTGCTGCTATCTATATCGGGCTGACCTCGGTTGCGAAGTCGGTGTAAACTAGGTTGTGTTACCTTTTTGTGTGGTGGTTTGATGTGTATAGTGTGAAGTTGCGTGCCTTGCCTTTGATGTTCGGGTTTGGTCTTATTTTCTTGTCGGTGTGATGTTGGTGACTTTTTGACTATGTTGTGCGTGCGTGTTTGTGTATGTGTTTGCGAAATTCTGGCGCTAACCCGTTTGGAGGCTTTTGGCCAATATAGCCTCGTTGGCTGCCCTTTTGGCCAGAAACCAATCCCTTGATTGAACTATTGCCCCCTTTTTTTATGTGTGGTTGGTGTCTGTTGTTGTTTTGCGTATTTTCTTCGGCAGACTCTTTGTATCCTTTGGTATGTTTTTACGTGTGATTTTGTGTAGCTATATGTAACAAGAAGTCGCGACCTTCGGCTGGCTTCGTGCGCTGTAACAAGAGAACGTATATATTATTTTAAATATTTTTATTTTTAAGAATTTTTGCTTACATTTTTTTTTTTTTTTTGTATTTTAAATTAAAGTTAGCTATTTCGTGTTTCTTCTTCCAAATTTAAAATGAAAACAAAAAAATATTTCAATTATCTCCGATACTTTCTTCCTCTTCTTTTAATCTACCTTTTTGTTTGCATATGTTCTCGTGTACATATATATGTATATACATATATGCATGTAAGTGCACTTATGCATATTTTAATATTTACTAATTTTAAATTCACACCAAATTCGATCGAATGAAAATCCAATAAAATAAAAATTCACAACAAATATTTCGATGGGAATACAATGAAAAATATTGTTCACAACGAAAACGTTCAACATTTAAAAGGGAATTTTGGGTCAAAAATGCTTAGCTTGATAATAGAGGAATGATTTTTGTGTAAAAGCTCCAAAGAAACATTTATGAAAAACTCTACTTTCGCGAAGTGGACTTTAGGTTGAGCCGATCTAACGATTCGACACTATTTTTAACTCAATTAACTTTTTTTTTATAAAAACATTCTAAAAATAAAAGGGTTTACTAACAACTCTCCTGTTTCACAAAATTTCCCAAAAAAACGTTAATTCCAAACAAAATTATTGAAATAAAGGTTCAAAAAAAATTTTCTAATATAAGGAGAAAGGTGTAAAAAAAATCGCAGGTAAAAAACACAAAGGTTTCTCAAAAAAAGGAATTTCAAATCTCACACTTTGGCTTACCTGTGACTTTGCTGCTTTCTTGAGGGGATTTTTCCACGCCCAGTGGTGGCGGCACTCCTTGCTCGGCGGTGCACCTAGGGAGGATTCTTGGTATCCAGGTTCACTTTTATTTTATTCGCTCGCGTTGAATTTTGGCGTGAAACCGCACTTTAGAAAAAAGCTTTGTCACTCGCGCACCCACACTTTAAGGTGAACAAAACGCACTTTGAATATAGAACTTTTCACTTCACTTTTGGCACTAGTTAACACCGCGACTTATCGATTTTGAATGCTGTTGATCAGCGGGACCCGCTTTTATACCCACTAAGCTTTGCGGCATTTAGGACACCGTAAGTCACGAATCGCCTTCTTGCTTTGGTTGAACCAATCCGCGTTCGACCCTTGAGCGGCACGTATATACACATATGTGCAAGCAACAGTTCAACCCACTCACACAATCAAACATCCGCTTTGTTAATATCGTAAAGCGGAGAAGGAGATTTGGTTGGCGGTTGCTTACACATCTGTTCCTATACCCGTTTGCGTGTCGTCAGAGAAATCCTCAAAGGCTGTCGTTACAAGCTCTCTTATAAGGTCACGTTCTCTCGCTAAATTTGCGGCCTCCGATGGAAAGTGAGGCCGAATTTCGAGAATTCTAGGAATATGATAATATGTCATTGAAAATCACTGAGGATGAAACATAAGTTGTCTTCAGATACATGATAATTTTCTTTTAAAACTGTTTATAATGCCTCCAATGATTTTCCTCCTTCGATATACGAAAGTATTATTTCACGTTTAGAACACTTGAAAGTAGACATTTTGAAGGGACAACAAAACAAGTAGTTATCTGTATTCGTAACAATTACACTTCTGTTAATTCACCAGTATTTTGTTCTGTTATATACTAATATGAAATATGAGGGTAGTGCGTTAAAGCAAAGGGTATTTTGGAAATTCCGTTATAATCGCTTTTAACCTCGTTAGTTTCCTACCTAAGTATTCATAAACATATGCCTAGGTTCCTTGCGCAAGTAGGTAGAAACCAAATGTCCCCATGCACATGCTTCACACTCATTCAGTCTACCTAATAAAATTTAAAAAACTAAAAATTCTTAGTTAATGTATGATACGCCCACAAAGTTTCAAATTGTAGGTATATTATGCAAAACTGTACTTAATGCTTTACTTTTTTATTGTTTAAAATAGGATTCAACGCGCAATGTCACACTGGAGAACTGCAATCTTTATTGATAAAAAATAGGAATAATACATAGTAATAATATATTTCCGCCCACTGATATTCAAAAATTTAGGCAAAACTGCATTTAGTGTTTTTGTTATGATGTTTGAAAACATAATGTTTTACTTTTTTTATTGTTTAAAACTGTATTCAACCCTCACGGTCACTCGAGAAAACTGGGATTTTTATTGAGAAGAAAGAATCATTCAGCGCTGTTCTCTGGTGTGCAACTTGTTTATTAATATTTTCACACGCAACATGAATGCAAAAAAGACAAACGTCCTAATATCAATGAAAAATTATAAAACCTACCGCAAACTATTAATGAAAACAGCAACATTTAAAACCCCGTTAGATAGCGAGCGGTTTTTCGTTTTCTGTATTTTATCACACTTTTACTAGTTACTCCGAAAATCGCAAATATCCGCAGCTTGTTATACTCAGTTGAGCAGAGCTCACAGAGTATGTTAAGTTTGATTGGATAACGGTTGGTTGTACAGGTATAAAGGAATCGAGATATATATAGACTTCCATATATCAAAGTCATCAGGATCGAAAAAAAATTTGATTGATGTCCGTCCGTCCGTCCGTCCGTCCGTCCGTTAACACGATAACTTGAGTAAATTTTGAGTTATCTTGATGAAATTTGGTATGTAGGTTCCTGAGCACTCATCTCAGATCGCTAT
This sequence comes from Eurosta solidaginis, assembly GCF_040869045.1. Taxonomy (NCBI): domain Eukaryota; kingdom Metazoa; phylum Arthropoda; class Insecta; order Diptera; family Tephritidae; genus Eurosta; species Eurosta solidaginis. The sequence continues at coordinate 158,473,789 of NC_090319.1, forward strand.
TTAAAATGAACGATATCGGACTATAACCACGCCCACTTTTTCGATATCGAAAATTTCGAAAAACCGATGCAATAATTCGTTACCAAAGATAGATAAAGCGATGAAATTTGGTAGGTGAGTTGAACTTATGACGAAGAATAGAAAATTAGTAAAATTTTGGACAATGGGCGTGGCACCGCCCACTTTTAAAAGAAGGTAATTTAAAATTTTGAAAGCTGTAATTTGGCAGTCGTTGAAGATATCATGATGAAATTTGGCAGGAACGTTACTCCTATTATTATATGTACGCTTAATAAAAATTAGCAAAATCGGAGAAGGACCACGCCCACTTTAAAAAAAATTTTTTTTTTAAGTAAGATTTTAACAAAAAATTTAATATATTTACAGTATATAAGTAAATTATGTCAACATTCAACTCTAGTAATGATATGGTGCAATAAAATACAAAAAATAAAGAAAATTTCAAAATGGGCGTGGCTCCGCCCTTTTTCATTTAGTTTGTCTAGGATACTTTTAATGCCATCAGTCGAACAAAAATTTCCCAATCCTTTTGAAATTTGTTAGGGGCATAGATTTTATGACGTTAACTGTTTTCTGTGAAAATGGGCGAAATCGGTTGAAGCCACGCCCAGTTTTTATACACAGTCGTCCGTCTGTCTTTCCGCATGGCCGTTAACACGATAACTTGAGCAAAAATCGACATATCTTTACTGAACTTGGTTCACGTACTTATCTGAACTCACTTTATCTTGGTATAAAAAATGAACGAAATCCGACTATGACCACGCCCACTTTTTCGATATCGAAAATTACGAAAAATGAAAAAAAAATGCCATAATTCTATACCAAATACGAAAAAAGGGATGAAACATGGTAATTGGATTGGTTTATTGACGCGAAATATAACTTTAGGAAAAACTTTGTAAAATGGTTGTGACACCTACCATATTAAGTAGAAGAAAATGAAAAAGCTCTCCAGGGTGAAATAAAACACCCTTGAAATCTTGGCAGGTATTACATCTAATCTAATATCTATATATTATAAATGGGAAAGTTTGGATGTTAAGATGTTTGGATGTTTGGATGTTTGTCCAGACGTTTGTCTTTGTGACTCAATAACGCAAGAACGGCTGGACCGATTTGGATGAAATTTTGCACACATATAGCCAATAGTCTAGAAGGATCTACTAGCTATATATTTTTCAAAAGGGGCGTGGTCCCCGCCCCCTAGGAACAGTTATAATTTTAATATTATATTTTTTCGTCTTTGCGACTGAATCACGCCAGAATGGCTACACGGATTTTGATGAAATTTGGGACACAGACAGTAGTCTACTAGCGAAATTTTTTTCGAACATGGAAAGAGGGGTGGGGGTCCCACGACCCCTTCGAGAAATTAATTTTCATAATTTTTACACATTATAACTTTACGTATACTGGCCTTCACCAATATCACAGACTCAAGGGGTCAAATAAGTCGAGGGCTTACAAAGTAAGCAGTGACACCCTCCGCCCGCCCCCCTTTATCTACCCTCTGGTGTAAAATCCATAAATTGTTATAACTCAATCTAAATTTTCTCCTAAATCAATAGTTTTTGGTATCTGGTACATGCAGAAAGAGATCTAGACAATTTTGGAGGAACGATCAGTGGTCTTCTCCTCTACTCCCGCCATCCGCCCTCCATCAATTGTTTTTATTAGCACGCTTTTATTAGCTTTACCTGTATGTTTCTATCTAACTTTTTATTCGCTCCAATGCGCCTGCTGCCTTATTAACATGGTTTTATAATTAGCTTCACCTTATTTGTAATCCCGTAAGGGTCATATCCAGACCCTTCCGGGATCATTTCTGGATGGTTTTCGGGATCGGTCCGGGATTACGCCGGGGTAATTTCGGGACTTTTTCGGGACTATTTCGGGATGATTTTGGGACCCTTCCGGGATCATTTCTGTATAGTTTACGGGATCCGTCCGGGATCCCGTCGGGGTTATTTTGGAACATTTTCGGGACTATTCCGGAATCATTTCGGGACTATTTCGCGATCATTTGGGGACCCTTCCGGCATCATTTCTGGATGGTTTTCGGGATCCGTGCGGGATCTCGTCGGGGTCATATGGGGACTTTTTCGGGATCATTTGGAGGCTCTTCCTGCATCATTTCTGGATGGTTTTCGGGATCCGTCCGGGATATCGTCGGGGTCATTTGGGGACTTTTTCGGGATCATTTGGGGGCTCTCTTCCGGCATCATTTCTGGATGGTTTTCGGGATCCGTCCGGGATCTCGTCGGGGTCATTTGGGGACTTTTTCGGGATCATTTTGGGGCTCATCCGACATCATTTCTGGATGGTTTTCGGGATCCGTCCGGGATCCCGTCGGGGTCATTTCGGGACTTTTTCGCGACTAATACGGGATCATTTGGGAATCCTTTCGGCATCATTTCTGGATGGTTTTCGGGATCCGTCCGGGATCCTGTCGGGGTCATTTCGGGTCTTTTTCGCGACTAATACGGGATCATTTGGGAACCCTTTCGGCATCATTCCTGGATGGTTTTCGGGATCCGTCCGGGATCCCATTAGGGTAATTTCGGGACTATTAGGGGATCATTTGGGAACCTTTCCGGCATCATTTCTGGATAATTTTCGGGATCCGTCCGGGATGCCGACGAGGTCATTTCGGGACTATTTCGGGATCATTTGGGATACCTACCGGCATCATTTCTGGATGGTTTTTGGGATTCGTCCGGGATCCCGTCGTGGTCCTTTCGGGACTTTTTTTCGACTAATACGGGATCATTTGCTGACCCTTTCGGCATCATTTCTGGATAGGTGTCGGGATCCCGTCACGGTCATTTCGGGACTATTAGGGGATCATTTGAGGACCTTTCCGGCATCATTTCTGTATTGTTTTCGGAATCCTTTCGGGATCCCGTCAGGGTCATTTTGGGACTTTTTCGGGGCTAATACGGGATCATTTGGGGATCCTCTAGGGGTCGTTTCGTGACTTTTTCTGTTTTATTTCGGGATCATTTGGGGACCCTTCCGGCATAATTTCTTGATGGTTTGCCGGATCCATCAGGGTCATTTCGGGACCATTTTGGGATCATTTGGGGACCCTTCCGAGAACATTTCTGGATCCGTCCGGGATGCCGTAGGAGCCATTTCGGGATTTTTTGTTACTTTTCCGGGATAGTTTTTGGACCCTTCCGGGATCATTTCTGGATCTGTGCGGGATCCCATCTGGGTCATTTCCGGACTATTTCGGGATCATTTTGGGATCCTTCCGGAATCATTTCTGTATGGTTTTCGCGATCCGTCGTTGATTCCCCCGGAGCCATTTCGGAACCTTTTCTGGAGTATGTCGGGGTCATTTGGGGACTTTTTCGGGATCATATGGGGCTCTTCCGGCATCATTTCTGGATGGTTTTCGGGATCCGTGCGGGATCTCGTCGGGGTCATTTGGGGACTTTTTCGGGATCATTTGGGGGCTCTTCCGGCATCATTTCTGGATGGTTTTCGGGATCCGTCCGGGATATCGTCGGGGTCATTTGGGGACTTTTTCGGGATCATTTGGGGGCTCTTCCGGCATCATTTCTGGATGGTTTTCGGGATCCGTCCGGGATCCCATCAGGGTAATTTCGGGACTATTAGGGGATCATTTGTGGACCTTTCCGGCATCATTTCTGGATAATTTTCGGTATCCGTCCGGGATGCCGACGAGGTCATTTCGGGATTATTTCGGGATCATTTGGGATACCTACCGGCATCATTTCTGGATGGTTTTTGGGATTCGTCCGGGATCCCGTCGGGGTCATTTCGGGACTTTTTCTCGACTAATACGGGATCATTTGCGGACCCTTTCGGCATAATTTCTGGATAGTTGTCGGGATACGTTCGGGATCCCGTCACTGTCATTTCGGAACTATTAGGGGATCATTTGAGGACCTTTCCGGCATCATTTCTGGATAGTTTTTGGAATCCTTTCGGGATCCCGTCAGGGTCATTTCGGGGCTTTTTCGGGATCATTTAAGGATGGCTTTCAGGATTCGTCCGGGAACCCGTCAGGGTAATTTCTGGACTTTTCCGAGACTATTTCGGGACCTTCCCAAGATCATTTCTGGATGGATTTCGGGATTTGTCCGGGATGCCCTCAGGGCCATTTTGGGACTATTAGGTGAGCATTTGAAGACCGTTCCGGCATCACTTCTGGATGGTTTTCGGTATCCGTTCAGATTCCCGTCGGAATAATTGCGGGACTTTTTCGGTATCATTGGGGTCCCTTCCGACATCACTTCTGGATGGTTTTTGGGATTCGTCCGGCATCCCGTCGGGTTCATTTCGGGACTTTTTCTCGACTAATACGGGATCATTTGCGGGCCCTTTCGGCATCATTTCTAGATAGTTGTCGGGATCCGTTCGGGATCCCGTCAGGGTCTTTTCGGAACTATTAGGTGATCATTTGAGGACATTTCCGGCATCATTTCTGGATAGTTTTCGGGATCCGATCAGGATCCCCTCGGAATCATTGCGGGACTTGTTCGGGTTCATTTGGGGTCCCTCCCAAGATCATTTCTGGATGGATTTCGGGATTTGTCCGGGATCCCGTCAGGGTCATTTAGGGGTGCGTTCGAGATCCCGTCAGGGTCATTTCGGGACTTCTTCGGGAATATATCGGGATCATTTCTGGATGGTTTATGGGATCCGTCCATGACCCCTTAAGGGTCATCATAGGTGATCATTTGAGGACCTTTCCGGCATCACTTCTGGATGATTTTCGGTATCCGTTCGGGATCCCGTCGGAATCAATGCGGGACTTTTACGGAATCATTTGGGATCCTTCCGGCATCATTTCTGGATGGTTTTCGGGATTTGTCCGCGATCCCGTCGGGGTTATATCGGGACCTTTTCGGGGCTAATACGGGATCATTTGGGGATCCTCTAGGGGTCGTTTCGTGACTTTTTCTGTATTATTTCGGGATCATTTTGGGACCCTTTCGGCATAATTTCTTGATGGTTTGCCGGATCCATCAGGGTCATTTCGGGACCATTTTGGGATCATTTGGGGACCCTTCCGAGATCATTTCTGGATCCGTCCGGGATGCCGTAGGAGCCATTTCGGGATTTTTTGTTACTTTTCCGGGATAGTTTTTGCACCCTTCCGGGATCATTTCTGGATCTGTGCGGGATCCCATCTGGGTCAATTCCGGACTATTTCGGGATCATTTTGGAATCCTTCCGGAATCATTTCTGTATGGTTTTCGCGATCCATCGTGGATCCCCTCGGAGCCATTTCGGAACTTTTTCTGGAGTTAGTCGGGATAATTTAGGGACCCTTCCTGGATATTTTCTGGATGGTTTTTGAGATCCGCCCGGGAGCCCGTCAGGGTCATTTCGGAACCTTTTCGGGATCATTTTGGAACACCTTCAGGGATCATTTCTGTGTGGTTCTCTGGATACGTCTAGAATCGTGTCGCTCTCATTTCGGGTTTTTTTGGGACTATTCGGGGAACTTTTGGAGACCCTTTCGGGGCATTTCTGGATGGTTTTCGGGATCCGTCCGCGATAGCGTTGGGGTCATTTCGTAGCTTTTTCTGGATAATTTCGGGATCATTTGGGATCCTATCAGGTTATCAGCTCATTTAGTTCTTTTTTTTACTCAATTACAAAAATAAAATGCATTAGGCAGAAAACAATTTTAAACAGATAATAAGCAGGCTAACGCGAATAGCCCATATATTTAAAATTTTCCTTGCGGACGGGGCCGCGGGTAAAGGCTAGTATATAAATAAATTAGCGGTATCCAGCAGATGATGTTCTGGGTCACCCTGGTCCACATTTTGGTCGATATCTGGAAAACGACTTCACATATACAACTACCACCACCCCATTTTAAAACTCTCATTAATACCTCTAATTTGATACCAATATCGTACAAACACATTCTAGAATCACCCCTGGTTCACCTTTATGGCGACATCTCGAAAAGGCGTCCACCTATACAAATAAGCCCCACGCCCATTAAAACACTCATTCACACCTTTCATTTGATACCCATATCGTACAAACATATTCTAGAGTCACCCCTGTTCCACCTTTATGGCGATATCTCCAAAAAGCCAACCACCTATAGAACAAAGGCCCACTCCCTTTTAAAAATGCTAATTAACACCTTTCATTTGATACCCATATCGTACAAACAAAGTCTAGAGTCACCCCTGGTCCACCTTTATGGCGATATCTCGAAAAGGCGACCACCTATACAACTACCATCACTCCCTTTTAAAACCCTCATTAATACCTTTAATTTGATACCCATATCGTACAAACAAATTCTAGAGTCAACCCTGATCCACCTTTATGGCGATATCCCTAAATCGCGTCCACGTATAGAACTATGGCCCACTCCCTCATAAAATACTCTTTAATGCCTTTTATTTGATACACATGTCATACAAACACATTCCAGGGTTTCCCTCGGTTCATTTTTCTACATGGTTATTTTCCCTTATGTTGTCACCATAGCTCTCAACTGAGTATGTAATGTTCGGTTACACCCGAACTTAACCTTCCTTACTTGTTTTTATTTGATTATGTTTATGGATAGCTAGGCTAAAAATCAACATAAAATGTTAGGCGTGGGTAAACGTGGATAACTGTCAAAAGTTTCGATGATTTTTTTCTCACCATATTTTATTTTGCAATTATTTTAAGGTAAACATTAACATAATATTTAAAACGTATTAGTTGTTTCATATTCTTCAGAAAACGAGGTTTCCAGAAATATATAATACATCATACCTTTTCCTGTAACGTATAACATTAAAGCCAATTTGAAAGTGATGAAGGGAACGGGCTTAACATGGACGTCCGTCAGAACTATAAAGTTTGTATATTGTAAAAAAAATCATTTCATATAAGATGTATAATTTTTTGATATTATAGTCTAGATTGGTCGTTAAATTATTGATTAAAATAAAAAAAGCTTGCCAGTAGCGACATTGAAAAAAACCATTTTTAATCAGCAGTTGTTCTTCGATTTTCCAGATTGCAGTGCAAAACGCTCTTTCAATGTTTGGAAAGCCACTTCTTGCTCCTTCTTCTATTCAAAAGCTTTATTTTTATTAAACGGTTTTATTTAGCTTGACTTGACAGGCTGGCTGGCCGGCACGAATTTTGTAATTGAAATTTAAGTAACTTCCCGATAAGCTACAAGAGTGAAACTTGGAATATAGTTCAGAACCCGATGACAATGCAATAATAAAAAAAAACTTCGATAGGTGGCGCATGGATCGACATATTCAATAATCGTATTTGTAGTCCGATTTGGCACATATTTGGAACACATAATACATACGAGAATAAAAAGAGACCTATGAAGAAAAATCGGCGCTAGGTGGCGCAAGGATCGATATATTCGAAAAAATCGTATTTGTGATTCGATTTGGCTCATAGTTGGAACATATATTACATACATTTCGGTGGAGTTCGAGGAGGGACAAGCATACGTGGCGCAGAGTCGATTGACTTAGATTGTAATAAATTGTCAGGAAAGAGTCCTTGTAAAAATGAGTCACTAAATGAACTAAATAGAATGAGAAATACTAGGCAATTAAATAAAGACTAAAAACTTGAAAATAAAATAATAAAAAAAAATTTTTAGTTAAATGGTTTTATTGAAAACAATACTTACATGAAGTAATAATAATACTAAAAGCTAGAAAATAATTAGGTATGTCCTAGGTACTAGTAGTCATCACACTCCTCATCAATCTAGGGCGTTGATGAGACAATTAAATAAAAGGGTTGGACGCGTCAAATTTCTATTACAGGTTATGCTACGCCTCACATTTTTAGAAATTCCACGCGCCCAACGCTTTTATTTAATTTTCTGATCAAAGCCCTAGATCGGTAACCAGCGCCAGCTATTCTCTGGAAAACTTCCTCCAAGTTATTAAGATGTTCATCAAATTTCTTTCCCAATAGGATGATGTCCCTTTCATCCGTACATGTTATAGTCATTATCCGGACATCTATAACGTCTAGAATAAACGTTGCTCCTGGAATCGGATATGCCAACATTGGGGCAGTGCACAAACGCTCTTTCAATGTTTGAAAAGCCACTCCTTGCTCCTTCTTCCGTTCAAAAGGTTTTTCTCTTTCAATGTTTGAAAAGCCACTTCTTGCTCCTTCTTCCATTCAAAAGGTTTTTCTTGTGAGCTCGTGGAGGATATGGGCTACGCTGACAAAGTTTGGTACAAATCGGCGGTAATATGTGCACAGCCCAAGGAAACTTCTTAATTCATGCAGGTTCTGTGATCTTGGCCAACCCTTTCCAGCTTCTATCTATTCATTCGCAGTACAGATGCCCCCCGTCGTTACCATGTGACCCAAAAACTTACTGCCTTCTTAAACAGTGACTTAGTTTCAAACCAGCGCCAGCTATTCTCTGGAAAACTTCCTCCAAGTTCTTAATATGTTCATCAAAGTTCTTTCCCAATACGATGATGTCGTCCAAGTACACCAAGCATGTTTTCCAATGTAGTCCTTTCAGTACCTGATCCATGAATCTATCAAAAGTAGCTGGTGCATTACCAAGTCCAAAAGGCATCACTGTAAATTGCCAAAGACCATCTCCTGTTTTCTCTTTGCCTTCCTCCTTCACCTCCACTTGCCAGTAGCCACTTTTCAGTCCAGTGTGGAAAACCATTTCGTGCTTCCGGTAGTCCACGCAAAGCCTCATTGTTCCATCCTTCTTCTTCACAAGTACCACCGGTGAGCTAAATAGACTAGCTGATAAGAGTGAAGCTTGACGGATCGGCCTCCCATCTCCAGTTTTAATTTGACGCTTCACAACGTTTAGTTTGAAACCATCGTGGACAAATATGTTTGCGTACTGTAGCAGCTGTTTTGCCTTATTCTGATAGTCTTCCTATAGCCCCTCCGTCCATGCCGTTATGTGATTTGAAAGATCAATCTTGCTAGTTGAAACGTTTTTATGGAGCTGTTCACAGTTAATAACTACTTCAGCCTATTGGCATCTTCCCAATATAGCTCCTTTGGTCAGTTTGAGTGGTGAATTGAACTCATTGAGTCCTCTTACCGGAATACGTACATCTTGTTTAGTCATAGCCAGGGTTTTTCCTATGAGTATTTTCGTTGTTGATTTGTTAGCTGCCTCGACAACCACCAAATTTGTTTGTCCCACAATCTCCATCTAACTTTGCCCAGATTACTGCCTCCGGTTTTGGTGGTATTTGATGATTCTCCTCCACCAGCACTGGTTTACTGCAGCCCCTTGGGGCTGACTCGCTTTAGTTTAGCGATTGAGTGGACTTGGAGATTTGCACATCTCCTTCAGGTCTGCGTTTACGACCACCTACATTGTTGGAACTATTAGGGTTGATACTACAATAACGTGCAATGTGCCCTGGCTTTCCATACTTAAAGCATTTGACGGCACCATCGTTTTTCCGCTGCGTTCCTTTTAAAGCTTCCAAAATTGTGTCTACCCAGTCCGGCTTTTCTACTTCTACACGATGAATTATTCAATAGCGAGGCAGTTTCCTGAGCCAAGGCATGTGATACCGTTTTTGCGAATGTAGGTTTTGAGCTTGCGTATGCCGCTCGCTTCGTTTCAACATCCCCTATTTCATCAAACGCTTGGGATTTTACCTTCAGAGAAAATGTCGAAGTAATTGGACGGTTCAATTGTAACTCCTGAATACGATCTTTTAACGCATCAATCTCGGTCTCCGTTTTATCTTGTCGACCACTGAACCCTTCCTGAAACTGCGTTAGTTTCTCTTCCATACGCGCTTTTACTTGTGCGGAGATCTGCGACGATACCTGCGCTGAAAATTGTGCCGACATTTCGGATGTACGTGCCTCTTCTGCTTCAATTTTAGATGTTATTTCTGACGACATCTCTGAGATACGTATCTCCTGTGATTCCACTTGGGATGCAGTTGGAATAGTAAAAGCCACCAAAATTTCGATTTTCATAGACTTTACTGTTCGTCGGCTTATTAATACTGTCACGGATATTGGCATCGCTGAGCTGTACCATCACTAAGGCGATGCTAAGGCCATGCCAAGCAGTATTTACGTCAATAACCAAATCATGTATACACATATATAAGGCAGCCGAAAGAGATGTCACACACAGATGCATTTACTTATGCGCCTATGTATGCGCGAGAGACTGTAAACTACAAACATTCACATCAATAATTCAATCATTATGTATCTACATAAACGAATAAATAATTGCGTCTACACATATGTACGTATACGAGCAGCGAAGCGGCAATGCACAAACACATGCATATATCTTATCTCAGTTGTCACAAGAGAGGGCAATAATTTTTGCACGTAGTTGTGACTGGCGATTTTGTAGCCGAAATAACTAGTAAGTTCTGGAAATCGAAGAGCCTAGAAGTATGCAGCGTAAACTATAAAAGCGGGGCAGGCGAGTAAGAAGTAATTCAGTTTGAGTTGAGCTATCAATCAGTTTGATTAAGCACGCGATCTGGCGGCCAATAGTAGAGTTTCATTTGAGTTATCAATCAGTTTGGTTATTAAGCCAGCGAGTAGCAAAGTATAAGTGTTATTGTGAAGTACTTAATAAAGGCCATTTTTCCATCATTCAATATTGGAGTTATTTATTCAACAGTTTAGTGATTCGAACTTAGCAGAGGATTGCAAATAAGAGGATTTGCGGCAGATTCGTTACGATTGGTGTCAGAAGAGGAATTGTTGAATAAATTCCAGAGGACAACAAGGACATGGCAAAGTTCAGTGAATTGAAGATCCAGCAACTAAAGAAGGAGTTGGAGAGCCGTGGATTGAATACAAGCGGCGTTAAACTTGAACTTCAGGCACGGCTACGAGAGGCAATGGAAGCAGAAGGAATTGATGTGGAAGAGTATGACTTTCATCTTGATGGCGAGGAAATAACAAAAATGGAAGAAACACCGCAGACAATGGCGAACACAGACCTGAACATGATATTGGCTGCAATATCTGCTCAAACATCGACAATGTCATCACAGATGGAATCTCAAGAGACACGTATAACATCAAAGATTGAAGCACAAGAAACGCATATGTCAGAAATGTCGACACAGATTACATCGAAGATGGAAGCACAAGAAACGCGTATGTCAGAAATGTCGACACAGATTACATCGAAGATGGAAGCACAAGAAACGCGTATGTCAGGAATGTCGACACAGATTACATCGAAGATGGAAGCACAAGAAACGCGTATATCCGAAATGTCGTCGCAAATGTCATCGCAGCTGGAATCGCAGGAGAACCGTATAACAGCGAAGATTGAAGCACAAGAGGCACGGATATCCGAAATGTCGGCTCAAATTTCAGCACAGATATCATCGCAGATCTCTGCTCAACTGGAAGAGCAAGAAGGACGTATTTCCTCGAAGTTGGAGGCGCAAGATACAAAAATTTTACAGTTTGAAGAAAAAATCGAGGCCGAGGTGGATGCTTTGAGAGGACGTATCGAGCAGTTGCAACTAAATCGCCCAGCAGTTTCAACTAGTAATTCAAAGGTAAAAACACCATCCTCTGACGATTCTGTTCCTTTCCAGGTCTTTAAGCTACAGTTTGAGAAGACCGCAGCAGTGAACAACTGGAATGTGGAAGATAAAGTTGCCGCACTCTTCGTAGCATTGAAAGGACCAGCTGCCGAAATCTTACAGACTATTCCAGAGTACGAACGGAACAGTTATGACGCATTGATGGCTGCTGTAGAACGGCGATACGGAAGCGAACACAGGAAACAGATATTTCAAATAGAACTGCAAAACCGCTACCAAAAAGCTAACGAGACTTTGCAGGAGTTTGCTTCGGACATTGAAAGATTGGCTCATCTTGCAAATGCGGATGCACCCGTAGAATACACGGAAAGAGTGAAGATTCAGAGCTTTATAAATGGCATAAGGGACGTCGAAACGAAGCGAGCCACATACGCGAACCCAAAGCAAACATTTTCTGAAACGGTATCCCATGCATTGACTCAGGAAACGGCGTCATTATTGAGTAAACCAGCATACAAAGCTCATCGTGTGGAAGTAGAAAGGCCAGAGTGGGTAGATACAATTTTGGAAGCTCTGAAGGGATCACAACAGAAAAATGCCGGAGTTATGAAATGTTTCAAGTGCGGTAACCCAGGTCACATTGCACGTCATTGCAGTAGCAATTCCAATAGTTCCAACAATGTGGGTGGCCGTAAACGCAGAGCTGAAGGAGACGAGCAAATCTCCAAATCCACTCAATCGTTAAACTAAAGCGAGTCAGCCGCAAGGGGCGACAGCTGGCTCCCTCAATTGAATGCCCCATAACCTCTATCTCGCAAATTGGAAGAATGTCAAGCAATCTTACTGTCGGAGGACATGTGGATGGAAAGGAACGTTTACTGACTGTAGATACGGGTGCATCCCATTCCATCATTCGATCAGATTTAGTCAACAAGAAGATAAGACCATTGCTTGGAGCAAGATTACGTACAGCCACGGGAGAGGACACCCAGGTAATTGGAGAAGTAGAATGTGAAGTAGCAATTGGGAACGTCTCGGTACTTCACAATTTTATAGTGGCAGGTATTGTTGATGAAATCATAATTGGAGTGGACTTCTTAATCAACCAAGGCATCAAGATCGATATGCAAAGCAAGACGATGCGATATAAGAACATGGATGTGCCACTTAATTTCGGCTACGAGAGAGGCTACAGCAGTAAACGAGTGCTGGTGGAAGAGAGTCAGCGAATACCACCAAAATCCGAAGCAGTCATCTGGGCAAAGGTTGATGGAGATTGTGGGACAAACAAATTGTGGGTTGTCGAAGCAGCAAACAAATCAGCACTAAACATACTTGTAGGAAAAACCCTGGCTATGACAAAACAAGATGGACGTATTCCGGTAAGAGTACTCAATGAGTTCAAGTCACCACTCAAACTGACTAAAGGAGCTATTTTGGGAAGATGCCAAGAGGCTGAAGTAGTTATTAACTGTGAACAGCTCCAGGAACACGTTTCAGCTAGTAATACTGATCTTTCAAATGACATCACGGCATGGACACAGGGGCTAGAGGAAGCATATCAGAGTAAGGCAAAACAACTGCTCCTAAAGTACGCGAACATATTTGACCAGGATGATTCTAAACCAGGCCGCACCAACGTTGTGAAACATCAAATTGACACTGGAGATGCGAGGCCGGTCCGTCAAGCTCCACGTAGTGTTCCACTGGCGAAGCGGGAAGTTGTGAGTCAAATCATTCAAGAAATGAGCGACAGCGGCGTCATCGAACCATCAGCTAGTCCATGGAGCTCACCGGTAGTACTTGTAAAAAAGAAGGATGGAAAAATGAGGTTTTGCGTGGACTACCGGAAGTTGAATGACGTAACAAAAAAGGATAGCTACCCATTGCCAAGAATTGACGACACTCTGGACTCGCTATCTGGTACGAAATGGTTTTCCACACTGGACTTGAAAAGCGGCTACTGGCAAGTGGAGGTGAAGGAGGAAGATAAAGAGAAAACAACCTTCAGTGTCGGTGATGGTCTTTGGCAATTTACAGTGATGCCTTTTGGACTTTGTAATGCACCAGCTACTTTTGAGAGACTCATGGACCAGGTACTGAAAGGACTACATTGGAAAACATGCTTGGTGTACCTGGACGACATCATCGTATTGGGCAAGAACTTTGATGAACATCTTAAGAACTTAGAGGAAGTTTTCCAGAGAATAGCTGGCGCTGGTCTGAAGTTAAGTCCTAAAAAGTGTGCGCTGTTTAAAAAGGAAGTCAATTATTTGGGTCACAAGGTAACGACAGAGGGCATCTGCACTGCGAACGAAAAAATAGAGGCTGTACAGGATTGGCCAAGACCACAGAACCTACATGAATTGAGAAGTTTTCTTGGGCTGTGCACATATTACCGCCGATTTGTACCAAATTTTTCCAGCGTAGCCCATAGCCTCCATGAGCTTACAAGAAAAAACAAAGCTTTTGAATGGAAGAAGGAGCAAGAAGTGGCTTTCCAAACATTGAAGGAGCGTTTGTGCACTGCCCCAATGTTAGCATATCCGATTCCAGGAGCAACATTTATTCTAGATACAGATGCAAGTGGATATGGTATAGGAGGCGTTTTATCACAACAGGTCGATGGACAGGAGAAGGTAGTTGCATATTACAGCCGTTCGATTGGAAAACCAGAGAGGAACTACTGTATTACGCGGAGAGAGCTGTTGGCATTGGTAGAGTGCATTAAACATTTTCACAAATACCTCTACGGCCAGCGATTCCGTGTCAGGACAGATCACGCAGCGTTGAAATGGCTTCTGCAATTCCGTAATCCGGAAGGACAATTGGCACGGTGGATCGAGCGACTACAAAGCTATGACTTTTCCATTGAGCATCGAAAGGGTAGTACCCATGGAAATGCTGATGCAATGTCACGAAGACCATGTAGTTTAGAATGCAAGCACTGTTCAAAGGCCGAGGCTAAAGAAGACATTATAGATGTCCGGCTAATGACTATAACGTGTACGGATGAATGGGACAAGGAACAACTAAGAAAGTGTCAGCTAGAAGATACAGATCTGTCACATGTTATGCAAGGGCTCGAACGAAACGAAAGACCAAGCAGAGAGGATATGTCAGCAGAGAGTCCCATTGCGAAGTCATATTGGGCACAGTGGAACAGTTTGGAATTGATATCCGGTTGGTTGCATCGAGTATGGGAGAGTGAGGATGGTCAATGCAAGAAGAAACTGATAGTTGTTCCCAGAAAGAGGATTCCTGACGTGCTCAGTGAGTTGCACAATGGTCCAAGTGGAGGCCATCTTGGAATCACGAAGACACTCGAGAAAATTAAGCAGAGATTCTATTGGGTTGGTTGCCGTCAGTCGGTCACCGAGTGGATTGCCAATTGCTAGGTATGCAACAGAGCGAAAGGGCCCAAAACCCGAAGTCGTGGCCAGATGAAGCAGTATATTTCAGGTGCACCATTTGAATGGATCGCCATGGATGTCGCAGGTCCATTTCCTACTAGCAACCGCGGAAACAAATACGTACTGGTGGTTATGGATTATTTCAGTAAATGGCCAGAGGTATACGCAATCCCAAACCAAGAAGCAGAAACAGTAGCAGAAGTGGTTAAAAACGAATGGGTTGCAAGGTATGGTGTACCAATGGAGTTACATTCTGACCAAGGCAGGAATTTTGAATCAGCTGTGTTCCAAGAACTGTGCAAGAAGTTGGGCATTCGAAAAACACGGACAACTGCATTGCATCCTCAGTCCGATGGTGTGGTGGAACGTTTCAATAGAACATTGGAGGAGCATTTAAGGAAAGTAGTCGACAAGTACCATAAGGACTGGGATACACACATATCATTATTCTTGATGGCCTACCGATCGGCAGTACATGACACAACGGGCCAAACTCCCGCAAAGGTAATTTTTGGCAATGGCCTTCGACTGCCAGCTGATTTGAAGTATGGGATAGATGCCGATGCGGAGAGGAATGTCAAGAAATCCACTGATGTCTTAGAAGAAGAGCTGAGAGAGATACACGATCTGGTAAGGCAACGAGCAAAGATTATGAGTGACAAGATGAAAGCGAGGTACGATAAAGCAATTAATTCGGAAGGGTTTCAGGAAGGAGATTTGGTGCTGCTATACAACCCACAACGAAAAAAAGGTTTGTCCCCGAAATTGCAGTGTAACTGGGAAGGCCCATACAAAGTTGTAAAACGGATCAACGATGTAGTGTACCGCATACAAACCACTACCAAACCACGAACCAAAATGAAAGTGGTTCATTTGGAGAGATTAGCAGCGTTTAGATCGAGAAATTTGTCTGATCGGGACGATCAGACTTAGGTGGAGGGCAGTGTCACGAATATTGGCATCGCTGAGCTGTACCATCACTAAGGCGATGCTAGGGCCATGCCAAGCAGTATTTACGTCAATAATCAAATCATGTATACACATATATAAGGCAGCCGAAAGAGATGTCACACACAGATGCATTTACTTCTGCGCCTATGTATGCGCGAGAGACTGTAAACTACAAACATTCACATCAATAATTCAATCATTATGTATCTACATAAACGAATAAATAATTGCGTCTACACATATGTACGTATACGAGCAGCGAAGCGGCAATGCCCAAACACATGCATATCTCTTATCTCAGTTGTCACAAGAGAGGGCAATAATTTTTGCACGTAGTTGTGGCTGGCGATTTTGTAGCCGAAATAACTACTAAGTTCTGGAAATCGAAGAGCCTAGAAGTATGCAGCGTAAACTATATAGCGGGGCAGGCGAGTAAGAAGTAATTCAGTTTGAGTTGAGCTATCAATCAGTTTGATTAAGCACGCGATCTGGCGGCCAATAGTAGAGTTTCATTTGAGTTATCAATCAGTTTGGTTATTAAGCCAGCGAGTAGCAAAGTATAAGTGTTATTGTGAAGTACTTAATAAAGGCCATTTTTCCATCATTCAATATTGGAGTTATTTATTCAACAGTTTAGTGATTCGAACTTAGCAGAGGATTGCAAATAAGAGGATTTGCGGCAGATTCGTTACAATACGAACACTTGCTTGTGCTTTCCCTTTTGAAAAAAAAAAACAACAGTGTCAGTTCTAGCACAAGCAAAAAACGAAAAGCGAAAGAAATGAAATGCCGTAAACAGTCGCGCTTTCGTATATTTAATTATTGATATTACTGCGGCTTTCCTCAGTTCCCAGAGTCGCTGTAAAATCAATGGTGTTGATTTTAACAGTCACAAAAATTAACAGTCTCAAAAAGCAGCAGTCGTGAAACATGAAAATCAACGCTTTTTGCAAACTGCAAACGACTGATATTTTGCGTTTGGTTATGATTTTTGTTTACTAAGACGAGGCGATACATCGTTGTACTTAATACGCTGTACTTAAGTATGTATATATGTACATGCATTTCAAGTATATTAAAAACAAGTAAGGAAGGCTAAGTTCGGGTGTAACCGAACATTACATACTCAGCCGAGAGCTTTGGAGACAAAAGAAGGGGAAAACACCATGTAGGAAAATGAACCTAGGGTAACCCTGGAATGTGTTTGTATGACATTGGTATCAAATGGAAGGTATTAAAGAGTATTTTAAAATGGAGTGGGCCATAGTTCTATAGGTGGACGCCATTTCGGGATATCGCCATAAAGGTGGAACAGGGGTGACTCTAGAATGTGCTTGTTTTAAAAGGGAGTGATCCTTAGTTGTACATGTGAAGGTGTTTTCGAGTTATCGACCAAAATGTGGACCCGGGTGACCCAGAACATCATCTGTCGGGTACCGCTAATTTATTTATATATGTAATACAATGAACAGTATTCCTGTAAAGATTCCAAGGGCTTTTGATTTCGCCCTGCAGAACTTTTTCATTTTATTCTACTTAATATGGGTGGTGTCACACCCATTTTACAAAGTTTTTTCTAAAGTTATATTTTGCGTCAATAAACCATTTTTTTTATTTATTTATAAACCAATCGAATTACAATGTTTCATCCCTTTTTTCATATTTGGTATAGAATTTTTTTATTTTTCGTAATTTTCGATATCGAAGTGGGCGTGGTCATAGTCGGATTTCGGCCATTTTTTGTGCCAAGATAAAGTGAGTTCAGATAAGTACGTGAACTAAGTTTAGTAAAGATATATCGATTTTTGCTCAAGTTATCGTGTTAAGGGCCGAGCGGAAGGACAGACGGTCGACTGTATAAAAACTGGGCGTGGCTTCAACCGATTTCGCCCATTTTCACAGGAAACAATTATCTCGAATCTACGCTCCTACCAAATTTCACAAGGATTGTTTAATTTTTCTTCGACTTATGGCATTAAACGTATTCTAGACAAATTAAATGAAAAAGGGCGGAGCCACGCCCATTTTGAAATTTTCTTCTATTTTTGTATTTTGTTGCACCATGTAATTACTGGAGTAATATTGACATAATTTACTTATATACTGTAAAGATAATAAATTTTTTGTTAAAATTTGACTTTTAAAATTTTTTTAAAAAAGTGGGCGTGTTCTTCATCCGATTTAGCTAATTTTTATTTAGCACATATATAGTAACATTAGTAACGTTCCTGCCAAATTTCATCATTTTATCTTCAATGACTGCCGAATTACAGTTTGCAAAACTTTTAAATTACCTTATTTTAAAAGTGGGCGGTGCCACGACTATTGTCCAAAACTTTACTATTTTTCTATTCTACGTCATAAGGTCAACCCACCTACCAAGTTTCATCGCTTTGTCCGTCTTTGGTAATGAATTATCGCACTTTTTGGATTTTTCGAAATTTTCGATATCGAAAAAGTGGGCGTGGTTATAGTCCGATTTCTGAGATGAGTGCCCAGGAACCTACATACCGAATTTCATCAAGATACCTCAAAATTTACTCAAGTTATCGTGTTTACGGCCGGACGAACGGACGAACGGACGGACATGGCTAAATCAATTTTTTTTTTCGCCCAGATCATTTTGATATATAGAAGTCTATATCTATCTAGATTAGTTTATGCCGTTACGGATTACCGTTATGCGAACAAATTTAATATACTCTGTGAGCTCTGCTCAGCTGAGTATAAAAATAGAATATATGAGATATTTCTGCATACATATATACATGGTGTATATTTTTTTGAAAAATTTTAAATTTACATTCATGTAATGTTTTTAATTAAAATATAAATAAATAAATAATAAAACAGATTACATGAATTTAAAGCAAGCACGAAACTACAAATTTATTATCAAATAAAATTTTAGTTCTTTTTTCAATTGTCTGCAAAATCATTCCTCCAATTGTTGTTACCAGTTCCCGCCTTGAGTCGTTAACAATGTTTTCAGTTTTAATTTTTAGTTTCATAAAAATTTGCATAGTGTAGTTGCTCTTCCTGAAATTTTTTGATCGTTTTTTGATGATTAGCCTACCGCACAAAATCATACTATACATATTTTTAAATATGTGCTTTTAGCAGCAATATTAACCACCAAATAAAAAAAGATACCGTTACAATTACTGAGAAGTAAACGCAAAACTAACTCCTTCCTGTGTTTGGATGTACATGTACAGCGTATTACGTACAACGCTGTATCGCCTCGTCTTAGAAACAAAAATCATAACCAAATGCAAAATATCAGTCGCTTGCAGTTTTCAAAAAGCGTTAATTTTCATGTTTAACGGCTGCTGCTTTTTGAGACTGTTAATTTTTGCGACTGTTAAAATCAAAACCATTGATTTTACAGCGACTGTGGGCACTGAGGAAGCCGCAGTAATATCAATAATTAAATATACGAAGGCGCGACTGTTTACGGCATTTCATTTCTTTCACTTTTCGTTGTTTGCTTGAGCTAGAACTGATACTGTTGTTTTTCTCAAAAGCGCAATCACAAGCAAAATCGAATAACATGGCAGCTCACACATTTTTTTAAACACTGGCTATATATGTATTTTGTAGCTCGGATTTATTGCCAGTAGTTGTCAATCCACGCGCTTCCAACTCCTTTTTTAGTTGCTGAATCTTCAATTCAGTCAACTTGGCCATGTTATTCTTGCCCTCTGGATTTTATTCAACAATTCCTCTTCTGACACCAATTGTAACGAACCTTTGGGAAATTCCTGATAATTATACACCTTCCGCTAATGTTCGAATGGCTGAGCTGTCGAATAAATAATTCCAATATTCAGTATTGCAAAATGGTCTTTATTTAGCCTATTTGGGAGTAGTACTTTACAATTATACTTCACTAATAGCTTGTTTAAATCAAACTGATTGATTATCGCTTGCACCGCGCTGCTTTCATACTTTCAGTTAGACCTTTCACGTATATGCCTTCTGGAACAGTTGTACCTATGTATATGCGTGTGTATGTGTGAGTAACAGCTTCTGCTCTTATCTGCTGACTACATATGTGTATGTGAAATAATCTCTTCGCTTCGCGCTGCTGATTATGTGTGTGGAATGTTCTTCGTTGCCTTGCACATAAGTGTGGCTGCTTCCTTTAATGTGTACATGTACATAAGTGTGGCTGCTTGCTTTTCTTTTTATTGCGATTTACTAACATCATAGTGATGCGAATATTCGCCACTATATATTATAATCAAATAAAATTATTTAAGCAGATTATTAACATTGGCAAACGTTTTTATATCTAATATTTTTATGTAATGCAGCGCAAGAATTTTTTCTCAAAAGAATAAAATATTTCTAAAGCAAAATTATATTACATAATAGTTTCACTGAACTTTCAACTGACTGACTGGTGTCCCGTATAAACGGATGCTTTTTTTGCGATTTTTCACAAATACAAATATTTCTAGAACAAGCTTCTATTTTTATTTCGACATGTACCACACAATATTAATGCACTAAATACTTTGTTTTAAAAGGTTATATTTTTCCTTGTTCGTTAAGGTTTTAAAATGAAAACAATTTGCTCGATTTGTCCCGTACCAATCCATTGTGGCTTAAATGACCATGTTCTGCGGCCAAAAGTAAATTTTTTTAGTTTCGAATTTTTGGCAAATTATATTTTCTCTGAATGGGGAATAAACCTTATATTGCGAATACATACTTTTTTTGCTCTCTGGCAACTCTAGTACAAAGGTAACCGGCTGAAGATAACCGTTCTTTGAACGTTAATTTTGCGATTTTTATTGTGCGAAAATTAGTTAAGCTTAAAATTGTGCTAAAGGAAAATTTTTACAGATAAATCTGTTGTTTAAAATGGAAAATAATCGTGAAGGTGTGTACAACAATGTGTATAAGTGCAAAAACAATACAAGCAACATATACTTAAAATTTCGCAGTAGTTATGTGTTAGCTAAAATTATGTGGGTTTAAAAATGTTGCTCGGGTTTCGTAAAGTAGAAGTTGTGGGGTACGACTGGCATATCAAGATCAAAAACGGAGATATGTTTAATGTGTTTCTGCTCACATGCAACCCAAAAATGGAAGAAAAATGGACGAAATTTACAAAATATGATCACGTACGAAAGTCACTGTCTAGGAATGGATATTGTATTTGCATTGTCTAATGTTTCGCATAAAGGTCGACCTACAGTGAGTTATTCTGAAGGAAGTGAGTGGCAAAAGCGGAGATTAGCATCAGAAGTTTGCTCTCAGCAATCAGATAACACATCTCTTTGGTTACATGCGGCATCAATTTCTACACGTGCATCGAAGGACAATGACTTAAAATATGTTTTGACCGTAGCAAATGCTATAAAAGAGATCGCATGTCGCATGGCAGAAAAAATAGCAGGGAGATTCATCTGATCTCCTTTTATCTAGTATGCACTTGTCAAAGAGGATGTATTCAACAAAAAAACAAACTTTTCCACCTGAAATAGTTTCACTTTGGAAATCTCCCCCTAATGAGCTTGACGATGATAAGCCTACAACATCACGTCAGGCATTAGAAGAATTAGATGAAATATGTTCCGACGATAATGAAGATATGGACAATACTTGCTTCTCGATTGCACTATAGGAAGAAGAAGAATCGTGGGATTAGATCAAGGTGGGACTCTACCTGACACAAAAAACAACAATTTGCATGCTTTTACTACTCACTCAAAAATGGAGCAACAAAAAAAAACTCGACTAATACTTTTAAATATAATATCAATCTTTTTGAATAAATCGTTTTTGAATAGCCTTAAGTGTTTCATTTTATTTTACATACAACTTAATTAGCGATATCTCGAAAAATAACAGATTTATGGAAAGATTTTAAGAAATATGTAGGTCAAAAAAGTTTTTAAATAATATACCTACTCGTAAGAATGATTTAAAAAAAAGCCGTGGCAGTGATCAAATCCCGCCCATTTTTTTAGGGGGGTGCCAGATTTGTGTGTGCAAATTTTCAAGCTTCTATCTCCTTTGGTTGATTTTTGGCCGCAGAACATGGTCATTTAAGCCATAGTGCAATCGTGGAATACTCCAGTAGCTATTATTAAGAAGAACAGGTGGAATATTATCACCTTCGCTGGGTGTTTTAACGCTGACTCCGTTTAAGATGACGTGGACGACTTCCCTCTAGAATCTGAGCACTCTCTGAACATTGGTTACCAGGTCGTGAAAACGTTTAGGGAAACAGCGAAGTCGATCGTCAATATACATTTTTTCATCGCCAAATATATGGGAAAAGCTATAGAAGCTACACAACATCTTCAACCGATTTTGAAGTCCATGCAAAGATTTTCAAAAGATTCGAGCGGAATCTCACAGTGAAAACTCATCTGCCTTACAGATGCCGTGCGGAGTCGACATAAAACAAGTAGGTCCTGTTCCGTCAATTTGTGGGAAAAATTAAAAAAAGGAGCACGACGCAAATTGGAAGTGAAGCTCGGCCTAAAATCTCTTCGGAGGTATCACGCCTTACACTTATTTTTATTTTATTAGTTGCGTTCAGAAGAAGTAGTGTGTAAATTTCATTACAATACATTTCTATAAATGGAAGTTATTGCAAAAAAAAAAAAACGTGTGATGATGACCCCTCGGGCAACAAGGCTGACGGATAGACCGATGAGTGGATGAGCAATGGCAACATAAACTTTTTTTCGGTTGAGACTACCGATTTTTTCGATTGACTAAAGTAGGACATCAAAGAATATCGCTAAGCGATATCGCTGGCTCTGAGAATCGAACCTTGAATCCTTTATCAATAGGTCGATAAAACAAAAACAATGGAAAATGAATAATAAAAAGGAAACACAATTTTCCAAATAAAAACACTTCAAGTTTTGCTTACAAGGCAGAAATACAAAGGTGTCTTGAGCGTTTTCATGCGACTGAATATCTACCGCGGTTTGCTGCAAGAGCAAATTCCTTGGACACGATATATTTGCAAACACGTTTTTTTATACGTCCTTCTTTTCTACGGCCTGAGTCTGATTTTTTCCTATATATTTATTCTACTTATTAGTAATTAAAATTTTTGGTAAAAGTCTAGTAGAGGGGTCGACTGCTAATACGCTACCAAAAATATCGAGAGAGGTATCAAAAGACGCGTATTGACCGCGAGTCTTTTTTCGGTTTTTCGTTGATATCTTTTGAATGACTTAACATTTTTATTTTCCGCCTTCGGACTATTAATACTTGATGTCAAGACGCGTCGTTTGACATCTCTCGATATTTTTGGTAGCGTATTAGCAGTCGACCCCTCAACTAGACTATTACCCAATATTTTATTATAATGTGACGAATATTAGCAACATTAAGGGATAATATCATCTCTAAGCCGATACTAAGCAGTCATTGGTATGTACATAAACAAATCAATCATTATGTCTACACATATGCACATACAAGCAGCGGAGAGATACGCACAAACACATGCATATATCTGAGATACTAACAAAAGTATGCAATCATTGGTGGAAGAATTAATCACATAAACACACGCATATTGCTATGCGAGAAGCTATAAACGTGCATCTGTAGTTTATAGCTGGTAACTAAGTAGTAAATTCTAGAAGAAATGCCTAGAAGTATGCGAACGAAGAACCCGAAGAGTATAAAAGCAGCACAAGCTGAGGCATGAGCAACTCAGTTTATTTTAAACACGCTATCAGCTGCGAAGTGAAGTTTAATTGTGAAGTACTTTCAAAGCAGTCTAATAAAGACCATTTTGTAATACAGAATATTGGAGTGTTTTATTCAACAGTTTAGCGATACGAACGTTAGCAGAAGGTTGCAAATAAGCGGAATTGCACTAAATTCGTTACAATTGGTGTCAGACGAGGAATTGTTGAATAAATTCCGAAGATTTCAAATACAACAATGACATGGCAAAGTGGAGTGAATGAAGATCCAGCAGCTGAAGGAGTTGGAGAGCCGTGGATTGAATACAACCGGCAATAAACTCGAACTTCATGCACGACTACGAGAGGCAATGGAAGCAGAAGGAATTAACGTGGAAGAGTATGTCTTTCATCTTGATGGCGATGAAACAACAAAATTGGAGGAGAAATATGAAACACCACAGACAATGGCGAACACAGACTTAAACAAGATATCAGCTGCAATATCTGCACAAACGTCGACAGTAACATCCAAGATGGAAACTCAACTGGAAGAACAGAAGACATATATGGCATCCCAACTAGAATCGCAGGAGACACGCATAACATCTAAGATGGAAGAACAATAGGAGCGCTTATCATTGCAGGTAGCACAAATGTCTTCGCAGTTAGAAGCACAGGAAGCAAGGGTAACATCAAAGCTGGAAGCGCAGGATGCAAAAAGCGCTCAATTTCAGGCAGAAGTCGATGATTTAAAAGGTCGTATGGAGCAGTTGCAACTAAATAGCCCAGCAGTTTCAGCGAGTAATCGAAAGGTAAAAACACCATCCTTTGACGGTTCTGTTCCTTTCCAGATGTTTAAGCTACAGTTTGAAAAGACCGCAACAGTGAACAACTGGAATGCTGAAGATAAAATTGGTGCATTGTTCGTGGCTTTAAAAGGACCAGCTGCGGAAATCTTACAGACCATCCCAGAGTACGAACGGAACAGTTATGAAGCATTGATGGTTGAAAGCCTGGCAAAAATCAAAAATTTCATGAAAGCGTTCGATAAACCTAATACATGTATTTAGTAGAGAATTTTCCAGGGATTATAATAATAATAATAATACCCAACGGATTAAACCCTCCAAAGCCCGCCCGACCGGCGCGAGGGGCGCATCCGCATGACGCACGGATTTGTTATTGCCGAGTTGTTGATAGGCGGAGGTTTGTTAAGCGTCGAGATCTAAAACTGCTCAGCTACAGAATAAAAATCATCAGCTGAGTACTATACATAACAGTTAGAAATTACATAGAAATTATACATATATATACTACGTTGTTAAATAAGTGAACATTTTTAATTTATTTGATTTTTTTTTTTTTTTGTTAAGAGTTAAGATAGGATAAGACAGTTTTCTTTATGGTAAAAAGTGAATCCGTTATATCAAATGAATTAGAATGAGTGTTAAAATCATGACACAAACACCGAAAAGATTCATTTAATTCGAAATTAGTTCTACACTGCCTCAAAAGAAGAGGTTTGTAATGTCTTGACACCCGTGATGGGACGTTGAAATTTACTTCGTTCAAAAGAATTGGACTAGAAATCAGTCCATTCAGGAGTTTAGCCATAAATATAACGCCTAGCATTTCTCTACGACTTGCAAGAGTTGGAAGATTGATAAGCTTTAACCGACTAGTATAAGGTGGAAGATTATACGCAGAGTCCCACTGAAAATTCCTTAAAGAGAAAAGTAGAAATTGCTTTTGTATTGATTCAAGTCTATCTGCATGAACTCGATATTGTGGATTCCAGACTATTGATCCGTATTCTAGTATCGGTCTAACTAAGGTGATGAAAAGGGCTTTAGTTACATAAGGGTCACTAAATTCTTTGGACCACCGTTTCACGTATGAAAGAACACCTCTAGCCTTATTGACAGTAGCATTAATATGAAGGTTGAAACTAAGTTTAGCATCTATCGTGACTCCCAAGTCCTCAAAATAGTTTACTGATAGAAGACAAAAATTATTAATTACGTAAGAGGCTGCTGGCAAAGATCTTCGAGATAGGCACATGAATTTGCATTTATTGAGGTTCAGCGGCATTGAATTTACGTTGCACCAAGTAACTAGGCAGTTTAAATCCCCTTGAAGCAAGGGACGTTCTTCGATAGACGCATAAGACCTAAAAAGTTTTACATCATCAGCATACATTAAGATTTTGGAATATTTTATAGTGGTACAGATATCATTAATAAATATCAAGAACAGAATTGGACCAAGGTGGCTGCCTTGTGGGACGCCAGAGGGAACATCGATGACATTTGAAAAAGTATTTTTAAAAATAACTTTTTGCGTTCGACCGCAGAGATACGACGAGATCCACTGGGTGAGACCAGGTTGGAAGCCAAGCCGATCCAGCTTGTAGATAAGTAAGGAGTGGGATACTTTGTCAAATGCTTTACTGAAATCAGTATAAATAACATCTGTGTGAAGATTTTCTCTAAATCCCTTAGAAACATGAGTTGCGAATTCAAGTAGATTAGTAATGGTAGATTTGCCTTTACAGAATCCGTGTTGCGGTTCTGCAATCAAAGTAGAAATGGAAAATGTTAGCTGATTGGTAACGATAGCTTCAAACAACTTTGGGATGGCCGACAACTTTGCTATTCCTCGATAGTTCTCTACACACGACCTACTACCACTTTTGTGAAGGGGTATGAGAAAAGATTCCTTCCAAGCAGAAGGAAAGACTCCACGTTTTAGGGACATATTGAATAAATCAGTTAGAGGCTGATAAATGTGCTCAGCGCATTTTTTAAGAAAACAAGTGGGAATTAAATCAGGACCGTACTTGAAAGATTCTTTCAAAGACGTTAAATATGAAAAAACTTCATCCGGATATATTTCTGGAATATTAATGGTGTTGAGTGAGTTAAGCTGAAATGGATATTCATTTGAAAAAGTATTAAATTCATTGGAATAGTTGGACTTGAAAAATTGTGCAAAGAAGTTAGCAATATCTTGATCGTCGCTAGACAAATCACCCTGGTATTTTAAAGCAGAGGGAAACCCTTTAACCCTACGTTTAGAGTTCACGAAATTATAGAAAGCTTTCGGATTGCAAGTTATTTTCCTTTTCATCTTACAGATGTACGTATTATAGCACTTTTTGTTTAATTCAAAATATTTATGACGCAAAATAGAGTAATGCAAGTAATCGGAGTGAGAGCCCGACCTTTTGTATAATTTGAAGAAGCGAGATTTTCTGTTTTTTAAGGACTTCAGCTCTTTAGTGAACCATATTTGGACGGATTCGGTAGACACACGTTTTCGCTTAGGTACGTGTTTTTCCAAAATACCGTAAATGGTGGTATAAAAGTCAGAAACATTTTTGTCAATATCAACACCATATTTGGGCCAAGCCACTGTAGATAAAGTTTGATTAAGTTTACTAAAATTAGCCTTCGCGAATTGAAATCTGAAACTAGAGTCGTATTTAGTAGCAATGCTACTCGGAGAATTTCTTTCGAATTCGTATGCTATTTCCAGGGAAGGATGGTAAGGGTCTTCAGGTACAGTAAGAGGTTCACCCCGGCTTAGAGTATATTTTGATGTATCATCGACAAATACCAAATCAAGGGTCCTCCCGAACATGTTAGGAATTATATTTATCTGTTTCAGGCAAAGTTCAGTTATTTCGGCTAAAAATTCGTTGTTGGACAGGTTAGAAGAAATAGGTACAATATTCTGATCAGATATGGTCCATAATACATGCGGGATATTAAAGTCACCCAGGACTATCATCGAATCAATGGGCTTCATCAATGAATTAACAATTTTGAGCAGGGAAATATGATCCATATACACCGAAGGATCAGAAGATGGTGGGATATAGCAGACCGCGATATAGACACAACCCATTCCGAGATTGATTCTAATGCATTTGAATTCTGTAGAATCAATAATGGGTAAATTAACCTCAGCTGAAGGTACAGAAGAATGTACCGCAAGCAAAACTCCACCTCCAATTCTGTTCAAGCGGTCATTTCTGTATATTTGGTAATCATGGCAAAGAATCTCTGAATTAAATACATGAGGTTTTAGCCAAGTTTCAGTTAAAGCGATAATGTTGTAATTGCAGTTAAACGATTTCAAATACAATTCAGTTAGTTTAGTGTTTAAACCTCTAACATTTTGATAAAACAAATTTAGGGCCGATTTAACATTCAGTTTTTTGATGCAATATTGTTATGTGGAAGTGTAGCAAGATTTGAAATATTAGTATTACGCCTACGCTCAAATTCCCGCACAAAAGCACCGGGCGGCCAAAAAGAATTATTTAATATAGTATCAAAATGTTGTGCGGATACATCAATCCTAAAAGACGAAATATCCCTAGGATAGTTAAAATTGAATTTTCGAACTGTCACGTTTTCAAATTTAAGCTTAGCGATGATGTACGACTTTAGGTCCTCTTCTGTGGTGTCTTTATCAAATCTTGACACAAAAACAGATTTTTTAATAGGGACAACAATAAGATTGTTAGACGGCGGTTCGGATTCCGTAGAAGGGTTTTGTGGATCTTGATTATCTTTTGCAGAATATTTTTTAGGTTTTGTTAAAGAAACCTTGGATGAAGATGGCTGAGCTGGTAAGGGATTTGGAGAAGCCAGATTTATTAATTCGATAGTTGGGGGTGCTGTAACTACGGGTGGAGGAACTTCAGCAACGGCATTGAGTGTCGGAGCACTTGAGGAGGCATTACAATTTCTATGTTGGTTTACGTTAGTTAAGTCATCCGGATATTTGAAAGACTTAAATAAGTTTTCATACTGGATGAATTTCTTGGACAGTGCGTCAATTTCCCTGCCTATTTCAGAGAACCCATCACGAGCCTGTTTGAAAACTTTGAAAAGATCAATCTCAGTTGGTCTACATTTCAAACAAGCCCAACGAACTCCCTTATCACTATCGTTGAGAGCGTCAACCACTCTTGCTGACAAACCGGCACATTTCATATGGGCGAGCCCATCGCAAAGCCAGCATGACACGAAAGGATGGGAATCACTTTTTATCAAGCAGTTCGCATATAGGCAAGACATTTTAATAAAAATTAAGAGACAGAAAAAAGAAATTAATAAAATAGTGAGAGTAAGTTGATTAATTGAAAAATAGCACAGCGGGTTATATAGAAAAAATAAAAAAAAATAACAGTTTGGATGCACTGTATGAGCAGTTTGAGATGCACTGTGATAACACTGAACAAACCGCGCAAACAGCTGTGACACTAAGAAATGAAGTGTGCGCGCAAAATCACAAATAAAAACAATTACACTATTAAAACTGATGCCTATCAACAGCAACAACACAATGCAATGCAGAAAACACTCGGCAAATCAATTGTATGTAAATAAGTGTGTGTATATGCAAATTAATGAAAAATTAGTTTTTATATTAAATATTTAACTAAAACAACTGAAATTAATTGAACTTCTTTAATTAGCACACTCAATGAATTCACTTCACTACTTATGTCAACAATAAAACTATCTTTAACAATATTAAACAATTTGTTTATCAAAAAAGACAAGAGCACAGATACAAAACAAACTATACAGCTTGACGTTTGCGTTAAGTATATTATGACTACATAAAACTCTTAATAAACAGAAAATGATATTTTAGGAGGTAGAGCCGCTCAAAGTTGAATAATTTTTAACACTTAAAAAATTTGTGGTTTTTGTTCTTTTTTGTTGTATTAAAAATTGTTTTGTCTCTAAATAAAACGGCCTGCTACTGCTTTCTTGTATTATAACGAAAGGATATTTGAAGCAAATCATAAAATTTGTTTTTTTATAAAGATCTACATATTTTTCGAAAAGCCTATTTTTAGGATCTTTTTCAAACTTTGATGGAAAATAACAAAAAAGGTCTCCGTCAAATTTACAGTAGGTATTTGCTAAATATTCAGTTACCTGAATTCATAAAGTCTACCTGCGTCCAGCTGCGATTTCACTTTTTACATCAAATAAAGTGAAGCAACCTTGGGTATAAATACGCCACTGAGCAGGTATAGGTAAGGAGGCGAATTTAGTACGGACACTTTTTTGTTGGAATTTGTTAATAAAACCAAATTTTTCGGTTACAAGCTGCATAATATACCTGGAACTCATTTCCATATTTTGAGTATATAAAGCAATGTTTAATACAACGCCCAAAATAAGTCGTTTTTGGAGTCTATAGAATAAAGTATTCTGTTTATTTAAATAAACATAAATATAGCTCACATATTTTTTTAGTAAGATATACTCGATGGCAAATTTTAATACGTCTCTAGAAAACTCCAAACTATTTGAGGTGTTCAAACATTCAAAGATAAAAGCGGAGTTCGTTGAGGCTATTATGACAGAATTACCAAATGCAACAAAGAAGACGAAGACTTGAAAGAAAAAATTTGCTTCCTCTACATTCCAATACAAAGAAAATGGCAAGCAGTCGGTCGTTCTACTTCAAGGTTTATAAGTAAGCATGAAAGCTGGCTAGCTGGTAAAAGTTTTTTGGACGAAGAAATGCCTAGCACATCAACCAATCGAACTAGAGGAAGACCAACAAAACCCATAGAAGAATGTTCGACCTACACAAGGAAAAGGAAGCTCCCAGATTATAATAGAACTATCGCCACGACGCATCTCTCAGAAGTATTGGCTATTAAAAATAAAAGTGACGAAGAAAACATCAAGTCTCATATCATAGGACCAGTTCCGTTAGCAAGTCCAGTGCGACTTAGAAGGATCAAAAACAGCATTCCCACACCCCTAACTGCGCTACCTAGAAGATACACTCCTGAAGAGTCTTTGGCGCTGTTTATAGATCTCGGGTTATCGAAGGATAAATATAATATATTGCGTGAGTCATTATTGCAACATAATGACGATATATTCCCTGGATACAAACAAATCACTTAAGCAAAGAAAGAAGCAGTTCCTCCAAGAGCCAAAATAACCGAAGTATCAGCTGAAGTTGAGCTCCAAAACTTAATGTATCATACGTATATGCGACTCTTGAAAAGTTTTTCCGAAGAAAAGTTGAAATCACTGCCAAAAAGCCTAACATTGATAAATAAATGTGGCTATGATGGATCATCAGGACAAAGCGCATATAAACAAAGAATAAATGTAGACGATGGAACAATTACAGATGGTATTTTGTTTATGGCTTCTATTGTTCCCCTCCGTTCAAAAGATGAAGCTTCAGAATATTGGAAAAATCCACGGCCGTCATCAGTTAAATTGTGCAGGCCGATATTATTTAAATATGAGAAGGAGTCTTCGAACTCATAAAAGCTACAGTGAGTGATATAAAAAAACAAATCGCAAAATTAGAACCAACAATAATTGAAATCGAGATGGGAATGTTATTACCATAAAGCATGATTTTCTTCTAGCAATGGTCGATGGAAAAGTTTTAAACTTAAAAACAAATACGACATCTACAATGAAATGTCCAATTTGTAAGAAGAGCCAAAAGGACTTTGAGAATCTTGATGATTCAATTGGAAAATTCGACGGCCGTCATCAGTTAAATTGTGCAGGCCGATATTATTTAAATATGAGAAGGAGTCTTCGAACTCATAAAAGCTACAGTGAGTGATATAAAAAAACAAATCGCAAAATTAGAACCAACAATAATTGAAATCGAGATGGGAATGTTATTACCATAAAGCATGATTATCTTCTAGCAATGGTCGATGGAAAAGTTTTAAACTTAAAAACAAATACGACATCTACAATGAAATGTCCAATTTGTAAGAAGAGCCAAAAGGACTTTGAAAATCTTGATGATTCAATTATTGACTAACTAAATTATGAGTATGGAATATCTCCTTTGCATGCGAGGATAAGGTGCATGGAATTCGTTTTGAAACTGGCTTATACACTACCACAACAAGGAGAAGTTTTCGACGACAATGCAACTTCTAAGGAAACACAAAACATTAGAAGAAAATTCAAGATGTATTCTATAAAGAGCTTGGCCTGAGAGTTGACTGCCCAAGGTATGGATACGGCAACACGGTTGATGGAAACTCCTCAAGAAGATTTTTTGAACACGATGAAATGACTGCTCGCATTACTGGAGTCGATAGAGATATTGTCAAACCATTGGGAGTAATTTTAAATATTTTAAGATTTATATGAATTATTTCAGGCTTGGCTGATCCATTTATTATGGTGCAAATGAAAGAATTCAATTCACCATTCTGCCCAACGTTTCGCTGACAAATTTCAGCATCATCAGGGGCAACTTACAATATTAAACAATTATATTAGAGCTAAACCTAGTACCATCAGTACCACTTCTTGTGGTAGTCTTGTCTAAACTCACTCTTTGATTTGCACCAAAATAAATGGATCAGCCAAGCCTGAATAATTCATATAAATCTTAATTTGAACTGATCGAAAAAATTACAAGAATTTAAATATTTTAAATTGCCATGAAACAGTTATTGAATCTAAATTTGGAGAATATGCATCGAAAACTGTAGAGCTGCTGCTTCAAAAGTATCCTGAGAAAAAGCTCACACCAACCGTACATAAAATTGTGACCCAGGGAAAAGATTTAATAGAATACCAGCGTTTACCATTAGGAGAATTGTCTGAAGAAGCTCACGAATCTAAAAACAAGGACTACAAAAGATATAGAAGTCTAACGCTTGCAAATCCTCACGAGTTAGACAAAACGAGGACCGTTTCAACATGTTGGCCATCTCTTCTGATCCAGTCATATCATCCATGAGGCATGTAAGATCAGAAAAGGATCTTACAGACACCTATAGCTCAGAAATGGTTTCATTGTTAGATATATTTTCAAGTGACGAAGACTACGTTAAGATTCTATCACAACAAAAAAATTATTTAGTATTTAGTTTTGTTATTTTATTGAAAAAAAAAGAAATCAATAAATACTAGTTTATTATATTTATATATAAAAATCACGTGTCACATTGTTTGTCCGCGATGGACTGCTAAACTATTGAACCGATTTTGAATTTGTTTTGCACCCCGTGTGTAGGTTGATCTAGCTTGAAATATAGGATAGGTTATATCTCAGTTTATAGTCGCAATATTATTTTATTGCAATTTTTTTTATATGTATGTACGTAATAATAAAATGTACGTAATAATAAAATGCTTGGGGGATTACCCCCAGACCGGTGGTTTCTGAGAGGGCCCGCGATTTAGAAGTCAGGAGAGTCTTTAGTTGTTCCATGTGCAATTTTTAAGCCGAATTTCAAAAGCAACTAATATCTGCATTTCGTTTTAATATTATAGTGAAGTGTGAAAAATAGAAATCTATATATATAAAAGGAAAGGCTAAAATGTGTGTTAGTTGGTCGCCGGTGTTTGAAGAGATGCGTCGGTCGATTTTGCTCACACCTGGACCCGGGTACCCCTAGAATGTGTTTATATAATATGGATATCAAATGAATGCTGTTGATGAGTGCTTTAGTACAGAGTAATATATTATACTGCTTGGTGACTAGGGTCTCAAGATATAGACCAAAACGTGGACCCGGATACCCATAGAATGTGTGGGTAATATGGATATGAAATGAAAGCTGTTGCTGAGAGCTCTAAAGTAATTTTCATTGTGATATTCGATTGAGCTCGATTCGAACACGCGATCTTACAAATCAGTAGGCCGATATAACAAAAAAAATTGATATTCGATTTAGTTGCATCAACCTGGCAAAACTGATAAATATGCATGCCTATATTAGTATTTACGATCCTTTTTTCCGGCAAATAGACCAGAGACGGACTGTGACTGGGATTAGGATTAGGACTGGGACTGAGACTCGGAGTGGGACTGGGAATGGAAAAAATACATACCACCCTATGGGACAGGCAATAAGGGATGAAGAAGAATGAGAAGAACGTGAGAGAAGAGAGAAGGAGACTGAGAAAGAAATAGAATGAGACGAATATGGAGATGGATGAAGCGAAAAAGACGGAGGGAGGAGTGAATAAAAGGATCAGGAAAAAGTGAAGAGGGGTGGGTAGGGCAGAGTTAGACGGAAAAGGCGTTTTAAAATGTATACAGATAGGCTAAATTTAGGGCAGAACGACGACTGCCGGGTCTGCTAGTTTATTATAAACAATAGAGTTATTTCATTTAGTAATTATAATCATATAATTTTCGTTTTTACATTCTTTGAAATTTATCAAATTTTAAGATGAGTTTTGAAGCACCCTTTATGTATATTTATTTTAAAGCTTAGGCTTTGGCTATCAGAAGAGTAATACATTTTTACAGATATCAATAAAATAAAGCGGTAAAGCGGTTATTAAGATAAAACTGTTTATCATAAGAGGGGAGTGCTCAAAAATTTATTAGTTGTTCATCTTTGGCTCAAATATAATAATATTGAAAAACTTTTAATAATTTTTCTAAGTTAAGTATTAATAAAATATTTGGTTTTTGAATTTTTCAAAAATATGTAAGTAAATTTATACAATGAGCTTTCAAGCAATGTTTATATACTTATCCCTTAGCGTACACATTTCACTTTTATAAGAGTATAAAATCCTAAAAGAAGTAATGCGCCCATCAAGTTTGGTAGAGATTGATTACCTTCCTACTAAGACAAAACTTTTAATCATAAGTGGGTAGAGCCACACTCCTTCATACAAATCATAAGTTTATCTGATTTCATGTTCAAATACATCCTCATAAAAAAAATTTCAAAATTTGTCCTTCAGTTTTTAACAATTTTTTTTTTTTTTTTTGTATTTTTCTACAATTTTTAAAGTTTGACGAATTATTGTAAAGCACCCTGTTACTCTCGCATCCTGTGTTTTAAATTGTCCAAAGTCTAAATAAATTAGCTTTCAGGTGCAGTATAAATCATTAAAATACCTTCATTAGTTCAAAAGTTATGATTTTTGCAAAGAAAAAACTGAAAAGGCGCCATAGTGCGACGGTACGGAAGCGAACACATGAAACAGATTACCAAATGGAATTGCAAAACCGCTACCAAAAAAGCTAACGAGACTTTGCAGAGTTTCCCTCGGATGTTTAAAGATTGGCTCATCTAGCAAATGCGGACGCACCCGTGGAATACACTGAAAGGGTAAAAATCCAGAGTTTTATAAATGGCATACGGGACGTGGAAACGAAGCGAGCGACATATGCAAATCCAAAACCCACATTCGTAGAAACGGTATCACGTGCATTGACTCAGGAAGCTGCCTCCCTATTGAGTAAGCCAACACATAAGGCTCCTCGCGTGGAAGTAGAAAGACCAGAGTGGGTAGATACAATTTTGGATGCATTGAAGGGTACGCAGCAGAAGAATAATGCAGTCAAATGCTTTAAGTGTGGAGAGCCAGGGCACATTGCGCGTTATTACAACACCAACCCTAACACTTCCAACAATGTTGGCGGTCGTAAACGCAGGGCTGAAGGAGATGAGCAAATCTCGAAGACCACTAAATCGTTAAACTAAAGCGGGTCAGCCGCAAGGGGCGACAGCTGGCTCCCTCAATTGAATGCCCCATAATCTCTATCTCAAAAATTGGAAGAAGGTCAAACAATTTTACTGTAGGAGAACATGTTTAAGGAACGTTTACTGACTGTAGATACGGGTGCATCTCATTCCATCATTCGAGCGGATTTAGTCAACAAGAAAATAAGACCATTGCATGGAGCAAGATGGCGTACAGCCACTGAAGAAGACACCAATGGGACAAGGAACAACTAAGAATGTGTCAGCTAGAAGATACAGATCTGTCACATGTCATGCAAGGCCTCGAACGAAACGAAAGACCAAAAGAGATGTCAACAGAGAGTCCCACTGCGAAGTCATATTGGGCACAGTGGAACAGTTTACAGTTGATATCCGGTTGCTTGCATCGAGTATGGGAGAGTGAAGATGGTCAATGTAAGAGGAACCTGAAAGTTGTTCCCGGCAAAAGGATTCCTTACGTTCTCAACGAACTACATAATGGTCCAAGTGGAGGTCATCTGGGAATCAAGAAGAACTGCGGGGTTTGCAGCAGAGCGAAAGGGCCCAAAACCCAAAGTCATGGCCAGATGAAGCAATATAACTCAGGTGCGCCATTTGAAAGGATCGCTGTGGATGTCGCAGTTCCATTTCCTACTATCAACTGCGGAAACAAATATGTACTGGCGGTTATGGATTATATCAGCAAATGGCCAGAGGTATACCCAATCCTAAATCAAGAAGCGGAAACAGTAGCAGAAGTGTTCATAAACAATTGGGTTGCAAGGTATGGTGTACCAATGGAGTTACATTCTGACCAAGGGAGAAATTTTGAATCAGCTGTGTTCCAAGAAATGTGTAAAACATTGGGCATTCGAAAACGGACAACTGCATTGCATCCTCAGTCCGATGGTATGGTTGTTGTTGTTGTTGTAGCAATGCTTCGCCCCACCTAATAGCTGGGACCGATCACAAATTGTCATCAATATCCTCTAACGGGAGTCCAAGGAAACTTACTGTTTCAACAGGGGTGGACCATAATGAAAGGGGTGTTAGAGGCGTTGGTTCCACACTAAAATTAAAGAGATGGTTGGTGTCATGTGGGGACACATTGCAAGCGGGGCATACATTTTGTATGTCGGGGTTGATTCTGGATATGTAAGAGTTTAAACTGTTACAATATCCAGAACAAAGTTGAGCCAGAGTGACTCCCGATTCCCTGGGGAGTATGCGTTCCTCTTCCGCAAGTTTTGGGACTGTTCTTTGAGTACTGGATTCACTGGGTAATTCCTGGCATAGAGGTCCGGCGCCTGTTTGTGGAGTTCACCAAGGACCTGCTTGTGTTTTTTTGCTTCATACGGCTGAGTTCTTATGTGCCGTATTTCCTCAAAGTGATTACGGAGATGACTCCTTAAGTCCCTAGGCGGTGTTGGCTCATCAATCAGATGTCTGTTGGGATGCCCAGGTTTCTGGGTATTCAACAAGAACTGTTTGGTTAGCATCTCATTTCTCTCCCTTATGGGGAGTATTCTCGCCTCATTATGTAGATGGTATTCTGAGGACATAAGAAGACAGCCCGTGGTGGTTCTGAGAGTAGCATTTTGGCAGGCCTGTAGTTTATTCCAGTGGGTAATTTTTAGGCCTGGCGACCATATAGGGGACGCGTAGCATGCAATCGGCTGGCCAATTGCTTTGTATGTGGTAATGAGCGTTTCTTTGTCTTTTCCCCAAGTACTGCCAGCAAGGGATTTGAGGATTTTATTACGGCTCTGGATTTTCGGTACAATTGCGGCTGCGTGCTCACCGAAATGTTGATCCTGATCAAACGTCACACCCAAGATTTTGGGGTGTAGGACAGTCGGTAGCGTAGTGCCATCGACGTGGATGTTCAAAATGGTCGACATTTGGGACGTCCATGTTGTAAATAAGGTCGCGGAGGATTTAGTCGGTGATAATGCCAGGTTTCGCGAGGCGAAAAAACTGGAGATATCAGTCAGGTAGCCGTTTATTCTGTTGCAAAGCTCATCGATCTTTGGGCCTGGGCCTGTGGCCATTATTGTGCAGTCATCGGCGTAGGAAACGATAGTAACTCCTTCTGGTGGCGAAGGTAGCTTAGATATGTAGAAATTAAATAAAAGTGGGGATAGGACACCAGGGGTTTTGATTTAAACCGCAATTTATCTGGGTGCTGATGGCATTTAGCGCGGTGGTGGTGGTATGGAGTTTTCTGAAGCCATGCTGATGGCAGGCTAGCTGCAAATTTGCTTTGAAGTAGGGGACCAAGATGGCTACAAGCGTCTTGGGTACTGGCGATAGGAGAGATATCGGGCGATATGACTCTCCTATGTTAGCTGGATTCCCTTGGCCATTGAGGCCGCCTCCATTTCCGCTCTCGCGATCTTTTCTATGGACATTATACCCAGAACAGGTCTGTGATGCAGATCTTGCTGTGAGTTTAGTCTCTTCAATCGCAGCAATGCGGATGTTGCGCCGCTTCATGAAATCGACTATCTCCGTGATCTTCCCAGTTAATCCATTACAGTTTAACTGCAGAATTCTGAAGTGCAACGGGGGAGACGTCGTCACTCTGAGAGTAAGTGACGGGTGACTACGCCTGGGTTGTGAAAGGCTAGGACGCAACTGCTGTTGTGGCCCTGGGACTGGACGTCCTTGGGTAAGCATTGGGGTACCCGGTGTGTTTGGTTTTGCGGCCTGGCAAGATTGCGCTATGAAACCCGTCGGGGGGTTGCCGTCGTGGAGGCCAGAACATCTAGGAAAGTGGGACCATCCAAGGCAGAAGCTGCATTGGGCGGATGTCGCAAACATATATATTCTGTGCTGGCAAAAGGTGTTAGGCACTAAGAGTCTGTTTCCCTGACCTACACGATTGCTGCCGGAAAAGAGGGGAGGAGAAGACGGGGAAGGGGCTGATGCTCGGCATTGCTCCCGACTCTACTACGGAGATTGTAGGTATGAGTAGGAGCAGCCGTGTGAGTTGGTGGCGCCGGGGGGCGCGAGCAGCAGCGGGTACTTGTTGTGGCTTGCTGAGCAGCGGGGCTGCTGTTTTGGGATCTAGCCCAGAACAACCTGTCCGATGCAACCATCCCTTACACGAGACACACTGAACAGAGTATGACCGTCCTAAACAGATTCTTTTCCTGCAGATGCAGCAAAACCATTTCTCAGGACCGGGGTCAGGAGACGGACCCGGATTGGGTTCGATACCTTCCCGGAGCAAGAGAAAATGGAGCAGTCCCGCTGCAAGGAGCTGCTGGGAGGATGACAATTTGTGGGAGGGACGCAACAAATTAAACGGTGTTACACTGAAATGGCAGTCCTTGGTCGGGAAAAATCCCGAGTCGCTCCGGTACATAGAACCGACGGCCTTGGGAAGCGCCGATGGTATGGTGGAACGTTTCAATAGAACCTTGGAGGAACACTTAAGCAAAGTAGTCGACAAGTACCATAAAGAGTAGGATACACACATATAATTATTCTTTATGGCTTACCGATCGGCAGTGCATGAGACAACGGGCCAAACTCCCGCAAACGTAATTTTTGGCAATGACCTTCGACTGCCAGCTGATTTGGAGTTTGGGACAAATGCCGATGCGAAGAGAAATGCCAAGAAATCCACTGGTGCCTTTGAGGAAGAGCTGAGGCAGGCAGTCGGTTCTATGTACCGGAGCGACTCGGGATTTTTCCCGACCAAGGACTGTCATTTCAGTGTGACCCCATTTAATTTGTTTCGTCCCTCCCACAAATTGTCATCCTCCCAGCAGCTCTTTGCAGCAGGACTGCTACATATTCTCTTACTCCGGGAAGGTATCGAACCCAATCCGGGTCCGTCTCCTGACCCCGGTCCTGAGAAATGGTTTTGCTGCATTTGCCAGAAAAGAATCTTTTTAGGACGGTCATACTCTGTTCAGTGTGTCTCGTGCAAGGGATGGTTGCATCGGACAGGTTGTTCTGGGCTTGATCCCAAACCCGACGTCCACGTAACTTTTATAAATCTTTTGTGGCTCCTTGCTGCTCACGCCCAAGGGCGTCCCGTAGTCCACGCCTAAGCGCCCCCCCCCCCCCCCCCACTACCTTCCAGCAGCCTCGCTGCTCAGCAAGCCACAACAAGTACCCGCTGCTGCTCGCGCCCTACGGCGCCAACAACTCAAACAGCTGATACCACTCATAACTACTGCCTTCGTAGTAGAGATGGTAGCAATGCTGAGCATCAGCCCCTGCCCCCGTCTTCTTCTCCCCCCTCTTTTCTGGCAGCAATCGTGCAGGTCAGGGAAACAGACTCTTAGTCCCTACCTCCGTTTGCACCGTCTGCCAGCACAGAATATATAGGTTTGCGACATCCGCTCAATGCAGCTCCTGCCTTGGGTGGTGCCACTTTCCTAGATGTTCTGGTCTCCGCGACGGCTACCCCTCGACGGGTTTCATCGCGCCATGTTGCCAGG
Source organism: Eurosta solidaginis (assembly GCF_040869045.1). Taxonomy (NCBI): domain Eukaryota; kingdom Metazoa; phylum Arthropoda; class Insecta; order Diptera; family Tephritidae; genus Eurosta; species Eurosta solidaginis. The sequence goes on from NC_090319.1 coordinate 158,513,335, forward strand.
TCGCAAACCCAAATCCTCCGGGTATCCCAATGCTTGCCCAAGGGCGCCCAGTCCCAAGGACACAACAGCAATTGCGTCCTGGCCTTCCACAACCTAGGCGTAGTCACCCGTCACTTACCCCTAGAGTGGCTGCGTCACCACTTATGCACTTCAGAATTCTGCAGTTAAACTGTAATGGACTAACTGGGAAGATTACGGAGATAGTCGATTTCATGAAGCGGCACAACATCCGCATTGCTGCGATTCAAGATACTAAACTCACAGCAAGATCTGCATTGCAGACCTGTTCTGGGTATAATGTCCACAGGAAGGACCGCGAGAGCGGAAATGGAGGCGGCCTCACGTTTTTATATACCACTCTGTGCAATATCATATATTTGATTCTGGCATCGACCGCAGGGACAATGTCTTAGAACGTCAAGGCCTATCTGTCCGGTCAGGCGATGCAAATCTAGAAATCATCAACATCTACATCCCTCCTGTCACCTGTTGCCCCAGTGGATACCGCTCTAAAATCGAGGCCTTACTCACTGGCAACAATCGTATTATCTTAGGCGATTTCAATGCCCATCACGACCTATGGCATTTAAACTTGCGGTCGGACAGTAGGGGTGAGATGTTGGCGGATCAAATAGAAGAAACGACGTTCTGCACAATAAACGGAGACGCCCCCACACGTATGGTAGGAAGCTGTCATAGCTCGCCAGATATCATTGGCATCCGACCACCTGCCCATACTTATTTCGTTCGAGCGTACCGCCGACTTCATCATCACCGAAAAACGCACTTTCATAAACTTCAAAAAAGGAAAGTGGGAAGAATATAAATCTGCAACAGACAGCAGCTTTGCTGCCCTCCCTATCCCGACTGATGCCCGCCAAGGGGAGCGTGCCTTCCGTAAGGTCATTGAATCCGCCTCGGCACATTTCATTCCCGCAGGGAGAATTCCCGAAATCCGGCCCCACTTCCCGGCGGAGGCCGCGAGATTAGCGAGGGAACGCGACCTTATAAGACAGCTTGATCCAGGCGACCCCCAAATAAGGGATATAAACCAACGCATCAGATTGCTTGTGGACGAACACAAGCGGGCGAAATGGGAAGAGCACCTAAGAGGTTGTAACCTCTCTACCGGTGTAGGTAAACTTTGGCCCACCGTAAAGTCCCTATCGAATCCGACTAAGCACAAAGACAAAGTTTCCATCGCCTTTGGCGATAAGGTGCTGTCGGATGCGAAAAAATGCGCGAGCGCTTTCTGCCGACAATATATAATGCATCCTACGGTCGACAAAGATAGACGGAGAGCCAATAGGCACGCACATAAACACAAATTCAGCGCGTCACCAATCACCATCACCGCTAGAGAGGTTGAGGACGCCATTGGTCGCGCTAAACCATCCAAAGCAGTCCCGGTGAATCCAGTACTTGAAGAAAAATATCCAGAACTCGCGGAAGAGGAACGCATACTCCCCAGGGAAACGCGTGTCACTCTTGCTCAACTTCGTTCTGGATACTGTAACAGGTTAAACTCTTACCTATCCAGAATCAACCCCGACATACAAAATGTATGCCCCGCTTGCAATGTGTCCCCAACCATCTCTTTAATTGTAATGTGGAACCAACGCCTCTAACACCCCTTTCCTTATGGTCCACCCCTGTTGAAACGGCAAGTTTCCTTGGACTCCCGTTAGAGGATATTGATGACAATTTGTGATCGGTCGCGGCTATTAGGTGGGGCGAGCATTGCTACAACAACAACAACAGGAAGAGCTGAGACCCCAGCGGGTTAGGGGATCAGAATATACCCGCGGTAGGTATGCCTGTCGTAAGAGGCGACTAAAATACCAGATTCAAGGGGCTGTGTAGCGCAACCCTTCAGGTTGCCAGCGCAATATATAGCTTCTCCAACCCCAATTGTCAACCTCACCTATCCGCGGCGAATCCTGTTTCACTAACAAACGAGGCTCTGGCGACTCCAAGATCCTCATGGAACTTGGGGGTAGGGAGGGAGGGAATGGCCTGAAGGTTTAATGTGGCCACATAAATCGTACCCGAGATGGTCGGGCTAGCACCTTAATGGGGCTATGGTACCGGAGCGTACCGGACTTGTATCCGGCAAAGGACCATCACATCGATAACACTCCCCAAAGCCTTCGGGGAGCAACCTTATCGCTACAACAACAACAACAACAGGAAGAGCAATACAAGAGGAAATACATGATCTTGTAAGACAACGAACCGAGATTATGAGTGACAAGATGAAAGCCAGATATGATAAAGCAATTAATTCGGAAAGTTTTCAGGAAGGAGATATGGTGCTGTTATACAACCCACAACGAAAAAAAGGCTTGTCCCCGAAATTGCAGTGCAATTGGGAAGGCCCATGCAAAGTTGTAAAACGGATCAACGATATAGTTTACCGCATACAAACCATTGGTAAACCACGAACCAAAATGAAAGTGGTTCATTTGGAAAGGCTAGCAGCGTTTAGATCGAGAGATTTGTGTGATCGGCAGCACAAGCTGAGGCATGAGCAATTCAGTTTGTTTTAAACACGCTATCAGTTGCGAAGTGAAGTTTAATTGTGAAGTACTTTCAAAGCAGTCTAATAAAGGCCATTTTGTAATACCTAACATTAGAGTGTTTTAATCAACAGTTCAGCGATACGAACGTTAGCAGAAGGTTGCAATTAAGCGGAATTGCACTAAATTCCTTACAATAATTTATATATTATATAAAATTCAGACGAAATTACACAAACGCTATGTATCAATCTATTGAAATTATTGGATACATATTTTCAGGAACGATAAACTTTTGGATACAAAAAAATCGAGCACGTGGCAGCGCTGGCTTGTATCTATATATAGCCAACATCCAGTAAGTTATCTAGCTCCGCATCACGCTCAATACTCACGGGAATGCTCTGGATCATTGGGAGACTTGAGAAGCAAATGTCGTTATATTTATGTACACATGAGTTGTGATAGGCAATCTGCCTCACAAATTGAACCAGGCTTCTATCTGAATTTATCTGGGTAAAATCGTCGTTCTTGAATTTACATGCAAAATTGTGTATCTGGCTCCGGATCATTACGACGGGATGATGGCTTATGTATGTTATGATTTTATTGGTACGTGTGTACATGTGGATGCAGGACATTGTGGCAATTCTAATTCTAGTGTGTCACACTACACCCTTATCTTTGAGATTGGACAATTATTTCGTTTGCATATATTTACGATTAATGTCTAATGTAGAGTTTCTTTATAAAATTTTCCATGGGCCATGGTATGGACCTTGGTTGTTTGTTCTATTTTATATTTTTACATAAACTAAATCTCCTATTCCAAAGTTGTTTATATTTACATTATAATCATATTTTGATTTTCTTGACTTTTTGCCATTGTTTACAATTTCTCTGAAATTATTTATTGAGGTTTGGTTTCCCATTTTTAGTTTATTCGAATGATTGTCAGCGTCGTAAATTTTGCATTTATTGTTTATGATATCGAATGGCAGAGCTAGTAATTTGCCGAAGACCATTTCAAATGGTGTGTATAAATTGCGCGCAGGTGGGGTAGTATTGTATGCAAATGTCTAATATGGTATTAGCCTTTCCTATTCATAAAACTCGGCAAATGAAAGTAAATACTCGTTATAGCCTAAGAACCCGTGACTGCTAGACCTTCGTCATTTTATAAAAGTTGACATTTCGTCAGTGCATACTTCCAACTGAAGCAGGATCGTTGGTCTATTATAAAACTTGAGTCATATTGGCTTTAACATCTATCGTGCAAAAATTTTGCAGAAAAATAGACCTTTCTTTCGTCATTTTATAAAGACTGATTTTCATATATCGTCTTCGTCACGATATAAGAAGCAACTAGCCTCATTGCCAGACACTTTCCATAGTGGCCTTGATTACCCAGACACTTTTAATCCTTCTTTCGCACTACGTTGGAGGAACGCTCAGATAAATTATGAGATTCCATAAATATCGCGAGAGCAGGATGATATACATCTTCAGGCAGGGCAAGGGAATCGCATCGATTTAAAAAACAATTTTGAATCGTACCGAATTTATTCTGAATGTTGTTAATTTGAAAAAGTCCAACATCTGCAAACTCGTTTAGGAAATCATAGTCGATAGCGCGAGAAGAAGTAGGGAATGGCGGCCACCGTGGTGTGATGGTAGCGTGCTCCGCCTATCACACCGTATGCCCTGGGTTCAACTCCCGGGCAAAGCAACATCAAAATTTTAGAAATAAGGTTTTTCAATTAGAAGAAAAATTTTTCTAAGCGGGGTCGCCCCTCGGCAGTGTTTGGCAAGCGCTCCGGGTGTATTTCTGCCATGAAAAGCTCTCAGTGAAAACTCATCTGCCTTGCAGATGCCGTTCGGAGTCGGCATAAAACATGTAGGTCCCGTCCGGTCAATTTGTAGGGAAAATCAAGAGGAGCACGACGCAAATTGGAAGAGAAGCTCGGCCTTAGATCTCTTCGGAGGTTATCGCGCCTTAAATTTATTTTTTTTTTTTTATAACTTCCAGTCGATAAGACTCCATGACACACATGGCAGATTAAAATCGCCAAGTACAGTGACAGAATCACAGGCCCTGGCAGTGCTGCACACAGATTTCACTATTGAGGAATGATTCAAATATAAGGAAATGTCAGGTTGTGGGGGAATGTAGTTGGCAAAAAAATATTTGTAGGGTGAGGAAAGTTTTACTCTCACACAAAGAAGCTCAGCATCCTCAAAGTCATGAAAATGTAGTTCCTCCGCGGAAAACCTAGTGTGAACGGCAATTAACACACCTTCACCATCTCTGGCCAGTCGGTCCTTTCAAACACTTGAAACGAACTCGATAAAACTTCAGCATTAAAAATTTTTGGTTTTAGCCAAGTCTCAGTACATCATAAGAAATCTCATGACTCAGTAGAAAAAGTTCCGCTAATTTGGTATTCAACCCCCTAACTTTCTGATAAAATATACTAAGTGAGATATTATTTACGTTTGATAAGACATAATTTAAGTTTGTACCACTTCTGGAGTGTTGCCTGTCAAGTTTTTTGATGCATTTAAAGTAGCGTAGTACAGCAGTCACCTCCCTAGGAGCACCAGGTTCTAAAGCAACCGATTCAGAAACAGGGGATGCGAGTGCGGTTGCTGTTACGGCAGTCGATTCCTTACCAGAATTGTGTTGAATATCTTGAACATTAACAGCATCAGAATCATCAGCATTAACAGAATTAGTGCTGTTCCCAACAGCATTCGCTTTGTTTTTCGAAGCTGGAGTCTTGTTCTTACTAGACATTGCAGTCGAATAATTAGCAGTATCAGCAGCATTGGCATTTGCGCGAGCTGTTGTGCATAAGACATATTACTCTTTTCATTATCTGAGTTAGCACTAGAAAGCAATGTAGACGATGGCCCACCGTTATTAACAGCAGTATTAACACTTGCAAAAACAGGTGATCGGTCGAAAAAATGGCATCGGCCACACTGTTGAACGGGGAGAACAAGAGACGGCGACAACGACACGTGTAAGCGCGCAACTATTAATATCACTGCGCAATGTTTTCGCAGCATTGAAAGAGCTGACACCACTTGACATTTTGTTGATAACATCATTCGTCTCATCCACACAGTCTTCATTGTTTTTGTGAGAATTAGTTTTTGATTTAACATGAATGTTAATATCATTTTTTATTTCAGCAATTTGTTCAGTCAAAAGTTTAAATTTTACATCAATTGCAAGCAAGGCAGATTCCAGGCCAACTTTATGTGACGCTAAGACGGTGTCATATGCCCTATAAATCTTGTCATAGGCATTTAAGCATTCCGTGCACACGTAACTGAGCCCAAACCCTAGATCTATGAGGAACTTGGGGTCGCCAGAGCCTCGGCTGTTAAAGTAACAGGATTCGCCACGGGTAGGTGAGGTTGACAATTGGATTGGAGAAGCTATATTTTGCGCTGGCAACACCTTGAAAAGGTTGCGCTACACAACCCCTTGAATCAATTTGGTATTTTAGTCGCCTCTTACGACAGGCATACCTGCCGCGTGTATATTCTAAGCCCCAAAACGCATTGGGGGTCGCTGTGTCTGTCATTGCGAGTGGTTTTTTTGTGTGGCTATTTTGTTTTGTGAGCACTTTTGAGCATCAGTCGCGTGTCAAACCAAATTCAGACAAGCGGCATATTGACAGCTCTTTTCGTGCTGTCGAAGGCGGTTTTAAAATCGACGAAGACTATTTTTTTTTACCAGTAGCGCGATTCACTAACTTGTTAACAACATTTGACAGCGGTAGCTTAGTTTAACCACAATTTTAACAAATTTGCTATGCACCACTTTTTTAATTCTGCTATTCAATAACTTTTGCTGACCCAAAACTCGGCAAAATAAACCGAGTTGTAATCGCTGCCGATTTGGACATTTGGCAATTCTCGTGGTCTCCGTTGATGTGGTTAATATGTCGAGAAAGTTGTTAAAATTTATTAACTCAAATACCCGTGTTACATATTATTATTCTGATGTTTAATTTGTAATGTTTTTTTGAGAAAGTGACGTTTGAGTTTATCGCGGAACGCAGTCGCAAATAACGCAAGAGTTGTCAGCCTTGCTGGTGGACGCCATTCTGAAAAATCATAAAAAAGGGCAATAACTATTCAAATAATATAAAAAATGCTTAACCTTGTACAAAATTTGTGGCACGAACAAATTATAACTTGTTTTCTCTCAAATCCTCTTCGATATTTTCGTAAATTTTGACATTTCATTAATATAGATACCACTTTTTCTCAAAATGAATCGATACGTAACAAAAGTTGTTAAAATGAAGTTAGTAAATCACTCAATCGACAATGGGAATAATAATTAATTTTAAGATTCGGCAAAAGTTAGTGGGTCGCGCTACAGGTATGAAGCCGCACTGATAAGATCCAATCAGCCGATTCACAGCGTGCTTCAATCTTCGCAAAACAGGCTTGAGAGGAACTTATATGCGATACTAAGAAGGCTGGTTCTGTGATAGTTGCCGCAGTTTGCGGCATAATCCCTTTTGTGGACTGGGTAAAGAATTAGATTACAATCGTCGGGCATGTCTTCGTTCGACCATATTTTGCATAGAAGTAGATGCATATGGCATTATTAATTTTATTAAATCTCGTTGCCTATAGGCACTTATTACCTTTCTCGGTTTAAAATAAAACCCAATGAGCCCAACCAGTTATCAATGTTCACCACAAGAACTAATAAGTATCGTTACAAAGTTAACAAAGTCATAACGGAGAAAATATTTTCGCCGGAGTTTTTTTTTTTTTTACCGCGAGTGTAAATACTTAAAAATTAAATGAAAACTGTCAATGCCTATGACGAACGACAGAATGCGGTGCTAATATTCTGGATTCAACTAATTCCATCTTCGGGTCTAATACTACTTATGTATTTTAAAGTTTTGTCAATAGATGCACTTACTTGTCTAGATATTTTTCCATTCGTTAAAAAAGCGCTGAATTCAAGCCTGTTAGCCTGTCCACCGTCATTCTCCTTAGTCAACATATTTTGCGTCATATTAGTATGATCCGAAATCTCGTACGAATCGTCCCAGCTCTTAGGTTTTTCCTCGGCGTGAAATTCCCTATGGGTGTAAGTATATTATTAGAGCATTAAATGATTCACTGTTAAAATAAGATTAAATAGACAATTCACACAACGAATATTTTAAAACTTAATTTAAATTTTCAAGAAATTCATTTTTAATATTTGACGCAAATCACTTATTGCATACTTCACTTTCAAAAAAACTTGTTTACCATTTTTCATACCATCGATTGCCAACCTCTTTAGTATATTCATATCAACCAAGGACATTTCCTAGGCCTAATTTTATTAACAAATAATTTTTAGTTTAACAATGCTAGATAAATAAAGTTTTGCACATAGATCAAAAATGAGGGAAATACGACACTGTACTATTAAAATCTTTTCTCCTATAAGTTCCTCTTCCCCTTTTTTTGATTTCGATTAAAAAGCACAGTGCGGAGGACGTTCTAAATACCATCTCTCAAATAACTATCACTAAGTTCTTGGCATTTCTAGATACTGAGATAGCTACTCTGAATAGAAAGACGTTATAGCCGACAAAAAATTGTTGTGCATTTTGTTATATGTGCTACCATGTTATCGGGACATAAGGGAAAGAAAGTATGCCATATAGTTAAAGTAGAAGGTGTGGTGACCAGTGTATTAGTAGCATTTTCCTAGCTAGATTTAGCTATTTTTCTCCGTTTAGCTTGAAAATTTCGATTTAGTTTTAAGATTTTTTTCAGCCTTTCCAGATTTTTTTTTGCAAAATTTAGGTAAAACAGTTTGGTGTAGATTCAATTTGAAGACCATTGATACATTTGATGTTACAAATGTGAGTGTTCTAAGAATTACCTATTCTTAGCTAGCGTTATGGTAGGCAACATCAACCTAATATCGTTTTCGTTCCGGGTTTTGCACTCGATGCGATTGGCTGTTTCATCTGCTTCGAAACTATTTCCTAACACAATAGAATTTTTGTGCCTGAAAAGACTCTCTTTTACCGATACTACCATTGTATTGAATAAATAAATAAATATACATATGTATATATAACTGGTTTTCTAAATGCGCATGTAGACAAGAGCTATGCTATGATATATGCTGCGTATACACGAATGGGATGAAACAAGTTTCACAGTTGAACCTGTCAAAGGTATGAGAGTATAAAAACGAGTTTGGGAGCGAATTTTGAGTACTATGAATAACTTAATACGAAGCAGCGAAATACAATTCATTTAAAAATGTTAAGTTCAAATTTGTGTGTAGGTTCAGACTAAAGAATTAAATATTTGCTGACATAACCTTTGTGGATAAGACAAATATGATATCATCAGCATAGGCGTTAAAATTACAAAAAGAACAGACCGCATGATAAAGTGACTATCATGGCTTCATGATACTATACTGTTTTGACAGCACTACCATTCATTCATTCACTCCATAAAAAATTTGGGGACCTTGAAGGTTTAAGTACCTTTATATGACCATTTATAATGCGGTGTGTGTGTGTGAACGCTATCGTGAGTTGAAAAGGGAAGCGAGTCGCCTTTTCAGGAAGAAAAAAGCAGAAGCAGAAAGGCGGGAGTGCGAGGAGCTTGAGCTGCTATCCACCAGGAATAACGCCCAAAAATTTTACCAAAAAATACGGCGACAGATGGAAGGTTTTAAGACCGGGGCAAACTCCTGTAGGAACGAAAATGGCGATCTTGTAACTGATGTCCAGAGAGTGCTTGGATTATGGAGGGAACACTTCCCTGCTCTCCTAAATGGAGGCAGCAATTCACCGCGCAGAGATGAAGAACCCGATTCTGCGCGAGAAGTTGGTAAGGCGCATGCAGCAGCTTCTTAGCAAAATAAGGGCGGACGAGTGCATGCCCGATGGTTGGAATATCAGTGTTCTTTGCCCAGTCCACAAGAAGGGGGATACTGCAAAATGCACCAAATATCGTGGAATCAGCCTTCTTAATATCGCATATCAGATCCTTTCAAGTGTATTGTGCGGAAGATTGAAGCCCACCGCGAACCGGCTGATTGGACCTTATCAGTGCGGCTTCAGACCTGGTAAATCTACCATCGACCAGATTTTCACAATGCGCCAAATCTTGGAAAAAAACCCGTGAAAAGAGAATCGGCACACATCACCTCTTCGTCGACTTTAAAGCCATCTTCGACAGCACGAAAAGGAGCTGCCTATATGCCGCTATGTCTGAATGTGGTTTCCCCGCAAAACTTATACGGCTGAGCAAAATGACGTTGAGCAACACCATCAGCTCAGTCAGAATTGGGAAGGACCTCTCCTAGCCGTTCCAAACTAAACGAGGTTTCAGACAGGGTGACCCCCTATCGTGCGATTTCTTTAATTTGATGCTGGAGAAAATTATGCTAGCTGCAGAACTTAACTGCACTGGAACAATATTCTATAAAAGCGTGAAATTACTGGCATATGCTGATGACATTGATATCATCGGCCTAAACACCCGCGCTGTTAGTTCTGCTTACTCCAAACTGGAAAAAGAAGCGGTAAAGATGGGTTTGATGGTGAAAGAGGACAAAACGAAGAACCTGCGGTCATCGAGCAAAGAGTCAGCGCCTACGCGCCTTGGCAACCACGCTACTGTTGGCAGCCATAATTTCGAAATAGTAAAAGACTTCGTTTATTTGGGAACCAGCATCAACACTAGCAACAACATCAGCACTGAAATCCAGCGAAGAATCAATCTGGCCAATAAATGCTACTTTGGACTAGGTAGGCAATTGAAAAGTAAAGTCCTCTCTCGGCGAACGAAAATCACACTCACTTATCGTACCCGTCCTGCTATATGGGGCAGAAGCATGGACCATGACAACAGCAGATGAATCGGCTTTGGGAGTGTTCGAGAGAAAAGTTCTTCGAAAGATTTATGGACCTCTACGCGTTGGCGATGGCGAGTACCGAAGAAGATTTAATGATGAGCTGTACGAGCTATACGCAGACATCAGCATAGTCCAGCGAATTAAAACGCAGCGGCTGCGCTGGCTAGGCCATGTTATGCGAATGAAAGATGATGCTCCGGCCAAGAAAGTGTTTATATCGGAACCCGCCTATGAAAGCAGAGGTAGAGGGCGGTCCCCACTCCGTTGGAAGGACCAGGTGGAAAACGATTTAAACTTCTTTGGTGTGACCAATTGGCGCCGGTTGGCGGAGTGAAGGAGGGACTGGCGCGCCTTGTTGGACGGCCATAACCGTTAAGCGCCAATTAAGTAAGTAAGTACTATAATGCGGTTCGGTTAGTAGATTTACGAAATCTGAAATATCTCTTTTAAACGCTGGATATTAGCTAAGGTACGGTAACGTACACGACACTTTTTCCTCAATGTATAACATCATATGACTTTAGAAAATTTTTCTTTGCGAGACATTCCTCAGGTTTTAGGTCTAGTCGGGTATACAAAATCGGCATACTTGAGTAATGGGCAAAAAACCCCTTTTTCATAAGCGGAGACATACACTGGCATATAACTTTCCATCTGTTAATTTTTCCATGCATTTTATGTCATTCAAATGAGTACATTTTTGTTTGTACAGCTTAATTGAAGAAATATCTGAGAAATAGTATAAAATCAACCAAAACTTTGTATGAAGTTATATTTTGTTAATAAAACAGTCAAATTAGCAAAATCGATAAAGCATTTCTTTGAAATTATATTTTTCTGTCCTGACTAAGGAGAAACAATAAACTATATTATTTCTACATCATACCGCCGTGCTATGGTGGTAGCGTGCTCCGCCTACCGCACAGAAGATCCTGGGCTCACGCTCCGGGCAAAGCAACAGTAAAATTTTAGAAACAAGTTTTTGCAATAAGAAGTTTTTCTAAGCGGAGCCGCCCTTCGGCAGTGATTTGGCAAGCACTCCGAGTGTATTTCTGTCATGAAAAGCTTTTCAGTGAAAACTCATCTGCCTTGCAAATATCGTTCAGATTCGGTATTAAACATCTAGGTCCCGTCCCACAAATTTGTAGAAAAAATTAAAAACGAACACAGCGCAAATTGGAAGAGAAGCTCGGCCTAAAGTATGTTCGGAGGTTATCGCGCCTTACATTTATTTATTTATTCATACACATATTAAACCTTTAATACGATACGATAGAAATAGAGTCTGACCACATACATTCTCCGTTCGTGGTGGGTCTCATTTGGGATTTACGTATACACATAAAAAAAATAATAAATGTAAGGCGCGATAACCTCCGAAGAGATCTAAGGCCGAGCTTCTCTTCCAATTTGCGTCGTGCTCCTCTTGATTTTTCCCTACAAATTGGCCGGACGGGACCTACATGTTTTATGCCGACTCCGAACGGCATCTGCAAGGCAGATGAGTTTTCGCTGAGAGCTTTTCATGGCAGAAATACACTCGGAGCGCTTGCCAGACACTGCCGAGGGGCGACCCCGCTTAGAAAAATTTTCTTCTAATTGAAAAACCTTATTTCTACAATTTTGATGTTGCTTTGTCCGGGAATTGAACCCAGGGCATACGGTGTGATAGGCGGAGCACGCTACCATCACACCACGGTGGCCGTATACACATACGGTTAGCTTAATTCACGATTTTAAAATTTTACAGAAGCGAAAAACTTTTTTTGTCACAGTCACTACATTCAGAAATTTCCTTTTATAAGTGGCGTAACTCCCTTGTTATTGGTTCTAACTTTTTAAAATGTGTATTTTAATATATCATTCCAAAATCTGTTGGTTAGGGCCTTTGTGAATTAAGCTAGTGATTTTTATCTGAAATATACTAACTTTTATGTATGTTGATATACTGTTGCAAGCACTGAAGTAGTTGTCGTAGTAGAAGAGTGGTCAAAACCCAGTTTTTTAAATCACAGATTTCATCTGTGAATTTTTTTATTTATTTCTTACGAAATTGAAGTAAATATCACGTTTATTGTTTTACTGGGTGGTCGATAAAACGCTTGAAAAGTTGGCTTAATTTTTTAGCTTCTTTTCTTAGCCTTAAACAAATTTTTCCAGCCTTTGGTTTTTAACTTTTATTTTTTGTCCATCTAGCCTTTTTTCTGAAAAAGTTCTGGCAACACTGGTGGTAACGCTCCTGTGAAAATGATTTTTTTTTAGCTTTCATTGGTTTATACAGCTTAAAAATTACTGTTATACAAAACAATTTTTAATTTAATTGCACTTAAACTTTATGTGGACTGCTAATTGCATAACTTTATCTGCAATAATGAAATTGGTCCGCATAAAATCAGTACTAAAAGGTGTATGTCTCCACTGTCCTCCACTCCCGATTTTGGTATGCGTTGTACACTACGACCGAAAAAGTGCGTGTCTCCACTCTTTCACCATACACTAAGTACTACCATTACTCGCAAATGCAGATGTCTATGCAAGTAAAAATAACACAAAAAGTTCTATAAGCCTACGATTCACTTATCGCAACGGGTCAATTGCTTGCCTACTTCGCTTCTACTCTTGCTTATAATGAGTCATAGTAGTCATGTGCAATACGATTCCTCACTATTAACACCCAGAAAACGTTTGGTAACACATTGTACATATTTTGTTTCGTCAGCACTAGCATCGAAAACAATTATATCATATACATACAAGAATGCAGATGCTTGCAATCCACTCAATGCATCTGATAACATCCTTTCGATGCTATTTAAACGAAATAGTAAACGCTTGAAATTACCATTTTCTGTTGAAATGGTTGTTAAAGATCTTGATTTCGAAAGCAGCGGAATCTGGTTGTTGTTGTTATAGCAGTGCTTCGCCCCACCTAATAGCTGCGACTGATCACAAATTGTCATCAATATCCTCTAACGGGAGTCCAACGAAACTTGCTGTTTCAACAGGGGTGGACCATAATGAAAGGGGTGTTAGAGGCGTTGGTTCCACATTACAATAAAAGAAATGGTTGGTGTCATGTGGGGACACATTGCAAGCGGGGTATACATTTTGTATGTCGGGGTTGATTCTGGATAGGTAAGAGTTTAACCTGTTACAGTATCCAGAACGAAGTTGAGCCAGAGTGACTTGCGTTTCCCTGGAGAGTATGCGTTCCTCTTCCGCAAGTTTTGGGTACTGTTCTTTGAGTACTGGATTCATCGGGCAATTCCTGGCATAAAGGTCCGACGCCTGTTTGCGGAGTTCATCAAGGAAATGCTTGTATTTTTTTGCTTCATACGTCTGAGTTCTCAGGTGCCGCATTTCCTCAAAATGCTTACGGAGATGACTCCTTAAGTTCCGGCGGTTTTCGCTTATCAATCAGATGTCTGTTGGGAGACCCAGGTTTCTGGGTATTCAACAGGAACTGTTTGGTTAGCATCTCATTTCTCTCCCTTATGGGGAGTATTCTCGCCTCATTATGTAGAAGGTGTTCTGGGGACATAAGAAGACAGCCGTGGCGGTTCTGAGAGCAGTATTTTGGCAGGCCTGTAGCTTATTCCAGTGGGTAATTTTTAGGCTTGGCGACCATATAGGGGACGCGTAGCATGCAATCGGCTGGCCAATTGCTTTGTATGTGGTAATGAGCGTTTCTTTGTCTTTTCCCCAAGTACTGCCAGCAAGGGATTTGAGGATTTTATTACGGCTCTGGATTTTCGGTACAATTGCGGCTGCGTGCTCACCAAAATGTAGATCCTGATAAAACGTCACACCAAAGATTTTGGGGTGTAGGCCAGTCGGTAGCGTAGTGCCATCGACGTGGATGTTCAAAATGGTCGACATTTAGGACGTCCATGTTGTAAATAAGGTCGCGGAGGATTTAGTCGGTGATAATGCCAGGTTTCGCGAGGCGAAAAAACTGGAGAGATCAGGGAGGTAGCCGTTTATTCTGTTGCAAATCTCATCGATCTTTGGGCCTGGGCCTGTGGCCATTATTGTGCAGTCATGGGCGTAGGAAACGATAGTAACTCCTTCTGGTGGCGAAGGTAGCTTAGATATGTAGAAATTAAACAAAAGTGGGGATATGACACCACCCTGTGGCACCCCCTGTTTAATTCTTCTTGGTTTTGATGTTTCATTTCTAAGTTGCACCGATGCCTGCCGACCACCCAGAGAATTTGCGGTCCACCGTTTAAGACATGGGAAGAGGGTAGACCCTTCCAGGTCTTGCAGTAACGTGCCATGGTTGACCGTATCAAAAGCTTTTGATAGGTCTAGCGCTACGAGTACTGTTCTATGGTGGGGGTTTTGATTGAAACCGCAATTTATCTGGGTGCTGATGGCATTTAGCGCGGTGGTGGTGCTATGGAGTTTTCTGAAGCCATGCTGCTGGCAGGCTAGCTGCAAATTTGCTTTGGAGTAGGGCAGCAAAATGGCTTCAAGCGTCTTGGCTACTGGTGATAGGAGAGATATCGGGCGATATGACTCTCTTATGTTAGCTGGTTTCCCAGGCTTTAGTAACGGGACCACCTTGGCCATTGATGCCGCCTCCATTTCCGCTCTCGCGATCTTTTCTGTGGACATTATACCCAGAACAGGTCTGCAATGCAGATCTTGCTGTGAGTTTAGTCTCTTGAATCGCAGCATTGCGGATGTTGTGCCGCTTCATGAAATCGACTATCTCCGTGATCTTCCGAGTTAATCCATTACAGTTTAACTGCAGAATTCTGAAGTGCATAGGGGGAGACGTCGTCACTCTGGGAGTAACGGGTGACTACGCCTGGGTTGTGGAAGGCCAGGACGCGACTGCTGTTGTGGCCCCGGAACTGGACGTCCTTGGGTAAGCATTGGGGTACCCGGTGTATTTCGGTATGCGGCCTGGCAACATGGCGCAATGAAACCTGTCGGGGGGTTGCCGTCGCGGAGACCAGAACATCTAGGAAAGTGGCACCGTCCTTGGCAGGAACTGCATTGGGCGGATGTCGCAAACATATATATTCTGTGCTGGCAGACGGTGCATAGGGAGGTAGGGACTAAGAGTCTGTTTCCCTGACCAACACAATTGCTGCCGGAAAAGAGGGGGAGAAGACGGGGGCAGGGGCTGATGCTCGGCATTGCTCCCGACTCTACTACGGAGATTGTAGGTATGAGTGGGAGCAGCCGTGTGAGTTGGTGGCGCCGCGGGGCGCGAGCAGCAGCGGGTACTTGTTGTGGCTTGCTGAGCAGCGGGGCTGCTGTTTTGGGATCTAGCCCAGAACAACCTGTCCGATGCAACCATCCCTTACACGAGACACACTGACAACAGTATGATCGTCCTAAAAAGATTCTTTTCCGGCAGATGCAGCAAAACCATTTCTCAGGACCGGGGTCAGGAGACGGACCCGGATTGGGTTCGATACCTTCCCGGAGCAAGAGAAAATGGAGCAGTCCCGCTGCAAGGAGCTGCTGGGAGGATGACAATTTGTGGGAGGGACGCAACAAATTAAATGGGGTTACATTAAAATGGCAGTCCTTGGTCGGGAAAAATCCCGAGTCGCTCCGGTACATAGAACCGACGGCCTTGGGAAGCGCCGATGGTATGGTGCAACGTTTCAATAGAACCTTGGAGGAACACTTAAGGAAAGTAGTCGACAAGTACCATAAAGAGTGGGATACACACATAGCATTATTCTTGATGGCTTACCGATCGGCAGTCCATGAGACAACGGGCCAAACTCCCGCAAACGTAATTTTTGACAATGACCTTCGACTGCCAGGTGATTTGGAGCTTGGGACAAATGCCGATGCGGAGAGAAATGCCAAGAAATCCACTGGTGCCTTGGAGGAAGAGCTGAGGGAAATACATGATCTTGTAAGACAACGAACCGAGATTATGAGTGACAAGATGAAAGCCAGATATGATAAAGCAATTAATTCGGAAGGTTTTCAGGAAGGAGATTTGGTGCTGTTATACAACCCACAACGAAAAAAGGGCTTGTCCCCGAAATTGCAGTGCAATTGGGAAGGCCCATGTACAGTTGTAAAACGGATCAACGATATAGTTTACCGCATACAAACCATTGGTAAACCACGAACCAAAATGAAAGTGGTTCATTTGGAAAGGCTAGCAGCGTTTAGATCGAGAGATTTGTGTGATCGGGACGATCAGACTTAGGTGGAGGGCAGTGTCACGAATATTAGCAACACTAAGGGATACTATCATCTCTAAGCCGATACTAAGCAGTCATTGCTATGTACATAAACAAATTAATCATTATGTCTATACATATGCACATATAAGCAGCGGAGAGATACGCACAAACAAATGCATATATCTGAGATACTCACAAAAGTATGCAATCATTGGTGGAAGTATTAATCACATAAACACGAGCATATTGCTATGCGAGAAGCTATAAACGTGCATCTGTAGTTTATAGCTGGTAACTAAGTAGTATATTCTAGAAGAAACGCCTAGAAGTATGCGAACGAGGAAACTGAAAGTGTATAAAAGCAGCACAAGCTGAGGCATGAGCAATTCAGTTTGTTTTAAACAAGCTATCAGTTGCGAAGTGAAGTTTAATTGTGAAGTACTTTCAAAGCAGTCTAATAAAGACCATTTTGTAATACAGAATATTGGAGTGTTTTATTCAACAGTTCAGCGATACGAACGTTATCAGAAGGTTGCAAATAAGCGGAATTGCACTAAATTCCTTACAGTAATTTATATATTATATAAAATTCAGACGAAATTACACAAACGCTATGTATCAATCTATTGGAACTATTGGATACATATGTAAAAAAATCGAGCAAATGGCAACGCTGGCTTGTACCTATATACAGCCAACATCCAGTAAGTTATCTAGTTCCGTATCACGCTCAATACTCACGGGAATGCTCTGGATCATTGGGAGACTTGAGAAGCAGGGTCGTGATATTTATGTACACATGAGTAGTGATAGGCAGATGTTGCTGTTGCGTTTCATTTAACAGATATGGCTAAAGGCCATGCAGCGATATATTTTTGAAAAACTAGAGTTAATAAGGGCAGAAATACAAGAAATTAACAAATAATCTGCCTCACAAATTGAACCAGGCTTCTATCTGGATTTATCTGGGTCAAATCGTCGTTCTTGCATTTACATGCAAAATTGTTTATCTGGCTCCGGATCATTACGACGGGATGATGGCTCATGTATGTTATGATTTTATTGGTACGCGTGTACATGTGGATGCAGGACATTGTGGCAATTCTAATTCTAGTGTGTCACACTACACCCTTACCTTTGAGATTGGACAATTATTTCGTTTGCATATATTTACGATTAATGTCTAATGTGGAGTTTCTTTCTAAAATTTTCCATGGGCCATGGTATGGTTTTTTGTTCTATTTTATATTTTTACATAAGCGAATCAAGGTTCGATTCGAGCTCAAGGCCAGAACAATAAAATTTTCAAATTTTGAAAAATTAAAAAATAACAATAATTATCATTAGAAAAAAATTATTGTTCTGGCCTTGAGCTCGAATCGAACCTTGAATCATTTATCAATAGGCCGATAAAAACAAAAACAATTGTTAATAAACCATGAGCACTTGGGAATGTCAAACAAAGTAATTGACAATAAACAAAAAATCCAGCATTATCAGTGTTTTGCACCAGATGGCGCAACACTGAATAAATATAGTTGGTAAAAAGGAATAGAAGTAGCAAATTTGCCAGTCAAACAAACCACCGCTGTATAGCTAAATGGTTAGCGCAGCATGCCTAAAGCGTACTGATGATGAAGGCTTAGAGCACCCTTCGAAATGGATCTATCTGCGCAGCTATGGCAGGTTGTCTGAAAAATTTTCTACTTACTATTCCAAAAACAAAATACAATTTTTCAAATTTAGAAAAATAACAATAATTCTCATTACAAAAAATTATTGTTCTGGCCTTGCGCTCGAATCGAACCTTGAATCATTTATCAATAGGCCGATAAAAACAAAAACAATTGTTAATAAACCATGAGCACTTGGGAATGTCAAACAAAGTAATTGACAATAAACAAAAAATCCAGCATTATCAGTGTTTTGCACCAGATGGCGCAACACTGAATAAATATAGTTGGTAAAAAGGAATAGAAGTAGCAAATTTGCCAGTCAAACAAACCACCGCTGTATAGCTAAATGGTTAGCGCAGCATGCCTAAAGCGTACTGATGATGAAGGCTTAGAGCACCCTTCGAAATGGATCTATCTGCGCAGCTATGGCAGGTTGTCTGAAAAATTTTCTACTTACTATTCCAACAACAAAATACAATTTTTCAAATTTGGAAAAATTAAAAAATAACAATAATTATCATTGGAAAAAAATTATTGTTCTGGCCTTGAGCTCGAATCGAACTTTGAATCGTTTATCAATAGGCCGATAAAAACAAAAACAATTGTTTTTACATAAACTAAATCTCCTATTCCAAAGTTATTTATATTTACATTATAATCATATTTTGATTTTCTTGACTTTTTGCCATTGTTTACAATTTCTCTACATTTTCAGTTTATTCGCATGATTGTCAGCGTCGTAAATTTTGGATTTATTGTTTATAATATCGAATGGCAGAGCTAGTAATTTGCCGAAGACCAATTCAAATGGTGTGTATAAATTGTGCGCAGGTGGGGTAGTATTGTATGCAAATGTCTAATATGGTATTAGCCTTTCCTATTCATAAAACTCGGCAAATGAAAGTAAACACTCGTTATAGCCTAAGAACCCGTGACTGCTAGACCTTCGTCATTTTATAAAAGTTGAAATTTCGTCAGTGCATACTTCCAAATGAAGCAGGATCGTTGGTCTATTATAAAACTTGAGTCATATTGGCTTTAACATCTATCGTGCAAAAATTTTGCAGAAAAATAGACCTTTCTTTCGTCATTTTATAAAGACTGATTTTCATATATGGTCTTCGTCACGATATAAGAAGCAACTAGCCTCATTGCCAGACACTTTCCATAGTGGCTTTGTCTAGCCAAACACTTTTTGTAATGCAAAATTGTACTTTTTCATAAAATGAAAGCTGAAAATGTTTTACGGCAAACATATATGTCATACTCCTATATTGCTAATAGAAAATGCTCGCAATGTGTTTTGAATTCGAAATCAAAACAAGAAGACAGCCTATACAATTTTTGTGATTGTAGCAGCATAAGTGTGACAAGAAAAAAGTTAAATTTAGCCTTTTGTAGCAATATAGGAGTATTACATGTAAATACTGTCGTTGTACATTAAAGCCAAAGTTATACGGACTCATTAGACACGCGAAAACAAGTAAGCACTTAACTGCCGCAGGCCCGCTTATTAGTGGCACTCAAAGTTTGATAAAATCGTCGTCAGTCAGCAGACAGACTCACACCGCGGAATTATCCAATGCTTAATATATAGTTGCTCATACCTCAATTACCAGTGTACAAAAGCAAAGCTTTCCTGATAGCAATATTGCTCAAAGTTTAACATTACGGCGATCAAAATGTAGTCCAGTTCATAAAAATGTTTTGTTCCCTTATTTCAAAAAAATACTTATGGATGATATCGTAGACAGCGAATATAGTTTAATTGTTGATGGGAATTGTGGTTAGGTACTAGAGCTCGATATGTAAAGCTATAATAAACACATTTTTGAAGCTCGTGGAGTTAGATGACTGCACAGATGTGGTATTGTTTCAGCCATTGCCAACACATTGAAAGAATTCAATTTAAGTTTCAAAGACATGTTTGGCATTGGAACCGATAATGCTAGTGTTATAGTAGGTGTAAACAAGGGCGTTATAGCACAGCTAAAAGAATTCAATCCATTAAACATTAAACTTATTCCGTGTTTATGCCACTGTATCTGCTATATCAAAAGCTATGCCAAATGAAATTGAGTTTATTGTTAGGGAAACTGGTTTTCAAAATCAGCGTCACTACAAAAACATTACGATCATCGCAATAAATGGTTTAAAAATTACACGAGCATGTGATACGCGTTGGCTATCCGTAGAACCAGCTATAAATCGAATAGATGAGCAATGGTTGGAACTTAAAACGCATTTCAGAAATGCGTCGTTAAACGAATCTTGTCATAAAGCTAAAATTCTTTCAAAAATTTACAATGGTGAGAATTTGGCTTATTTACAATTTTTAAAACCTATTTTATATGAAGTACAGAAAGCTTTTCGAGAGCAATGTAGGCGATCCTAATGAAATGTTTTCGGAGGTTGTACATTTACTTTACACCTGTTGCACAAGCATCGTGTCCCCTACTAAGAGTTTTGACCCTTTAACTTCAGATGTTAATAAATTTTTGTCTCCCGTACCTTATTTTCATTATACCTTCGAAAAAAATATACGAATTAAAAAAGAAGATAAATGTATAGACGAATTTATTGAAAAAAATATACGTAATATATGTCGCGACTTCATAATTAAATTAATAGAGCAATTAAGGCAACGCTTGCCGCACAATATAGAAACGCTTAGCAAAATAGATTTATTTTCAGTTGAAAACACATTGAGAATTGTAAAACCTCACAAATGAAAAAAACATGTATAGCACTGATGAAATAACTAGGTTATAAATGCAGTGGAAGAATATCTATCTCCAAAATTGGAAAAATGTGACTTTAACTTTAAGTTTTTGGTTTGAGGTTGAACAGTTTGTAGGATCGCGTGGAATTAACCTCACTTCAAACACGCTTAACGTTACAAACATTCGTTCATTGACCCAGATAACTACTATGAGTTCTACTTATTTTATTCTTTTTTTTATTTTTATGAGTTCATTCGCGTTTGCCAAGTCGCCTAATGTATTAATGCTCAAGCAGGAATCATATTGACAATATGTAGGTCAATATAATAATTCGCTGACAAAGTATTCCTCACTATTGAGTCATGCACCTCTAGTATGTAAATATTAATGTAGGTATGTATATATGTATAGGTTAAGAACTTTTGTATAAATAATAATGAATGCCGTCAATAAAGACAATTAACAAATTGCTATCCAACGCTACCCATCAGCGTTGGTCAGCCAAATCATTTGTTGTTCAATTCATTTTTTCTTTACATGGCGATCCTGCCAGTCTAGATCATAATTAGCAAAACTGCTAAAGATCTACCTGGTCAGAAGAGCCTAGCAGCTCACGTTAAAAACACAAAGGACTAATTTTTTAAAGTCCTGGAAAACTACACATTGGTAACAAAAGCAGGACATTTTTGAGAAGTTATTAGAAGCTAAAGGAGATACAATGAATTACTACATTCGCAAAGGCACTTTGTCGTATCGCAGCAAAAGCATAGGGATGGCAAAAAATTAAATGGAAGCAATTTCAACAGCATAAAAAGGAGTGGAATATTACATTCGTAGCAAAAGCATAGTTATGGCAAAAAAGTCAAATGGAAGCAATTTCAACGGCATAAAAAGGAGTAGAATGTTACAATTGACTGGAGGCAGTAAAAAACAACAATTGAGACTGGCAGCAATTAGTGTAAGAGTAAATATAACTAGAATCAATTGAGCGGCCTCAGGGACGCTAAACCATGAGCAAAAACTTGGCTTTTGCTTAGGAAATTTTTTTTATCAGCATTTTAAATTAGAATAAATTTTGTCAAAATAGGACTAGCTCAATAGAAAAATCTTGAAAAAAAAAAAACAAATACAAATTCTAAAATAAGTTGAAAAAAAAGGTTGAAGCTACTTCCTTACTATGCAAGAGATTAAAACTGAGGAAAATTTTCATAGAATCTTTAAAAAATGCGAAGACATAATTAAGGAATTTATAAAAATCTCAGAAGATGTCGTAAAAAATAAAACAGCTGAAGGTCCGACACCGATTACAATAGACAAGTATCAGCGACGAAACAAGCTTTACAAGAAGGAGGCAATTCCGATAATACCTTCTCCGACTACTAAAAGAAGAAAACGGGGAGGTAAACAATTAAAAAGAAAGAAGAAAATAGCTGAAGCTTTTAAATTATTAAATATTACAACCAATAAGGAAGATAGAGTAAAATTAAAAGAAAAAATTAGAGACTTAAGAAATAAAAAATAAATATAGAGAAAATTCTCAGTACAAATGAACATACAAATTTTTCAGTAAATTGGAATGTTCAGGTCGTCCTCATAAAAACCCTTTAAATTTGGAATTTTTTTTCTCACTCATGCTTTCCCAAGATAGAAATGAACAAATGGGAACAAATCTTTGAAGCGTTATCTGAAGAAAAAATTTATAATATACTCACCAAAGAACACCAAACAGAAGCATACCAATTCTTTTCCCACGTACGAGACAAATTAGTATCCTCTTTAGCTAGATACAACATAGAAATAACTATACCAACTACAGTAGAAGAAAAACTCCAGGTTGATTTTAACTCAGTTCTAACCGAACATTCCCGAAGCCGCACCCCATCACCAGCATTGAGTCACACTTCATCAGTGGAAGAAAATAAACCACTCATTAATATCACAATGCCACAAACCGTAGTAGAATTCATCAACCCCCGCCTCATCAGTGCTACCAGAGTTTGATGGCAAGCCTGAAAATGTGCATAGTTTCTTAGATATCCTCGACCAAATCAAGGATAATTATGAAGCCATAGCTATAACCATGATAAAGACCAAGCTATAAGGCACGGCAAGAAATTTAATAATTAACGAGAATACAATCACACAAATAAAACTAAAATTAAAAACTGCAATCAAAGGCGAATCAGTGGAAGTCTTGACAACAAAACTCCTGAATATCCAACAGCGTAGCAAAACTGCAAACCAATACACTGAGGAGATAGAAAAGATAACTAGGTCATTTGAGGGAGCCTATATCTCGGACGGATTAAACCCAGACTTGACAACGAGATATGCTACCCAAGCAGCAGTCAAAGCTATGTGTAACAACTGCTCCAATGATAAAGTGAAAATGATTATGCAGGCGGGAGTTCACAACAATGAACGACGCAATTTCAAAGTTCACAAACAGCTGCACGGAAATCACAGGCAGCTCGAACACAATTTTAAATATACGGCAACAAAATCAATATCGAAGTAATTTCCGCGGAGGTTACAGAAGTAACAACTATGGGAATTACCGAGGCAGAAGATTTAGACCACAGCCGAGATACAACAATAATTCGAGAACAAATAACAATGCTCAAAGGGGACCACAAACCCAAAATGACAACAGACAGTGCAATCAGACTCGTAACGTGCGCAATTGTACCCAGCAGGAAAACCAGGAAACTCCATTTCAAGATCAGTAGATAAAAAAATATGTGTACTAAACCTACACTTAAATAGTTACATATCTACAAAAACATCATTAAATAACTCAATTTCAAATTTTTTGGGAGACACAGGAGCAGATATCTCCATAATTAAAAAGAATAAAATAATGAATCATAAATAAATAAATGTAAGGCGCGATAACTTCCGAAGAATTCCAATTTGCGTCGTGCTCCTTTTTTTAATTTTTCCTACAAATTGGCGGGACGGGACCTACTTGTTTTATGCCGACTCCGATCGGCATCTGCGAGGCAGATGAGTTTTCACTGAGAGTTTTTCATGGCAGAAATACACTCGGAGTGCTTGCCAAACACTGCCGAGGGGCGACCCCGCTTAGAAAAATTTTCCTCTAATTGAAAAACCTTATTTCTAAAATTTTGATGTTCCTTTGCCCGGGGTGTGAACCCAGGGCATTCGGTGTGGTAGGCGGAGCACGCTACCATAACACCACGGTGATCATGCAAAAATAAATACAGAACAAATAACAGACTTAAAGAGCATTGGTCAGGGTATAACTAGTACATTGGGCATAGTCAAAACTGATTTAAAAGGTGATGACCTTCTAATTTACCATAAATTTCACGTGGTAGCAGACGACTTTCCAATACCGTGCGATGGAATAATAGGTTTGGACGTTATAAAGAAATATAATTGTATTCTAGATTATGGCAAAACAGAGGATAAATTAATCCAAAGACATATGATTTCCCCCAAACAATCACAATGTATCCAACGAATTACCTGTCTGCTAACACAATTACTATCCCTGCTAGATCTGACAAGTAACAGTGAACACTAATAATAAAAACATCTTCATACCCCATCAACAATTATCCGAAGGCATTTTTGTAGCAAACACAATCACAAATAAAGATCAAACTTTCGTCAGAATTATTAACACCACACATAAAAACCCAACTATTCAAAATTACAAAATACATACTGAAAATCTAGATGACTACAATTTAATTAAAACAAACACACACAACAAACATAGTAATGACACAGAAAAATTAGAAAGATTAACTAAAAATGTCCCAAAATTTGTCAATTCACAATTAACTTCATTATGCACAGAATTCATGTACATATTTGCACTGGAAACAGAACCAATCTCCTCTAATAATTTTTACAAGCAAAAACTACACATGAAAGACGACACACCAGTTTACATAAAAAACTATAGATTGCCCGAGACACAAAAAGGGGAAATAAGCAAACAAGTTAATAAATTGATCGAAGATGACATTATAGAACCCTCAATATCAGAGTATAACAGTTACTGGTACCAAAAAAATCACTACCAGGCAATACAGAAAAAAGATGGAGATTGGTAGTCGACTACAGAAAAGTAAACAAAAAATTAGCAGCGGACAAATTCCCACTTCCAAGAATTGATGATATTTTAGACCAACTTGGCAGAGCCAAATCTTTTTCATGCCTAGACCTCATGTCAGGTTTTCATCAAATAGAACTACACCCAGATTCTAGAGATATAACCTTATTCACAGCGGAAAACGGCACTTATAGATTCAAAAGACTACCCTATGGATTAAAAGTAGCACCAAACTCATTCCAAAGAATGATGACACTGGCATTTGCAGGCCTCAAACCATCGCAAGCATTTCTCTATATGGATGATTTAGTTGTACTAGGATGTTCCGAAAACCACATGCTGAAAAACTTATGAGACGTGTTCTCCACTTGTAGGAAATACAACCTAAAGCTCCATCCAGACAAATGTCTATTTTTCAGCCAAGAAGTAACTTATCTAGGCCATAAATGCACAAGCAAAGGAATACTACCCGACTCAAGCAAATTTGAAACAGTTCAAAACTACCCAACACCAAAAAACAGCAGATGAAGTTGAAAGGTTCGTAGCGCTCTGCAATTATTACAGAAGATTCGTACCGAATTTCGCAGAATACTCAAGAAAATTAACTAGGCTTTGCAAAAAGAATGTTTCCTTCGCGTTTGCCAAGTCGCCTAATGTATTAATTCGTCATACCAAACTCCTCAAGCAGGAATCATATTGACAATATGTAGGTCAATATAATAACTCGCTGACAAAGTATTCCTTACTATTGACTCATGCACCTCTAGTATGTAAATATTAATGTAAGTATGTATATATGTATAGGTTAAGAACTTTTGTATAAGTAATAATGAATGCCGTCAATAAATACAATTAACAAATTGCTATCCAACGCTACCCATCAACGTTGGTCAGCCAAATCATTTGTTGTTCAATTCATTTTTTCTTTACATGGCGATCCTGCCAGTCTAGATCATAATTAGCAAAACTGCTAAAGATCTAGCTGGTCAGAAGAGCCTAGCAGCTCACGTTAAAAACACAAAGGACTAATTTTTTAAAGTCCCCGAAAACTACACATTGGCAACAAAAGCAGGACATTTTTAAGAAGTTATTAGAAGCTAAAGGAGATACAATGAATTACTACATTCGCAAAGGCACTTTGTCGTATCGCAGCAAAAGCATAGTGATGGCAAAATATTAAATGGAAGCAATTTCAACAGCATAAAAATGAGTGGAATATTACATTCGCAGCAAAAGCATAGTGATGGCAAAAAAGTTAAATCAAATGGAAGCAATTTCAACGGCATAAAAAGGAGTAGAATGTTACAATTGACTGGAGGCAGTAAAAAACAACAATTGAGACTGGCAGCAATTAGTGTAAGAGTAAATATAACTAGAATCAATTGAGCGGCCTCAGGGACGCTAAACCATGAGCAAAAACTTGGCTTTTGCTTAGGAAATTTTTTTTATCAGCATTTTAAATTAGAATAAATTTTGTCACAATAGGACTAGCTCAATAGAAAAATCTTGAAAAAAAAAAAATACAAATTCTAAAATAAGTTGAAAAAAAGGTTGCAGCTACTTCCTTACTATGCAAGAGATTAAAACTGAGGAAGATTTTCATAGAATCTTTAAAAAATGCGAAGACATAATTAAGGAATTTATAAAAATCTCAGAAGAAGTCGTAAAAAATAAAACAGCTGCAAGGTCCGACACCGATTACAATAGACAAGTATCAGCGACGAAACAAGCTTTACAAGAAGGAGGGAATTCCTATAATACCTTCTCCGACAATTAAAAGAAGAAAACGGGGAGGTAAACAATTAAAAAGAAAGAAGAAAATAGTTGAAGCTTTTAAATTATTAAATATTACAACCAATAAGGAAGATAGAGTAAAATTAAAAGAAAAAATTAGAGACTTAAGAAATCAAAAATAAATATAGAGAAAATTCTCAGTACAAATGAACATAAAAATTTTTCAGTAAATTGGAATGTTCAGGTCGTCCTTATAAAAACCCTTTAAATTTGGAATTTTTTTTTCTCACTCATGCTTTCCCAAGATAGAAATGAACAAATGGGAACAAATCTTTGAAGCGTTATCTGAAGAAAAAATTTATAATATACTCACCAAAGAACACCAAACCGAAGCATACCAATTCTTTTCCCACGTACGACACAAATTAGTATCCTCTTTAGCTAGATACAACATAGAAATAACTATACCAACTACAGTAGAAGAAAAACTCCAGGTTGATTTTAACTCAGTTCTAACCGAACATTCCCGAAGCCGCACCCCATCACCAGCTTTGAGTCACACTTCATCAGTGGAAGAAAATAAACCACTAGATATCCCACTCATTAATATCACAATGCCACAAACCGTAGTATAATTCATCAACCCCCGCCTCATCAGTGCTACCAGAGTTTTATGGCAAGCCTGAAAATGTGCATAGTTTCTTAGATGCCCTCGATATCCTCGACCAAATCAAGGATAATCATGAAGCCATAGCTATAACCATGATAAAGACCAAGCTATAAGGCACGGCAAGAAATTTCATAACGAGAATACAATCACACAAATAAAACTAAAATTAAAAACTGCAATCAAAGGCGAATCAGTGGAAGTCTTGACAACAAAACTCCTGAATATCCAACAGCGTAGCAAAACTGCAAACCAATACACTAAGGAGATAGAAAAGATAACTAGGTCATTTGAGGGAGCCTATATCTCGGACGGATTAAACCCAGACTTGGCAACGAGATATGCTACCCAAGCAGCAGTCAAAGCAATGTGTAAGAACTGCTCCAATGATAAAGTGAAAATGATTATGCAGGCGGGGGTTCACAACAATGAACGACGCAATTTCAAAGTTCACAAACAGCTGCACGGAAATCACAGGCAGCTCGAACACAATTTGAAATATACGGGAACAAAATCAATATCGAAGTAATTTCCGCGGAGGTTACCGAAGTAACAACTATGGGAATTACCGAGGCAGAAGATTTAGACCACAGCCGAGATACAACAATAATTCGAGAACAAATAACAATGCTCAAAGAGGACCACAAACCCAAAATGACAACAGACAGTACAATCAGACTCGTAACGTGCGCAATTGTACCCAGCAGGAAAACCAGGAAACTCCACTTCAAGATCAGTAGATAGAAAAATATGTGTACTAAACCTACACTTAAATAGTTACATATCTACAAAAACATCATGATATAACTCAATTTCAAATTTTTTGGTAGACACTGGAGCAGATATCTCCATAATTAAAAAGAATCAAATAATGAATCATAAATAAATAAATGTAAGGCGCGATAACTTCCGAAGAGATTTTAGGCCAAGCTTCTCTTCCAATTTGCATCGTGCTCCTTTTTTTTAATTTTTCCTATAAATTGGCGGGACAAGACCTACTTGTTTTATGCCGACTCCGAACGGCATCTGCGAGGCAGATGAGTTTTCACTGAGAGTTTTTGATGGCAGAAATACACTCGGAGTGCTTGCCAAACACTGCCGAGGGGCGACCCGCTTAGAAAAATTGTCTTCTAATTGAAAAACCTTATTTTTAAAATTTTGATGTTCCTTTGCCCGGGGTGTGAACCCAGGGCATTCGGTGTGGTAGGCGGAGCACGCTACCATAACACCACGGTGATCATGCACAAATAAATATAGAACAAATAACAGACTTAAAGAGCATTGGTCAGGGTATAACTAGTACATTGGGCTCAGTCAAAACTGATTTAAAAGGTGATGACCTTCTAATTTACCATAAATTTCACGTGGTAGCAGACGAATTTCCAATACCGTGCGATGGAATAATAGGTTTGGACTTTATAAAGAAATATAATTGTATTCTAGATTATGGCAAAACAGAGGATAAATTAATCCAAAGACATATGATTTCCCCCAAACAATCACAATGTATCCAACGAATTACCTGTCTGCTAACACAATTACTATCCCTGCTAGATCTGACAAGTAACAGTGAACATCTTCATACCCCATCAACAATTATCCGAAGGCATTTTTGTAGCAAACACAATCACAAATAAAGATCAAACTTTCGTCAGAATTATTAACACCACACATAAGAACCCAACTATTCAAAATTACAAAATACATACTGAAAATCTAGATGACTACAATTTAATTAAAACAAACACACACAACAAACATAGGAATGACACAGAAAAATTAGAAAGATTAACGAAAAATGTCCCAAAATTTGTCAATTCACAATTAACTTCATTATGCACAGAATTCATGGACATATTTGCACTAGAAACAGAAGCATTTTCCTCTAATAATTTTTACAAGCAAAAACTACACATGAAAGACGACACGCCAGTTTACATAAAAAACTATAGATTGCCCGAGACACAAAAAGGGGAAATAAGCAAACAGGTTAATAAATTGATCGAAGATGACATTATAGAACCCTCAATATCAGAGTATAACAGTTACTGGTACCAAAAAAATCACTACCAGGCAATACAGAAAAAAGATGGAGATTGGTAGTTGACTACAGACAAGTAAACAAAAAATTGGCAGCGGACAAATTCCCACTTCCAAGAATTGATGATATTTTAGACCAACTTGGAAGAGCCAAATCTTTTTCATGCCTTGACCTCATGTCAGGTTTTCATCAAATAGAACTACACCCAGATTCTAGAGATATAACCTTATTCACAGCGGAAAACGGCACTTAAAGATTCAAAAGACTACCCTATGGATTAAAAGTAGCACCAAACTCATTCCAAAGAATGATGACACTGGCATTTGCAGGCCTCAAACCATCGCAAGCATTTCTCTATATGGGTGATTTAGTTGTACTAGGATGTTCCGAAAACCACATGCTGAAAAACTTATGAGACGTGTTCTCCACTTGTAGGAAATACAACCTAAAGCTCCATCCAGACAAATGT
The DNA here is from genome assembly GCF_040869045.1 of Eurosta solidaginis. Lineage (NCBI taxonomy): Eukaryota > Metazoa > Arthropoda > Insecta > Diptera > Tephritidae > Eurosta > Eurosta solidaginis. The sequence goes on from NC_090319.1 coordinate 158,543,342, forward strand.
CTATTTTTCAACCAAGAAGTAACGTATCTAGGCCATAAATGCACAAGCAAAGGAATACTACCCGACTCAAGCAAATTTGAAACAGTTCAAAACTACCGAACACCAAAAACAGCAGATGAAGTTGAAAGGTTCGTAGCGCTCTTCAATTATTACAGAAGATTCGTACCGAATTTCGCAGAATACTCAAGAAAATTAACTAGGCTTTGCAAAAAGAATGTTTCCTTCGATTGGACAGAAGAATGCCAAAAAGCTTTTGTCTATTTAAAGGAAGCATTAATTAGTCCAAAACTTTTGCAATATCCAGATTTCAATAAAGAATTCTGCATAACTATAGACGCTAGTGGGTATGCTTGCGGAGCAGTGCTTAGCGAAGAACACGATGGCAAACAGTTACCAATTGCTTACGCCTCAAGGTCATTCACAAAAGGTTAAACAAACAAAGAAACAATAGAAAAAGGATTAGCAGCAATCCATTGGGCCATAACCTTCTTCAGACCATACGTGTATGGCAGAAAATTTCTAATTAAAACCGACCATCGCCCTTTAACATACCTTTTCTCGATGAAAAGCCCTTCATCTAAATTAACACGAGTAAGACTCGAACTAGAAGAATATAATTTTGAAGTGGAGTACATTGCCGGAAAAGAAAACCACCATGCATGCAAAATAATGAAAGTCACAACTAGATCAACAGCCAAAAATATAAAAAATAATGTTAAAATTAAAGAAAGTCACGCTGAGAACCCCAAAATATACGAAGCGCTAAATAAATTTGAAGTAAAAAGTCTAGTCGAGCTCGTTTTCAATTCTTTGAAATCCTATTTCAAAAAAGGAAAGAAAATTTGTAGCGATTTTGATACAAGCAACCTAATTGTTGAGGATAAGATTGACTTAGGACAATTCTTTACCAGGCTCGAAAAAGAAGCCGGCAAATTAGGCTTTGTACGATTACAGTTGTCCTTAGGGGACAAATTGTTTAAAAGAAATTATACTGGAGTAGGAAAAATTATTGAAATAGGAAGCAAGGTTCTCAAAAAACTATCAATTGACTAGCCTCAGAGGTTATATACGTGGCTAATTCCGGGAAAATTAAAGAAGTTCTGCAGAAATATCATGACGATCCTATTAGTGGTGGCCACCCAGGAATAAATCGCACGACAAATAAAATCAAGCAGAAATATAGCTGGCTAAACATGAAAAATGGCGTAAGAAAATACGTAGAGCTGCATCCACTGTCAGAAAAATAAAACAAATAAGCATATAAAAGACCCAATGACAATAACGGAGACACAAGGCTTTCCATATTGTACAGATCGATACGGTCGGACCATTACCGAAATCGATAAATGGAAACGAGTACGCAGTTACCATTATATGCGATCTCACCAAATATTTGGTAAGAATACCAGTCCCGAGCAAACATGCGATAACAATTGCTAAAGCTGTATTCGAGCACTTCATTTTGATTTATGGTCACATGAAAACAATCCTAACAGATATGGGAACCGAATACAAAAATAACTTATTCGAAGAACTGAGCAAATTGCTAAAAGTTGAGCACAAAAACTCAACACCATACCATCATCAAACTTTGGGCACTGTAGAGCGTAGTCATAGAACGTTTAATGAATATGTACGTTCATACATATCCAGTGACAAAGATGATTGGGATGAATACCTCAAGTATTTCGCGTACTGTTACAACACGACCCCATCGAGCGTACACGGTATTGCTCTTACGAGCTTTTATTTGCAAAAACCCCCCAGACCTACGAATTCCTAGACGAAAATAAAATAAGCCCATTGTATAATCACGAAGCTTACGACAAGGAAGTTAAATACAGACTTCAAATAGCACAACAAAGAGCTAGAAAATTAGTGAAAGAAGCTAAAGAAAAACAAAAAGTTAATTATGATAAAAGTAGCGCCAGTAAGGAAATAAAAATAGGCGACCTAGTGTTAGTTAGAGAAGAAGCATCTCATAAGCTAGATAATAGATACAAAGGAAGTTATAAAGTAAAAAGCATAGATAGAAATAATAATTATACGTTAATACCTAATAGGACAGGAAATAGAGATAGTACAAACAAAATAATAGAAATAGTAATCTATAAAAATAGGCTTAAACTAGTATAGAACATTTACTAGTAACACATATGATTTGAAAACCAAAACAGTCATACTATAAGCAACCCAATTTACTGAACAACATAGATACGTAAGAAAGAAAATGTAAATAAACAAAAGAAATAAAAAATACTAACCCATGTTAGCATCAAGTTACTGTTACTTCATAATAAATTTGTAAACATAAACAGATTTTAAGTGAGTCGACACACTTAAAATTCTAATATGTAAAAACAATTCTCAATAACACTTGATGCAAAACATTCATAATCGTAAGCACTCAACCATAAAAAATTAGCACAAATAAAAATGTACAAAAAAATGCAAAAAAAAAAATACTCATTATAGTAAATATAAACAAAAAAATAGCAAAAGTCAGCTTATTATGAAAAAGCGAGAATCAGCATAACTGGCACTGAATGTAAAGAAAATGCCGATGGTGTAGTATCGTGTGGAATTCACCTCACTTCAAACACGCTTAACATTACAAACATTCGTTCATTGACCCAGATAACTACTATGAGTTCATTCGCGTTTGCCAAGTCGGCTAATGTATTAATGCGTCATACCAAACTGCTCAAGCAGGAATCATATTGACAATATGAAGGTCAATATAATAATTCGCTGACAAAGCATTCCTCACTATTGAGTCATGCACCTCTAGTATGTAAATATTAATGTAAGTATCTATATATGTATAGGTTAAGAACTTTTGTATAAATAATAATGAATGCCGTCAATAAAGACAATTAACAAATTGCTATCCAACGCTACTCATCAGCGTTTGTCAGCCAAATCATTTGTTATTCAATTCATTTTTTCTTTACAAGTTTGAGAACATGTTAAATGAAAACCCTTTCCAAGAGCTTGTCGGTTTTGTGTTTGCATTTCTTTTGCTGCCAATAAGTAATTCTGAAGTTGAAAAAACGTTTTTAAACACAAGTTTAATTAAAAGCAAACACAGAAGCAAAATGAATTTAGTTATGTTGAATTTGCTGCTGACAATAAGAAGATTACAAATGCAATGGAAAAATGTTTATCTCCAAAATTGGAAAAATGTGACTTCAAGTTTTTAGTTTGATGTTAAACAGTGTAAGACCAAAAGCTTGTCGATTTTGTGCTGCCACTAAGTAATGCTGAAGTTGCAAGAACGTTTTCAAAAATGATTTTGGTTAAAAGCAAACACAGAAACAAAATGAGTTTAGTTATGTTGAATTCGCTTCTGACAATAAGAAGTGGCCTTAAACGGCTAAATAAATGCTGTCATGAATTTGAAATAAACAACGATCTCTTAAAATTAATGAGCACAAAAAATATTTATGAATGTAGCAATAATAATAATTCATCTTCTAAGGACGAAATCATAGACTTTGAAGTCTAAGGCCCTTCATATATATCTCGTCCCAACATGAACTTGAATACCGCACGATAACTTACCGCCAAATTGCAAAACAAAAGTTAAAAAATAAAATCTATTTTTGTTATTAAAAATATAAAATTAACTACATATAAAAACAGTATTATTTATGTACCTCTCTTGAACCTTATTTTTTTTTTTTGTGCGTTTACTGTACCTTTTTTATAACTTTGTTTAAGTTTGACTTGAAATAAATGTGAAAACTTACATTGAAAGATATACATATACTTTTAGCTCTTTTTGAAAAGGGTTTTGGATTTTCTTAAAAAAATTTACGCTTCAAAAATTTAATTCAGCAAGCAGCGGTACTTATGTACAAGGCAACGAGGAGATATCTCACACACACACATGTAGTCATCAGCCGAAGTAGTTACTCACACATACACACGCATATGGCTAGTAGAAAAGCATAAACTACAAATATATATACCAAGCATGAGATACAACTTTTCTCGAAATTACTAGAACTTAGGATAAAGGGGTGAACGTGAAAAAAAGCAGCGCAAGCCGAGGAATGAGTAATCAGTTTAATTTAAACAAGCTGTTGTGAAGTACGTGGTATTGAAGTATAATTGTACTACTCCCGAAGTAGACTAAATAAAGACCATATTGCAATACTGAATATTGGAATTATTTATTCGACAGTTCAGTGATAAGAACGTTAGTAGAAGGTGCAAAATATCAGAAATTCCCAGAATTCGTTACAATATAATTAAATAACTCAAATTAAAGACTTCACAAAAAAGAAGAATTTACTAATGAGTCTAAGAATGAAAGATAATTGGATGAGTAAGGTATCAGATATGGTGAACTGTTTCAAAAAGGAAGTGGTCAGTTCCCCGCATAGCGAAAAAAAACAACAAAAACCCACAAATTAAAAATCAAACATCTCTATTGGCGATGAAAGGAAATTAATTTTCCATTGCAAAACTAACCATTTTTTGTCTCCTAGTGAGCTGAAAACAGAATTGAATTTAAATTGAGCAGCCCGGACCATTATATACACAATGACGGATGCCACACTTTTAGCCAAACCCCCCAAAATAGGGGTTGCTTTTGTCAGAATAAATTTTTTCCGTCTAATACTGTTTTCACACAGAAACTTAATGATCTCATTTCACCTGCTAATGAAATCGTAAATTTTTTGCTTTCACACAGAAGTAACTGCTCGATTAGTATGAAGGATGAGACAGACAATCATGGCGGAACGATACAAGGTGGGAGCATGTTGACATACCTACAAACAAAAAAAATTCCATGTACTTGTAAATTCGATGGACAAATGTCAAAATCGTACTGCGCCGGTAGTTGATGTATCAAATCAAATAAAAAAGGTTATAATCAGCTGTTCGATGCGGCCACCTTGTATCGTTCCGCCATGCAGACAATGACATTTGCTTTGAAAACTAAGAAACGGAAGCGGAACGCTGCCAACAGAGTTGCATTGTGCTTTTGACTTCATTAGGCATTCGATTAGCTACTAATGAAATAATAATAGATTCGAATTTTGTAGGGAAGATTGAGCTCAATAAGCGTCTTAATGTAGAAAATTGCCTTTATTATTCAATAGGCCGTCTGTGTGAAATTAGTATAAGTCGAAGGTTGTTTCGTTATGTGTTCATGTAGCACTTTGCATATTGTTTACCATCCGCTTCAAGCATACCAATTCAGGACTTATCAGACCCCAGCAGGTTTTTCCAATTTTGACGGTAAAGATGTGCTCTGTAAAGCAAGTATATTGGTTGTTGTTTTAAGGCTTAGTAAGGAATGTTCCGAAAAGAAAGTGCACACTTTATTTTGCTTGTAATTTGCCGAGCATTCACTTTATTTTCTTCCAATGAAAACTTGCATATTTAAACTAGTTAATGACTAAAGGAAGGAAGCATAAAAATGAATCTCTTAATTTTCACAGTTTTCTTTTTATTCGCTTTGCTTAACTTTTGCACACTTTTTTGAACATATTAGTCTTTGATTGTCTTATATTTTTTTCCAAATTGTTTGACGGTGGGGACAACTCAAGTTTACTGGGAATGTGGGAATGCCATTAACCCAGTACCGTTCCATTGGGCGCAATGCAGGGTAGTTTTATAGATTCTCCTCTTTAAGTTAACTGTTCAAGAGTTTTTTTTATACAATCCTGCTGTAGTTCTGATGAAATGTACTGAGACAAAATTGGGTCAAATTTAAGCTGACACAATGTTCTGCAATAGAAAGGTGTCACGTCAATACTTGGAGCCCTCCCAGTTTTTATTCCTTAGATATAATGCCTTATGTGACTATTAAAGGTTGTCCGTGTGGAGATTGAAACCACTTTTTAATTTTATATATCAAGAAACTTTTATTCAATAAAGAATACGCCTAAATGTATGCGTCAATATCTTTTATTTTTCACAACAATGAAAATTTTTTCAAAATTGAAAGATCAATATTGATACTTAAAAAATTGATAATACATTTAAAAATTACAAAGGTAAACAAAGGTAACTAAAATACAAAGTTAAATAAAAATAATAAGAACCCTACAGTCCGTCCTTGAGCCTCTAGTACAAATAGTTTACCATGAAAATAGTTTTATAACAAACTTTTTTATTGAAACTGATGACACTGGAAGGTGAAGAGTTACATCAGTCGGTTGAAATTGGTTATTTTCCTTAGATTTAGGTCCTTATCTTCCTCGCCGTTTTTTATTCTCGAATTACGCTCTTTTAAATTTTTTGGAAAAATGTTATCTATAACAAAATATCACAGATGAAAATATAAAAAAACACAAGATATCACATATGTATAAAAAAAATTACTAGAAATAATACGATAAATATCACAGTAAGATGGTCACGTAATAAAAAAATTTTATAAATTAAGAAAATTACAAAAAAAAAAAAAAAAATGTAAAAATAGTCCAGTAAATAATTAAAGCCAATAATGGAAAAATTATCAAGAATTTGATAAATAAAATGTCAAAAGATAAATAAATAGAATGCGCTAATAAACAAAACTAATAATAAAATAAATAAAATAGTACAACTGCGGGAACAGAGACATTAAACAGACGGACTTGCACTATAAAAATAAACACATACGTAACTATTTTGCAAACATACATATATTTAGAGTGGTATTCGCCGACCACTCTATGACCAAGTACATACATGCATTAGACTGGGTCGATTTATTAACCTATATCGCGCCATCGATTTTTCGATGGGATTTGGGCTCAGGAAAAAAAGTTCAACTACGCATACCCAAAAAAATAATTTTCGAGCCTGCGAAATTTAATTTTTTTTTACTTTTTTCGACTTTGATTTTTAAGGTTTTTTTCATGACCTACTAAAAAAATGTTCATGTTGATGGCCACCGTGGTGTGAAGGTAGCGTGCTCCGTCTACCACACCGCATGCCCTTGGTTCACACCCCGGGCAAAGCAACATCAAAATTTTATAAAATAAGGTTTTTCAATTAGAAGAAAATTTTTCTATGCGAGGTCGCCCCTCGGCAGTGTTTGGCAAGCGCTCCGAGTGTATTTCTGCCATGAAAATCTCTCAGTGAAAACTCATCTGCCTTGGAGATGCCGTTCATAATCGGCAAAAACATGTAGGTCCCGTCCGGCCAATTTGTAGGGAAAATCAAGAGGAGCACGACGCAAATTGGAAGAGAAGCTCGGCCTTAGATCTCTTCGGAGGTTATCGCGCCTTACATTTATTTATTTACTCAGCAAATTTTCATGTATACCCCGTCCGACCCAAAAATGTCCGCTAAAAGCGCTGTCGATAACAGTTTTTTGAAAAAACGTTTTTAGCGGACATTTTTGGTCGGACAGGGTATACATATGAAAATTTGTTTAGTAGGTCATGAAAAAAAACTTTAAAAATCAAAGTCGAAAAAAGTAAAAAAAATGAAATTTCACAGGCTCGAAAATTATTTTTTTGTGTATGCGTAGTGGAACTTTTTTTCCTGAGTTCAAGTCCTATCGAAAAATCGATGGCGCGATATCGGTTAACTCTCATCCATACAAATCGACCCACCCTAACATACATGGCATTTCCTATAGCTTTTAACGCAATGCATTTAAGGTGTTTGGGCGCGAGTATGGATTATAATTTTCTATTTGCGAACGATGTTTAAAGCTTCGGCGATATACCACTTGTCCAATTACAAGCGTAACATCCCTACAACTTCAGCTCTTTCATAATGTTATTTGTAATGAGTTGCCATTTATCACCAGCCGTGTTTATTTCAACGTCAACATCCTTCAATGGGCCCAGCTTTCGGTATACACTGTAAAACTTTTGGATGAAATTAAGATTAAAATGGGGGTAAATTCCTGTTGAAATAATTTTTTTGGTGTAAAAATGCCCATTTGTTAAATATAATTATATATAGGTGAATAAGCTATAAATATATGTAAATATTAATAAGTGAATAAGCTTTATAAATATATTGAAAATGATTGTGTCCACGGTGCGAATAAATTCGATCGCGATTGCTGAAAAACATGATTTTCTCGTATTATCTCATTTTACGTTCGCGATTTCTCGTGATAAATACTTATAAGGACGAACGATTGCAAAACAATATATGTATGCCTTTTTCGTTTTTGAGAGACTAGATAAACAACTTTTCACAGCAGCCTTTCCACCGCGATCGATCGCTTTGTACGCTCGTTCGTTTTCGATGTGTATACACAAAATTATTGCCTGCGGTCTCTCAACTACGAAAAATATTTTAACGAACGTTCGTTGAACTTAGCATTTATCGTGAGAGATCGAATTTTTGAGCAATCGCGATTGTTCTTCCTACGGCGCGAATGCAAAAAGTTGAGTTTAATCAGTCGAAAAAAAGTTATATATACGTGGTAGATTGTTTTTAATCTTATTAGTATTATATAATAAAAAAAAAAAAAAACAAAAAAATGGGGAAAACGTCAAATATTGACAAGGCAAAACTTGTGGCTTTTAATAAAGATACCAATTTATCAAAATGCCTTTTATGCGAAAAAGAGCTTAAAGGGCATATACATATGTATTAGGAAACATTAAAAGACACTAAGAGACCATTCATAAACATAGCTTTGGTGAAGTGGAACCATCCACAAGTGCAAGTAAGAACTCAAATCGTGTAAAATTAAATAAAACCGAGTTTATAAAATGTTGTGTTGGACTGGTAACTGTAAAAAACATACCATTTCGAATTTTCGGCGACGAACTATATTTTAAGCAAATGATTACACCCTACAAAATATAAATATTTTGAAACAAAACTTTTCCAAGAAAATGTTATGTTAAAAGATTTTTATTGCTACAAGAATGGGAGCAAGTATATTGGGTATAAATATTCAATACATCAAAGATTTTAAAATTGTGATAAACTCTATTGGTATGATACAACTGAAAAAGAGGCATACGGCACATTTCTTAAAAGAGTAAATATTAAAATGCCTACGGGAATATCAAATTGAACTGACACAAATTTATTCAACTACATCAGACAACGGGAGAAACATGATAAAAGCCTCCCAACTACTTCAGCAGGAAATGTCAGACTTGCAAAATGATGAGTTGGAGGTTCCTTCAGAAAACGAGGATGACGACTGCGAATCAGTACACGATCGCTTAAATTCAGTGCAAGGAAAATTAGAAGATTGCAGAAAAATTTTGAAACTTCTAAGGGTGACCATTAGGCGTGGTCATAACACTGTGGACATGCGTATGCCACCTGTGGACAACATCACCCGCTGGAACTCAACCATTTAAATGATGAAGTCCCTGTTGAGTTTAAAAGATCACATAAATAGGAACGAGATCGAGTTTCATGTTGATACTGAAATTTATTGGAGCTTTGTAGAAAGCTTAGTTGATGCATTCAAACCAATGGCGCAATGGAACAAAGCAACTTCAAACTGAGCAATACATCATTGGTGATTTCTACAGAGATTGGCTAATATGTGAAGTCAAATTAAAAAGAATGACTGGAAATGCTTTTGCTGCCAAACTGTTAGAATCTATGGAAAAGAGAAAAGAAATATTGATGAACAACGTCGCATTCCTTGCTGGTATATACCTCAATCCAAGATTTAACTTCTTAGATTCACCGTATATGACTGATGAGCAGAAGAAAAGTGCAGTGGTATGTGTAAAAAATCTAATTATGTGCTTTTGTTTGAAAAATTGTCATTTCCTCAGGTGCATATATTACGAACAAACGCAAGTCTTAATTCCTTGAATGTAGAATGCAATTCGCCTAACGAAAGAAATGAAGAAGGAGTTCAACATCATGACCAGGTGTACATTGACAACTGATAGAAATGCTAGTATCCGCCAAAAGCTCGATAATTTAGCATACGGAATTTGCGTGTTGCTTCTTTTCAATTTTACCTACAAATTGGCGGGACTCCGAACGGGATCTGCATAGCAGATGAATTTTCGCTGATAAGGCTGTGTGTCAATCGATAAAATTTTACTCAATGGAAAAATGAGGTGTAAAAATTTTCCATTTTGGTGAAAAATTTTCGATTTAGATGTGCTAATCCACGTGCAAAGAATTTATTTTGTGTTACATTTAGTTTTTAAGGCACGCTTTTCACATGCATTTCTTCTTATCGTATGTTTTTGGTTTGTTGGTGCTACTATTTTTTGCATTTCTGAAACAAAATATATGCACGAGCCCACAAAAGTAATTGTCAAACTTTACCTAGCGATTATCAATATTTTACCTAGCCTTATTGGCTAGGGAAAATTCTGACGTTCGTATTCACCACGATAAGTATCAAAATTTTCCTTCGGTTTGTCAAAATTTTCCTTTTTCATGCGATTGGCCCAGGGTCTAAGTTTTTCATCGCAGAAATACCCACAGATTGTTTGCGAAACTACCCTAACTAACTATGTAGGTATAATTGAGAAAACTCTTTGATATTGCTTTGCCCGGGACTAACCCACACTTTTTATATTTGTATAGAAAAAATAAGGTCGGTATGAGACTCTTCTAAACATAAAACAACAAATAAAAATTTGAAATTTTACAAGGCTATATTTTTAGATGCCTTGAAAAACTTTTTCATTATAACAACACCCACCCCAATGTACATATGTATATGCATTTGTATAAATTCTCATTAATGATATTTTTGTATGTACTTGGGTCCTACTCCTCTAGACGATCGCAATACATATAAATTAGAAATAAATTTCAGTTTTGTTAAATTCTTATTACAAAAATAGTAACTTTTTTTGCGTTAAGAGGGGATAACACTTTATTGCTTAATGTATGAGAACATTAAAAAAAACTTTTACAATTTATCTAAAAATTTATTAATTCAATTTTTCACATATTACTTATAAAAAAAAAAATATTCTTTTCATTTAACTTATCAAGGGAAAACCCAAAGATATTGCATCACCATTATTTAAAAGATTGTTTATTTTACAACATCATATTGATTTTCAAACGAACGATCGCGATCGATCTTTTTAAAACGAGAAAATATTTGAGTTTTGCAGTGGACGCTCGCAAATAACGATCGATACCGAAAAATCGAATCACCACGCTTGAAAAGAAGTTTTATCGCTCGTATTAGTTTGTGAAAATTGTTGTATCTTGTGAGAGATTGTTTATTCATTCGTAGGAAAATTCGATTTCTCACTCGCGAGAAATGCCAAGCACTCAATTTTAATTGAGCGATAAGTTGTTCGAGAGATCGTATTTTGAGCGTTCTCCGCACCCTGATTGTGTGTAATGACGCCGTGGTTGAAGAAGTCACCACTGTGTACCACAAACATACATGAAAAAATTTGGCCCTTAACGTTTAAAATCGCGCTCTTAGGGTGTAAACATGTATGTATAAGCAACTGATGCGTACAATTTTAGGCATATAGTGTCTAAAGCAGAGCCGGCCACACAAATACTAAAACTATTGCATAAGTGTGTGTAAAAATTGAGTGACAACCCCCCACAGTGTGCTAAAAGAAAATGTGGACTGTGAAGTTCGAAATTAAAAAGGACTCTGGTTATTTGTTTTCAAGCTAATCCTAACAATATTTATTTATATTCATATAACTAAGAACGCGGAGGTCGAGCTAGCCAGATAAAACTTTTTTATAAAAGAAGGTATGGTGTTTCTTCAATGCAAAATTTACTTAAAAAATCACTTTTTCATCAAGAAAGAACTATAAAACAAAGTAAATGTAAAGATAGAAATATATATTTTCAAAACATAAAGTTATTCAATAAAAAAAAAATGTATAAAAATTAATAAAACTAAGTAGAACGTATATAAAGTTACTTATATTAAATTTTCAATATTTATTAATAATTAATTAATTATTATTAATTATTAATATCTAAATTGTCAATATTAATATGTATATTAAAAGGAACTTATAATACTAACTAAAACGTATTAAGTCACTTTAACATTGCAGCATATTGTTTTTATTATGTGCCCAAAAAGTAACATGGACTTTTCCTTTTGCATTCACTGTTGATTTTAGTGAGTGACCAGAGAAAGCAAACGATCGTGATCGCACATCGTTAGTGTCTGTGTGAAAATACGAACTCAAATTGCACAATGTGCAACTTTTGGCCGGCTCTGGTCTAAAGTATTACACATTTTGTAAAATTCAACAAGAGATTTGTAAAAATAAAGATGTGTAATATTACACATTTATAGTGGTTAAAGTGCTGCCTACCATTTTGGTAGTCAATTTACGATTTTCGCTTTAGAGTATAGCTCGATGATGCAGCATGCTGTATTATAGGCATACGGAAAGTGGCATAGTACGGCGACATATAAACGTAAGTCTGGCAGTTCGTTCGTTCTTGTTATCGGCCACAGTCTTTTTTTAGCTCCGTATACACCTCCGACCCGGCGCACAGTGGATTGAGACAACTGTCAATGGCTCTATCGTTCGTCTGTATTTCGTCCAGCTAATTTTGCAGTTTATGGTACCCACCGTAATTCGCGCAATTTTTTCGAGTGAGGTATCAAAATATGAGTAATATTACGTTTAAATTAAGAATCCGATATCGGAAGCTTACTTTTTTCATCCGTTTAAAAGTTATCCGCTAAAAATTGGTTCACTGGGCGCATTCTGTTCCGACACAATTACATTTTTCTAAGCGCTCGAATCACTTAATTTATGCTATTCGGTATATCAATACAATCTAGTAGCATATCTCCACCTAGAGCTTTAGCTGTTAAGATTTATTAAATCTCATATTTTAACCTGCACTGCATCCGCTATTGTTGTTGTGTTAACACCATTCATGGGACACGAGCATCATAAGTTTATTTAAAAAAAAACGCGAAATAAAAGGGGAAAACGACGAACGAAGATTTGGTTTTTTATTTTCTTCAGTTCAAATAAAAAAGCAAGATATTTCAGGGATCTTATGGAATCTTGGCTGGCTGTTTAAATAGAATTTGTAAGTAAATACTTAAATGATTTCGCCAAAATCGAAAAAAAAAATTATTAATGGCAATTCCAAGATCATTCAGGTTCATTAAGTACGCTGCTCAAAAAGCAATCATGTTAAACTTTGATTCGAAAGTATTTGCTAAAAGTATTACATTACTGTAATAGCAAGGGGCATACCTTTAAATGGGTACTCAAAAAGTTTACTCACTTCCATCCTTTCTATCAACAAAAACACACTTCGGTTTCTTATACCACCGCAGCTTCGATTTATTTCGTCTGATTACAATAGAATCAAGGTAAGGCAGTTTACCCTCTTCTAATAATATTGTAAATTTAAAGTGTATGTTACCCGAATTCAGCGCATTTAGGGTATTCTGTATCTCGTCTTCGTCAGGATTCAAGTATCGAAAAAACAGCACTAATGGTCAACTATGCATCTAGCGGCCATTTTCCAAACTTCGAAAGAGCATCATTTTTAGCACAAGAACAATGCTTTACCAACAAGCGCCTAACATTAAAAATTTTACATATAGTGACGAATATTAGTAACACTAAGTGATACTCACATCACTAATCTGATACTAAGTAAATAAAGCCACAACAACAATAAAGCAAGCTGCCACACTTGTATGTACGTAAACAAATTAAACATCATGTACACACGTACATACAAGCAGCAGAGAGATACTCACAACCGCATGTCATCATCAGCTACTACTTCGCTCACATATACACACGCATATGGTTACACACTACAAATACACGCGCGTATGGCTGGTGACCAGGTAGAGGAATCTAGAAGAAGAAAAGTCTAGACATTTGGGCAGAGAGTATAAAAGCAGCAAAAGCTTGGTAGTCCGTAATCAGTTTGATTTAAGCACGCTATTGGTTGTGAAGTTAAGTGTTATTGTGAAGTACTTTCAAAGTAGTCTAATAAAGACCATTTTGTAATACAGAATATTGGAGTGTTTTATTCAACAGTTTAGCGATACGAACGTAAGCAGAAGGTTGGAAATAAGCGGAATTTCACTAAATTCGTTACAATATCATAAACATGCCGAGAATAAGAATGAATTACAAAACGGACACTGATAATATTGCAAACATCTACAGACACTTGTTGACAAACAAATCGAAAGTATCAAGTTCCACATCAAAGCAGGCAAACGTGTAAATTAATGTATGTAAGTGTTTATAATTGTTTATGTTAAATTGTGGATGTAATTTTCAAGTTAAATTTGTTTATAATATATTTGCAGTTGCCCTTGAGCGATGCGCAACCGAAATATGTATATTGGAGAAAATTTTTTAAAACGTTGGTTTTTACTCCTTATGACCTAGAGCCAGCTCATCGTACAATAAACAAGTATAAGCAACAGAAATGTATTTTTTATTTTTTTCTATGGGAGGCTGGCGATAAATTGTAAAAGTTTTTTTATATTTTCGTTTTATGTATTTATATTTCGTTTTCTGCAAATCTGTAAATTTTGCGTCCGCGTGAATTCGTGAACAAAAAACCTTTACGTTTTAAACTAAAGCGAAAATTATAAAATGATGCTCATGGACAAGCCGCTGGCCCCTATGAATATCGATTCCCGAAGATGTGCCCTGCGAAGAAGAGATCGAAGGCACAAAATTATATTTATGCATAAAACGCCACGTATTTAGATGGATTATGGAGTTGATATGACTGCTCAAGGTCGCATCACACGTATAAGGCACGTATTTCATCGTGCCCAACGTGCATTACGCACATTCGGCCTCTTTATTTTAAATTTGTACAATGCTTTGCGCATACATATATATACGCTAGTTGAAATAACGCCCAGAGGATTCGGAAGAGTGTATTGAGTATTTAAAAGATGTGGCGTTTACATGAAGCTGCAAAATACTAAGCTTCGGTGATGAACAAAGAAAATTTTGTGACCAAATGATTTGAAAAATCCTCATTGTTGAATGTATGCAGGTGCTACTATACGCAGTGGGTTAAGGCGCTACACCGACCAACTTAGATATTTATGCAACTCCTTAGCCAATTATTATGAACATTCCGGTTTATTTGATGGTTCCCGTGATATACACATATGAAGAAGCCAACAAACCGTGGCATATACGTGAATGGCATAAACCTGTAAAGTTGTGTGGAGGCAAACCGCCTGAGATTATTAATACCAGTGAAGTCTGTAGGTGCCTTGTACTATACACTTAACATAAATAAATTTAATTGTTGTGTTCAAATACAAAACAATTGTTGTACCTTTGAGTTGTGGAAGGTGTTGACCAATGCAATTCAACACATTGCACGTACTCGGTGCGATCGAGCAATTTCTTCCGCTTTATTGCGTTGGTCCAAAGTTGCTCTTTCAGGGATTAATTGCACATTACAATTAAAAATATGGTTTTTATGTATGTAGTGTCAGATTGGGTCACTGCATTAAATTGGAGTAAAGCTTGCAACTCCCCTTCAAATACAGAAAAAGATGCAAACCTTATATTAACACTTGGTATCACTGCAAATGTTGGAGTCGAATGACGCAGAGATTCAACCCGATTGGTTTTCTTCAAACATATCAAAATCTATCTATTGCTTGAACCTTAATTATTCAGATTTTATTGAACTTCAATGTAGCGGTTCCTACAAACCTTGTACTTTTCTAGTAGATTCTTAAGCAGACATTTCTTTAATCAAAATTTCGAGTTTATCTCAAAATTGTAACTTTATTAGTAACGAAATTATTAATATAACAGGCGTAACAACTGAAACAATTTCAACTTTAGGCACCTTAAAAACCAACTTGATTGATTATAATTTTTAATACCGCATACTTTACATATAGTTAACGACGATTTTAATATACCTTCAGACGGAATACACGGCAAAGACTTTTTAAAATTAAATAAATGCATTATTAATTACGCAAGCGATAGCATAACTAATTAATTATACAAGCTTAGAAAATCTAAATATTCCAATTTTGCACATTTATTTAAAGTACCAAAATGCGACAATCCTGTTTATGTAGACTCACAAGAAATGTGTAGTGGTGTTTTTACGCCAAAGTGCATTGTTGACACAAATAATCCAGTTATAACAAGTAAGGAAGGCTAAGTTCGGGTGTAACCGAACATTACATACTCAGTTGAGAGCTTTGGAGACAAAGGAAGGGAAAATCACCATGTTTTAAAAAGAACCTAGGGTAACCCTGGAATGTGTTTGTATGACATGTGTATCAAATGGAAGGTATTAAAGATTATTTTAAGAGGAAGTGGGCCATAGTTCTATAGATGGACGCCATTTAGGGATATCGCCATAAATGTGGACCAGGCCTGACTCTAGAATTTGTTTGTACGATATGGGTATCAAATGAAATGTGTTAATGATAATTTTAAAAGGGAGTGGGCCTAAGTTCTATAGGTGGACGCCTTTTCGAGATATCGCCATAAAGGTGGACCAGGGGTGACTCTAGAATTTATTTTGTACGATATGGGTATCAAATGAAAGGTATTAATGAGTATTTTAAAAGGGCGTGGGCCTAAGTTCTATATATGGACGCCTTTTCGAGATATCGCCATAAAGATGGACCAGGGGTGACTCTAGAATTTGTTTGTACGATATGAGTATCAAATGAAAGGTGTTAGTGAGTATTTTAAGAGCGCGTGGGCCTTAGTTCTATATGTGGACGCCTTTTCGAGATATCGCCATAAAGGTGAACCAGGGGTGACTCTAGAATTTGTTTGTACTATATGGGTATCAAATGAAAGGTGTTAATGAGTATTTTAAAAGGGAGTGGGCCTTAGTTCTATAGGTGGACGCCTTTTCGGAATATCGCCATAAAGGTGGACCAGGGGTGACTCTAGAATTTGTTTGTACGACATGGGTATCTGTAGTATCTAGTAATATTAGATTTATATAGCACTCTCAGAAATATGTGTCAGAAATATGAAAATTAAATAAATGAGTTGGCTGTGTAATATTAGAAGAGACAAGACGTGTTTGAGATTTAATAAAATATTAAGAGATAGATCCGTAGATCTTACATTGGCGACGAAGGAAAATACTTTTGTGTCCTTTTGGAGCTAGAGGTTTTAAGGAAGTTGGAGATAAAGAAATTTTAAATAATGGATAAGAGAAGTTTTGGTAAAAGTTTTGTGAATGATATCACAAGAAACATAAATTTTGCAAAATTAGCCTCGAATTTTATAGTGTTTATGTAAAAGTTATGTAAAAAGTTTCTTGCTTAAATGCTGATTTATGATTTAAGTATCGATGATATATTGTTGAAAATTGAAAATTTTGAAATATCGAAATTTATTTTTGCTTAAATGTTGATTTATGATTTAAATATCGATGATATATTGTTGAAAGTTGAAAATTTTGAAATATTGAAATTATTTTTTTTTTTTTTGGAAGTGAAAAATGATTTTAAACGATGGAAGTATTTGAAAATTTTTCAAATTGATTAAAATGAAAAGGATTTGGAAAATGTTTGCTTAAATGCTGTTATGAATATTTATTGCTTAAATGCAGATGATATGGCTTGAATGCCGAAAATTGGTGTTCTTAAATACTGTTATGAATATTTATTGCATATATGGCTTGAATGCCGAAAATTGGTGTTTTTATTTTCATTTTTATTTATTAACTAATTGTTTACTTAATAGTTGAGGCAAAAATGCAATTATCCGTAGAAAGATTTGTATACAATATGAATGAGGAGAATAGTGGGCAGCAATGGAAAAGTTGGCTACAATCATTTAAGTATTTCATAGAAGCTAGTGGTGTGTAGGATGAGCAACACAAGCTGAATTTACTGTTACATTTCGCTGGAAAGGAAGTACAAGACTTATATGCTCAGTTGCCAGAAATCGCGGTCCTCTTGCTAGTGGATATGTGTTACAACAAACGGTATACGGAAAAGCAATAAATAAATTAAATGATTTCTTTCTACCACAACAGAATGCTTATTACGAGAGGTATGTTATGAGATAGATGGGATTTGAGCCTAATGAAAGTGTCACTGTATATGCAATGCGTTTGAAACAACAAGCAGAGCGATACAATTTTGGAAATAAATTAGAGGAACATGTGAATGCCGAAAATTGGTGTTTTTATTTTCATTTTTATTTATTAACTAATTGTTTACTTAATAGTTGATGCAAAAATGCAATTATCCGTAGAAAGATTTGTATATACAATATGAATGAGGAGAATAGTGGGAGTAATGGAAAAGTTGGCTACAATCATTTAAGTATTTCATAGAAGCTAGTGGTGTAGGATGAGCAACACAAGCTGAATTTACTGTTACATTTCGCTGGAAAGGAAGTACAAGACTTATATGCTCAGTTGCCAGAAATCGCGGTCCTCTTGCTAGTGGATATGTGTTACAACAAACGGTATACGGAAAAGCAATAAATAAATTAAATGATTTCTTTCTACCACAACAGAATGCTAATTACGAGAGGTTATGAGATAGATGGAATTTGAGCCTAATGAAAGTGTCACTGTATATGCAATGCGTTTGAAAACCGCGTCCACATATATTACGTTTGAATGGCTTGGAACCATCATGTGTCGCTTCGTGGACTTTTAACTTGCCTAGGGCGGGATATTGTTGTCCGCATATTGAGCATACAAATGGTGCCACATCGACTTCAAGATATTGAATCTGATATAATATATGCATGATGCCTTATATTCCGTTTTATTTTGTGTGCATATAATTTTTTGTTTCTTTTAATATGTACAAATTTTTCGTAATCGTAATAATTCTCTTTCAAACTCGTAATCATTTAGGTGCAAGCCAGTAGCTTTGTTGAACTCTTCACGTCCACACTCTAGCGTGACGAAACGTCTATTATTGAACCGATATGCAATATCGTTTTCATCCCAAATACATATATAGTTGTTATGTATTCTAGCCAAGATAATACATTCTGAAACATCTATGATGGTGTCTGTTATCTTATTTAGATCTGATTGCTGTGTTTACATTAGAAGCAGCTTCAATAACTTCTTTTGCGTCATCAACGTCATTGGGAAACTCTTTTAATGTCCTGTGCCGCAGAGAAATGCTAAAACAAGGTGATGAAAGTTTACAAACAATATTGACTACGGCTAAATTTTTTGAGTCCATTTCAAAGCAAGAAAAGACATATACCAATAAAAAAGGAAAATGTATGCCAACATTTTCGGATGTGAATAAGATAAGAGTAAATGATGTTGCTTTAAAATCAAAGCAGAAAGTTGAATAAATTTGGAATTACGCCTAATGAAGACAAGGTGATAGCTATCAAACAATTTCGACGACCAGCAACATCTGATGAAATTCGTAGTTTTCTTGGATTAGTAAATTATGTAGGTAAATTTCTACCAGATTTGGCTACAACAACAGAACCACTTAGACCTTTGGCGAAGAAATGTGCATTTTTCAAATGGGGCGAGGCACAACAGCAATCCTTTGATAAAATTAAACAGTTAATTACGAGTAATGCTTTGCTTGGTTATTATAATATTGAAGACCATACACAATTGTATGCTGATGCTAGTCCAGTGGGATTGTGAACTGTATTACTGCAGCATGACAAGCATGGACCAAGAGTAATAAATATCCTATGCAAACAAGACTTTGAGTGATGTTGAAAAACGATATTGCCAAACCGAGAAAGAAGCTCTTGCAATTGTGTGGGCCGTTGAAAGGTTCCATTATTATCTATTTGGAAGAGAATTTGAGATCGTAAATATAAAGTAGTTTATAAAAAAAGGTAAAAAATAATATATCAGACTTATTGTCACGGTTATTAGATCAAAATAAGTCAAATGCAATGTTTGATGATGATACAGAGCATTAAGTTAAGTGGATTGCAAATTTAGCAGAATGGAAAGATTGTTTGAAACAATTGAAGTTATTTGAAACGGAAATTTGTTTTTCTGGTAGTATTTTACTACGCCGTACACGTATTATTATGCCAGAAGCAATGCGCGAAAGAACTTTACAGCTTGCACACGAGGGCCACCCACACTCAAAAAAAAGTTATCATCAAGGCGATGCCATCTAGGCATCAATGTGCAATTTTTGCTTATCTTTTTTTCGTCATCAATGATCTTATGTTATTGACATTTTCGAAATATTAGTTTGATACTTGTATTTGTCAAGTTAGTAGACTACATGCAAATGTAATACGTTTTATAATCAATCTAGTATTAAATGTTATCATAATGAAACTAGGAAATTTATACAGGTATCATTTTGATACATTTTAAGGGCGAAACAAATATTTTCCATGGGCAAATCAATAGTCAAGATACAAAATTGATACTTTTAATTATACTTTTTATAATGTTTATCGTTGCATTGATACCACGAAAATGATACCGTTCGTAGTTTAATTTTTGCACATCGTGTATTAAATTAATAGTGATACTTTTTTTTTTAAGTGCAGGAATGACAATTATGAAGCGCCGTTTACGATAAAAGGTATGGTGGCAGAAAATGGATCAAGATGTTGAAAACTTTGTAAAAAATTGTTAGGTTGTACATTGGTATCAGCTCACCACAGTCAGAGATTATGAAAAGGAAGGAACTACCATCACACAATTGGTAACATTTGCGACGAATTTCCTTGGACCTTTGCCTTCTGGGCATAACTTGCTAGTTGTTGTTGATTATTACAGTCGTTTTGTAGAAGTCGATGTAATGAAGAGGATTGATTCAACAGAAACAATTAAACGCCTTCGTATAATTTTTGCTCGTTTGGTTTACCATTTTCTATAACCGCAGATAATGGAAGACAGTTTATAAGTGATGAATTTAAAACGTATTGTTCGGAAAATAACATAGAGTTAATAAGCACTATTCCATATTGGCCGCAGCAAAATGGCGAGGTGGAACGTCAAAATCGATTTATATTAAAACGTTTGGTCATCAGTCAACAACTTAAGCGAGATTGGATGGAGGATCTACAAAGTTATCGTCAAATGTATCGATCAAAAGAAAATTCTACTAATTTAAAAAACACCGGCTGAGTTAATGTTTGGTAGAAATATCCGCGATAAAATTCCTACAATATTCCAACCGTTAGAGAGATATACAGAAGTTTATGATCGCGATAAAGAGAAAAAAAGAAAAGGAAAATGAATATGCGGGAAAACGGCGAAGTGCAAAAGAAATTGACATACAAGAAGGTGACGATGTACTTGTTAAGCAAGCTGTAAAAGTACCTGAGTTAGTACCAAATTATGATCCTGTAATGCATCAAGGCATAAAGAGGAAAGGAAGTGATGTAGTACTTCAAAGTCATGCGACTAATAAAATATATAGAAGAAATGTGGCACATCTTAAGAAGGTTCCTGTTGAGCAAGCAACACCGGCATCTAACAAAAGACCAATACGGCTACCACAGCGATACATGCAGTAATTCTTATTATATCAAGAGGATTAGGATAGCAACATAATTTCCAAAATTAAAAGAAAAGAGTAATGTAGTATCTAGTAATATTAGATTTATATAGCACTCTCAGAAATATGTGTCAGAAATATGAAAATTAAATAAATGAGTTGGATGTGTAATATTAGAAGAGACAAGACGTGTTTGAGATTTAATAAAATATTAAGAGATAGATCCGTAGATCTTACAGTATCAAATGAAAGGTGTTAATGAGTATTTTAAAAGGGAGTGGGCCTTAGTTCTATAGGTGGATGCCTTTTCGAGATATCGCCATAAAGGTGGGCCAGGGGTGACTCTAGAATTTTTTTTGTACGATATGGGTATCAAATGAAAGGTGTTAATGAGTATTTTAAAAAGGAGTGGACCTTAGTTCTATATGTGGACGCCTTTTCGAGATATCGCCATAAACGTGGACCAGGGGTGACTCTAGAATGTGTTTGTACGATATGGGTATCAAATTAAAGGTATTAATGAGGGTTTTAAAAGGGAGTGGCCCTTAGTTGTATATGTGAAGGCGTTTTCGAGATATCGACCAAAATGTAGACCAGGGTGATCCAGAACATCATCTGTCGGGTACCGCTAATTTATTTATATATGTAATACCACGAACAGTATTCCTTCCAAGATTCCAAGGGCCTTTGATTTCGCCCTGCAAAAAAAAGGTGTCACACCCATTTTACCAAGTTTTTTTCTAAAGTTATATTTTGCGTCAATAGACCAATACAATTACCATGTTTCATCCCTTTTTTCGTATTTGGTATATAATTATGGCATTTTTTTCATTTTTCTTAATTTTCGATATCGAAAAAGTGGGCGTGGTCATAGTCGGATTTCGGCCATTTTTTACACCAATACAAAGCGAGTTCAGATAAGTATGTGAACTGAGTTTAGTAAAGATATATCGATTTTTGCTCAAGTTATCGTGTTAACGGCCGAGCGGAAGGACAGACGGTCGACTGTGTATAAAAACTGGGCGTGGCTTCAACCGATTTCGCCCTTTTTCACAGAAAACAGTTATCGTCCTAGAATCTAAGCCTCTACCAAATTTCACAAGGATTGGTAAATTTTTGTTCGACTTATGGAATTAAAAGTATCCTAGACAAATTAAATGAAAAAGGGCGGAGCCACGCCCATTTTGAAATTTTCTTTTATTTTTGTATTTTGTTGCAACATATCATTACCGGGGTTGAATGTTGACATAATTTACTTATATACTGTAAAGATATTAACTTTTCTTTTAAAATTTGAATTAAAAAAAAAATTTTTTTTAAAAAGTGGGCGTGGTCTTTCTCCGATTTTGCTAATTTTTATTAAGCAGACATATAGTAATAAGAGTAACGTTCCTGCCAAATTTCATCATGATATCTTCAACGACTGCCAAATTACAGCTTGCAAAACTGCTAAATTACCTTGTTTTAAAAGTGGGCGGTGCCATGCCCATTGTCCAAAATTTTACTAGTTTTCTATTCTGCGTCATAAGTTCAACTCACCTACCGAGTTTCATCGCTTAATCCGTATTTGGTAATGAATTATCGCACTTTTTCGATTTTTCGAAATTTTCGATATCGAAAAAGTGGGCGTGGTTATTGTCCGATATCGTTCATTTTAAATAGCGATCTGAGATGAGTTCCCAGGAACCTACATACCGAATTTCATCAAGATACCTCAAAATTTACTCAAGTTATCGTGTTAACGGACAGACGGACGGACATGGCTCAATCGAATTTTTTTTCGATACTGATGATTTTGATATATGGAAGTCTATATCTATCTCGATTCCTTTATACCTGTACAACCAACCGTTATCCAATCAAAGTTAATATACTCTGTGAGCTCTGCTCAACTGAGTATAAAAATTTTATATGTTACTGACGGAGTAAAACATGTCAACAATTGCAATATAGTAACAGAAGATATCACCAACTACAATGCCTACAAAATCAGTGAAACTTCAAAAGATCAAACACGCTTAGAGGAATTAACGAAATTTTGAAAAATCAAATGCCAGGTTATGCCCAAAAAATTTGCTAGATTTACGCTTAAAATATGCCGATGTATTCGCTTTGAAAACTGATCGTATGACTTTAAATAACTTTTACAAACAAAAACTACGTTTAACTGACAAAACTCCAGTGTATATAAAAAATTAACGTTTACCATATACACAATGCGAAGAAATTAATAAACAAGTCAAAAATTTAATGCAAAATGATTTAATAGAACCCAGCTTTTCTAATTACAACAGTCCTTTAACTTTGGTAACCGAAAAAGATCCTGTAGTCTTATCGTGCGTTGATTCCAGAGCAGTCAACAAGAAGCTTATCGCCGAAAAATTTCCGTTGGCACGTGTAGACGAAATACTCGACAATCTTGGCAGAGCCAAATGCTTTTCAACTTTAGATCTTTTTTCTTGTTTTTACCAAATACCGCTTCATGTCAATTCTAGAGACGTAACATCTTTCAGTACAGATCGAGGAGCTTCTCGTTGGAAAGTTTTAACTTTCGGTTTAAATATAGCACCAAATTCTTTTTCACGTATGATGTCATTAGCATTTTCAGACATTTCGCCAAATCAAGCTTTTATGTACATAGACTATGTTATCGTCATCGGTTGTAGCGAAACACATCACCTCAAAAATTTGGAAAAAGTTTTCGAAACTTGCAGAAAATTCAATTTAAAGTTGTATATAATGTTATGTTTGGTTTTACTGGTCTGTAAATAATTAATTATTATATCAATTTGTTGTCTTCAAGACCAAGTTTATTATTTTTGTAAAATGTATATTTTGAAAAGTTATATTATATTAAGTTATTATACATAGAAAACGAGTAAATTAGAAAAAAAAGGAGGATTTTTGTTGCAGCCCATATAGTTATTCTTTAAGCTTTCGCTTTTGTTAGAATTCCAGGGTGCTTTTTCCGTAGACTGAAAGTATATA
This sequence comes from Eurosta solidaginis, assembly GCF_040869045.1. Lineage (NCBI taxonomy): Eukaryota > Metazoa > Arthropoda > Insecta > Diptera > Tephritidae > Eurosta > Eurosta solidaginis. The sequence continues at coordinate 158,567,679 of NC_090319.1, forward strand.
ATGTTATGTTTGGTTTTACTGGTCTGTAAATAATTAATTATTATATTAATTTGTTGTCTTCAAGACCAAGTTTATTATTTTTGTAAAATGTATATTTTTACAAGTTATATTATGTTAAGTTATTATACATAGAAAACGAGTAAATTAGAAAAAAAACAAAGCTCATAGACCGTATAGCCAACTATTTCAAAACCCATGACGGTTTATCATCAGCGATCCACACATTGAAGGCTTGACATTTAGCACATCAGGCCATCAATGCACTTTGCAAGTTTCTATCTATAACTCGTTTTCTACTGTTTGTTGTTTTTACTCTTTTACCACCGTCAATTGAGTGCGCCAATCACGTGCTAATATCTCATTAGACAAGGATTTTTGTTGCAGCCCATATGGTTATTCTTTAAGCTCTTGCTTTTGTTAGAATTCCAGGGTGCTTTTTCCGTAGACCGAAAGTATATAATGTTATGTTTGGTTTTACTGGTCTGTAAAGAATTAATTATTATATTAATTTGTTGTCTTCAAGACCAAGTTTATTATTTTTGTAAAATGTATATTTTTACAAGTTATATTATATTAAGTTATTATACATAGAAAACGAGTAAATTAGAAAAAAACAAAGCTCATAGACCGTATAGCCGACTATTTCAAAACCCATGACGGTTTATCATCAGCGATCCACACATTGAAGGCTTGACGTTTAGCACATCAGGCCATCAATGCACTTTGCAAGTTTCTATCTATAACTCGTTTTCTACTGTTTGTTGTTTTTACTCTTTTACCACCGTCAATTGAGTGCGCCAATCAGGTGCTATTATCTCATTAGACGAGGATTTTTGTTGCAGCCCATATGGTTATTCTTTAAGCTCTTGCTTTTGTTAGAATTTCAGGGTGCTTTTTCCGTAGACTGAAAGTATATAATGTTATGTTTGGTTTTACTGGTCTGTAAATAATTAGTTATTATATTAATTTGTTGTCTTCAAGACCAAGTTTATTATTTTTGTAAAATGTATATTTTTACAAGTTATATTATATTAAGTTATTATACATAGAAAACGAGTAAATTAGAAAAAAAAAACGAAGCTCACAGACCGTATAGCCGACTATTTCAAAACCCATGACGGTTTATCATCAGCGATCCACACATTGAAGGCTTGACATTTAGCACATCAGGCCATCAATGCACTTTGCAAGTTTCTATCTATAACTCGTTTTCTACTGTTTGTTGCGTTGTTGTAAAAGAGTAAAAAAAGGTAAAAAGCCTGATGTGCTAAACGTCAAGCCTTCAATGTGTGGATCGCTGATGATAAACCGTCATGGGTTTTGAAATAGTCGGCTATACGGTCTATGAGCTTTGTTTTTTTCTAATTTACTCGTTTTCTATGTATAATAACTTAATATAATATAACTTGTAAAAATATACATTTTACAAAAATAATAAACTTGGTCTTGAAGACAACAAATTAATATAATAATTAATTATTTACAGACCAGTAAAACCAAACATAACATTATATACTTTCAGTCTACGGAAAAAGCACCCTGGAATTCTAACAAAAGCAAGAGCTTAAAGAATAACCATAAGGGCTGCAACAAAATTCCTTGTCTAATGAGATATTAGCACGTGATTGGCGCACTCAATTGACGGTGGTAAAAGAGTAAAAACAACAAACAGTAGAAAACGAGTTATAGATAGAAACTTGCAAAGTGCATTGATGGCCTGATGTGCTAAATGTCAAGCCTTCAGTGTGTGGATCGCTGATGATAAACCGTCATGGGTTTTGAAATAGTCGGCTATACGGTCTGTGAGCTTTGTTTTTTTTTCTAATTTACTCGTTTTCTATGTATAATAACTTAATATAATATAACTTGTAAAAATATACATTTTACAAAAATAATAAACTTGGTCTTGAAGACAACAAATTAATATAATAACTAATTATTTACAGACCAGTAAAACCAAACATAACATTATATACTTTCAGTCTACGGAAAAGGCACCCTGAAATTCTAACAAAAGCAAGAGCTTAAAGAATAACCATATGGGCTGCAACAAAAATCCTCGTCTAATGAGATAATAGCACCTGATTGGCGCACTCAATTGACGGTGGTAAAAGAGTAAAAACAACAAACAGTAGAAAACGAGTTATAGATAGAAACTTGCAAAGTGCATTGATGGCCTGATGTGCTAAACGTCAAGCCTTCAATGTGTGGATCGCTGATGATAAACCGTCATGGGTTTTGAAATAGTCGGCTATACGGTCTATGAGCTTTGTTTTTTTCTAATTTACTCGTTTTCTATGTATAATAACTTAATATAATATAACTTGTAAAAATATACATTTTACAAAAATAATAAACTTGGTCTTGAAGACAACAAATTAATATAATAATTAATTCTTTACAGACCAGTAAAACCAAACATAACATTATATACTTTCGGTCTACGGAAAAAGCACCCTGGAATTCTAACAAAAGCAAGAGCTTAAAGAATAACCATATGGGCTGCAACAAAAATCCTTGTCTAATGAGATATTAGCACGTGATTGGCGCACTCAATTGACGGTGGTAAAAGAGTAAAAACAACAAACAGTAGAAAACGAGTTATAGATAGAAACTTGCAAAGTGCATTGATGGCCTGATGTGCTAAATGTCAAGCCTTCAATGTGTGGATCGCTGATGATAAACCGTCATGGGTTTTGAAATAGTCGGCTATACGGTCTATGAGCTTTGTTTTTTTTTTCTAATTTACTCGTTTTCTATGTATAATAACTTAACATAATATAACTTGTAAAAATATACATTTTACAAAAATAATAAACTTGGTCTTGAAGACAACAAATTAATATAATAATTAATTATTTACAGACCAGTAAAACCAAACATAACATTATATACTTTCAGTCTACGGAAAAAGCACCCTGGAATTCTAACAAAAGCGAAAGCTTAAAGAATAACTATATGGGCTGCAACAAAAATCCTCCTTTTTTTTCTAATTTACTCGTTTTCTATGTATAATAACTTAATATAATATAACTTTTCAAAATATACATTTTACAAAAATAATAAACTTTGTCTTGAAGACAACAAATTGATATAATAATTAATTATTTACAGACCAGTAAAACCAAACATAACATTATATACAACTTTAAATTGAATTTTCTGCAAGTTTCGAAAACTTTTTCCAAATTTTTGAGGTGATGTGTTTCGCTACAACCGATGACGATAACATAGTCTATGTACATAAAAGCTTGATTTGGCGAAATGTCTGAAAATGCTAATGACATCATACGTGAAAAAGAATTTGGTGCTATATTTAAACCGAAAGTTAAAACTTTCCAACGAGAAGCTCCTCGATCTGTACTGAAAGATTTTACGTCTCTAGAATTGACATGAAGCGGTATTTGGTAAAAACAAGAAAAAAGATCTAAAGTTGAAAAGCATTTGGCTCTGCCAAGATTGTCGAGTATTTCGTCTACACGTGCCAACGGAAATTTTTCGGCGATAAGCTTCTTGTTGACTGCTCTGGAATCAACGCACGATAAGACTACAGGATCTTTTTCGGTTACCAAAGTTAAAGGACTGTTGTAATTAGAAAAGCTGGGTTCTATTAAATCATTTTGCATTAAATTTTTGACTTGTTTATTAATTTCTTCGCATTGTGTATATGGTAAACGTTAATTTTTTATATACACAGGAGTTTTGTCAGTTAAACGTAGTTTTTGTTTGTAAAAGTTATTTAAAGTCATACGATCAGTTTTCAAAGCGAATACATCGGCATATTTTAAGCGTAAATCTAGCAAATTTTTTGGGCATAACCTGGCATTTGATTTTTCAAAATTTCGTTAATTCCTCTAAGCGTGTTTGATCTTTTGAAGTTTCACTGATTTTGTAGGCATTGTAGTTGGTGATATCTTCTGTTACTATATTGCAATTGTTGACATGTTTTACTCCGTCAGTAACATATAAAATTTTTATACTCAGTTGAGCAGAGCTCACAGAGTATATTAACGTTGATTGGATAACGGTTGGTTGTACAGGAATAAAGGAATCGAGATAGATATAGACTTCCATATATCAAAATCATCAGTATCGAAAAAAAATTCGATTGAGCCATGTCCGTCCGTCTGTCCGTTAACACGATAACTTGAGTAAATTTTGAGGTATCTTGATGAAATTCGGTATGTAGGTTCCTGGGCACTCATCTCAGATCTCTATTTAAAATGAACGATATCGGACAATAACCACGCCCACTTTTTCGATATCGAAAATTTCGAAAAATCGAAAAAGTGCGATAATTCATTACCAAATACGGATTAAGCGATGAAACTCGGTAGGTGAGTTGAACTTATGACGCAGAATAGAAAACTAGTAAAATTTTGGACAATGGGCATGGCACCGCCCACTTTTAAAACAAGGTAATTTAGCAGTTTTGCAAGCTGTAATTTGGCAGTCGTTGAAGATATCATGATGAAATTTGGCAGGAACGTTACTCTTATTACTATATGTCTGCTTAATAAAAATTAGCAAAATCGGAGAAAGACCACGCCCACTTTTTAAAAAAAATTTTTTTTTTAATTCATATTTTAAAAGAAAAGTTAATATCTTTACAGTATATAAGTAAATTATGTCAACATTCAACCCCAGTAATGATATGTTGCAACAAAATACAAAAATAAAAGAAAATTTCAAAATGGGCGTGGCTCCGCCCTTTTTCATTTAATTTGTCTAGGATACTTTTAATTCCATAAGTCGAACAAAAATTTACCAATCCTTGTGAAATTTGGTAGAGGCTTAGATTCTAGGACGATAACTGTTTTCTGTGAAAAAGGGCGAAATCGGTTGAAGCCACGCCCAGTTTTTATACACAGTCGACCGTCTGTCCTTCCGCTCGGCCGTTAACACGATAACTTGAGCAAAAATCGATATATCTTTACTAAACTCAGTTCACATACTTATCTGAACTCGCTTTGTATTGGTGTAAAAAATGGCCGAAATCCGACTATGACCACGCCCACTTTTTCGATATCGAAAATTAAGAAAAATGAAAAAAATGCCATAATTATATACCAAATACGAAAAAAGGGATGAAACATGGTAATTGTATTGGTCTATTGACGCAAAATATAACTTTAGAAAAAAACTTGGTAAAATGGGTGTGACACCTTTTTTTTGCAGGGCGAAATCAAAGGCCCTTGGAATCTTGGAAGGAATACTGTTCGTGGTATTACATATATAAATAAATTAGCGGTACCCGACAGATGATGTTCTGGATCACCCTGGTCTACATTTTGGTCGATATCTCGAAAACGCCTTCACATATACAACTAAGGGCCACTCCCTTTTAAAACCCTCATTAATACCTTTAATTTGATACCCATATCGTACAAACACATTCTAGAGTCACCCCTGGTCCACGTTTATGGCGATATCTCGAAAAGGCGTCCACATATAGAACTAAGGTCCACTCCTTTTTAAAATACTCATTAACACCTTTCATTTGATACCCATATCGTACAAAAAAAATTCTAGAGTCACCCCTGGCCCACCTTTATGGCGATATCTCGAAAAGGCATCCACCTATAGAACTAAGGCCCACTCCCTTTTAAAATACTCATTAACACCTTTCATTTGATACTGTAAGATCTACGGATCTATCTCTTAATATTTTATTAAATCTCAAACACGTCTTGTCTCTTCTAATATTACACATCCAACTCATTTATTTAATTTTCATATTTCTGACACATATTTCTGAGAGTGCTATATAAATCTAATATTACTAGATACTACATTACTCTTTTCTTTTAATTTTGGAAATTATGTTGCTATCCTAATCCTCTTGATATAATAAGAATTACTGCATGTATCGCTGTGGTAGCCGTATTGGTCTTTTGTTAGATGCCGGTGTTGCTTGCTCAACAGGAACCTTCTTAAGATGTGCCACATTTCTTCTATATATTTTATTAGTCGCATGACTTTGAAGTACTACATCACTTCCTTTCCTCTTTATGCCTTGATGCATTACAGGATCATAATTTGGTACTAACTCAGGTACTTTTACAGCTTGCTTAACAAGTACATCGTCACCTTCTTGTATGTCAATTTCTTTTGCACTTCGCCGTTTTCCCGCATATTCATTTTCCTTTTCTTTTTTTCTCTTTATCGCGATCATAAACTTCTGTATATCTCTCTAACGGTTGGAATATTGTAGGAATTTTATCGCGGATATTTCTACCAAACATTAACTCAGCCGGTGTTTTTTAAATTAGTAGAATTTTCTTTTGATCGATACATTTGACGATAACTTTGTAGATCCTCCATCCAATCTCGCTTAAGTTGTTGACTGATGACCAAACGTTTTAATATAAATCGATTTTGACGTTCCACCTCGCCATTTTGCTGCGGCCAATATGGAATAGTGCTTATTAACTCGTTTTCTACTGTTTGTTGCGTTGTTGTAAAAGAGTAAAAAAAAGGTAAAAAGCCTTCAATGTGTGGATCGCTGATGATAAACCGTCATGGGTTTTGAAATAGTTTTACAGACCAGTAAAACCAAACATAACATTATATACTTTCAGTCTACGGAAAAAGCACCCTGGAATTCTAACAAAAGCAGGAGCTTATAGAATGACCATATGGGCTGCAACAAAAATCCTCGTCTAATGAGATAATAGCACCTGATTGGCGCACTCAATTGACGGTGGTAAAAGAGTAACAACAACAAACAGTAGAAAACGAGTTATAGATAGAAACTTGCAAAGTGCATTGATGGCCTGATGTGCTAAACCTCAAGCCTCCAATGTGTGGATCGCTGATGATAAACCGTCATGGGTTTTAAAATAGTCGGCTATACGGTCTATGAGCTTTGTTTTTTTCTAATTTACTCGTTTGCTATGTATAATAGCTTAATATAATATAACTTGTAAAAATATACATTTTACAAAAATAATAAACTTGGTCTTGAAGACAACAAATTAATATAATAATTAATTATTTACAGACCAGTAAAACCAAACATAACATTATATACTTTCAGTCTACGGCAAAAGCACCCTGGAATTCTAACAAAAGCAGGAGCTTATAGAATAACCATATGGGCTGCAACAAAAATCTTCGTTTAATGAGATAATAGCACCTGATTGGGGCACTCAATTGACGGTGGTAAAAGAGTAAAAACAACAAACAGTAGAAAACGAGTTATAGATAGAAACTTGCAAAGTGCATTGATGGGCTGATGTGCTAAACGTCAAGCCTTCAATGTGTGGATCGTTGATGATAAATCGTCATGGGTTTTGAAATAGTCGGCTATACGGTCTATGAGCTTTGTTTTTTTTTTCTAATTTACTCGTTTTTTACGTATAACTTAATATAATATAACTTGTAAAAATATACATTTTACAAAAATAATAAACTTGGTCTTGAAGACAACAAATTAATATAATAATTAACTATTTACAGACCAGTAAAACCAAACATAACATTATATACTTTCAGTCTACGGAAAAAGCACCCTGGAATTCCAACAAAAGCAAGAGCTTAAAGAATAGTCATATGGGCTGCAACAAAAATCCTCGTCTAATGAGATAATAGGACCTGATTGGCGCACTCAATTGACGGTGGTAAAAGAGTAAAAACAACAAACAGTAGAAAACGAGTTATAGATAGAAACTTGCAAAGTGCATTGATGGCCTGATGTGCTAAACGTCAAGCCTTCAATGTGTGGATCGCTGATGATAAACCGTCATGGGTTTTGAAATAGTCGGCTATACGGTCTATGAGCTTCGTTTTTTTCTAATTTACTCGTTTTATATGTATAATAACTTGATATAATATAACTTGTAAAAATATACATTTTACAAAAATAATAAACTTGGTCTTGAAGACAACAAATTAATATAATAATTAATTATTTACAGACCAGTAACACCAAAAATAAGATTATATACATTCAGTCTACGGAAAAAGCACCCTGGAATTCTAACAAAAGCAAGAGCTTTAAGAATAACCATATGGGCTGCAACAAAAATCCTCGTCAATTGACGGTGGTAAAAGAGTAAAAACAACAAACAGTAGAAAACGAGTCATAGATGGAAACTTGCAAAGTGCATTGCTGGCCTGATGTGCTAAACGTCAAGCCTTCAATGTGTGGATCGCTGATGATAAACCGTCATGGGTTTTGAAATAGTCGGCTATACGGTCTATGAGCTTTGTTTTTTTTTTCTAATTTACTCGTTTTTTACGTATAATAACTTAATATAATATAACTTGTAAAAGTATACATTTTACAAAAATAATAAACTTGGTCTTGAAGACAACAAATTAATATAATAATTAATTATTTACAGACCAGTAAAACCAAACATAACATTATATACTTTCAGTCTACGGAAAAATCACCCTGGAATTCTAACAAAAGCAAGAGCTTAAAGAATAACCATATGGGCTGCAACAAAAATCCTCGTCTAATGAGATAATAGCACCTGATTGGCGCACTCAATTGACGGTGGTAAAAGAGTAAAAACAACAAACAGTAGAAAACGAGTTATAGATCGAAACTTGCAAAGTGCATTGATGGCCTGATGTGCTAAACGTCAAGTTTTCAATGTGTGGATCGCTGATGATAAACCGTCATGGGTTTTGAAATAGTCGGCTATATGGTCTATGAGCTTTGTTTTTTCTAATTTACTCGTTTTCTATGTATAATAACTTAATATAATATAACTTATAAAAATATACATTTTACAAAAATAATAAACTTGGTCTTGGAGACAACAAATTAATATAATAACTAATTATTTACAGACCAGTAAAACCAAACATAACATTATATACTTTCAGTCTACGGAAAAATCACCCTGGAATTCTAACAAAAGCAAGAGCTTAAAGAATAACCATATGGGCTGCAACAAAAATCTCCGTCTAATGAGATAATAGCACCTGATTGGCGCACTCAATTGACGGTGGTAAAAGAGTAAAAACAACAAACAGTAGAAAACGATGTATAGATAGAAACTTGCAAAGTGCATTGATGGCCTGATGTGCTAAACGTCAAGCCTTCAATGTGTGGATCGCTGATGATAAACCGTCATGGGTTTTGAAATAGTCGGCTATACGGTCTATGAGCTTTGTTTTTTTTTTCTAATTTACTCGTTTTCTATGTATAATAACTTAATATAACTTGTAAAAATATACATTTTACAAAAATAATAAACTTGGTCTTGAAGACAACAAATTAATATAATAATTAATTATTTACAGACCAGTAAAACCAAACATAACATTATATACTTTCAGTCTACGGAAAAAGCACCCTGGAATTCTAACAAAAGCAAGAGCTTAAAGAATAACCATATGGGCTGCAACAAAAATCCTCGTCTAATGAGATAATAGCACCTGATTGGCGCACTCAATTGACGGTGGTAGAAGAGTAAAAACAATAAACAGTAGAAAACGAGTTATAGATAGAAACTTGCAAAGTGCATTGATGGCCTGATGTGCTAAACGTCAAGCCTTCAATGTGTGGATCGCTGATGATAAACCGTCATGGGTTTTGAAATAGTGGGCTATACGGTCTATGAGCTTTGTTTTTTTATAATTTACTCGTTTTATATGTATAATAACTTAATATAATATAACTTGTAAAAATATACATTTTACAAAAATAATAAACTTGGTAATGAAGACAACAAATTAATAAAATAATTAATTATTTACAGACAAGTAAAACCAAACATAACATTATATACTTTCAGTCTACGGAAAAAGCTCCCTGGAATTCTAACAAAAGCAAGAGCTTAAAGAATAACCATATGGGCTGCAACAAAAATTCTCGTCTAAAGAGATAATAGCACCTGATTGGCGCACTCAATTGACGGTGGTAAAAGAGTAAAAACAACAAACATTAGAAAACGAGTTATAGATAGAAACTTGCAAAGTGCATTGATGGCCTGATGTGCTAAACGTCAAGCCTTCAATGTGTGGATCGCTGATGATAAACCGTCATGGGTTTTGAAATAGTCGGCTATACTGTCTATGAGCTTTGTTTTTTTATAATTTACTCGTTTTCTATGTATAACAACTTGTTTAGGCCCAATGCCTAACTTTCAGTTGATTGACGGCGCCCCTCTCTAATGTTTTAATAATATTTCCAGCCACCCACACTCACGCCGCATTTGTGTGCATGCATGCACATGCATGAGTTGCGTACACATGCATGTGTGTGTGCAGGTTGTCAGCACCCATGCACGTATACGTAAGGGTGGTTGTGTGTGTGGTTTTTTTCCCTCCTTAATACCAGAGGACCTTTTCGCGGCTTAGCGGTTGTCATCAACGGCACAACAGGCCTCTTTCTCGATCAACCGCCTAACGATACGCATCATCCAAGGATCAACGCCGTACTTTTTTGTACAGGTAAAATATCACTTATTTAATCTGGAACTGTACATTTCTTGCGTTTTATCATTAAATCATATATTATAACGAGGAAAATCCTCCTGTGTTCTTCTTTATTTCTTCTGAGTGAACCAAGAATCCCGAGATCGACCCGTGTGCGCCTACCCACTGCCGGTTCCAGACGCACTCAGGCCGAACATTGGTCCTCCTCATCAAGAACTCAAAGCACCTTTATATATATACAGTCCACAACACAGCACATTTGCAAAGGATTTGCCCCAGCAGCCAGGAAAAAACACCGATTTTCATTGCGAGCATATAATACACGATATTAGCAGCCACCGGAAACACAGCACAATTTGCCAAAGGTTTGCCACAGCCACAATCAATTTCTCCACAAAAAACAACATAAGAAGTAAGTTTATATTTCTTGCCATTTTTTTTCGAGTGCTACTTATTTAAAAATAAAGAAAAACACCTATTGTGCGCGAAGAATTGAGTTCAAAAAAGGTGTACACAGTAAAGTTTATTTTTGTGAGCGCCAATTGTTTAATTCCTTGGTTCAAAATTTAAATCACTTGTGTTTCATTTATTTCGGTCCTTGTGATTATCTGGTCTATCCCCCCACCAGTGGTAAGGTTTTCCAGACACAACACAAGGAAGAGGATAACATAACCTCACTTTCAAACAACCTCACGATATTTAACCATTTTTTGGTGTTGTTGATTTGTAAATCACAGACACAAAATTAAGTACAATTTAGTTAAGCAGGCGCTCACGTCACTTAAAACACTTTTTGTACACTTTTTTCCGCTTATTTTCAATTCCGAAAAACAATATCGCACGCACTTTTCTTTTTTTTTTACAATTCAACTATTAAACTGTGTTGGTGGCGAGTGGTCCCCTTTTTCTGTTATCATTGCCGAGGCAAAAGTCTATAAGACAAACTCTTTGTTGTTGTACTGCTGTGACCAAAAGTTTGAAAAAAAAAATAAACCTGCGCTTGTCGCTACCAAGACAAAAAGTCCATAAAGTAAACCCTTTTCGTTGTCGCTACTCTGACAAAGTCTGCAATAAACAAAATAAATAATAAACTTCGAATTTCAATAGTGTTTATTTACGGCTGGGCAGGTATTTTTACTCTAAAGCGTTCCATTTCTATAATCGGCAATTTTCTCTTTAATAAACGTAAATAAAACAATGGAAACCTACATCCGTTTAGCAGAGTCAATTGCAGAGTTTGATAAAGATTACAGCCTTATTTCGGAGAGCGACCATAGCAAACACACCCTTGCAATACAGCAGGAAGAGTTGCGGCTCTTGTGGAAGAAGGTAAAGTCTGCGTTTGATTCGCTATTGGGATCTGATGAGGGGTCAGCGGATGACGTTATGGCGATCTGAAAGAAGCAAAAGGCAGTATACGCAATCTACGTGCGATGTTCAGCGTCTATATCTGCTGAGGCAGAAAAATACAAGAAGGATGAAAAGAACGTCAACCCTGAGCAAGAACATCATGGGCATAAAATTCGCCTCCCGGCTTGCGACACGGAAGTTTTTAAAGGAGATTATCTGTCTTGGCCAACTTTTCGCGACCTGTTCACGGCAATATATATAAACAATTCTAGTTTGAAAGGGGTGGAAAAGTTATTCCATCTCAATAACAAAACGCAGGGCGAAGCAAAAGATATCGTAAAAAAGTGCCCTCTCACAAATGAAGGTTTCGAGATCGCCTGGAAAAACTTGTGTGAAAGATACGAAAACAAACGTATCTTAGTTAACACACAACTACAAATTTTATTCAACTTAAAAAATGTAGAAAGTGAGTGTGGCAGTTGAATAAAAAAGCTGCAAAATGATATAAATAATTGTATTTCGTCCCTCAAATGCCACAAAATTGACACTTCCAATTGGGATGCAATCCTGACCTATTTATGCTCAACTAAGTTACCAGAGAGCACGCTGGCTCTTTGGGAGCAAAGTATAGACCATAAAATGGACATATCCAAGTGGGAGGATATGGATAAATTCCTGTCTAATCGGTTTCAGACACTTGAAACAGTGTCTGGTTTTACAGGGCAGGCAACTTCGAAAGTGCAAAAACCAAACGCGTCGCGACATTCGTCTGAAACCCCTACGAAAAGACTTGGTGCTTTTCAAACTAAAGTATCCAACCAAACAATAAAATCAATTTGTAAAATGTGTAAATCCCCTGAACACAGATTACGCAACTGTTCACGCTTCTGCGAGTTAACCCCAGTAGAAAGGATTAAATTTATAAAATCCACAAGTGGCTGCCTGAATTGCTTATCCCCAGGACACACCGTGACGAAGTGCACCAAATCCTACAACTGTTCCAAATGCCACTCTCGTCACCACACGCTCCTGCATGCGGATACATCTCAGCACACGGCTGTACGCAATCCTTTCAAAGATGCGGATAACATCCCAACAACTTCGGCACAGGCGCGACAATCTGCGAACCAGAATGTAAAATCCTGTCATGCCAATTCCAGCACAGGCGTGCTATTAGGAACTGCTCGCGTACACATTCGCCATAATGGTACCGACTTCTCCGCACGGGCATTAATTAATTCAGGGTCTGAATGTTCCTTTATAACTGAAAGACTGAAACGCAGAATCAATTTGCCAGCGAGAAAAATGCATGACCAAGTTGCAGGCATCACAAATGCGGTGTCAGCTCAGGTGAGAGGCATCCAAAATTGAATTACGTTCACCAGTGGATGCCTGCTTCAGCCTGACTACACCCGTTCTAGTCCTAGCCAAACTCACTGGGAATCTTCCATCCTGCCATATCAACGCCATGACTATGCAGGCATTCCCAGACTTGGTTTTGGCAGATAAAAGGTTCTACATCAACGAAGACGTAGACCTCATACTTGGAGGAGACATATATCCCCAAATTATATTGAGCGGTCTGAAAAAGAATGTACTAAATACACTTTTGGCCCAAGAGACAGTGTTGGGTTGGATACTAACCGGTCGCATCGAAGCACCGAGTCCAACGAAGAGCATCATGTCATTCTACAACGAGGTTGCGTTGGACAACCAATTAAAAGCTTTCTGGGAGGTAGAAAATGTTCCCAAAAACAAAATGCTTAATGAAGAAGAAAGGTATTGTGAACAATTATTTAAGGGCACAACAAAACGTGATGAAAGTGGAAGATATACAGTTTCGCTACCATTCAGGCAGGATTACCCTGAGAATATTAAATTAGGACCGTCCCTAAAGCGCGCATGTTCACAATTCTTCAGAAATGAGGGGCGATTACTGAAAAACCAAGATTTAGGGAAAGAGTATGTTCGGGTGTTGTCTGAATACGAAACACTTGGACATATGAGAAAAATCAAGTATAATGTACCATCCGACGATTCGGATAATTATTTCCTGCCCCACCACGCCGTTGTAAAGGCATAAAGTACCACTACCAAGGTGCGCGTCGTCTTCAACGCGTCAAGTCCGACAGCAAATGTCATTAGTCTAAACGACATACTCCATCCAGGTCCAGTACTCCAAGCAGACTTGCCTATTTTAATTTTACGTTGGCGACTGTATCGTTTCGTCTTTAATAGCGACATCGAAAAGATGTATAGGCAAATTTGGGTGAACGAAAATCACATCAAATTTCAACGGATTGTCCATCGAACATCCCCCAACGAACCCATCAGTCTTTACGAACTAAAGACTGTCACCTTTGGTGTAAACTGCGCCCCCTACCTCGCGATACGGTCACTTCTACAATTGGTTGATGATGTAGAAAATACGCACCCAATAGCATCGGGTATATTACGAGAAAGTATGTATGTCGACGACGTTTTATCTGGAGGACATACAATAGCGTCAACCATCAGAGCAAGAAACGAGATTCGCGAAGCATTACACTCAGCTGGTTTTCCATTGCGCAAGTGGACATCAAATTGTGAGGAAATCCTTCAGGACATCCCCAAAACGGATCTGCTCAGCGAGGACTTCCTAGCGTTTGAAGAGGCTAGCTCGGTGAAGGCACTCGGAATACGATGGAACGCGCATGCAGACATGTTTTACTTCACCGCAGGAGCTTTAGAGAGTGGCGAGAACATCACCAAACGCGTAATCCTATCCGCTATAGCCAAACTTTTCGACCCTTTAGGCTGGCTTGCACCAATGGTCATAGTGGCAAAAATACTAATGCAGCATATCTGGTTAGAGGGCACCGGGTGGGACGAACCTGTCTCCCCAACTACCTTAGAACTGTGGGAAAATTTCACCCAACACTATAACGAAATAGATAACATTAGGATACCGCGATTGGTAAATTTTACGCCCGAGGACGACATCGAAATACATGGTTTTTGCGATGCATCGGAAAAGGCATATGCAGCAGCAATCTACATTCGCGTAAAAAGGGACGATACAATTTTCACAAATCTCTTGCTAGCCAAAACCCGAGTAGCCCCAGTGAAAACCATCTCACTACCACGTTTAGAACTTTGCGGCGCCGTGCTGCTCGCAGAAATCATGGAATCAATATTCCGAAACATTCATTTGGGGCCAGCAAAAGTTCACCTCTGGACAGATTCAACCATCGTACTCGCATGGATAAGAAAGCTGCCCTGTTCCTGGTCAACCTTCGTCGCACACCGAATCACTAAGATCATCGATATGGTCGGTAGCAAGGACTGGCTTCACGTGGACTCGGAATCTAATCCAGCGGATCTAGGAAGCAGAGGGCTACTTGCATCAGAGTTGGTCAACAATTCGTTGTGGTGGCAGGGACCTTCTTGGCTGCAAGAAGACAATTCTCACTGGCCAGCACAAGAGACCGAATACAAAACGTCCGTTGAGGAGAAGAGGGCACATACATACGACACGACAAGGGTAGATCATGTAGATATTCTCGATCGTTTTTCAAATTTACCCAGGGCTTTGAAGGTTCTATCCTATGTTAGGAGGTTTTATAAAAGAACTCACCCAAGAACAAAAGCCTCGTTCCACGAAAAAGCGTGTATAAACTCAGCCGATGAGATTAAGGCAACGACTCAAGCATTAATACGAGTCTGCCAGAAACAGTTTTACGGGACAGAATATTTAAAATTGAAAAATAGCGAACCGATCGACCGAAAGAGTGAAATACTGTCACTCAACCCATATATCGACAAAGATGATATTATTAGAACAGGGGAGCGTCTAGGGGCGTCAAAAGACATGTCATACAACGAGCGTCATCCGATCATCTTGCCTTACAATTGTAGGCTGTCTCGCTTTACAGTTATGATGGCTCATCATGACTCCATTCATGGCGAGAACCAGCTCATGCTCCGTCTCATCCGAACCCAATACTGGATACCGAATGTCAAGACCATGATCAGAGCCGTCATCCACAATTGCAAAACCTGCATTATTCATCGAAAGCAGGCACAGTCCCAACTTATGGGTACCCTTCCCTGCGAACGGACTACTTTTACCCGCGCGTTCACCAATACCGGGGTAGACTTTGCGGGGCCTTTCGACATCAAAAGCTACCGCGGTAGAGGATGTCGACTGTCAAAAGGCTACGTATGCCTTTTTGTCTGTTTCTCCACTAAGGCCATTCACTTACAGGCCACTAGTGACCTCAGCACCCCATGCTTTCTCGCAGCCTTCTCACGTTTTATCGCGAGAAGAGGATGTCCGAAGAACATCTACTCCGACAATGGTACAAACTTTGTCGGAGCATCAAGATCTTAACGATCCGAATTTAAAGCCTTTCTGGCCGAAAGCCGAGACAACACAGTCTCAAAGTACAACCATCAAGCATTAAGCTGGCATTTTATTCCCGCCGCTGCTCCACATATGGGCGGCTTGTGGGAGGCGGGAGTGAAGAGCTTCAAAAGCCACTTCAAAAAGATCGCATCTCCCCATAAGTACACCATGGAGGAGTTCCAAACCATTTTGTGCAGGATTGAGGCGTGCCTCAACTCGCGCCCACTCAGTCCAGGGTCGAATGACCCAACGGATCTGGAACCACTAACCCCAGGACATTTCCTAACGGGCAGCCACCTACTGGCTCCGCCAGAACCAGATGATAAATCGGTGGCAGAAACTCAAAGCCCTCCATCATACTTTCTGCAAGCGATGGAAGGTGGAATATCTATCCGAACTTCAAAAACGAGTGAAGTGGAAGCATCCCAAAGAAAACATACAAGTGGGAGATCTCGCCGTCCTCAAAGAGGACAACTTATCTCCCAACGAATGGAGGTTAGGTAGAGTCGTCAACGTACACCCCGGCGAAGATAACCGAGTACGTGTAGTCGACCTCATAACCAAGAAGGGTCAAGTCAGACGACCTTTGGTCAAACTGATCCTTCTCCCTACGGAGATCGAGTGTGGGAGGACCACGAGTTCCTCCTAACAATCCGTCCGTTCCTCCACATACCTCCTTTCAGAAAATTCAACCCCAGCTCTCGTTCACCCGGAACGAGGCCAACCAACAACCCTAATGCAGATCCGCATCTGCCACAGAAACCAAGGGCGGGCCGGAGAATGCCCTTCAATTTTTAAAATTTTCAAAAAAAATCTTCCCACTCACTCGTTCTCCCATAACGAGGATACCAGAAAAGCCCTCACACCGATCATCCATCTGCCAAAATAAGTATTTTTTTCAATTTCCAAAATCAAACCCCAATTCACTCACTCCCCAGAGCGAGGACACCAGAACCCTAACGCAGATCCATGATTTGCCACATAATGCATATGCACTCGTTCAAAGGCACTCGGCCAACAGAATTTATGAAAATTCATCCCATCACCCAAAACCTTTTGTTAAAAAAAAAAAAAAAAAAAAAAATTCTCTACTCAAAAATTTATTTCCTGTTTAAGTTCTTCAGAAATTTTTCAACATTGACTGAGTTGGTCAGTATCGCCTCCTAATGTTAGTTGGGTGGGCTCGGCAATTCAATACTTTAAAATTATCGCAGCATATGTTTACAGTGCGATGATACTGAAATATTGGTATATTTTGGGCCTCGGTGGTAGTAGTAGTAAAAAATGAAAATGAACCAGAAAAGTTAGTAAACCTACCAATGCGGTAAAGTCCGTGCACTGACTGTCCATATACTTACACCAACGTCTCTACATATACATGTCGAGTTTAAATGTACACTATATTAGGGATGCATAAAAGGAGGCAAACGGGTACCCACAAACCCGTTTCTGGCAAATCGGTATCGGAGCCAACTACCCTTCTGGTACCGTGCCTTTTGCTAAAGGCCATCAATAAAACAGGACTACAAGCGTACTTGGGGAAAAGTTGAAGAAATAAGTGCAGGGCAAAAAAAAAAAAAAAAATGATTCCTTCTACAAATTTTTCTCTTCGTCCAAAACGAAGATTTTTATTTTTTCTTTACATAGCAAACAATTTGCTGTCCAAACATTTTTTTTGTGGCGGGCAGGAAAGTTGTTGGTTTTTTCAGCACCAACAACACAAATAACAGCGAATCAAAAGAACCCACGCTATACACTTTCTACCCGGTCCGGCACCAGAATGTGCGAACCGAAAAATCGTAAATGCTCATTTTCTGTAGCACTAGTGTGCCCGTGGCCAACTAAAACGCTACCGGGTGACCCAAAATAAACAAAATAAGGCACTAAAGACCCAGGCACATAACGTTCGGGGAAAGAGGCCATGCATATAATGCACGCCACATATGAATATTTTTTTTTGCAGCGACAGATGTTTCCCCTTATGAGCGCGCTAATAAAATTTCCCAAATCCCCAATAATACAACTAGGGACCACTCGCCCCCGCATTTTCGAGAATGACTCGACCCAGTCAAACATATTGCATTTCTTTCAGAAAAATGGGTCGCTTTGCCGCTATGCAACGAAACGCTGCCAAGAACGTCATGCGTTATACGTCGGAATGCCGCGCTTGTTTTAAGCAACATCCCATACGCCTGTGCCCCATCTTTCGGGCCAAAAAACCCGAGGAGCGTCTTTACTTAGCGATCCGCGGGAGCTGCTGTGGAAATTGCTTGGCTCTAGACCACCGCACTAACGCGTGCCCAAGCCAAGGCCGATGTAAAAAATGCGGCGAAAAACATCACACGATGCTTCACATGAAGAGGAACAGCTACTCCACGAAGCCCGCTCCAAGCCATGGAGTGTACAAGTTGAGGAGGAGCTGGAATCACCCCGTGAGCGGATTGACGACTCCATATCGTTATATGCGTCAGATGCTGGAACGGAGACTGGGCCTCTTCGTCCAGCTCGAATCCACCGAACCGGAGCGGAGACTCGGTCTCTTCGCCCGAACACAACACCAGCAGCCAAATCGTTTCGACCGCTTTTGCAGCATGAAAGGAAGCGGCTGCAGCACAACCCATCTACAGTCCAGCGCCATGTTCGTGACGGCCGAGCGGAGACTCGGTCTCTTCGCCGGCAAACTAAGGACCCTCAACGAAGACAACCACCGCGCGATCGCAGAGCGGAGACAAGGCCTCTTCGCCTGCAACAACGACATCACACCCATCATCAACCACGAGATCGCAGTCACGGATCCAACTCGCCTGCAACAACGACATCACACCCATCATCAACCACGAGATCGCAGTCACGGATCCAACTCGCTGCAGCTCACCACCGTGTCCGCCTTCCGGGCAGGGCTTCTAGCCCCGCATTCAGCTGCCACCGCCACCATGATACCGACGGTAGCGATCACCCCCACCGCGGTCGTGAAAATAGAAGCAGGGGGGCGGCTACACCTCGTTCGCGCCTTAATCGATGGATGCCCCCCCCCCCCCCCCCACAGTGATTGTGGATGAGCTCGCCCAGGAACTCCAACTTCCTACCAGCAGCATTGGCGGGCAAGCAGGGTGTCTGCTGCGTATCCGAGGAAGACACGGACAGAACAAAAGGATTGCGACCCATGCTGCGGTCGTATCCAATTTTCGGCACATGACACCTACGACCAGCATCGACAGCGCTATCGCAGCCCCGTACGCACATCTCCGTCTGGCGGATCCGCAGTTCCATGCATCCGCGCCGATCCGCCTCATCCTAGGAACAGATGTATATGCGGAGATAATATTACCAGGGATTCTGCCCACCACGTTTGGCCCTTTGCTGGCTCAGAGTACCATCTTCGGTTGGGTACTCTCGGGCACAACCAAGGCCTAACATGAAAATGTTCGGTAACGACCGAAATACAGGAATTTTTACACTTTTTATCCTTTTTTTTTTATTTATTTTTTATTGAATTTCTGTTGTACACAGTCGCTAGAGGTGTGCATTGTGACTTCGTACAAGTGAAAAATCTTTCTATCCCTCCATTGCCATACCTACGTGTCAAATCATAGCTGACAGGGAGGACGGCTGTCGCGAAGGGCCAGAGAATGGAAGAAAGGTTTCTTTTTCTTGTGTTCGCCGTTATTAAATTGAAGTGCCATGAATTGCGCATTTGTTTCAAATCAGCTTTTCCTTTAAATTTGTATACAGAAAATCAGACTACAGATTAATACTCACTCGCTGTTCACTATTGTGAACGTTTTATCAAAAATTCGCCACTTGTATGAATTCACAATGGAGGTGTGCGTTTAAAATCCTGTATCATTACAATAAGTTAATTTTTATTGAATTTTCTTCATACAAAATTCTATGCTTGTTCATTTCCAATAAATTTGTAATAAACGGCAAGAAATATGAACATATATATCTTTTTACTTTTTGCAATCCCTAGCTCTAGGCAAACATGGCTCAGGCCTCTAACCATGATGGGAAAGTGGCGAATGACCGAGGCATCCGCAACCAAGCTCGCACACTACGCAACTCATCGTGCGTGCTGCCAAGCCGACGGACTGGCCGTCGTTAGGTTAAGTTAGTTATAAGTTTTTTATTTTTTCCCCTCTTCTTTACGGTCGGTGATCCTTGGAGGACTGTGAGGTTGCGTACCGCAAGGGGGCGGCATGTTTAGGCCCAATGCCTAACTTTCACTTGATTGACGGCGCCCCTCCCTAATGTTTTAATAATATTTCCAGCCACCCACACTCACGCCGCATTTGTGTGTATGCATGCACATGCATGCGTTGCGTACACATGCATGTGTGTGTGCAGGTTGTCAGCACCCATGCACGTATACGTAAGTGTGGTTGTGTGTGTGGGTTTTCCCCTCCTTAATACCAGAGGACCTTTTCGCGGCTTAGCGGTTGTCATCAACGGCACAACCGGCCTCTTTCTCGATCAACCGCCTAACGATATGCATCGTCCAAGGATCAACGCCGTACTTTTATATACAGGTAAAATATCACTTATTTAATCTGGCACTGTACATTTCTTGCGTTTTATCATTAAATCATATATTATAACGAGGAAAATCCTCCTGTGTTCTTCTTTATTTCTTCTGAGTGAACCAACAATCCCGAGATCGACCCGTGTGCGCCTACCCACTGCCGGTTCCAGACGCACTCAGGCCGAACACAACTTAATATAATATAACTTGTAAAAATATAAATTTTTCACAAATAATAAACTTGGTCTTGAAGACAACAAATTAATTTAATAATTAATTATTTACAGACCAGTAAAACCAAACATAACATTATATACTTTCAGTCTACTGATATGTTAAAAAAAGGAAAAGATGTTTAGCTTTCAATGTTCCAACATTAAATCTTGTTTTATTAAATAAATTCTTGTCTTTTATAGTAATTTGCTTAACCTATACATTCATAAATATCTTAATACTAATAACTAAAAATAAGTATATAGGAAATGGGTTATGCATACATGTACGTTTGTATACAGTCTTTGTATACATGTAGTTTTGTATGCATAACTCCATACATGTAGTTTTGTACATTTATCAGCGTCAGCAGATCAATTTGAGTGTTTTAATATTTTCCCACCATGGGTTGTATGTTTGTATGTATAGTTTATGAGCTGTGAATGGATATGGGTCTCATATTCGGCATTCCATTGATGTTGGCTAGCCGTCTGGGTTAGTTCAATAATTTATGTTGGAAAATATTGTAATATGATTATTACTAAAATATATTTGGATTTTGTTATGCGTAATGCCGCGAATATGTTACAGTGAGTGTGACGTATAATGATACAATACAGTGGGTGTGACGTATAATGCTACACCATCCACCTTAGAAAAAGAGTGTTATACATTTGTTGTGTGAACAAATTGTATAAGACTCTTTGTCGTATTGTTAATATTTTGATATTTTGCGTTTTGTTTTTGATTTGCTGACCTTGATATATTTATTGCTTCTATATTTATTGTTTACATTATTATTATCTTAAAAAGAAAAAGTTTTTTTTTTTTTTTTAATGATTATTATTCTTATTTTATTTATTGTATACATTTTTATAGTCGGATTTTAAATGTGTGCACCCAATTAAAATCCGCTTGTCGGTATATATTCCCTAATGTTTATATATTTATAATAATTTATGTAAATGTGGAATTGAGAAAGAAAAAAAATTCGTTTTTTCGATTTTTTTTTTTTTATTTAATGTGTAATGAATAACGTGGAATGCTTATTTCATATGCGTTTATGCCTATTCTTATGGATTATTAATTCCTTATCCTTACTCTTCCTGTTACTAGACTCCTCTCTATGTGGTATTAAAGTAAAATTGTTATTTTCGTCAATTTTCTTTACTTTATACCGTCCTTTATATCTATGGTCTAGCTTATGACTATCTTCTTCTCTTACTAATACTAAATCTCCTAATTTTATTTCCTTACTGGTGCTACTTTTATCATAATTGTTTTTTTGTTTTTCCTTGGCTTCTTTTACTAACTTTCTAGCTCTTTGTTGTGCTATTTGAAGTCTATATTTAATTTCCTTATCATATGCTTCGTGATTATATACTGGGCTTATTTTATTATCGTTTAAGAATTCATACATCGGGGGATTTTTCGCAAATATAAGCTCATAGGGGCAATACTCGTGTACCGTCGATGGAGTCGTGTTGTAGCAGTACGCGAAATACTTGAGATATTCGTCCCAATCATCTTTATCACTGGATATGTATGAACGTACGTATTCGTTAAACGTCCTATGACTACGTTCTACAGTACCTAAAGTTTGATGATGGTATGGTGTTGAGGTTTTATGTTCAATTTTTAATAGTTTGCATAGTTCTTCGAATAAGCAATTTTTGTATTCGGTTCCCATGTCTGTCATGCAACCATAGATCAAAATGAAGTGCTCAAATATAGCTTTAGCAATCGCATGTTTGCTCGGAACTGGAATTGCTACCAAATATTTGGTGAGGTCGCATATGATGGTAACTGCGTATTCGTTTCCGTTTATTGATCTCGGTAATGGTCCGACCGTATCGATCTGTACTATGTCAAAAGCCTTCGGAGGTGTCTCCGTTATTGTCATTGGTTCTTTTATATGCTTATTTATTTTGTTTTTCTGACAGTGGATGCAGCTTTTTACGTATTTTCTTATGTCATTTTTCATGTTTTTCCAGCTATATTTCTGCTTGATTTTATTTGTCATGCGATTTATTCCTGGGTGGCCACCACTAATAGGATCGTCATGATATTTTTGCAGAATTTCCTTAATTTTCCCGGGATTAGTCACCGTGGTGTGATGGGTAGCGTGCTCCGCCTATCACACCGTATGCCCTGGGTTCAACTCCCGGGCAAAGCAACATCAAAAATTTTAGAAATAAGATTTTTCAATTAGAAGAAAATTTTTCTAAGCGGGGTCGCCCCTCGGCAGTGTTTGGCAAGCACTCCGGGTGTATTTCTGCCATGAAAAGCTCTCAGTGAAAACTCATCTGCTTTGCAGATGCCGTTCGGAGTCGGCATAAAACATGTAGGTCCCGTCCGGCCAATTTGTAGGGAAAATCAAGAGGAGCACGACGCAAATTGGAAGAGAAGCTCGGCCTTAGATCTCTTCGGAGGTTATCGCGCCTTACATTAATTTTTTTTTTTTTTTAGTCACATGTATAACCTCTGGGGTTAGTGCAATTGTTAGTTTTTTAAGAACCTTGTTTCCTTTATCAATAAATTTTCCTACTGCAGTATAATTTCTTTTAAACAATTTGTCCCCTAAGGACAACTGTATTCGTACAAGGCCTAAATTGCCGGCTTCTCTTTCGAGCCTGGTAAAGAATTGTTCTAAGTCAATCTTATCCTCAACAATTAGGTTGCTTGTATCAAAATCGCTACAAATTTTCTTTCCTTTTTTGAAATAGAATTTCGAAGGGTTGAAAACGAGCTCGACTAGTCTTTTTACTTCAAATTTATTTAGCGCTTCGTATATTTTGGGGTTCTCTGTGTGACTTTCTTCAATTTTAATGTTATTTTTTATATTTTTAGCTGCTGATCTAGTTGAAACCTTCATTATTTTGCATGCCTCCACTGACATTTCTTTTAGATTTGTTATGTTAATGCGAGACAATGCGTCTGCGACGTGATTTTCTTTTCCAGCAATGTACTCCACTTCGAAATCGTATTCTTCTAAATCGAGTCTTACTCGTGTTAACTTAGATGAAGGGTTCTTCATCGAAAAAAGGTAAGTTAAAGGGCGATGTTCGGTGTTGATTTTGAATTTTCTACCATAGACGTATGGTCTGAAGAATGTTATGGCCCAATGGATTGCTGCTAGTTCTTTTTCTATTGTAGCTTTGTTTGTTTCACCTTTTGAAAAGGATCTGGAGGCGTAAGCGATTGGTAACTGTTTGCCATCATGTTCCTGGCTAAGGACTGCTCCGCAAGCATACCCACTAGCGTCTGTAGTTATGCAGAATTCTTTATTGAAGTCGGGGTATTGCAAAAGTTTTGGGTTGGTTAATGCTTCCTTTAAATAGACAAAAGCTGTTTGACATTCTTCTGTCCAGTCGAAGGAAACATTCTTTTTGCAAAGCCTAGTTAATTTTCTTGAGTATTCCGCGAAATTTGGTACAAATCTTCTGTAATAATTGCAGAACGCTACGAATCTTTTAACTTCATCTGCTGTTTTTGGTGTTGGGTAATTTTGGACTATTTCAAATTTGCTTGGGTCGGGTAGTATTCCCTCGCTTGTGCATTTATGTCCTAAATAAGTTACCTCTTCGCTGAAGAATAGACATTTATCTGGATGTAATTTTAAGTTGTATTTCCTACAAGTAGCAAAAACATCTCTTAAGTTTTTCAGCATATGTTTTTCTGAACATCCTAGTACAACTAAATCATCCATATATAGAAATGCTTGGGATGGTTTGAGGCCTGCAAATGCCAGTGTCATCATTCTTTGGAATGAGTTTGGTGCTACTTTTAATCCATAGGGTAGTCTTTTAAATCTATATGTACCATTGTCTGCTGTGAACGAGGTTATATCTCTAGAATCTTGGTGTAATTCTATTTGGTGAAAACCTGACATAAGGTCAAGGCATGAAAAATATTTTGCTCTTCCAAGTTGGTCTAAAATATCATCAATTCTTGGAAGTGGGAATTTATCCGCTGCTAGTTTTTTGTTTACTTGTCTGTAGTCAACTACCAGTCAGTCTCCATCTTTTTTCAGTATTACCTGGTAGTGATTTTTTAGGTACCAGTAAAATTGGACTGTTGTATTCTGATATTGAGGGTTCTATAATGTCATCTTCGATCAATTTATTAACCTGTTTGCTTATTTCCCCTTTTTGAGTTTCGGGCAATCTATAATTTTTTATGTATACTGGGGTGTCATCTTTCATGTGTAATTTTTGCTTATAAAAATTATTAGAGGAGATTGGTTGTGTTTCTAGTGCAAATATGTCTATGAATTCGGTGCATAATGAGGTTAATTCTGAATTGACAAATTTTGGGAAATTTTTAGTTAATCGTTTTAATTTTTCTGTGTCATTACTCTGTTTATTGTGTGTTTTTGTTTTAATTAAATTGTAGTCAACTAAATTTTCAGTATTTATTTTGTAATTTTGAATGGTTGTGTTTTTATGTATGGTGTTTATAATTCTGACAAAAGTTTGTTCTTTATTTGTGATTGTGTTCGCTATGAAAATTCCTTCAGATAATTGTTGATGGGGTATGAAGATGTTTTTATTATCAGAGTTTACTGTTACTTGTCTAATGACTTCAGATCTAGCAGGGATCGTAATTGTGTTGGCAGACAGATAATTTGTTAGGTACATAGTGATTGTTTGGGGAAAATCATATGGTCTTAGGATTAGTTTATCCTCCTTTTTGCCATAATCTAGAATACAATTATATTTCTTTATAAAGTCCAAACCTATTATTCCATCACATGGTATTGGAAAGTCGTCTTCTACGACGTGAAATTTATGATAAATTAGAAGGTCATCTCCTTTTAAATCAGCTTTAATTGTGCCTAATGTACTGGTTATACCCTGACCAATGCCCTTTAAGTCTGTTATTTGTTCTGTATTTATTTTTGTATGATTAAGTACTTGATTCTTTTTAATTATGGAGATATCTGCTCCTGTGTCTACTAAAAAATTTGAAATCGCGTTATTTAGTGATGTTTTTGTAGATATATAGCTATTTAAGTGTAAGTTTAGTACACATATTTTTCTATCTACTGATTTTGAAGTGGAGTTTCGTGGTTTTCCTGCTGGGTACAATTTCGAACGTTACGAGTCTGGTTGTATTTTCTATTGACGTTTTGGGTTTGTGCTCCTCTTTGAGCATTATTATTTGTTACTGTGTTATTATTGTATCTCGACTGTGGTCTAAATCTTCTGCCTCGGTAATTCCCATAGTTGTTACTTCGGTAACCTCCACGGAAATTACTTCGATATTGGTTTTGTTGACGAATGTTTAGGATAGCATTCGAGCTGCCTGTGATTTCCGTGCAGCTATTTGTGAATTTTGAGATTGCGTCGTTCATTGTTGTGAACGTTCCTGCTTGCATTATCATTTTCACTTTATCATTGGAGCAGTTTTTACACATGGCTTTTACTGCTGCTTGCGTAGAATATCTCGTCGCTAAGTCTGGGTTAAGTCCATCCGAGATATAAGCTCCTTCCAATGATCTGGTGATTTTTTCTATTTCAGCAGTATACTGGTTTGCAGTTTTGCTGCGTTGTTGGATATTCAGGAGTTTTGCTGTTAAAACTTCTACTGATTCTCCTTTTATTGCAGTTTTTAGTTTACTTTTTATTTGAGCGATTGTATTTTCGTTACTTATGAAGTTCCTTGCCGTGCCTTTAACTTTGTCTTTATCATGGTTATAGCTAAAGCTTCATGAGTATCCTTGATTTGGTCTAAAATATCAAGAGCATCTAAGAAACTGTGTAAATTTTCAGGCTTGCCATCAAACTCTGGCAGCACTGATGAGGCAGTTTTGATAAACTCTACTACTGTTTGTGCCATTGTGACGTTTATGGGTCGGTTAAGCAGTGGTTTATTTTCTTCCACTGATGAGGTTAGACTAAATGATGGTGAAGGGGTACGGTTTCTTGAGGGTTCGGTTAGAACGGTATTAAAATCAATTTGGAAACTTTCTTCTATAGTAGTTGGTATAGGGATTTCGATGTTATATCTTGCTAATGAAGATACTAATTTATCTCGTACTGTTCAGAAAATTTGTTGAGCCTCTTTTTGGTGGTCGGTAGTAAGTATGTGATTTACTTTACTAATCAATTCTTTTATAACATTTAAGGCTTCTAAAATTATGTTTAAATGTTTTGCTATTGTTTCTGTTTTTATGGTAGTACTTTTGTTTATGCACTTGTATGATTTATCTGCTTTTAATTTTTCTTCTGTTAAATTATTATGGATTTCTTGCCATGTATTCATTTCTTTCTGAAATTTCGTTTAAACTCTTGGTACATTATTTAATTGTCTCAATTTGTTTTTTATGTAATTTTTTATTAGTATTGCAATTGCGACAATCAAAAATGCAGTCACACAAACAAAAATAGTTAACCATTTATCGGAGATTTCTTCTTTATTTTCTATAATTTCCCTTGGTTCGTATTTGACCAATTTATTTTCGCTATTGTTTTCTGTATTTTCCTTACCAACTTCGTATCCTGCGATACCTATTAGTATACCATTTAGTATAGTTTTCCACCATGCCATTTTTTTTTTTTTTTAAATTTTACTAAGAAAATTTGTATTTATTTATTTATTCATTTATTTGCCAACCAGTATATAATTTAGTATTAGATTTTAATTCTAAAAAAAAATTATTTTTCATTTGGGAAGACCGTTCTTATCATCCTAGCTATTTCTTCCTCTGTTGTTGTAGGGTTTTTTACATCTTCTACTGTAGGTTCCCTTTTCATGCCTATTTTCTTCCAAAATGGTTTTAACCATAGGAGCTGTTTTTCATAATCTACCTCTGTTTTATTTCTAATATCTTTATCTTCCCATGTACTGGGGTGTTTCTTGTGATTAGATGACATTCCAATTTACTCAAAAAATTTTTATTTTTTCTTTCACAATTCTCTAATCTTGTCTTTTAATTTTAATCTATCCTCGGTTTTTGTTGTTAAATTTAGCAGTTTATAACTCTCAGCTATCTCTTTCCTTATTTTAAATTGCTTACCTCCCCGTTTTCTTTTTCGGATTTTTGGGGTAGGTATTTTAGGTATTTCTTCCTTTTTTACCGACTGGTTCCGTCGCCGATACTCTTCTATAGTAATTTAATGAATTCTTTTAAAGTGTCTTCACACTTTTTAAAAATTCTGTGAAATTCTTCTTCCGTTTCTATCTCTTGCATACTAAAGAGATAACTGAGTTTTTTTTTTTTTTAACAAATAAAATTTTTGCTCGACGTAAAAAAAAATTCTTTTTTTTTTCAACTAATTTTCTTTCATATTATTTATTTTGTTTCCTACTTAGAGAGACAAAAAAAAATCCTAAGCAAAAACTTTCGTTTTTGCTCATTGTTTAGCGTCCATAAAGGCCGCCCAATTTGTTTCCAAAACTTAATGTTAATTTTATACACTTATAAAACTTGCTGCAGGTTAGAATGTTGCGAGCCACCAATGTCCGTTTTTTCTCTCCCAGTCTTAGTGTTGATCTATTGTCATCAATGTGGTAGATATTCCACCCTTTTTATGCATACAGTAGGTAAAAGAAGTTTGTTGATTACAATTATGCCATCCATCGGGCTGAAATTTGCTCTGATTATTCCAATTTGTTTATGCTTTGCTGCGTCTCCTTAGTTTTCTTTGCTGATATACGCCTTTTTAGCCTTCCATTTTGTGAGTTGCATTTTTGCCAGTAAAAAATTAGAGTCTCTTTCATCCTCAGAGTTAATACATTTTAATTTCCGATGTACGAATATTTGGTTTTTTGTTTTTGACCGATTTAAAAAATTTTAGAAAAATTACTGAGATCCTTTTTAGGATTTATTTCTAGTCTTTAGAATGGACTTTTTAGCATTGCTGCTTATGAGCAAATTTTCGCTAAAAAGTGACCAAACTGGCAGGATCTTTTCCAGTCAGATCGTTTTTTAGCAGTTGTGCTGATTTGATCTGAACTGGCAGGATCGCCATGATATGTTAAAAAAAGGAAAAGATGTTTAGCTTTCAATGTTCCATTTGCTTAACCTATACATTCATAAATATCTTAATACTAATAACTAAAAATAAGTACATAGGAAATGGGTTATGCATACATATACGTTTGTATACAGTCTTTGTATACATGTAGTTTTGTATGCATAACTCCATACATGTAGTTTTGTACATTTAGCAGCGTCAGCAGATCAATTTGAGTGTTTTAATATTTTCCCACCATGGGTTGTATGTTTGTATGTATAGTTTATGAGCTGTGAATGGATATGGGTCTTATATTCGGCATTCCATTGATGTTGGCTAGCCGTCTGGGGTAGTTCAATAATTTATGTTGGAAAATATTGTAATATGATTATTACTAAAATATATTTGGAGTTTGTTATGCGTAATGCCGCGAATATGTTACAGTGAGTGTGACGTATAATGATACAATACAGTGGGTGTGACGTATAATGCTACACTACGGAAAAAGCACCCTGGAATTCTAACAAAAGCAAGAGCTTAAAGAATAACCATATGGGCTGCAACAAAAATCCTCGTCTGATGAGATAATAGCACCTGATTGGCGCACTCACTTGACGGTGGTAAAAGAGTAAAAACAACAAACAGTAGAAAACGAGTTACAGATAGAAACTTGCAAAATGCATTGATGGCCTGATGTGCTAAACGTCAAGCCTTCAATGTGTGGATCGCTGATGATAAACCGTCATGGGTTTTGAAATAGTCGGCTATACGGTCTATGAGCTTCGTTCTTTTCTATTTTACTCGTTTTATATGTATAATAACTTAATATAATATAACTTGCAAAAATATACATTTTACAAAAATAATAAACTTGGTCTTGAAGACAACAAATTAATATAATAATTAATTATTTACAGACCAGTAAAACCAAACATAACACTATATACTTTCAGTCTACGGAAAAGCACCCTGGAATTCTAACAAAAGCAAGAGCTTAAAGAATAACCATATGGGCTGCAACAAAAATCCTCGTCTAATGAGATAAGAGCACCTGATTGGCGCAATCAATTGACGGTGGTAAAAGAGTAAAAACAACAAACAGTAGAAAACGAGTCTAATGAGATAATAGCACCTGATTGGCGCACTCAATTGACGGTGGTAAAAGAGTAAAAACAACAAACAGTAGAAAACGAGTTATAGATAGAAACTTGCAAAGTGCATTGATGGCCTGATGTGCTAAACGTCACGCCTTCAATGTGTGGATCGCTGATGATAAACTGTCATGGGTTTTGAAATAGTCGGCTATACGGTCTATGAGCTTTGTTTTTTTCTAATTTACTCGTTTTCTATGTATAATAACTTAATATAATATAACTTGTAAAAATATACATTTTACAAAAATAATAAACTTGGTCTTGAAGACAACAAATTAATATAATAATTAATTATTTACAGACCAGTAAAACCAAACATAACATTATATACTTTCAGTCTACGGAAAAAGCACCCTGGAATTCTAACAAAAGCAAGAGCTTAAAGAATAACCATATGGGCTGCAACAAAAATCCTCGTCTAATGAGATAATAGCACCTGATTGGCGCACTCAATTGACGGTGGTAAAAGAGTAAAAACAACAAACAGTAGAAAACGAGTTATAGATAGAAACTTGCAAAGTGCATTGATGGCCTGATGTGCTAAACGTCAAGCCTTCAATGTTTGGATCGCTGATGATAAACCGTCATGGGTTTTGAAATAGTCGGCTACGGTCTATGAGCTTTGTTTTTTTCTAATTTACTCGTTTTCTATGTATAATAACTTAATATAATATAACTTGTAAAAATATACATTTTACACAAATAATAAACTTGGTCTTGAAGACAACAAATTAATATAATAATTAATTATTTACAGACCAGTAAAACCAAACATAACACTATATACTTTCAGGCTACGGAAAAAGCACCCTGGAATTCTAACAAAAGCAAGAGCTTAAAGAATAACCATATGGGCTGCAACAAAAATCCTCGTCTAATGAGATAATAGCACCTGATTGGCGCACTCAATTGACGGTGGTAAAAGAGTAAAAACAACAAACAGTAGAAAACTATGTATAGATAGAAACTTGCGAAGTGCATTGATGGCCTGATGTGCTAAACGTCAAGCCTTCAATGTGTGGATCGCTGATGATAAACCGTCATGGGTTTTGAAATAGTCGGCTATACGGTCTATGAGCTTTGTTTTTTTTTCTAATTTACTCGTTTTCTATGTATAATAACTTGATATAATATAACTTGTAAAAATATACATTTTACAAAAATAATAAACTTGGTCTTGAAGATAACAAATTAATATAATAATTAATTATTTACAGACCAGTAAAACCAAACATAACATTATATACTTTCAGTCTACGGAAAAAGCTCCCTGGAATTCTAACAAAAGCAAGAGCTTAAAGAATAACCATATGGGCTGCAACAAAAATCCTCGTCTAATGAGATAATAGCACCTGATTGGCGCACTCAATTGACGGTGGTAGAAGAGTAAAAACAATAAACAGTAGAAAACGAGTTGTAGATAGAAACTTGCAAAGTGCATTGATGGCGTGATGTGCTAAACGTCAAGCCTTCAATGTGTGGATCGCTGATGATAAACCGTCATGGGTTTTGAAATAGTCGGCTATACGGTCTATGAGCTTTGTTTTTTCTAATTTACTCGTTTTCTATGTATAATAACTTAATATAATATAACTTGTAAAAATATACATTTTACAAAAATAATAAACTTGGTCATGAAGACAACAAATTAATATAATAATTAATTATTTACAGACAAGTAAAACCAAACATAACATTATATACTTTCAGTCTACGGAAAAAGCTCCCTGGAATTCTAACAAAAGCAAGAGCTTAAAGAATAACCATATGGGCTGCAACAAAAATCCTCGTCTAAAGAGATAATAGCACCTGATTGGCGCACTCAATTGACGGTGGTAAAAGAGTAAAAACAACAAACAGTAGAAAACGAGTTATAGATAGAAACTTGCAAAGTGCATTGATGGCCTGATGTGCTAAACGTCAAGCCTTCAATGTGTAGATCGCTGATGATAAACCGTCATGGGTTTTGAAATAGTCGGCTATACGGTCTATGAGCTTTGTTTTTTTATAATTTACTCGTTTTATATGTATAATAACTTAATATAATATAACTTGCAAAAATTTACATTTTACAAAAATAATAAACTTGGTCTTGAAGACAACAAATTAATATAATAATTAATTATTTACAGACCAGTAAAACCAAACATAACACTATATACTTTCAGTCTACGGAAAAGGCACCCTGGAATTCTAACAAAAGCAAGAGCTTAAAGAATAACCATATGGGCTGCAACAAAAATCCTCGCCTAATGAGATAATAGCACCTGATTGGCGCACTCAATTGACGGTGGTAAAAGAGTAAAAACAACAAACAGTAGAAAACGAGTCTAATGAGATAATAGCACCTGATTGGCGCACTCAATTGACGGTGGTAAAAGAGTAAAAACAACAAACAGTAGAAAACGAGTTATAGATAGAAACTTGCAAAGTGCATTGATGGCCTGATGTGCTAAACGTCAAGCCTTCAATGTGTGGATCGCTGATGATAAACTGTCATGGGTTTTGAAATAGTCGGCTATACGGTCTATGAGCTTTGTTTTTTTCTAATTTACTCGTTTTCTATGTATAATAACTTAATATAATATAACTTGTAAAAATATACATTTTACAAAAATAATAAACTTTGTCTTGAAGAAAACAAATTAATATAATAATTAATTATTTACAGACCAGTAAAACCAAACATAACATTATATACTTTCAGTCTACGGAAAAAGCACCCTGGAATTCTAACAAAAGCAAGGGCTTAAAGAATAACCATATGGGCTGCAACAAAAATCTTCGTCTAATGAGATAATAGCACCTGATTGGCGCACTCAATTGACGGTGGTAAAAGAGTAAAAACAACAAATAGTAGAAAACGAGTTATAGATAGAAACTTGCAAAGTGCATTGATGGCCTGATGTGCTAAACGTCAAGCCTTCAATGTGTGGATCGCTGATGATAAACCGTCATGGGTTTTGAAATAGTCGGCTATACGGTCTATGAGCTTCGTTTTTTTTTTTCTAATTTACTCGTTTTATATGTATAATAACTTAATATAATATAACTTGCAAAAATATACATTTTACAAAAATAATAAACTTGGTCTTGAAGACAACAAATTAATATAATAATTAATTATTTACAGACCAGTAAAACCAAACATAACACTATATACTTTCAGTCTACGGAAAAAGCACCCTGGAATTCTAACAAAAGCAAGAGCTTAAAGAATAACCATATGGGCTGCAACAAAAATCCTCGTCTAATGAGATAATAGCACCTGATTGGCGCACTCAATTGACGGTGGTAAAAGAGTAAAAACAACAAACAGTAGAAAACGAGTCTAATGAGATAATAGCACCTGATTGGCGCACTCAATTGACGGTGGTAAAAGAGTAAAAACAACAAACAGTAGAAAACGAGTTATAGATAGAAACTTGCAAAGTGCATTGATGGCCTGATGTGCTAAACGTCAAGCCTTCAATGTGTGGATCGCTGATGATAAACTGTCATGGGTTTTGAAATAGTCGGCTATACGGTCTATGAGCTTTTTTTTTTTCTAATTTACTCGTTTTCTATGTATAATAACTTAATATAATATAACTTGTAAAAATATAAATTTTTCACAAATAATAAACTTGGTATTGAAGACAACAAATTAATATAATAATTAATTATTTACAGACCAGTAAAACCAAACATAACATTATATACTTTCAGTCTACGGAAAAAGCACCCTGGAATTCTAACAAAAGCAAGAGCTTAAAGAAAAGCCATATGGGCTGCAACAAAAATCCTCGTCTAATGAGATAATAGCACCTGATTGGCGCACTCAATTGACGGTGGTAAAAGAGTAAAAACAACAAACAGTAGAAAACGAGTCTAATGAGATAATAGCACCTGATTGGCGCACTCAATTGACGGTGGTAGAAGAGTAAAAACAACAAACAGTAGAAAACGAGTTATAGATAGAAACTTGCAAAGTGCATTGATGGCCTGATGTGCTAAACGTCAAGCCTTCAATGTGTGGATCGCTGATGATAAACTGTCATGGGTTTTGAAATAGTCGGCTATACGGTCTATGAGCTTTGTTTTTTTCTAATTTACTCGTTTTCTATGTATAATAACTTAATATAATATAACTTGTAAAAATATACATTTTACAAAAATAATAAACTTTGTCTTGAAGACAACAAATTAATATAATAATTAATTATTTACAGACCAGTAAAACCAAACATAACATTATATACTTTCAGTCTACGGAAAAAGCACCCTGGAATTCTAACAAAAGCAAGAGCTTAAAGAATAAACATATGGGCTGCAACAAAAATCCTCGTCTAATGAGATAATAGCACCTGATTGGCGCACTCAATTGACGGTGGTAAAAGAGTCAAAACAACAAACAGTAGAAAACGAGTTATAGATAGAAACTTGCAAAGTGCATTGATGGCCTGATGTGCTAAACGTCAAGCCTTCAATGTGTGGATCGCTGATGATAAACCGTCACGGGTTTTGAAATAGTCGGCTACGGTCTATGAGCTTTGTTTTTTCTAATTTACTCGTTTTCTATGTATAATAACTTAATATAATATAACTTGTAAAAATATACATTTTACAAAAATAATAAACTTGGTCTTGAAGACAACAAATTAATATAATAATTAATTATATACAGACCAGTAAAACCAAACATAACACTATATACTTTCAGTGTACGGAAAAAGCACCCTGTAATTCAAACAAAAGCAAGCGCTTAAAGAATAACCATATGGGCTGCAACAAAAATCCTCGTCTAATGAGATAATAGCACCTGATTGGCGCACTCAATTGACGGTGGTAAAAGAGTAAAAACAACAAACAGTAGAAAACGAGTTATAGATAGAAACTTGCAAAGTGCATTGATGGCCTGATGTGCTAAACGTCAAGCCTTCAATGTGTGGATCGCTGATGATAAACTGTCATGGGTTTTGAAATAGTCGGATATACGGTCTATGAGCTTTGTTTTTTTCTAATTTACTCGTTTTCTATGTATAATAACTTAATATAATATAACTTGTAAAAATATACATTTTACAAAAATAATAAACTTGGTCTTGAAGACAACAAATTAATATAATAATTAATTATTTACAGACCAGTAAAACCAAACATAACACTATATACTTTCAGTCTACGGAAAAAGCACCCTGGAATTCTAACAAAAGCAAGAGCTTAAAGTATAACCATATGGGCTGCAACAAAAATCCTCGTCTAATGAGATAATAGCACCTGATTGGCGCACTCAATTGACGGTGGTAAAAGAGTAAAAACAACAAACAGTAGAAAACGAGTTATAGATAGAAACTTGCAAAGTGCATTGATGGGCTGATGTGCTAAACGTCAAGCCTTCAATGTGTGGATCGCTGATGATAAACCGTCATGGGTTTTGAAATAATCGGCTATAAAGTCTATGAGCTTCGTTTTTTTCTAATTTACTCGTTTTATATGTATAATAACTTAATATAATATAACTTGTAAAAATATACATTTTACAAAAATAATAAACTTGGTCTTGAAGACAACAAATTGATATAATAATTAATTATTTACAGACCAGTAACACCAAACATAAGAATATATCATTTCAGTCTACGGAAAAAGCACCCTGGAATTCTAGCAAAAGCAAGAGCGTTAAGAATAACCATATGGGCTGCAATAAAAATCCTCGTCTAATGAGATAATAGCACCTGATTGGCGCACTCAATTGACGGTCGTAAAAGAGTAAAAACAACAAACAGTAGAAAACGAGTTATAGATGGAAACTTGCAAAGTGCATTGATGGCCTGATGTGCTAAACGTCAAGCTTTCAATGTGTGGATCGCTGATGATAAACCGTCATGGGTTTTGAAATAGTCGGCTATACAGTCCATGAGCTTTGTTTTTTTTTCTAATTTACTCGTTTTTTACGTATAATAACTTAATATAATATAACTTGTAAAAATATACATTTTACAAAAATAATAAACTTGGTCTTGAAGACAACAAATTAATATAATAATTAATTATATACAGACCAGTAAAACCAAACATAACACTATATACTTTCAGTGTACGGAAAAAGCACCCTGTAATTCAAAAAAAAGCAAGCGCTTAAAGAATAACCATATGGGCTGCAACAAAAATCCTCGTCTAATGAGATAATAGCACCTGATTGGCGCACTCAATTGACGGTGGTAAAAGAGTAAAAACAACAAACAGTAGAAAACGAGTTATAGATAGAAACTTGCAAAGTGCATTGATGGCCTGATGTGCTAAACGTCAAGCCTTCAATGTGTGGATCGCTGATGATAAACTGTCATGGGTTTTGAAATAGTCGGCTATACGGTCTATGAGCTTTGTTTTTTTCTAATTTACTCGTTTTCTATGTATAATAACTTAATATAATATAACTTGTAAAAATATACATTTTACAAAAATAATAAACTTGGTCTTGAAGACAACAAATTAATATAATAATTAATTATTTACAGACCATTAAAACCAAACATAACATTATATACTTTCAGTCTACGGAAAAAGCACCATGGAATTCCAACAAAAGCAAGAGCTTAAAGAATAACCATATGGGCTGCAACAAAAATCCTCGTCTAATGAGATAATAGCACCTGATTGGCGCACTCAATTGACGGTGGCAAAAGAGTAAAAACAACAAACAGTAGAAAACGAGTTATAGATCGAAACTTGCAAAGTGCATTGATGGCCTGATGTGCTAAACGTAAAGTTTTCAATGTGTGATCGCTGATGATAAACCGTCATGGGTTTTGAAATAGTCGGCTATACGGTCTATGAGCTTTGTTTTTTTCTAATTCACTCGTTTTGTATGTATAAAAAAAAAAAATAATAAATATAAAAAACCAAACAACATTATATACTTTCAGTCTACGGAAAAATCACCCTGGAATTCTAACAAAAGCAAGAGCTTAAAGAATAATCATATGGGCTGCAACAAAAATCTGCGTCTAATGAGATAAATGAGTTATAGATAGAAACTTGCAAAGTGCATTGATGGCCTGATGTGCTAAACGTCAAAC
The DNA here is from genome assembly GCF_040869045.1 of Eurosta solidaginis. Taxonomy (NCBI): domain Eukaryota; kingdom Metazoa; phylum Arthropoda; class Insecta; order Diptera; family Tephritidae; genus Eurosta; species Eurosta solidaginis. The sequence continues at coordinate 158,604,725 of NC_090319.1, forward strand.
CATATGGGCTGCAACAAAAATCCTCGTCTAATGAGATAATAGCACCTGATTGGCGCACTCAATTGACGGTGGTCAAAGAGTAAAAACAACAAACAGTAGAAAACGAGTTATAGATAGAAACTTGCAAAGTGCATTGATGGCCTGATGTGCTAAACGTCAAGCCTTCAACGTGTGGATCGCTGATGACAAACCGTCATGGGTTTTGAAATAGTCGGCTATACGGTCTATGAGCTTTGTTTTTTTCTAATTTACTCGTTTTATATGTATAATAACTTAATATAATATAACTTGTAAAAATATTCATTTTACAAAAATTATAAACTTGGTCTTGAAGACAACAAATTAATATAATAATTAATTATTTACAGACCAGTAAAACCAAACATAACATTATATACTTTCAGTCTACGGAAAAAGCACCCTGGAATTCTAACAAAAGCAAGAGCTTAAAGAGTAACCATATGGGCTGCAACAAAAATCCTCGTCTAATGAGATAATAGCACCTGATTGCCGCACTTAATTGACGGTGGTAAAAGAGTAAAAACAACAAACAATAGAAAACGACTTATAGATAGAAACTTGCAAAGTGCATTGATGGCCTGATGTGCTAAACGTCAAGCCTTCAATGTGTGGATCGCTGATGATAAACCGTCATGGGTTTTGAAATAGTCGGCTATACGGTCTATGAGCTTTGTTTTTTTCTAATTTACTCGTTTTCTATGTATAATAACTTAATATATATAACTTGTAAAAATATACATTTTACAAAAATAATAAACTTGGTCATGAAGACAAAAAATTAATAAAATAATTAATTATTTACAGACAAGTAAAACCAAACATAACATTATATACTTTCAGTCTACGGAAAAAGCATCCTGGAATTCTAACAAAAGCAAGAGCTTAAAGAATAACCATATGGGCTGCAACAAAAATCCTCTTCTAAAGAGATAATAGCACCTGATTGGCGCACTCAATTGACGGTGGTAAAAGAGTAAAAACAACAAACAGTAGAAAACGAGTTATAGATAGAAACTTGCAAAGTGCATTGATGGCCTGATGTGCTAAACGTCAAGCCTTCCATGTGTGGATCACCGATGATAAACCGTCATGGGTTTTGAAATAGTCGGCTATACGGTCTATGAGCTTTGTTTTTTTATAATTTACTCGTTTTCTATGTATTACAACTTAATATAATATAACTTGTAAAATTCTAAATTTTTCACAAATAATAAACTTGGTCTTGAAGACAACAAATTAATATAATAATTAATTATTTACTGACCAGTAAAACCAAACATAACATTATATACTTTCAGTCTACGGAAAAAGCACCCTGGAATTCTAACAAAAGCAAGAGCTTAAAGAATAACCATATGGGCTGCAACAAAAATCCTCGTCTAATGAGATAATAGCACCTGATTGGCGCACTCAATTGACGGTGGTAAAAGAGTAAAAACAACAAACAGTAGAAAACGAGTTATAGATAGAAACTTGCAAAGTGCATTGATGGCCTGATGTGCTAAACGTCAAGCCTTCAATGTGTATATCGCTGATGATAAACCGTCATGGGTTTTGAAATAGTCGGCTATATGGTCTATGAGCTTCGTTTTTTTTTCTAATTTACTCGTTTTCTATGTATAATAACTTAATATAATATAACTTGTAAAAATATACATTTTACAAAAATAATAAACTTGGTCTTGAAGACAACAAATTAATATAATAATTAACTCTTTACAGACCAGTAAAACCAAACATAACATTATATACTTTCAGTCTACGGAAAAGCACCCTGGAATTCTAACAAAAGCAAGAGCTTAAAGAATAACCATATGGGCTGCAACAAAAATCCTCGTCTAATGAGATAATAGCACCTCATTGGCGCACTCAATTGACGGTGGTAAAAGAGTAAAAACAACAAACAGTAGAAAACGAGTTATAGATAGAAACTTGCAAAGTGCATTGATGGCCTGATGTGCTAAACGTCAAGCCTTCAATGTGTGGATCGCTGATGATAAACCGTCATGGGTTTTGAAATAGTCGGCTATACGGTCTATGAGCTTCATTTTTTTTTTTCTAATTTACTCGTTTTCTATGTATAATAACTTAATATAATATAACTTGTAAAAATATACATTTTACAAAAATAATAAACTTGGTCTTGAAGACAACAAATTAATATAATAATTAATTATTTATAGACCAGTAAAACCAAACATAACACTATATACGTTCAGTTTACGGAAAAAGCACGCTGGAATTCTAACAAAAGCAAGAGCTTAAAGAATAACCATATGGGCTGCAACAAAAATCCTCGTCTAATGAGATAATAGCACCTGATTGGCGCACTCAATTGACGGTGGTAAAAGAGTAAAACAACAAACAGTAGAAAACGAGTTATAGATAGAAACTTGCAAAGTGCATTGATGGCCTGATGTGCTAAACGTCAAGTCTTCAATGTGTGGATCACCGATGATAAACCGTCATGGGTTTTGAAATAGTCGGCTATACGGTCTATGAGATTTGTTTTTTTATAATTTACTCGTTTTCTATGTATTACAACTTAATATAATATAACTTGTAAAATTATAAATTTTTCACAAATAATAAACTTGGTCTTGAAGACAACAAATTAATAAAATAATTAATTATTTACAGACAAGTAAAACCAAACATAACATTATATACTTTCAGTATACGGAAAAAGCATCCTGGAATTCTAACAAAAGCAAGAGCTTAAAGAATAAGCATATGGGCTGCAACAAAAATCCTCGTCTAATGAGATAATAGCACCTGATTGGCGCACTCAATTCACGGTGGTAAAAGAGTAAAAGCAACAAACAGTAGAAAACGAGTTATAGATCGAAACTTGCAAAGTGCATTGATGGCCTGATGTGCTAAACGTAAAGTTTTCAATGTGTGATCGCTGATGATAAATCGTCATGGGTTTTGAAATAGTCGGCTATACGGTCTATGAGCTTTGTTTTTTTCTAATTTACTCGTTTTCTATGTATAATAACTTAATATAATATAACTTGTAAAAATATACACTTTACAAAAATAATAAACTTGGCCTTGGAGACAACAAATTAATATAATAACTAATTATTTACAGACCAGTAAAACCAAACAACATTATATACTTTCAGTCTACGGAAAAATCACCCTGGAATTCTAACAAAAGCAAGAGCTTAAAGAATAACCATATGGGCTGCAACAAAAATCTGCGTCTAATGAGATAAACGAGTTATAGATAGAAACTTGCAAAGTGCATTGATGGCCTGATGTGCTAAACGTCAAGCCTTCAATGTGTGGATCGCTGATGATAAACCGTCATGGGTTTTGAAATAGTCGGCTATACGGTCTATGAGCTTTGTTTTTTTCTAATTTACTCGTTTTCTATGTATAATAACTTAATATATATAACTTGTAAAAATGTACATTTTACAAAAATAATAAACTTGGTCATGAAGACAACAAATTAATAAAATAATTAATTATTTACAGACAAGTAAAACCAAACATAACATTATATACTTTCAGTCTACGGAAAAAGCATCCTGGAATTCTAACAAAAGCAAGAGCTTAAAGAATAACCATATGGGCTGCAACAAAAATCCTCTTCTAAAGAGATAATAGCACCTGATTGGCGCACTCAATTGACGGTGGTAAAAGAGTAAAAACAACAAACAGTAGAAAACGAGTTATAGATAGAAACTTGCAAAGTGCATTGATGGCCTGATGTGCTAAACGTCAAGCCTTCAATGTGTGGGTCACCGATGATAAACCGTCATGGGTTTTGAAATAGTCGGCTATACGGTCTATGAGCTTTGTTTTTTTATAATTTACTCGTTTTCTATGTATTACAACTTAATATAATATAACTTGTAAAAATATACATTTTACAAAAATAATAAACTTGGTCTTTGAAGACAACAAATTAATATAATAATTAATTATTTACAGACCAGTAACACCAAACATAAGAATATATCATTTCAGTCTACGGAAAAAGCACCCTGGAATTCTAGCAAAAGCAAGAGCGTTAAGAATAACCATATGGGCTGCAATAAAAATCCTCGTCTAATGAGATAATAGCACCTGATTGGCGCACTCAATTGACGGTCGTAAAAGAGTAAAAACAACAAACAGTAGAAAACGAGTTATAGATGGAAACTTGCAAAGTGCATTGATGGCCTGATGTGCTAAACGTCAAGCTTTCAATGTGTGGATCGCTGATGATAAACCGTCATGGGTTTTGAAATAGTCGGCTATACAGTCTATGAGCTTTGTTTTTTTTTTCTAATTTACTCGTTTTTTACGTATAATAACTTAATATAATATAACTTGTAAAAATATACATTTTACAAAAATAATAAACTTGGTCTTGAAGACAACAAATTAATATAATAATTAATTATTTACAGACCATTAAAACCAAACATAACATTATATACTTTCAGTCTACGGAAAAAGCACCATGGAATTCCAACAAAAGCAAGAGCTTAAAGAATAACCATATGGGCTGCAACAAAAATCCTCGTCTAATGAGATAATAGCACCTGATTGGCGCACTCAATTGACGGTGGCAAAAGAGTAAAAACAACAAACAGTAGAAAACGAGTTATAGATCGAAACTTGCAAAGTGCATTGATGGCCTGATGTGCTAAACGTAAAGTTTTCAATGTGTGATCGCTGATGATAAACCGTCATGGGTTTTGAAATAGTCGGCTATACGGTCTATGAGCTTTGTTTTTTTCTAATTCACTCGTTTTGTATGTATAAAAAAAAAAATAATAAATATAAAAAACCAAACAACATTATATACTTTCAGTCTACGGAAAAATCACCCTGGAATTCTAACAAAAGCAAGAGCTTAAAGAATAACCATATGGGCTGCAACAAAAATCTGCGTCTAATGAGATAAATGAGTTATAGATAGAAACTTGCAAAGTGCATTGATGGCCTGATGTGCTAAACGTCAAACCATATGGGCTGCAACAAAAATCCTCGTCTAATGAGATAATAGCACCTGATTGGCGCACTCAATTGACGGTGGTCAAAGAGTAAAAACAACAAACAGTAGAAAACGAGTTATAGATAGAAACTTGCAAAGTGCATTGATGGCCTGATGTGCTAAACGTCAAGCCTTCAACGTGTGGATCGCTGATGACAAACCGTCATGGGTTTTGAAATAGTCGGCTATACGGTCTATGAGCTTTGTTTTTTTCTAATTTACTCGTTTTATATGTATAATAACTTAATATAATATAACTTGTAAAAATATTCATTTTACAAAAATTATAAACTTGGTCTTGAAGACAACAAATTAATATAATAATTAATTATTTACAGACCAGTAAAACCAAACATAACATTATATACTTTCAGTCTACGGAAAAAGCACCCTGGAATTCTAACAAAAGCAAGAGCTTAAAGAGTAACCATATGGGCTGCAACAAAAATCCTCGTCTAATGAGATAATAGCACCTGATTGCCGCACTTAATTGACGGTGGTAAAAGAGTAAAAACAACAAACAATAGAAAACGACTTATAGATAGAAACTTGCAAAGTGCATTGATGGCCTGATGTGCTAAACGTCAAGCCTTCAATGTGTGGATCGCTGATGATAAACCGTCATGGGTTTTGAAATAGTCGGCTATACGGTCTATGAGCTTTGTTTTTTTCTAATTTACTCGTTTTCTATGTATAATAACTTAATATATATAACTTGTAAAAATATACATTTTACAAAAATAATAAACTTGGTCATGAAGACAAAAAATTAATAAAATAATTAATTATTTACAGACAAGTAAAACCAAACATAACATTATATACTTTCAGTCTACGGAAAAAGCATCCTGGAATTCTAACAAAAGCAAGAGCTTAAAGAATAACCATATGGGCTGCAACAAAAATCCTCTTCTAAAGAGATAATAGCACCTGATTGGCGCACTCAATTGACGGTGGTAAAAGAGTAAAAACAACAAACAGTAGAAAACGAGTTATAGATAGAAACTTGCAAAGTGCATTGATGGCCTGATGTGCTAAACGTCAAGCCTTCCATGTGTGGATCACCGATGATAAACCGTCATGGGTTTTGAAATAGTCGGCTATACGGTCTATGAGCTTTGTTTTTTTATAATTTACTCGTTTTCTATGTATTACAACTTAATATAATATAACTTGTAAAATTCTAAATTTTTCACAAATAATAAACTTGGTCTTGAAGACAACAAATTAATATAATAATTAATTATTTACTGACCAGTAAAACCAAACATAACATTATATACTTTCAGTCTACGGAAAAAGCACCCTGGAATTCTAACAAAAGCAAGAGCTTAAAGAATAACCATATGGGCTGCAACAAAAATCCTCGTCTAATGAGATAATAGCACCTGATTGGCGCACTCAATTGACGGTGGTAAAAGAGTAAAAACAACAAACAGTAGAAAACGAGTTATAGATAGAAACTTGCAAAGTGCATTGATGGCCTGATGTGCTAAACGTCAAGCCTTCAATGTGTATATCGCTGATGATAAACCGTCATGGGTTTTGAAATAGTCGGCTATATGGTCTATGAGCTTCGTTTTTTTTTCTAATTTACTCGTTTTCTATGTATAATAACTTAATATAATATAACTTGTAAAAATATACATTTTACAAAAATAATAAACTTGGTCTTGAAGACAACAAATTAATATAATAATTAACTCTTTACAGACCAGTAAAACCAAACATAACATTATATACTTTCAGTCTACGGAAAAGCACCCTGGAATTCTAACAAAAGCAAGAGCTTAAAGAATAACCATATGGGCTGCAACAAAAATCCTCGTCTAATGAGATAATAGCACCTCATTGGCGCACTCAATTGACGGTGGTAAAAGAGTAAAAACAACAAACAGTAGAAAACGAGTTATAGATAGAAACTTGCAAAGTGCATTGATGGCCTGATGTGCTAAACGTCAAGCCTTCAATGTGTGGATCGCTGATGATAAACCGTCATGGGTTTTGAAATAGTCGGCTATACGGTCTATGAGCTTCATTTTTTTTTTCTAATTTACTCGTTTTCTATGTATAATAACTTAATATAATATAACTTGTAAAAATATACATTTTACAAAAATAATAAACTTGGTCTTGAAGACAACAAATTAATATAATAATTAATTATTTATAGACCAGTAAAACCAAACATAACACTATATACGTTCAGTCTACGGAAAAAGCACGCTGGAATTCTAACAAAAGCAAGAGCTTAAAGAATAACCATATGGGCTGCAACAAAAATCCTCGTCTAATGAGATAATAGCACCTGATTGGCGCACTCAATTGACGGTGGTAAAAGAGTAAAACAACAAACAGTAGAAAACGAGTTATAGATAGAAACTTGCAAAGTGCATTGATGCCTGATGTGCTAAACGTCAAGTCTTCAATGTGTGGATCACCGATGATAAACCGTCATGGGTTTTGAAATAGTCGGCTATACGGTCTATGAGATTTGTTTTTTTATAATTTACTCGTTTTCTATGTATTACAACTTAATATAATATAACTTGTAAAATTATAAATTTTTCACAAATAATAAACTTGGTCTTGAAGACAACAAATTAATAAAATAATTAATTATTTACAGACAAGTAAAACCAAACATAACATTATATACTTTCAGTATACGGAAAAAGCATCCTGGAATTCTAACAAAAGCAAGAGCTTAAAGAATAAGCATATGGGCTGCAACAAAAATCCTCGTCTAATGAGATAATAGCACCTGATTGGCGCACTCAATTGACGGTGGTAAAAGAGTAAAAACAACAAACAGTAGAAAACGAGTTATAGATAGAAACTTGCAAAGTGCATTGATGGCCTGATGTGCTAAACGTCAAGCCTTCAATGTGTATATCGCTGATGATAAACCGTCATGGGTTTTGAAATAGTCGGCTATATGGTCTATGAGCTTCGTTTTTTTTTCTAATTTACTCGTTTTCTATGTATAATAACTTAATATAATATAACTTGTAAAAATATACATTTTACAAAAATAATAAACTTGGTCTTGAAGACAACAAATTAATATAATAATTAACTCTTTACAGACCAGTAAAACCAAACATAACATTATATACTTTCAGTCTACGGAAAAGCACCCTGGAATTCTAACAAAAGCAAGAGCTTAAAGAATAACCATATGGGCTGCAACAAAAATCCTCGTCTAATGAGATAATAGCACCTGATTGGCGCACTCAATTGACGGTGGTAAAAGAGTAAAAACAACAAACAGTAGAAAACGAGTTATAGATAGAAACTTGCAAAGTGCATTGATGGCCTGATGTGCTAAACGTCAAGCCTTCAATGTGTGGATCGCTGATGATAAACTGTCATGGGTTTTGAAATAGTCGGCTATACGGTCTATGAGCTTTTTTTTTTTCTAATTTACTCGTTTTCTATGTATAATAACTTAATATAATATAACTTGTAAAAATATAAATTTTTCACAAATAATAAACTTGGTATTGAAGACAACAAATTAATATAATAATTAATTATTTACAGACCAGTAAAACCAAACATAACATTATATACTTTCAGTCTACGGAAAAAGCACCCTGGAATTCTAACAAAAGCAAGAGCTTAAAGAAAAGCCATATGGGCTGCAACAAAAATCCTCGTCTAATGAGATAATAGCACCTGATTGGCGCACTCAATTGACGGTGGTAAAAGAGTAAAAACAACAAACAGTAGAAAACGAGTCTAATGAGATAATAGCACCTGATTGGCGCACTCAATTGACGGTGGTAGAAGAGTAAAAACAACAAACAGTAGAAAACGAGTTATAGATAGAAACTTGCAAAGTGCATTGATGGCCTGATGTGCTAAACGTCAAGCCTTCAATGTGTGGATCGCTGATGATAAACTGTCATGGGTTTTGAAATAGTCGGCTATACGGTCTATGAGCTTTGTTTTTTTCTAATTTACTCGTTTTCTATGTATAATAACTTAATATAATATAACTTGTAAAAATATACATTTTACAAAAATAATAAACTTTGTCTTGAAGACAACAAATTAATATAATAATTAATTATTTACAGACCAGTAAAACCAAACATAACATTATATACTTTCAGTCTACGGAAAAAGCACCCTGGAATTCTAACAAAAGCAAGAGCTTAAAGAATAAACATATGGGCTGCAACAAAAATCCTCGTCTAATGAGATAATAGCACCTGATTGGCGCACTCAATTGACGGTGGTAAAAGAGTCAAAACAACAAACAGTAGAAAACGAGTTATAGATAGAAACTTGCAAAGTGCATTGATGGCCTGATGTGCTAAACGTCAAGCCTTCAATGTGTGGATCGCTGATGATAAACCGTCACGGGTTTTGAAATAGTCGGCTACGGTCTATGAGCTTTGTTTTTTCTAATTTACTCGTTTTCTATGTATAATAACTTAATATAATATAACTTGTAAAAATATACATTTTACAAAAATAATAAACTTGGTCTTGAAGACAACAAATTAATATAATAATTAATTATATACAGACCAGTAAAACCAAACATAACACTATATACTTTCAGTGTACGGAAAAAGCACCCTGTAATTCAAACAAAAGCAAGCGCTTAAAGAATAACCATATGGGCTGCAACAAAAATCCTCGTCTAATGAGATAATAGCACCTGATTGGCGCACTCAATTGACGGTGGTAAAAGAGTAAAAACAACAAACAGTAGAAAACGAGTTATAGATAGAAACTTGCAAAGTGCATTGATGGCCTGATGTGCTAAACGTCAAGCCTTCAATGTGTGGATCGCTGATGATAAACTGTCATGGGTTTTGAAATAGTCGGATATACGGTCTATGAGCTTTGTTTTTTTCTAATTTACTCGTTTTCTATGTATAATAACTTAATATAATATAACTTGTAAAAATATACATTTTACAAAAATAATAAACTTGGTCTTGAAGACAACAAATTAATATAATAATTAATTATTTACAGACCAGTAAAACCAAACATAACACTATATACTTTCAGTCTACGGAAAAAGCACCCTGGAATTCTAACAAAAGCAAGAGCTTAAAGTATAACCATATGGGCTGCAACAAAAATCCTCGTCTAATGAGATAATAGCACCTGATTGGCGCACTCAATTGACGGTGGTAAAAGAGTAAAAACAACAAACAGTAGAAAACGAGTTATAGATAGAAACTTGCAAAGTGCATTGATGGGCTGATGTGCTAAACGTCAAGCCTTCAATGTGTGGATCGCTGATGATAAACCGTCATGGGTTTTGAAATAATCGGCTATAAAGTCTATGAGCTTCGTTTTTTTCTAATTTACTCGTTTTATATGTATAATAACTTAATATAATATAACTTGTAAAAATATACATTTTACAAAAATAATAAACTTGGTCTTGAAGACAACAAATTGATATAATAATTAATTATTTACAGACCAGTAACACCAAACATAAGAATATATCATTTCAGTCTACGGAAAAAGCACCCTGGAATTCTAGCAAAAGCAAGAGCGTTAAGAATAACCATATGGGCTGCAATAAAAATCCTCGTCTAATGAGATAATAGCACCTGATTGGCGCACTCAATTGACGGTCGTAAAAGAGTAAAAACAACAAACAGTAGAAAACGAGTTATAGATGGAAACTTGCAAAGTGCATTGATGGCCTGATGTGCTAAACGTCAAGCTTTCAATGTGTGGATCGCTGATGATAAACCGTCATGGGTTTTGAAATAGTCGGCTATACAGTCCATGAGCTTTGTTTTTTTTTCTAATTTACTCGTTTTTTACGTATAATAACTTAATATAATATAACTTGTAAAAATATACATTTTACAAAAATAATAAACTTGGTCTTGAAGACAACAAATTAATATAATAATTAATTATATACAGACCAGTAAAACCAAACATAACACTATATACTTTCAGTGTACGGAAAAAGCACCCTGTAATTCAAAAAAAAGCAAGCGCTTAAAGAATAACCATATGGGCTGCAACAAAAATCCTCGTCTAATGAGATAATAGCACCTGATTGGCGCACTCAATTGACGGTGGTAAAAGAGTAAAAACAACAAACAGTAGAAAACGAGTTATAGATAGAAACTTGCAAAGTGCATTGATGGCCTGATGTGCTAAACGTCAAGCCTTCAATGTGTGGATCGCTGATGATAAACTGTCATGGGTTTTGAAATAGTCGGCTATACGGTCTATGAGCTTTGTTTTTTTCTAATTTACTCGTTTTCTATGTATAATAACTTAATATAATATAACTTGTAAAAATATACATTTTACAAAAATAATAAACTTGGTCTTGAAGACAACAAATTAATATAATAATTAATTATTTACAGACCATTAAAACCAAACATAACATTATATACTTTCAGTCTACGGAAAAAGCACCATGGAATTCCAACAAAAGCAAGAGCTTAAAGAATAACCATATGGGCTGCAACAAAAATCCTCGTCTAATGAGATAATAGCACCTGATTGGCGCACTCAATTGACGGTGGCAAAAGAGTAAAAACAACAAACAGTAGAAAACGAGTTATAGATCGAAACTTGCAAAGTGCATTGATGGCCTGATGTGCTAAACGTAAAGTTTTCAATGTGTGATCGCTGATGATAAACCGTCATGGGTTTTGAAATAGTCGGCTATACGGTCTATGAGCTTTGTTTTTTTCTAATTCACTCGTTTTGTATGTATAAAAAAAAAAAATAATAAATATAAAAAACCAAACAACATTATATACTTTCAGTCTACGGAAAAATCACCCTGGAATTCTAACAAAAGCAAGAGCTTAAAGAATAATCATATGGGCTGCAACAAAAATCTGCGTCTAATGAGATAAATGAGTTATAGATAGAAACTTGCAAAGTGCATTGATGGCCTGATGTGCTAAACGTCAAACCATATGGGCTGCAACAAAAATCCTCGTCTAATGAGATAATAGCACCTGATTGGCGCACTCAATTGACGGTGGTCAAAGAGTAAAAACAACAAACAGTAGAAAACGAGTTATAGATAGAAACTTGCAAAGTGCATTGATGGCCTGATGTGCTAAACGTCAAGCCTTCAACGTGTGGATCGCTGATGACAAACCGTCATGGGTTTTGAAATAGTCGGCTATACGGTCTATGAGCTTTGTTTTTTTCTAATTTACTCGTTTTATATGTATAATAACTTAATATAATATAACTTGTAAAAATATTCATTTTACAAAAATTATAAACTTGGTCTTGAAGACAACAAATTAATATAATAATTAATTATTTACAGACCAGTAAAACCAAACATAACATTATATACTTTCAGTCTACGGAAAAAGCACCCTGGAATTCTAACAAAAGCAAGAGCTTAAAGAGTAACCATATGGGCTGCAACAAAAATCCTCGTCTAATGAGATAATAGCACCTGATTGCCGCACTTAATTGACGGTGGTAAAAGAGTAAAAACAACAAACAATAGAAAACGACTTATAGATAGAAACTTGCAAAGTGCATTGATGGCCTGATGTGCTAAACGTCAAGCCTTCAATGTGTGGATCGCTGATGATAAACCGTCATGGGTTTTGAAATAGTCGGCTATACGGTCTATGAGCTTTGTTTTTTTCTAATTTACTCGTTTTCTATGTATAATAACTTAATATATATAACTTGTAAAAATATACATTTTACAAAAATAATAAACTTGGTCATGAAGACAAAAAATTAATAAAATAATTAATTATTTACAGACAAGTAAAACCAAACATAACATTATATACTTTCAGTCTACGGAAAAAGCATCCTGGAATTCTAACAAAAGCAAGAGCTTAAAGAATAACCATATGGGCTGCAACAAAAATCCTCTTCTAAAGAGATAATAGCACCTGATTGGCGCACTCAATTGACGGTGGTAAAAGAGTAAAAACAACAAACAGTAGAAAACGAGTTATAGATAGAAACTTGCAAAGTGCATTGATGGCCTGATGTGCTAAACGTCAAGCCTTCCATGTGTGGATCACCGATGATAAACCGTCATGGGTTTTGAAATAGTCGGCTATACGGTCTATGAGCTTTGTTTTTTTATAATTTACTCGTTTTCTATGTATTACAACTTAATATAATATAACTTGTAAAATTCTAAATTTTTCACAAATAATAAACTTGGTCTTGAAGACAACAAATTAATATAATAATTAATTATTTACTGACCAGTAAAACCAAACATAACATTATATACTTTCAGTCTACGGAAAAAGCACCCTGGAATTCTAACAAAAGCAAGAGCTTAAAGAATAACCATATGGGCTGCAACAAAAATCCTCGTCTAATGAGATAATAGCACCTGATTGGCGCACTCAATTGACGGTGGTAAAAGAGTAAAAACAACAAACAGTAGAAAACGAGTTATAGATAGAAACTTGCAAAGTGCATTGATGGCCTGATGTGCTAAACGTCAAGCCTTCAATGTGTATATCGCTGATGATAAACCGTCATGGGTTTTGAAATAGTCGGCTATATGGTCTATGAGCTTCGTTTTTTTTTCTAATTTACTCGTTTTCTATGTATAATAACTTAATATAATATAACTTGTAAAAATATACATTTTACAAAAATAATAAACTTGGTCTTGAAGACAACAAATTAATATAATAATTAACTCTTTACAGACCAGTAAAACCAAACATAACATTATATACTTTCAGTCTACGGAAAAGCACCCTGGAATTCTAACAAAAGCAAGAGCTTAAAGAATAACCATATGGGCTGCAACAAAAATCCTCGTCTAATGAGATAATAGCACCTCATTGGCGCACTCAATTGACGGTGGTAAAAGAGTAAAAACAACAAACAGTAGAAAACGAGTTATAGATAGAAACTTGCAAAGTGCATTGATGGCCTGATGTGCTAAACGTCAAGCCTTCAATGTGTGGATCGCTGATGATAAACCGTCATGGGTTTTGAAATAGTCGGCTATACGGTCTATGAGCTTCATTTTTTTTTTTCTAATTTACTCGTTTTCTATGTATAATAACTTAATATAATATAACTTGTAAAAATATACATTTTACAAAAATAATAAACTTGGTCTTGAAGACAACAAATTAATATAATAATTAATTATTTATAGACCAGTAAAACCAAACATAACACTATATACGTTCAGTTTACGGAAAAAGCACGCTGGAATTCTAACAAAAGCAAGAGCTTAAAGAATAACCATATGGGCTGCAACAAAAATCCTCGTCTAATGAGATAATAGCACCTGATTGGCGCACTCAATTGACGGTGGTAAAAGAGTAAAACAACAAACAGTAGAAAACGAGTTATAGATAGAAACTTGCAAAGTGCATTGATGGCCTGATGTGCTAAACGTCAAGTCTTCAATGTGTGGATCACCGATGATAAACCGTCATGGGTTTTGAAATAGTCGGCTATACGGTCTATGAGATTTGTTTTTTTATAATTTACTCGTTTTCTATGTATTACAACTTAATATAATATAACTTGTAAAATTATAAATTTTTCACAAATAATAAACTTGGTCTTGAAGACAACAAATTAATAAAATAATTAATTATTTACAGACAAGTAAAACCAAACATAACATTATATACTTTCAGTATACGGAAAAAGCATCCTGGAATTCTAACAAAAGCAAGAGCTTAAAGAATAAGCATATGGGCTGCAACAAAAATCCTCGTCTAATGAGATAATAGCACCTGATTGGCGCACTCAATTCACGGTGGTAAAAGAGTAAAAGCAACAAACAGTAGAAAACGAGTTATAGATCGAAACTTGCAAAGTGCATTGATGGCCTGATGTGCTAAACGTAAAGTTTTCAATGTGTGATCGCTGATGATAAATCGTCATGGGTTTTGAAATAGTCGGCTATACGGTCTATGAGCTTTGTTTTTTTCTAATTTACTCGTTTTCTATGTATAATAACTTAATATAATATAACTTGTAAAAATATACACTTTACAAAAATAATAAACTTGGCCTTGGAGACAACAAATTAATATAATAACTAATTATTTACAGACCAGTAAAACCAAACAACATTATATACTTTCAGTCTACGGAAAAATCACCCTGGAATTCTAACAAAAGCAAGAGCTTAAAGAATAACCATATGGGCTGCAACAAAAATCTGCGTCTAATGAGATAAACGAGTTATAGATAGAAACTTGCAAAGTGCATTGATGGCCTGATGTGCTAAACGTCAAGCCTTCAATGTGTGGATCGCTGATGATAAACCGTCATGGGTTTTGAAATAGTCGGCTATACGGTCTATGAGCTTTGTTTTTTTCTAATTTACTCGTTTTCTATGTATAATAACTTAATATATATAACTTGTAAAAATGTACATTTTACAAAAATAATAAACTTGGTCATGAAGACAACAAATTAATAAAATAATTAATTATTTACAGACAAGTAAAACCAAACATAACATTATATACTTTCAGTCTACGGAAAAAGCATCCTGGAATTCTAACAAAAGCAAGAGCTTAAAGAATAACCATATGGGCTGCAACAAAAATCCTCTTCTAAAGAGATAATAGCACCTGATTGGCGCACTCAATTGACGGTGGTAAAAGAGTAAAAACAACAAACAGTAGAAAACGAGTTATAGATAGAAACTTGCAAAGTGCATTGATGGCCTGATGTGCTAAACGTCAAGCCTTCAATGTGTGGGTCACCGATGATAAACCGTCATGGGTTTTGAAATAGTCGGCTATACGGTCTATGAGCTTTGTTTTTTTATAATTTACTCGTTTTCTATGTATTACAACTTAATATAATATAACTTGTAAAAATATACATTTTACAAAAATAATAAACTTGGTCTTTGAAGACAACAAATTAATATAATAATTAATTATTTACAGACCAGTAACACCAAACATAAGAATATATCATTTCAGTCTACGGAAAAAGCACCCTGGAATTCTAGCAAAAGCAAGAGCGTTAAGAATAACCATATGGGCTGCAATAAAAATCCTCGTCTAATGAGATAATAGCACCTGATTGGCGCACTCAATTGACGGTCGTAAAAGAGTAAAAACAACAAACAGTAGAAAACGAGTTATAGATGGAAACTTGCAAAGTGCATTGATGGCCTGATGTGCTAAACGTCAAGCTTTCAATGTGTGGATCGCTGATGATAAACCGTCATGGGTTTTGAAATAGTCGGCTATACAGTCTATGAGCTTTGTTTTTTTTTTCTAATTTACTCGTTTTTTACGTATAATAACTTAATATAATATAACTTGTAAAAATATACATTTTACAAAAATAATAAACTTGGTCTTGAAGACAACAAATTAATATAATAATTAATTATTTACAGACCATTAAAACCAAACATAACATTATATACTTTCAGTCTACGGAAAAAGCACCATGGAATTCCAACAAAAGCAAGAGCTTAAAGAATAACCATATGGGCTGCAACAAAAATCCTCGTCTAATGAGATAATAGCACCTGATTGGCGCACTCAATTGACGGTGGCAAAAGAGTAAAAACAACAAACAGTAGAAAACGAGTTATAGATCGAAACTTGCAAAGTGCATTGATGGCCTGATGTGCTAAACGTAAAGTTTTCAATGTGTGATCGCTGATGATAAACCGTCATGGGTTTTGAAATAGTCGGCTATACGGTCTATGAGCTTTGTTTTTTTCTAATTCACTCGTTTTGTATGTATAAAAAAAAAAATAATAAATATAAAAAACCAAACAACATTATATACTTTCAGTCTACGGAAAAATCACCCTGGAATTCTAACAAAAGCAAGAGCTTAAAGAATAACCATATGGGCTGCAACAAAAATCTGCGTCTAATGAGATAAATGAGTTATAGATAGAAACTTGCAAAGTGCATTGATGGCCTGATGTGCTAAACGTCAAACCATATGGGCTGCAACAAAAATCCTCGTCTAATGAGATAATAGCACCTGATTGGCGCACTCAATTGACGGTGGTCAAAGAGTAAAAACAACAAACAGTAGAAAACGAGTTATAGATAGAAACTTGCAAAGTGCATTGATGGCCTGATGTGCTAAACGTCAAGCCTTCAACGTGTGGATCGCTGATGACAAACCGTCATGGGTTTTGAAATAGTCGGCTATACGGTCTATGAGCTTTGTTTTTTTCTAATTTACTCGTTTTATATGTATAATAACTTAATATAATATAACTTGTAAAAATATTCATTTTACAAAAATTATAAACTTGGTCTTGAAGACAACAAATTAATATAATAATTAATTATTTACAGACCAGTAAAACCAAACATAACATTATATACTTTCAGTCTACGGAAAAAGCACCCTGGAATTCTAACAAAAGCAAGAGCTTAAAGAGTAACCATATGGGCTGCAACAAAAATCCTCGTCTAATGAGATAATAGCACCTGATTGCCGCACTTAATTGACGGTGGTAAAAGAGTAAAAACAACAAACAATAGAAAACGACTTATAGATAGAAACTTGCAAAGTGCATTGATGGCCTGATGTGCTAAACGTCAAGCCTTCAATGTGTGGATCGCTGATGATAAACCGTCATGGGTTTTGAAATAGTCGGCTATACGGTCTATGAGCTTTGTTTTTTTCTAATTTACTCGTTTTCTATGTATAATAACTTAATATATATAACTTGTAAAAATATACATTTTACAAAAATAATAAACTTGGTCATGAAGACAAAAAATTAATAAAATAATTAATTATTTACAGACAAGTAAAACCAAACATAACATTATATACTTTCAGTCTACGGAAAAAGCATCCTGGAATTCTAACAAAAGCAAGAGCTTAAAGAATAACCATATGGGCTGCAACAAAAATCCTCTTCTAAAGAGATAATAGCACCTGATTGGCGCACTCAATTGACGGTGGTAAAAGAGTAAAAACAACAAACAGTAGAAAACGAGTTATAGATAGAAACTTGCAAAGTGCATTGATGGCCTGATGTGCTAAACGTCAAGCCTTCCATGTGTGGATCACCGATGATAAACCGTCATGGGTTTTGAAATAGTCGGCTATACGGTCTATGAGCTTTGTTTTTTTATAATTTACTCGTTTTCTATGTATTACAACTTAATATAATATAACTTGTAAAATTCTAAATTTTTCACAAATAATAAACTTGGTCTTGAAGACAACAAATTAATATAATAATTAATTATTTACTGACCAGTAAAACCAAACATAACATTATATACTTTCAGTCTACGGAAAAAGCACCCTGGAATTCTAACAAAAGCAAGAGCTTAAAGAATAACCATATGGGCTGCAACAAAAATCCTCGTCTAATGAGATAATAGCACCTGATTGGCGCACTCAATTGACGGTGGTAAAAGAGTAAAAACAACAAACAGTAGAAAACGAGTTATAGATAGAAACTTGCAAAGTGCATTGATGGCCTGATGTGCTAAACGTCAAGCCTTCAATGTGTATATCGCTGATGATAAACCGTCATGGGTTTTGAAATAGTCGGCTATATGGTCTATGAGCTTCGTTTTTTTTTCTAATTTACTCGTTTTCTATGTATAATAACTTAATATAATATAACTTGTAAAAATATACATTTTACAAAAATAATAAACTTGGTCTTGAAGACAACAAATTAATATAATAATTAACTCTTTACAGACCAGTAAAACCAAACATAACATTATATACTTTCAGTCTACGGAAAAGCACCCTGGAATTCTAACAAAAGCAAGAGCTTAAAGAATAACCATATGGGCTGCAACAAAAATCCTCGTCTAATGAGATAATAGCACCTCATTGGCGCACTCAATTGACGGTGGTAAAAGAGTAAAAACAACAAACAGTAGAAAACGAGTTATAGATAGAAACTTGCAAAGTGCATTGATGGCCTGATGTGCTAAACGTCAAGCCTTCAATGTGTGGATCGCTGATGATAAACCGTCATGGGTTTTGAAATAGTCGGCTATACGGTCTATGAGCTTCATTTTTTTTTTCTAATTTACTCGTTTTCTATGTATAATAACTTAATATAATATAACTTGTAAAAATATACATTTTACAAAAATAATAAACTTGGTCTTGAAGACAACAAATTAATATAATAATTAATTATTTATAGACCAGTAAAACCAAACATAACACTATATACGTTCAGTCTACGGAAAAAGCACGCTGGAATTCTAACAAAAGCAAGAGCTTAAAGAATAACCATATGGGCTGCAACAAAAATCCTCGTCTAATGAGATAATAGCACCTGATTGGCGCACTCAATTGACGGTGGTAAAAGAGTAAAACAACAAACAGTAGAAAACGAGTTATAGATAGAAACTTGCAAAGTGCATTGATGCCTGATGTGCTAAACGTCAAGTCTTCAATGTGTGGATCACCGATGATAAACCGTCATGGGTTTTGAAATAGTCGGCTATACGGTCTATGAGATTTGTTTTTTTATAATTTACTCGTTTTCTATGTATTACAACTTAATATAATATAACTTGTAAAATTATAAATTTTTCACAAATAATAAACTTGGTCTTGAAGACAACAAATTAATAAAATAATTAATTATTTACAGACAAGTAAAACCAAACATAACATTATATACTTTCAGTATACGGAAAAAGCATCCTGGAATTCTAACAAAAGCAAGAGCTTAAAGAATAAGCATATGGGCTGCAACAAAAATCCTCGTCTAATGAGATAATAGCACCTGATTGGCGCACTCAATTGACGGTGGTAAAAGAGTAAAAACAACAAACAGTAGAAAACGAGTTATAGATAGAAACTTGCAAAGTGCATTGATGGCCTGATGTGCTAAACGTCAAGCCTTCAATGTGTATATCGCTGATGATAAACCGTCATGGGTTTTGAAATAGTCGGCTATATGGTCTATGAGCTTCGTTTTTTTTTCTAATTTACTCGTTTTCTATGTATAATAACTTAATATAATATAACTTGTAAAAATATACATTTTACAAAAATAATAAACTTGGTCTTGAAGACAACAAATTAATATAATAATTAACTCTTTACAGACCAGTAAAACCAAACATAACATTATATACTTTCAGTCTACGGAAAAGCACCCTGGAATTCTAACAAAAGCAAGAGCTTAAAGAATAACCATATGGGCTGCAACAAAAATCCTCGTCTAATGAGATAATAGCACCTCATTGGCGCACTCAATTGACGGTGGTAAAAGAGTAAAAACAACAAACAGTAGAAAACGAGTTATAGATAGAAACTTGCAAAGTGCATTGATGGCCTGATGTGCTAAACGTCAAGCCTTCAATGTGTGGATCGCTGATGATAAACCGTCATGGGTTTTGAAATAGTCGGCTATACGGTCTATGAGCTTCATTTTTTTTTTCTAATTTACTCGTTTTCTATGTATAATAACTTGTAAAAATATACATTTTACAAAAATAATAAACTTGGTCTTGAAGACAACAAATTAATATAATAATTAATTATTTATAGACCAGTTAAACCAAACATAACACTATATACGTTCAGTCTACGGAAAAAGCACGCTGGAATTCTAACAAAAGCAAGAGCTTAAAGAATAACCATATGGGCTGCAACAAAAATCCTCGTCTAATGAGATAATAGCACCTGATTGGCGCACTCAATTGACGGTGGTAAAAGAGTAAAACAACAAACAGTAGAAAACGAGTTATAGATAGAAACTTGCAAAGTGCATTGATGCCTGATGTGCTAAACGTCAAGTCTTCAATGTGTGGATCACCGATGATAAACCGTCATGGGTTTTGAAATAGTCGGCTATACGGTCTATGAGATTTGTTTTTTTATAATTTACTCGTTTTCTATGTATTACAACTTAATATAATATAACTTGTAAAATTATAAATTTTTCACAAATAATAAACTTGGTCTTGAAGACAACAAATTAATAAAATAATTAATTATTTACAGACAAGTAAAACCAAACATAACATTATATACTTTCAGTATACGGAAAAAGCATCCTGGAATTCTAACAAAAGCAAGAGCTTAAAGAATAAGCATATGGGCTGCAACAAAAATCCTCGTCTAATGAGATAATAGCACCTGATTGGCGCACTCAATTCACGGTGGTAAAAGAGTAAAAGCAACAAACAGTAGAAAACGAGTTATAGATCGAAACTTGCAAAGTGCATTGATGGCCTGATGTGCTAAACGTAAAGTTTTCAATGTGTGATCGCTGATGATATACCGTCATGGGTTTTGAAATAGTCGGCTATACGGTCTATGAGCTTTGTTTTTTTCTAATTTACTCGTTTTCTATGTATAATAACTTAATATAATATAACTTGTAAAAATATACACTTTACAAAAATAATAAACTTGGCCTTGGAGACAACAAATTAATATAATAACTAATTATTTACAGACCAGTAAAACCAAACAACATTATATACTTTCAGTCTACGGAAAAATCACCCTGCAATTCTAACAAAAGCAAGAGCTTAAAGAATAACCATATGGGCTGCAACAAAAATCTGCGTCTAATGAGATAAACGAGTTATAGATAGAAACTTGCAAAGTGCATTGATGGCCTGATGTGCTAAACGTCAAGCCTTCAATGTGTGGATCGCTGATGATAAACCGTCATGGGTTTTGAAATAGTCGGCTATACGGTCTATGAGCTTTGTTTTTTTCTAATTTACTCGTTTTCTATGTATAATAACTTAATATATATAACTTGTAAAAATGTACATTTTACAAAAATAATAAACTTGGTCATGAAGACAACAAATTAATAAAATAATTAATTATTTACAGACAAGTAAAACCAAACATAACATTATATACTTTCAGTCTACGGAAAAAGCATCCTGGAATTCTAACAAAAGCAAGAGCTTAAAGAATAACCATATGGGCTGCAACAAAAATCCTCTTCTAAAGAGATAATAGCACCTGATTGGCGCACTCAATTGACGGTGGTAAAAGAGTAAAAACAACAAACAGTAGAAAACGAGTTATAGATAGAAACTTGCAAAGTGCATTGATGGCCTGATGTGCTAAACGTCAAGCCTTCAATGTGTGGGTCACCGATGATAAACCGTCATGGGTTTTGAAATAGTCGGCTATACGGTCTATGAGCTTTGTTTTTTTATAATTTACTCGTTTTCTATGTATTACAACTTAATATAATATAACTTGTAAAAATATACATTTTACAAAAATAATAAACTTGGTCTTGAAGACAACAAATTAATATAATAATTAATTATTTATAGACCAGTAAAACCAAACATAACACTATATACTTTCAGTCTACGGAAAAAGCACGCTGGAATTCTAACAAAAGCAAAAGCTTAAAGAATAACAATATGGGCTGCAACAAAAATCCTCGTCTAATGAGATAATAGCACCTGATTGGCGCACTCAATTGACGGTGGTAAAAGAGTAAAACAACAAACAGTAGAAAACGAGTTATAGATAGAAACTTGCAAAGTGCATTGATGGCCTGATGTGCTAAACGTCAAGCCTTCAATGTGTGGATCGCTGATGATAAACCGTCATGGATTTTGAAATAGTCGGCTATACGGTCTATGAGCTTCATTTTTTTTTTCTAATTTACTCGTTTTCTATGTATAATAACTTAATATAATATAACTTGTAAAAATATACATTTTACAAAAATAATAAACTTGGTCTTGAAGACAACAAATTAATATAATAATTAATTATTTATAGACCAGTAAAACCAAACAACATTATATACTTTCAGTCTACGGAAAAAGCACCCTGGAATTCTAACAAAAGCAAGAGCTTAAAGAATAACCATATGGGCTGCAACAAACATCCTCGTCTAATGAGATAATAGCACCTGATTGGCGCACTCAATTGACGGTGGTAAAAGAGTAAAAACAACAAACAGTAGAAAACGAGTTATAGATAGAAACTTGCAAAGTGCATTGATGGCCTGATGTGCTAAACGTCAAGCCTTCAATGTGTATATCGCTGATGATAAACCGTCATGGGTTTTGAAATAGTCGGCTATATGGTCTATGAGCTTCGTTTTTTTTTCTAATTTACTCGTTTTCTATGTATAATAACTTAATATAATATAACTTGTAAAAATATACATTTTACAAAAATAATAAACTTGGCCTTGAAGACAACAAATTAATATAATAATTAATTATTTATAGACCAGTAAAACCAAACATAACACTATATACTTTCAGTCTACGGAAAAAGCACGCTGGAATTCTAACAAAAGCAAGAGCTTAAAGAATAACCATATGGGCTGCAACAAAAATCCTCGTCTAATGAGATAATAGCACCTGATTGGCGCACTCAATTGACGGTGGTAAAAGAGTAAAACAACAAACAGTAGAAAACGAGTTATAGATAGAAACTTGCAAAGTGCATTGATGGCCTGATGTGCTAAACGTCAAGCCTTCAATGTGTGGATCGCTGATGATAAACCGTCATGGGTTTTGAAATAGTCGGCTATACGGTCTATGAGCTTCATTTTTTTTTCTAATTTACTCGTTTTCTATGTATAATAACTTAATATAATATAACTTGTAAAAATATACATTTTACAAAAATAATAAACTTGGTCTTGAAGACAACAAATTAATATAATAATTAACTCTTTACAGACCAGTAAAACCAAACATAACATTATATACTTTCAGTCTACGGAAAAAGCACCCTGGAATTCTAACAAAAGCAAGAGCTTAAAGAATAACCATATGGGCTGCAACAAAAATCTGCGTCTAATGAGATAAACGAGTTATAGATAGAAACTTGCAAAGTGCATTGATGGCCTGATGTGCTAAACGTCAAGCCTTCAATGTGTGGATCGCTGATGATAAACCGTCATGGGTTTTGAAATAGTCGGCTATACGGTCTATGTGCTTAATTTTTTTTTTCTAATTTACTCGTTTTCTATGTATAATAACTTAATATAATATAACTTGTAAAAATATACATTTTACAAAAATAATAAACTTGGTCTTGAAGACAACAAATTAATATAATAATTAATTATTTATAGACCAGTAAAACCAAACAACATTATATACTTTCAGTCTACGGAAAAATCACCCTGGAATTCTAACAAAAGCAAGAGCTTAAAGAATAACCATATGGGCTGCAACAAAAATCTGCGTCTAATGAGATAAACGAGTTATAGATAGAAACTTGCAAAGTGCATTGATGGCCTGATGTGCTAAACGTCAAACCATATGGGCTGCAACAAAAATCCTCGTCTAATGAGATAATAGCACCTGATTGGCGCACTCAATTGACGGTGGTCAAAGAGTAAAAACAACAAACAGTAGAAAACGCGTTATAGATAGAAACTTGCAAAGTGCATTGATGGCCTGATGTGCTAAACGTCAAGCCTTCAACGTGTGGATCGCTGATGACAAACCGTCATGGGTTTTGAAATAGTCGGCTATACGGTCTATGAGCTTTGTTTTTTTTCTAATTTACTCGTTTTATATGTATAATAACTTAATATAATATAACTTGTAAAAATATTCATTTTACAAAAATTATAAACTTGGTCTTGAAGACAACAAATTAATATAATAATTAATTATTTACAGACCAGTAAAACCAAACATAACATTATATACTTTCAGTCTACGGGAAAAGCACCCTGGAATTCTAACAAAAGAAGAGCTTAAAGAATAACCATATGGGCTGCAACAAAAATCCTCGTCTAATGAGATAATAGCACCTGATTGGCGCACTTAATTGACGGTGGTAAAAGAGTAAAAACAACAAACAATAGAAAACGACTTATAGATAGAAACTTGCAAAGTGCATTGATGGCCTGATGTGCTAAACGTCAAGCCTTCAATGTGTGGATCGCTGATGATAAAGCGTCATGGGTTTTGAAATAGTCGGCTATACGGTCTATGAGCTTTGTTTTTTTCTAATTTACTCGTTTTCTATGTATTACAACTTAATATAATATAACTTGTAAAAATATACATTTTACAAAAATAATAAACTTGGTCTTGAAGACAACAAATTAATATAATAATTAATTATTTATAGACCAGTAAAACCAAACATAACACTATATACTTTCAGTCTACGGAAAAAGCACGCTGGAATTCTAACAAAAGCAAAAGCTTAAAGAATAACAATATGGGCTGCAACAAAAATCCTCGTCTAATGAGATAATAGCACCTGATTGGCGCACTCAATTGACGGTGGTAAAAGAGTAAAACAACAAACAGTAGAAAACGAGTTATAGATAGAAACTTGCAAAGTGCATTGATGGCCTGATGTGCTAAACGTCAAGCCTTCAATGTGTGGATCGCTGATGATAAACCGTCATGGGTTTTGAAATAGTCGGCTATACGGTCTATGAGCTTTGTTTTTTTTTCTAATTTACTCGTTTTATATGTATAATAACTTAATATAATATAACTTGTAAAAATATTCATTTTACAAAAATTATAAACTTGGTCTTGAAGACAACAAATTAATATAATAATTAATTATTTACAGACCAGTAAAACCAAACATAACATTATATACTTTCAGTCTACGGGAAAAGCACCCTGGAATTCTAACAAAAGAAGAGCTTAAAGAATAACCATATGGGCTGCAACAAAAATCCTCGTCTAATGAGATAATAGCACCTGATTGGCGCACTTAATTGACGGTGGTAAAAGAGTAAAAACAACAAACAATAGAAAACGACTTATAGATAGAAACTTGCAAAGTGCATTGATGGCCTGATGTGCTAAACGTCAAGCCTTCAATGTGTGGATCGCTGATGATAAACCGTCATGGGTTTTGAAATAGTCGGCTATACGGTCTATGAGCTTTGTTTTTTTCTAATTTACTCGTTTTCTATGTATAATAACTTAATATATATAACTTGTAAAAATATACATTTTACAAAAATAATAAACTTGGTCATGAAGACAACAAATTAATAAAATAATTATTTACAGACAAGTAAAACCAAACATAACATTATATACTTTCAGTCTACGGAAACAGCATCCTGGAATTCTAACAAAAGCAAGAGCTTCAAGAATAACCATATGGGCTGCAACAAAAATCCTCTTCTAAAGAGATAATAGCACCTGATTGGCGCACTCAATTGACGGTGGTAAAAGAGTAAAAACAACAAACAGTAGAAAACGAGTTATAGATAGAAACTTGCAAAGTGCATTGATGGCCTGATGTGCTAAACGTCAAGCCTTCGATGTGTGGATCACCGATGATAAACCGTCATGGGTTTTGAAATAGTCGGCTATACGGTCTATGAGCTTTGTTTTTTTATAATTTACTCGTTTTCTATGTAAAAAAAGCACCCTGGAATTCTAACAAAAGCAAGAGCTTAAAGAATAACCATATGGGCTGCAACAAAAATCCTCGTCTAATGAGATAATAGCACCTGATTGGCGCACTCAATTGACGGTGGTAAAAGAGTAAAAACAACAAACAGTAGAAAACGAGTTATACATAGAAACTTGCAAAGTGCATTGATGGCCTGATGTGCTAAACGTCAAGCCTTCAATGTGTGTAAAATGTATATTTTTACAAGTTATATTATATTAAGTTATTATACATATAAAACGAGTAAATTAGAAAAAAACAAAGCTCATAGACCGTATAGCCGACTATTTCAAAACCCATGACGGTTTATCATCAGCGATCCACACATTGAAGGCTTGACGTTTAGTACATCAGGCCATCAATGCACTTTGCAAGTTCCTATCTATAACTCGTTTTCTACTGTTTGTTGTTTTTACTCTTTTACCACCGTCAATTGAGTGCGCCAATCAGGTGCTATTATCTCATTAGACGAGGATTTTTGTTGCAGCCCATATGGTTATTCTTTAAGCTCTTGCTTTTGTTAGAATTCCAGGGTGCTTTTTCCGTAGACTGAAAGTATATAATGTTATGTTTGGTTTTACTGGTCTGTAAATAATTAATTATTATATTAATTTGTTGTCTTCAAGACCAAGTTTATTACTTTTGTAAAATGTATATTTTTACAAGTTATATTATATTAAGTTATTATACGTAGAAAACGAGTAAATGAGAAAAAAAACAAAGCTCAGAGACCGTATAGCCGACTATTTCAAAACCCATGACGGTTTATCATCAGCGATCCACACATTGAAGGCTTGACGTTTAGCACATCAGGCCATCAATACACTTTGCAAGTTTCTATCTATAACTCGTTTTCTACTGTTTGTTGTTTTTATTCTTTTACCACCGTCAATTGAGTGCGCCAATCAGGTGCTATTATCTCATTAGACGAGGATTTTTGTTGCAGCCCATATGGTTATTCTTTAAGCTCTTGCTTTTGTTAGAATTCCAGGGTGCTTTTTCCGTAGACTGAAGGTATATAATGTTATGTTTGGTTTTACTGGTCTGTAAATAATTAATTATTATATTAATTTGTTGTCTTCAAGACCAAGTTTATTATTTTTGTAAAATGTATATTTTTACAAGTTATATTATATTAAGTTATTATACGTAAAAAACGAGTAAATGAGAAAAATAACAAAGCTCAGAGACCGTATAGCCGACTATTTCAAAACCCATGACGGTTTATCATCAGCGATCCACACATTGAAGGCTTGATGTTTAGCACATCAGGCCATCAATACACTTTCCAAGTTTCTATCTATAACTCGTTTTCTACTGTTTGTTGTTTTTACTCTTTTACCACGGTCAATTGAGTGCGCCAATCAGGTGCTACTATCTCATTAGACGGTGGTAGAAGAGTAAAAACAATAAACAGTAGAAAACGAGTTATAGATAGAAACTTGCAAAGTGCATTGATGGCCTGATGTGCTAAACGTCAAGCCTTCAATGTGTGGATCGCAGATGATAAACCGTCATGGGTTTTGAAATAGTCGGCTATACGATCTATGAGCTTTGTTTTTTCTAATTTACTCGTTTTCTATGTATAATAACTTAATATAATATAACTTGTAAAAATATACATTTTACAAAAATAATAAACTTGGTCTTGAAGACAACAAATATAAAAATTAATTATTTACAGACCAGTAAAACCAAACATAACACTATTGGGCTGCAACAAAAATCCTCGTCTAATGAGATAATAGCACCTGATTGGCGCACTCAATTGACGGTGGTAAAAGAGTAAAAACAACAAAACGTAGAAAACGAGTTATAGATAGAAACTTGCAAAGTGCATTGATGGGCTGATGTGCTAAACGTCAAGCCTTCAATGTGTGGATCGCTGATGATAAACCGTCATGGGTTTTGAAATAGTCGGCTATACGGTCTATGAGCTTCGTTTTTTTCTAATTTACTCGTTTTATATGTATAATAACTTAATATAATATAACTTGTAAAAATATACATTTTACAAAAATAATAAACTTGGTCTTGAAGACAACAAATTGATATAATAATTAATTATTTACAGACCAGTAACACCAAACATAAGATTATATACTTTCAGTCTACGGAAAAAGCACCCTGGAATTCCAACAAAAGCAAGAGCTTTAAGAATAACCATATGGGCTGCAACAAAAATCCTCGTCTAATGAGATAATAGCACCTGATTGGCGCACTCAATTGACGTTGGTAAAAGAGTAAAAACAACAATCAGTAGAAAACGAGTTATAGATGGAAACTTGCAAAGTGCATTGATGGCCTGATGTGCTAAACGTCAAGCTTTCAATGTGTGGATCGCTGAAGATAAACCGTCATGGGTTTTGAAATAGTCGGCTATACGGTCTATGAGCTTTGTTTTTTTTCTAATTTACTCGTGTTTTACGTATAATAACTTAATATAATATAACTTGTAAAAATATACATTTTACAAAAATAATAAACTTGGTCTTGAAGACAACAAATTGATATAATAATTAATTATTTACAGACCAGTAACACCAAACATAAGATTATATACTTTCAGTCTACGGAAAAAGCACCCTGGAATTCCAACAAAAGCAAGAGCTTAAAGAATAACCATATGGGCTGCAACAAAAATCCTCGTCTAATGAGATAATAGCACCTGATTGGCGCACTAAATTGAAGGTGGTAAAAGAGTAAAAACAACAAACAGTAGAAAACGAGTTATATATAGAAACTTGCAAAGTGCATTGATGGCCTGATGTGCTAAACGTCAAGTCTTCAATGTGTGGATCGCTGATGATAAACCGTCATGGGTTTTGAAATAGTCGGCTATACGGTCTATGAGCTTTGTTTTTTTATAATTTACTCGTTTTATATGTATAATAACTTAATATAACTTGTAAAAATATACATTTTACAAAAATAATAAACTTGGTCTTGAAGACAACAAATTGATATAATAATTAATTATTTACAGACCAGTAACACCAAACATAAGATTATATACTTTCAGTCTACGGAAAAAGCACCCTGGAATTCCAACAAAAGCAAGAGCTTAAAGAATAACCATATGGGCTGCAACAAAAATCCTCGTCTAATGAGATAATAGCACCTGATTGGCGCACTAAATTGAAGGTGGTAAAAGAGTAAAAACAACAAACAGTAGAAAACGAGTTATATATAGAAACTTGCAAAGTGCATTGATGGCCTGATGTGCTAAACGTCAAGCCTTCAATGTGTGGATCGCTGATGATAAACTGTCATGGGTTTTGAAATAGTCGGCTATACGGTATATGAGCTTTGTTTTTTTCTAATTTACTCGTTTTCTATGTTTAATAACTTAATATAATATAACTTGTAAAAATATACATTTAAAAAAAATAATAAACTTGGTCTTGAAGACAACAAATTAATATAATAATTAATTATTTACAGACCAGTAAAACCAAACATAACATTATATACTTTCAGTCTACGGAAAAAGCACCCTAGAATTCTAACAAAAGCAAGAGCTTAAAGAATAACCATATGGGCTGCAACAAAAATCCTCGTCTAATGAGATAATAGCACCTGATTGGCGCACTCAATTGACGGTGGTAAAAGAGTAAAAACAACAAACAGTAGAAAACGAGTTATAGATAGAAACTTGCAAAGTGCATTGATGGCCTGATGTGCTAAACGTCAAGCCTTCAATGTGTGGATCGCTGATGATAAGCCGTCATGGGGTTTGAAATAGTCGGCTATACGGTATATGAGCTTTGTTTTTTTCTAATTTACTTGTTTTCTATGTATAATAACTTAATATAATATAACTTGTAAAAATATATATTTTACACAAATAATAAACTTGGTCTTGAATACAACAAATTAATATAATAATTAATTATTTACAGACCAGTAAAACCAAACATAACACTATATACTTCCAGTCTACGGAAAAAGCTCCCTGGAATTCTAACAAAAGCAAGAGCTTAAAGAATAACCATATGGGCTGCAACAAAAATCCTCGTCTAAAGAGATAATAGCACTTGATTGGCGCACTCAATTGACGGTGGTAAAAGAGTAAAAACAACAAACATTAGAAAACGAGTTATAGATAGAAACTTGCAAAGTGCATTGATGGCCTGATGTGCTAAACGTCAAGCCTTCAATGTGTGGATCGCTGATGATAAACCGTCATGGGTTTTGAAATAGTCGGCTATACTGTCTATGAGCTTTGTTTTTTTATAATTTACTCGTTTTCTATGTATAACAACTTGTTTAGGCCCAATGCCTAACTTTCAGTTGATTGACGGCGCCCCTCTCTAATGTTTTAATAATATTTCCAGCCACCCACACTCACGCCGCATTTGTGTGCATGCATGCACATGCATGAGTTGCGTACACATGCATGTGTGTGTGCAGGTTGTCAGCACCCATGCACGTATACGTAAGGGTGGTTGTGTGTGTGGTTTTTTTCCCTCCTTAATACCAGAGGACCTTTTCGCGGCTTAGCGGTTGTCATCAACGGCACAACAGGCCTCTTTCTCGATCAACCGCCTAACGATACGCATCATCCAAGGATCAACGCCGTACTTTTTTATACAGGTAAAATATCACTTATTTAATCTGGAACTGTACATTTCTTGCGTTTTATCATTAAATCATATATTATAACGAGGAAAATCCTCCTGTGTTCTTCTTTATTTCTTCTGAGTGAACCAAGAATCCCGAGATCGACCCGTGTGCGCCTACCCACTGCCGGTTCCAGACGCACTCAGGCCGAACATTGGTCCTCCTCACCAAGAACTCAAAGCACCTTTATATATATACAGTCCACAACACAGCACATTTGCCTACTACCAAATTTTGCAAAGGATTTGCCCCAGCAGCCAGGAAAAAACACCGATTTTCATTGCGAGCATATAATACACGATATTAGCAGCCACCGGAAACACAGCACAATTTGCCAAAGGTTTGCACAGCCACAATCAATTTCTCCACAAAAAACAACATAAGAAGTAAGTTTATATTTCTTGCCATTTTTTTTCGAGTGCTACTTATTTAAAAATAAAGAAAAACACCTATTGTGCGCGAAGAATTGAGTTCAAAAAAGGTGTACACAGTAAAGTTTATTTTTGTGAGCGCCAATTGTTTAATTCCTTGGTTCAAAATTTAAATCACTTGTGTTTCATTTATTTCGGTCCTTGTGATTATCTGGTCTATCCCCCCACCAGTGGTAAGGTTTTCCAGACACAACACAAGGAAGAGGATAACATAACCTCACTTTCAAACAACCTCACGATATTTAACCATTTTTTGGTGTTGTTGATTTGTAAATCACAGACACAAAATTAAGTACAATTTAGTTAAGCAGGCGCTCACGTCACTTAAAACACTTTTTGTACACTTTTTTCCGCTTATTTTCAATTCCGAAAAACAATATCGCACGCACTTTTCTTTTTTTTTTTACAATTCAACTATTAAACTGTGTTGGTGGCGAGTGGTCCCCTTTTTCTGTTATCATTGCCGAGGCAAAAGTCTATAAGACAAACTCTTTGTTGTTGTACTGCTGTGACCAAAAGTTTGAAAAAAAAAAATAAACCTGCGCTTGTCGCTACCAAGACAAAAAGTCCATAAAGTAAACCCTTTTCGTTGTCGCTACTCTGACAAAGTCTGCAATAAACAAAATAAATAATAAACTTCGAATTTCAATAGTGTTTATTTACGGCTGGGCAGGTATTTTTACTCTAAAGCGTTCCATTTCTATAATCGGCAATTTTCTCTTTAATAAACGTAAATAAAACAATGGAAACCTACATCCGTTTAGCAGAGTCAATTGCAGAGTTTGATAAAGATTACAGCCTTATTTCGGAGAGCGACCATAGCAAACACACCCTTGCAATACAGCAGGAAGAGTTGCGGCTCTTGTGGAAGAAGGTAAAGTCTGCGTTTGATTCGCTATTGGGATCTGATGAGGGGTCAGCGGATGACGTTATGGCGATCTGAAAGAAGCAAAAGGCAGTATACGCAATCTACGTGCGATGTTCAGCGTCTATATCTGCTGAGGCAGAAAAATACAAGAAGGATGAAAAGAACGTCAACCCTGAGCAAGAACATCATGGGCATAAAATTCGCCTCCCGGCTTGCGACACGGAAGTTTTTAAAGGAGATTATCTGTCTTGGCCAACTTTTCGCGACCTGTTCACGGCAATATATATAAACAATTCTAGTTTGAAAGGGGTGGAAAAGTTATTCCATCTCAATAACAAAACGCAGGGCGAAGCAAAAGATATCGTAAAAAAATGCCCTCTCACAAATGAAGGTTTCGAGATCGCCTGGAAAAACTTGTGTGAAAGATACGAAAACAAACGTATCTTAGTTAACACACAACTACAAATTTTATTCAACTTAAAAAATGTAGAAAGTGAGTGTGGCAGTTGAATAAAAAAGCTGCAAAATGATATAAATAATTGTATTTCGTCCCTCAAATGCCACAAAATTGACACTTCCAATTGGGATGCAATCCTGACCTATTTATGCTCAACTAAGTTACCAGAGAGCACGCTGGCTCTTTGGGAGCAAAGTATAGACCATAAAATGGACATATCCAAGTGGGAGGATATGGATAAATTCCTGTCTAATCGGTTTCAGACACTTGAAACAGTGTCTGGTTTTACAGGGCAGGCAACTTCGAAAGTGCAAAAACCAAACGCGTCGCGACATTCGTCTGAAACCCTTACGAAAAGACTTGGTGCTTTTCAAACTAAAGTATCCAACCAAACAATAAAATCAATTTGTAAAATGTGTAAATCCCCTGAACACAGATTACGCAACTGTTCACGCTTCTGCGAGTTAACCCCAGTAGAAAGGATTAAATTTATAAAATCCACAAGTGGCTGCCTGAATTGCTTATCCCCAGGACACACCGTGACGAAGTGCACCAAATCCTACAACTGTTCCAAATGCCACTCTCGTCACCACACGCTCCTGCATGCGGATACATCTCAGCACACGGCTGTACGCAATCCTTTCAAAGATGCGGATAACATCCCAACAACTTCGGCACAGGCGCGACAATCTGCGAACCAGAATGTAAAATCCTGTCATGCCAATTCCAGCACAGGCGTGCTATTAGGAACTGCTCGCGTACACATTCGCCATAATGGTACCGACTTCTCCGCACGGGCATTAATTGATTCAGGGTCTGAATGTTCCTTTATAACTGAAAGACAGAAACGCAGAATCAATTTGCCAGCGAGAAAAATGCATGACCAAGTTGCAGGCATCACAAATGCGGTGTCAGCTCAGGTGAAAGAGGCATCCAAAATTGAATTACGTTCACCAGTGGATGCCTGCTTCAGCCTGCCTACACCCGTTCTAGTCCTAGCCAAACTCACTGGGAATCTTCTATCCTGCCATATCAACGCCATGACTATGCAGGCATTCCCAGACTTGGTTTTGGCAGATAAAAGGTTCTACATCAACGAAGACGTAGACCTCATACTTGGAGGAGACATATATCCCCAAATTATATTGAGCGGTCTGAAAAAGAATGTACTAAATACACTTTTGGCCCAAGAGACAGTGTTGGGTTGGATACTAACCGGTCGCATCGAAGCACCGAGTCCAACGAAGAGCATCATGTCATTCTACAACGAGGTTGCGTTGGACAACCAATTAAAAGCTTTCTGGGAGGTAGAAAATGTTCCCAAAAACAAAATGCTTAATGAAGAAGAAAGGTATTGTGAACAATTATTTAAGGGCACAACAAAACGTGATGAAAGTGGAAGATATACAGTTTCGCTACCATTCAGGCATACCCTGAGAATATTAAATTAGGACCGTCCCTAAAGCGCGCATGTTCACAATTCTTCAGAAATGAGGGGCGATTACTGAAAAACCAAGATTTAGGGAAAGAGTATGTTCGGGTGTTGTCTGAATACGAAACACTTGGACATATGAGAAAAATCAAGTATAATGTACCATCCGACGATTCGGATAATTATTTCCTGCCCCACCACGCCGTTGTAAAGGCAGAAAGTACCACTACCAAGGTGCGCGTCGTCTTCAACGCGTCAAGTCCGACAGCAAATGTCATTAGTCTAAACGACATACTCCATCCAGGTCCAGTACTCCAAGCAGACTTGCCTATTTTAATTTTACGTTGGCGACTGTATCGTTTCGTCTTTAATAGCGACATCGAAAAGATGTATAGGCAAATTTGGGTGAACGAAAATCACACCAAATTTCAACGGATTGTCCATCGAACATCCCCCAACGAACCCATCAGTCTTTACGAACTAAAGACTGTCACCTTTGGTGTAAACTGCGCCCCCTACCTCGCGATACGGTCACTTCTACAATTGGTTGATGATGTAGAAAATGCGCACCCAATAGCATCGGGTATATTACGAGAAAGTATGTATGTCGACGACGTTTTATCTGGAGGACATACAATAGCGTCAACCATCAGAGCAAGAAACGAGATTCGCGAAGCATTACACTCAGCTGGTTTTCCATTGCGCAAGTGGACATCAAATTGTGAGGAAATCCTTCAGGACATCCCCAAAACGGATCTGCTCAGCGAGGACTTCCTAGCGTTTGAAGAGGCTAGCTCGGTGAAGGCACTCGGAATACGATGGAACGCGCATGCAGACATGTTTTACTTCACCGCAGGAGCTTTAGAGAGTGGCGAGAACATCACCAAACGCGTAATCCTATCCGCTATAGCCAAACTTTTCGACCCTTTAGGCTGGCTTGCACCAATGGTCATAGTGGCAAAAATACTAATGCAGCATATCTGGTTAGAGGGCACCGGGTGGGACGAACCTGTCTCCCCAACTACCTTAGAACGGTGGGAAAATTTCACCCAACACTATAACGAAATAGATAACATTAGGATACCGCGATTGGTAAATTTTACGCCCGAGGACGACATCGAAATACATGGTTTTTGCGATGCATCGGAAAAGGCATATGCAGCAGCAATCTACATTCGCGTAAAAAGGGACGATATAATTTTCACAAATCTCTTGCTAGCCAAAACCCGAGTAGCCCCAGTGAAAACCATCTCACTACCACGTTTAGAACTTTGCGGCGCCGTGCTGCTCGCAGAAATCATGGAATCAATATTCCGAAACATTCATTTGGGGTCAGCAAAAGTTCACCTCTGGACAGATTCAACCATCGTACTCGCATGGATAAGAAAGCTGCCATTTTCCTGGTCAACCTTCGTCGCACACCGAATCACTAAGATCATCGATATGGTCGGTAGCAAGGACTGGCTTCACGTGGACTCGGAATCTAATCCAGCGGATCTAGGAAGCAGAGGGCTACTTGCATCAGAGTTGGTCAACAATTCGTTGTGGTGGCAGGGACCTTCTTGGCTGCAAGAAGACAATTCTCACTGGCCAGCACAAGAGACCGAATACAAAACGTCCGTTGAGGAGAAGAGGGCACATACATACGACACGACAAGGGTAGATCATGTAGATATTCTCGATCGTTTTTCAAATTTACCCAGGGCTTTGAAGGTTCTATCCTATGTTAGGAGGTTTTATAAAAGAACTCACCCAAGAACAAAAGCCTCGTTCCACGAAAAAGCGTGTATAAACTCAGCCGATGAGATTAAGGCAACGACTCAAGCATTAATACGAGTCTGCCAGAAACAGTTTTACGGGACAGAATATTTAAAATTGAAAAATAGCGAACCGATCGACCGAAAGAGTGAAATACTGTCACTCAACCCATATATCGACAAAGATGATATTATTAGAACAGGGGAGCGTCTAGGGGCGTCAAAAGACATGTCATACAACGAGCGTCATCCGATCATCTTGCCTTACAATTGTAGGCTGTCTCGCCTTACAGTTATGATGGCTCATCATGACTCCATTCATGGCGAGAACCAGCTCATGCTCCGTCTCATCCGAACCCAATACTGGATACCGAATGTCAAGACCATGATCAGAGCCGTCATCCACAATTGCAAAACCTGCATTATTCATCGAAAGCAGGCACAGTCCCAACTTATGGGTACCCTTCCCTGCGAACGGACTACTTTTACCCGCGCGTTCACCAATACCGGGGTAGACTTTGCGGGGCCTTTCGACATCAAAAGCTACCGCGGTAGAGGATGTCGACTGCCAAAAGGCTACGTATGCCTTTTTGTCTGTTTCTCCACTAAGGCCATTCACTTACAGGCCACTAGTGACCTCAGCACCCCATGCTTTCTCGCAGCCTTCTCACGTTTTATCGCGAGAAGAGGATGTCCGAAGAACATCTACTCCGACAATGGTACAAACTTTGTCGGAGCATCAAGATCTTAACGATCCGAATTTAAAGCCTTTCTGGCCGAAAGCCGAGACAACACAGTCTCAAAGTACAACCATCAAGCATTAAGCTGGCATTTTATTCCCGCCGCTGCTCCACATATGGGCGGCTTGTGGGAGGCGGGAGTGAAGAGCTTGAAAAGCCACTTCAAAAAGATCGCATCTCCCCATAAGTACACCATGGAGGAGTTCCAAACCATTTTGTGCAGGATTGAGGCGTGCCTCAACTCGCGCCCACTCAGTCCAGGGTCGAATGACCCAACGGATCTGGAACCACTAACCCCAGGACATTTCCTAACGGGCAGCCACCTACTGGCTCCGCCAGAACCAGATGATAAATCGGTGGCAGAAACTCAAAGCCCTCCATCATACTTTCTGCAAGCGATGGAAGGTGGAATATCTATCCGAACTTCAAAAACGAGTGAAGTGGAAGCATCCCAAAGAAAACATACAAGTGGGAGATCTCGCCGTCCTCAAAGAGGACAACTTATCTCCCAACGAATGGAGGTTAGGTAGAGTCGTCAACGTACACCCCGGCGAAGATAACCGAGTACGTGTAGTCGACCTCATAACCAAGAAGGGTCAAGTCAGACGACCTTTGGTCAAACTGATCCTTCTCCCTACGGAGATCGAGTGTGGGAGGACCACGAGTTCCTCCTAACAATCCGTCCGTTCCTCCACATACCTCCTTTCAGAAAATTCAACCCCAGCTCTCGTTCACCCGGAACGAGGCCAACCAACAACCCTAATGCAGATCCGCATCTGCCACAGAAACCAAGGGCGGGCCGGAGAATGCCCTTCAATTTTTAAAATTTTCAAAAAAAATCTTCCCACTCACTCGTTCTCCCATAACGAGGATACCAGAAAAGCCCTCACACCGATCATCCATCTGCCAAAATAAGTATTTTTTTCAATTTCCAAAATCAAACCCCAATTCACTCACTCCCCAGAGCGAGGACACCAGAACCCTAACGCAGATCCATGATTTGCCACATAATGCATATGCACTCGTTCAAAGGCACTCGGCCAACAGAATTTATGAAAATTCATCCCATCACCCAAAACCTTTTGTTAAAAAAAAAAAAAAAAAAAAAAATTTCTCTACTCAAAAATTTATTTCCTGTTTAAGTTCTTCAGAAATTTTTCAACATTGACTGAGTTGGTCAGTATCGCCTCCTAATGTTAGTTGGGTGGGCTCGGCAATTCAATACTTTAAAATTATCGCAGCATATGTTTACAGTGCGATGATACTGAAATATTGGTATATTTTGGGCCTCGGTGGTAGTAGTAGTAAAAAATGAAAATGAACCAGAAAAGTTAGTAAACCTACCAATGCGGTAAAGTCCGTGCACTGACTGTCCATATACTTACACCAACGTCTCTACATATACATGTCGAGTTTAAATGTACACTATATTAGGGATGCATAAAAGGAGGCAAACGGGTACCCACAAACCCGTTTCTGGCAAATCGGTATCGGAGCCAACTACCCTTCTGGTACCGTGCCTTTTGCTAAAGGCCATCAATAAAACAGGACTACAAGCGTACTTGGGGAAAAGTTGAAGAAATAAGTGCAGGGCAAAAAAAAAAAAAAAAATGATTCCTTCTACAAATTTTTCTCTTCGTCCAAAACGAAGATTTTTATTTTTTCTTTACATAGCAAACAATTTGCTGTCCAAACATTTTTTTTGTGGCGGGCAGGAAAGTTGTTGGTTTTTTCAGCACCAACAACACAAATAACAGCGAATCAAAAGAACCCACGCTATACACTTTCTACCCGGTCCGGCACCAGAATGTGCGAACCGAAAAATCGTAAATGCTCATTTTCTGTAGCACTAGTGTGCCCGTGGCCAACTAAAACGCTACCGGGTGACCCAAAATAAACAAAATAAGGCACTAAAGACCCAGGCACATAACGTGCGGGGAAAGAGGCCATGCATATAATGCACGCCACATATGAATATTTTTTTTTGCAGCGACAGATGTTTCCCCTTATGCGCGCGCTAATAAAATTTCCCAAATCCCCAATAATACAACTAGGGACCACTCGCCCCCGCATTTTCGAGAATGACTCGACCCAGTCAAACATATTGCATTTCTTTCAGAAAAATGGGTCGCTTTGCCGCTATGCAACGAAACGCTGCCAAGAACGTCATGCGTTATACGTCGGAATGCCGCGCTTGTTTTAAGCAACATCCCATACGCCTGTGCCCCATCTTTCGGGCCAAAAAACCCGAGGAGCGTCTTTACTTAGCGATCCGCGGGAGCTGCTGTGGAAATTGCTTGGCTCTAGACCACCGCACTAACGCGTGCCCAAGCCAAGGCCGATGTAAAAAATGCGGCGAAAAACATCACACGATGCTTCACATGAAGAGGAACAGCTACTCCACGAAGCCCGCTCCAAGCCATGGAGTGTACAAGTTGAGGAGGAGCTGGAATCACCCCGTGAGCGGATTGACGACTCCATATCGTTATATGCGTCAGATGCTGGAACGGAGACTGGGCCTCTTCGTCCAGCTCGAATCCACCGAACCGGAGCGGAGACTCGGTCTCTTCGCCCGAACACAACACCAGCAGCCAAATCGTTTCGACCGCTTTTGCAGCATGAAAGGAAGCGGCTCCAGCACAACCCATCTACAGTCCAGCGCCATGTTCGTGACGGCCGAGCGGAGACTCGGTCTCTTCGCCGGCAAACTAAGGACCCTCAACGAAGACAACCACCGCGCGATCGCAGAGCGGAGACAAGGCCTCTTCGCCTGCAACAACATCACACCCATCATCAACCACGAGATCGCAGTCACGGATCCAACTCGCCTGCAACAACGACATCACACCCATCATCAACCACGAGATCGCAGTCACGGATCCAACTCGCTGCAGCTCACCACCGTGTCCGCCTTCCGGGCAGGGCTTCTAGCCCCGCATTCAGCTGCCACCGCCACCATGATACCGACGGTAGCGGTCACCCCCACCGCGGTCGTGAAAATAGAAGCAGGGGGGCGGCTACACCTCGTTCGCGCCTTAATCGATGGATGCCCCCCCCCACAGTGATTGTGGATGAGCTCGCCCAGGAACTCCAACTTCCTACCAGCAGCATTGGCGGGCAAGCAGGGTGTCTGCTGCGTATCCGAGGAAGACACGGACAGAACAAAAGGATTGCGACCCATGCTGCGGTCGTATCCAATTTTCGGCACATGACACCTACGACCAGCATCGACAGCGCTATCGCAGCCCCGTACGCACATCTCCGTCTGGCGGATCCGCAGTTCCATGCATCCGCGCCGATCCGCCTCATCCTAGGAACAGATGTATATGCGGAGATAATATTACCAGGGATTCTGCCCACCACGTTTGGCCCTTTGCTGGCTCAGAGTACCATCTTCGGTTGGGTACTCTCGGGCACAACCAAGGCCTAACATGAAAATGTTCGGTAACGACCGAAATACAGGAATTTTTACACTTTTTATCCTTTTTTTTTTATTTATTTTTTATTGAATTTCTGTTGTACACAGTCGCTAGAGGTGTGCATTGTGACTTCGTACAAGTGAAAAATCTTTCTATCCCTCCATTGCCATACCTACGTGTCAAATCATAGCTGACAGGGAGGACGGCTGTCGCGAAGGGCCAGAGAATGGAAGAAAGGTTTCTTTTTCTTGTGTTCG
This sequence comes from Eurosta solidaginis, assembly GCF_040869045.1. Taxonomy (NCBI): domain Eukaryota; kingdom Metazoa; phylum Arthropoda; class Insecta; order Diptera; family Tephritidae; genus Eurosta; species Eurosta solidaginis. The sequence goes on from NC_090319.1 coordinate 158,645,071, forward strand.
CCGTTATTAAATTGAAGTGCCATGAATTGCGCATTTGTTTCAAATCAGCTTTTCCTTTAAATTTGTATACAGAAAATCAGACTACAGATTAATACTCACTCGCTGTTCACTATTGTGAACGTTTTATCAAAAATTCGCCACTTGTATGAATTCACAATGGAGGTGTGCGTTTAAAATCCTGTATCATTACAATAAGTTAATTTTTATTGAATTTTCTTCATACAAAATTCTATGCTTGTTCATTTCCAATAAATTTGTAATAAACGGCAAGAAATATGAACATATATATCTTTTTACTTTTTGCAATCCCTAGCTCTAGGCAAACATGGCTCAGGCCTCTAACCATGATGGGAAAGTGGCGAATGACCGAGGCATCCGCAACCAAGCTCGCACACTACGCAACTCATCGTGCGTGCTGCCAAGCCGACGGACTGGCCGTCGTTAGGTTAAGTTAGTTATAAGTTTTTTATTTTTTCCCTCTTCTTTACGGTCGGTGATCCTTGGAGGACTGTGAGGTTGCGTACCGCAAGGGGGCGGCATGTTTAGGCCCAATGCCTAACTTTCACTTGATTGACGGCGCCCCTCCCTAATGTTTTAATAATATTTCCAGCCACCCACACTCACGCCGCATTTGTGTGTATGCATGCACATGCATGCGTTGCGTACACATGCATGTGTGTGTGCAGGTTGTCAGCACCCATGCACGTATACGTAAGTGTGGTTGTGTGTGTGGGTTTTCCCCTCCTTAATACCAGAGGACCTTTTCGCGGCTTAGCGGTTGTCATCAACGGCACAACCGGCCTCTTTCTCGATCAACCGCCTAACGATATGCATCGTCCAAGGATCAACGCCGTACTTTTATATACAGGTAAAATATCACTTATTTAATCTGGCACTGTACATTTCTTGCGTTTTATCATTAAATCATATATTATAACGAGGAAAATCCTCCTGTGTTCTTCTTTATTTCTTCTGAGTGAACCAACAATCCCGAGATCGACCCGTGTGCGCCTACCCACTGCCGGTTCCAGACGCACTCAGGCCGAACACAACTTAATATAATATAACTTGTAAAAATATAAATTTTTCACAAATAATAAACTTGGTCTTGAAGACAACAAATTAATTTAATAATTAATTATTTACAGACCAGTAAAACCAAACATAACATTATATACTTTCAGTCTACTGATATGTTAAAAAAAGGAAAAGATGTTTAGCTTTCAATGTTCCAACATTAAATCTTGTTTTATTAAATAAATTCTTGTCTTTTATAGTAATTTGCTTAACCTATACATTCATAAATATCTTAATACTAATAACTAAAAATAAGTATATAGGAAATGGGTTATGCATACATGTACGTTTGTATACAGTCTTTGTATACATGTAGTTTTGTATGCATAACTCCATACATGTAGTTTTGTACATTTATCAGCGTCAGCAGATCAATTTGAGTGTTTTAATATTTTCCCACCATGGGTTGTATGTTTGTATGTATAGTTTATGAGCTGTGAATGGATATGGGTCTCATATTCGGCATTCCATTGATGTTGGCTAGCCGTCTGGGTTAGTTCAATAATTTATGTTGGAAAATTTTGTAATATGATTATTACTAAAATATATTTGGATTTTGTTATGCGTAATGCCGCGAATATGTTACAGTGAGTGTGACGTATAATGATACAATACAGTGGGTGTGACGTATAATGCTACACCATCCACCTTAGAAAAAGAGTGTTATACATTTGTTGTGTGAACAAATTGTATAAGACTCTTTGTCGTATTGTTAATATTTTGATATTTTGCGTTTTGTTTTTGATTTGCTGACCTTGATATATTTATTGCTTCTATATTTATTGTTTACATTATTATTATCTTAAAAAGAAAAAGTTTTTTTTTTTTTTTTAATGATTATTATTCTTATTTTATTTATTGTATACATTTTTATAGTCGGATTTTAAATGTGTGCACCCAATTAAAATCCGCTTGTCGGTATATATTCCCTAATGTTTATATATTTATAATAATTTATGTAAATGTGGAATTGAGAAAGAAAAAAAATTCGTTTTTTCGATTTTTTTTTTTTATTTAATGTGTAATGAATAACGTGGAATGCTTATTTCATATGCGTTTATGCCTATTCTTATGGATTATTAATTCCTTATCCTTACTCTTCCTGTTACTAGACTCCTCTCTATGTGGTATTAAAGTAAAATTGTTATTTTCGTCAATTTTCTTTACTTTATACCGTCCTTTATATCTATGGTCTAGCTTATGACTATCTTCTTCTCTTACTAATACTAAATCTCCTAATTTTATTTCCTTACTGGTGCTACTTTTATCATAATTGTTTTTTTGTTTTTCCTTGGCTTCTTTTACTAACTTTCTAGCTCTTTGTTGTGCTATTTGAAGTCTATATTTAATTTCCTTATCATATGCTTCGTGATTATATACTGGGCTTATTTTATTATCGTTTAAGAATTCATACATCGGGGGATTTTTCGCAAATATAAGCTCATAGGGCCAATTTGTAGGGAAAATCAAGAGGAGCACGACGCAAATTGGAAGAGAAGCTCGGCCTTAGATCTCTTCGGAGGTTATCGCGCCTTACATTAATTTTTTTTTTTTTAGTCACATGTATAACCTCTGGGGTTAGTGCAATTGTTAGTTTTTTAAGAACCTTGTTTCCTTTTTCAATAAATTTTCCTACTGCAGTATAATTTCTTTTAAACAATTTGTCCCCTAAGGACAACTGTATTCGTACAAGGCCTAAATTGCCGGCTTCTCTTTCGAGCCTGGTAAAGAATTGTTCTAAGTCAATCTTATCCTCAACAATTAGGTTGCTTGTATCAAAATCGCTACAAATTTTCTTTCCTTTTTTGAAATAGAATTTCGAAGGGTTGAAAACGAGCTCGACTAGTCTTTTTACTTCAAATTTATTTAGCGCTTCGTATATTTTGGGGTTCTCTGTGTGACTTTCTTCAATTTTAATGTTATTTTTTATATTTTTAGCTGCTGATCTAGTTGAAACCTTCATTATTTTGCATGCCTCCACTGACATTTCTTTTAGATTTGTTATGTTAATGCGAGACAATGCGTCTGCGACGTGATTTTCTTTTCCAGCAATGTACTCCACTTCGAAATCGTATTCTTCTAAATCGAGTCTTACTCGTGTTAACTTAGATGAAGGGTTCTTCATCGAAAAAAGGTAAGTTAAAGGGCGATGTTCGGTGTTGATTTTGAATTTTCTACCATAGACGTATGGTCTGAAGAATGTTATGGCCCAATGGATTGCTGCTAGTTCTTTTTCTATTGTAGCTTTGTTTGTTTCACCTTTTGAAAAGGATCTGGAGGCGTAAGCGATTGGTAACTGTTTGCCATCATGTTCCTGGCTAAGGACTGCTCCGCAAGCATACCCACTAGCGTCTGTAGTTATGCAGAATTCTTTATTGAAGTCGGGGTATTGCAAAAGTTTTGGGTTGGTTAATGCTTCCTTTAAATAGACAAAAGCTGTTTGACATTCTTCTGTCCAGTCGAAGGAAACATTCTTTTTGCAAAGCCTAGTTAATTTTCTTGAGTATTCCGCGAAATTTGGTGCAAATCTTCTGTAATAATTGCAGAACGCTACGAATCTTTTAACTTCATCTGCTGTTTTTGGTGTTGGGTAATTTTGGACTATTTCAAATTTGCTTGGGTCGGGTAGTATTCCCTCGCTTGTGCATTTATGTCCTAAATAAGTTACCTCTTCGCTGAAGAATAGACATTTATCTGGATGTAATTTTAAGTTGTATTTCCTACAAGTAGCAAAAACATCTCTTAAGTTTTTCAGCATATGTTTTTCTGAACATCCTAGTACAACTAAATCATCCATATATAGAAATGCTTGGGATGGTTTGAGGCCTGCAAATGCCAGTGTCATCATTCTTTGGAATGAGTTTGGTGCTACTTTTAATCCATAGGGGTCTTTTAAATCTATATGTACCATTGTCTGCTGTGAACGAGGTTATATCTCTAGAATCTTGGTGTAATTCTATTTGGTGAAAACCTGACATAAGGTCAAGGCATGAAAAATATTTTGCTCTTCCAAGTTGGTCTAAAATATCATCAATTCTTGGAAGTGGGAATTTATCCGCTGCTAGTTTTTTGTTTACTTGTCTGTAGTCAACTACCAATCTCCATCTTTTTTCTGTATTGCCTGGTAGTGATTTTTTTGGTACCAGTAACTGTTATACTCTGATATTGAGGGTTCTATAATGTCATCTTCGATCAATTTATTAACCTGTTTGCTTATTTCCCCTTTTTGTGTCTCGGGCAATCTATAGTTTTTTATGTAAACTGGCGTGTCGTCTTTCATGTGTAGTTTTTGCTTGTAAAAATTATTAGAGGAAAATGGTTCTGTTTCTAGTGCAAATATGTCCATGAATTCTGTGCATAATGAAGTTAATTGTGAATTGACAAATTTTGGGACATTTTTCGTTAATCTTTCTAATTTTTCTGTGTCATTCCTATGTTTGTTGTGTGTGTTTGTTTTAATTAAATTGTAGTCATCTAGATTTTCAGTATGTATTTTGTAATTTTGAATAGTTGGGTTCTTATGTGTGGTGTTAATAATTCTGACGAAAGTTTGATCTTTATTTGTGATTGTGTTTGCTACAAAAATGCCTTCGGATAATTGTTGATGGGGTATGAAGATGTTTTTATTATCAGAGTTTACTGTTACTTGTCTAATGACTTCAGATCTAGCAGGGATCGTAATTGTGTTGGCAGACAGATAATTTGTTAGGTACATAGTGATTGTTTGGGGAAAATCATATGGTCTTAGGATTAGTTTATCCTCCTTTTTGCCATAATCTAGAATACAATTATATTTCTTTATAAAGTCCAAACCTATTATTCCATCACATGGTATTGGAAAGTCGTCTTCTACGACGTGAAATTTATGATAAATTAGAAGGTCATCTCCTTTTAAATCAGCTTTAATTGTGCCTAATGTACTGGTTATACCCTGACCAATGCCCTTTAAGTCTGTTATTTGTTCTGTATTTATTTTTGTATGATTAAGTACTTGATTCTTTTTAATTATGGAGATATCTGCTCCTGTGTCTACTAAAAAATTTGAAATCGCGTTATTTAGTGATGTTTTTGTAGATATATAGCTATTTAAGTGTAAGTTTAGTACACATATTTTTCTATCTACTGATTTTGAAGTGGAGTTTCGTGGTTTTCCTGCTGGGTACAATTTCGAACGTTACGAGTCTGGTTGTATTGTCTATTGACGTTTTGGGTTTGTGCTCTTCTTTGAGCATTATTATTTGTTACTGTGTTATTATTGTATCTCGACTGTGGTCTAAATCTTCTGCCTCGGTAATTCCCATAGTTGTTACTTCGGTAACCTCCACGGAAATTACTTCGATATTGGTTTTGTTGACGAATGTTTAGGATAGCATTCGAGCTGCCTGTGATTTCCGTGCAGCTATTTGTGAATTTTGAGATTGCGTCGTTCATTGTTGTGAACGTTCCTGCTTGCATTATCATTTTCACTTTATCATTGGAGCAGTTTTTACACATGGCTTTTACTGCTGCTTGCGTAGAATATCTCGTCGCTAAGTCTGGGTTAAGTCCATCCGAGATATAAGCTCCTTCCAATGATCTGGTGATTTTTTCTATTTCAGCAGTATACTGGTTTGCAGTTTTGCTGCGTTGTTGGATATTCAGGAGTTTTGCTGTTAAAACTTCTACTGATTCTCCTTTTATTGCAGTTTTTAGTTTACTTTTTATTTGAGCGATTGTATTTTCGTTACTTATGAAGTTCCTTGCCGTGCCTTTAACTTTGTCTTTATCATGGTTATAGCTAAAGCTTCATGAGTATCCTTGATTTGGTCTAAAATATCAAGAGCATCTAAGAAACTGTGTAAATTTTCAGGCTTGCCATCAAACTCTGGCAGCACTGATGAGGCAGTTTTGATAAACTCTACTACTGTTTGTGCCATTGTGACGTTTATGGGTCGGTTAAGCAGTGGTTTATTTTCTTCCACTGATGAGGTTAGACTAAATGATGGTGAAGGGGTACGGTTTCTTGAGGGTTCGGTTAGAACGGTATTAAAATCAATTTGGAAACTTTCTTCTATAGTAGTTGGTATAGGGATTTCGATGTTATATCTTGCTAATGAAGATACTAATTTATCTCGTACTGTTGAGAAAATTTGTTGAGCCTCTTTTTGGTGGTCGGTAGTAAGTATGTGATTTACTTTACTAATCAATTCTTTTATAACATTTAAGGCTTCTAAAATTATGTTTAAATGTTTTGCTATTGTTTCTGTTTTTATGGTAGTACTTTTGTTTATGCACTTGTATGATTTATCTGCTTTTAATTTTTCTTCTGTTAAATTATTATGGATTTCTTGCCATGTATTCATTTCTTTCTGAAATTTCGTTTAAACTCTTGGTACATTATTTAATTGTCTCAATTTGTTTTTTATGTAATTTTTTATTAGTATTGCAATTGCGACAATCAAAAATGCAGTCACACAAACAAAAATAGTTAACCATTTATCGGAGATTTCTTCTTTATTTTCTATAATTTCCCTTGGTTCGTATTTGACCAATTTATTTTCGCTATTGTTTTCTGTATTTTCCTTACCAACTTCGTATCCTGCGATACCTATTAGTATACCATTTAGTATAGTTTTCCACCATGCCATTTTTTTTTTTTTTTAATTTTACTAAGAAAATTTGTATTTATTTATTTATTCATTTATTTGCCAACCAGTATATAATTTAGTATTAGATTTTAATTCTAAAAAAAAATTATTTTTCATTTGGGAAGACCGTTCTTATCATCCTAGCTATTTCTTCCTCTGTTGTTGTAGGGTTTTTTACATCTTCTACTGTAGGTTCCCTTTTCATGCCTATTTTCTTCCAAAATGGTTTTAACCATAGGAGCTGTTTTTCATAATCTACCTCTGTTTTATTTCTAATATCTTTATCTTCCCATGTACTGGGGTGTTTCTTGTGATTAGATGACATTCCAATTTACTCAAAAATTTTTTATTTTTTCTTTCTCAATTCTCTAATCTTGTCTTTTAATTTTAATCTATCCTCGGTTTTTGTTGTTAAATTTAGCAGTTTATAACTCTCAGCTATCTCTTTCCTTATTTTAAATTGCTTACCTCCCCGTTTTCTTTTTCGGATTTTTGGGGTAGGTATTTTAGGTATTTCTTCCTTTTTTACCGACTGGTTCCGTCGCCGATACTCTTCTATAGTAATTTAATGAATTCTTTTAAAGTGTCTTCACACTTTTTAAAAATTCTGTGAAATTCTTCTTCCGTTTCTATCTCTTGCATACTAAAGAGATAACTGAGTTTTTTTTTTTTTCAACAAATAAAATTTTTGCTCGACGTAAAAAAAATTCTTTTTTTTTTCAACTAATTTTCTTTCATATTATTTATTTTGTTTCCTACTTAGAGAGACAAAAAAAAATCCTAAGCAAAAACTTTCGTTTTTGCTCATTGTTTAGCGTCCATAAAGGCCGCCCAATTTGTTTCCAAAACTTAATGTTAATTTTATACACTTATAAAACTTGCTGCAGGTTAGAATGTTGCGAGCCACCAATGTCCGTTTTTTCTCTCCCAGTCTTAGTGTTGATCTATTGTCATCAATGTGGTAGATATTCCACCCTTTTTATGCATACAGTAGGTAAAAGAAGTTTGTTGATTACAATTATGCCATCCATCGGGCTGAAATTTGCTCTGATTATTCCAATTTGTTTATGCTTTGCTGCGTCTCCTTAGTTTTCTTTGCTGATATACGCCTTTTTAGCCTTCCATTTTGTGAGTTGCATTTTTGCCAGTAAAAAATTAGAGTCTCTTTCATCCTCAGAGTTAATACATTTTAATTTCCGATGTACGAATATTTGGTTTTTTGTTTTTGACCGATTTAAAAAATTTTAGAAAAATTACTGAGATCCTTTTTAGGATTTATTTCTAGTCTTTAGAATGGACTTTTTAGCATTTCTGCTTATGAGCAAATTTTCGCTAAAAAGTGACCAAACTGGCAGGATCTTTTCCAGTCAGATCGTTTTTTAGCAGTTGTGCTGATTTGATCTGAACTGGCAGGATCGCCATGATATGTTAAAAAAAGGAAAAGATGTTTAGCTTTCAATGTTCCAATTTGCTTAACCTATACATTCATAAATATCTTAATACTAATAACTAAAAATAAGTACATAGCAAATGGGTTATGCATACATGTACGTTTGTATACAGTCTTTGTATACATGTAGTTTTGTATGCATAACTCCATACATGTAGTTTTGTACATTTAGCAGCGTCAGCAGATCAATTTGAGTGTTTTAATATTTTCCCACCATGGGTTGTATGTTTGTATGTATAGTTTATGAGCTGTGAATGGATATGGGTCTTATATTCGGCATTCCATTGATGTTGGCTAGCCGTCTGGGTTAGTTCAATAATTTATGTTGGAAAATATTGTAATATGATTATTACTAAAATATATTTGGAGTTTGTTATGCGTAATGCCGCGAATATGTTACAGTGAGTGTGACGTATAATGATACAATACAGTGGGTGTGACGTATAATGCTACACTACGGAAAAAGCACCCTGGAATTCTAACAAAAGCAAGAGCTTAAAGAATAACCATATGGGCTGCAACAAAAATCCTCGTCTGATGAGATAATAGCACCTGATTGGCGCACTCACTTGACGGTGGTAAAAGAGTAAAAACAACAAACAGTAGAAAACGAGTTACAGATAGAAACTTGCAAAATGCATTGATGGCCTGATGTGCTAAACGTCAAGCCTTCAATGTGTGGATCGCTGATGATAAACCGTCATGGGTTTTGAAATAGTCGGCTATACGGTCTATGAGCTTCGTTTTTTTTCTAATTTACTCGTTTTATATGTATAATAACTTAATATAATATAACTTGCAAAAATATACATTTTACAAAAATAATAAACTTGGTCTTGAAGACAACAAATTAATATAATAATTAATTATTTACAGACCAGTAAAACCAAACATAACACTATATACTTTCAGTCTACGGAAAAGCACCCTGGAATTCTAACAAAAGCAAGAGCTTAAAGAATAACCATATGGGCTGCAACAAAAATCCTCGTCTAATGAGATAAGAGCACCTGATTGGCGCAATCAATTGACGGTGGTAAAAGAGTAAAAACAACAAACAGTAGAAAACGAGTCTAATGAGATAATAGCACCTGATTGGCGCACTCAATTGACGGTGGTAAAAGAGTAAAAACAACAAACAGTAGAAAACGAGTTATAGATAGAAACTTGCAAAGTGCATTGATGGCCTGATGTGCTAAACGTCACGCCTTCAATGTGTGGATCGCTGATGATAAACTGTCATGGGTTTTGAAATAGTCGGCTATACGGTCTATGAGCTTTGTTTTTTTCTAATTTACTCGTTTTCTATGTATAATAACTTAATATAATATAACTTGTAAAAATATACATTTTACAAAAATAATAAACTTGGTCTTGAAGACAACAAATTAATATAATAATTAATTATTTACAGACCAGTAAAACCAAACATAACATTATATACTTTCAGTCTACGGAAAAAGCACCCTGGAATTCTAACAAAAGCAAGAGCTTAAAGAATAACCATATGGGCTGCAACAAAAATCCTCGTCTAATGAGATAATAGCACCTGATTGGCGCACTCAATTGACGGTGGTAAAAGAGTAAAAACAACAAACAGTAGAAAACGAGTTATAGATAGAAACTTGCAAAGTGCATTGATGGCCTGATGTGCTAAACGTCAAGCCTTCAATGTTTGGATCGCTGATGATAAACCGTCATGGGTTTTGAAATAGTCGGCTACGGTCTATGAGCTTTGTTTTTTTCTAATTTACTCGTTTTCTATGTATAATAACTTAATATAATATAACTTGTAAAAATATACATTTTACACAAATAATAAACTTGGTCTTGAAGACAACAAATTAATATAATAATTAATTATTTACAGACCAGTAAAACCAAACATAACACTATATACTTTCAGGCTACGGAAAAAGCACCCTGGAATTCTAACAAAAGCAAGAGCTTAAAGAATAACCATATGGGCTGCAACAAAAATCCTCGTCTAATGAGATAATAGCACCTGATTGGCGCACTCAATTGACGGTGGTAAAAGAGTAAAAACAACAAACAGTAGAAAACTATGTATAGATAGAAACTTGCGAAGTGCATTGATGGCCTGATGTGCTAAACGTCAAGCCTTCAATGTGTGGATCGCTGATGATAAACCGTCATGGGTTTTGAAATAGTCGGCTATACGGTCTATGAGCTTTGTTTTTTTTTCTAATTTACTCGTTTTCTATGTATAATAACTTGATATAATATAACTTGTAAAAATATACATTTTACAAAAATAATAAACTTGGTCTTGAAGATAACAAATTAATATAATAATTAATTATTTACAGACCAGTAAAACCAAACATAACATTATATACTTTCAGTCTACGGAAAAAGCTCCCTGGAATTCTAACAAAAGCAAGAGCTTAAAGAATAACCATATGGGCTGCAACAAAAATCCTCGTCTAATGAGATAATAGCACCTGATTGGCGCACTCAATTGACGGTGGTAGAAGAGTAAAAACAATAAACAGTAGAAAACGAGTTGTAGATAGAAACTTGCAAAGTGCATTGATGGCGTGATGTGCTAAACGTCAAGCCTTCAATGTGTGGATCGCTGATGATAAACCGTCATGGGTTTTGAAATAGTCTATGTATAGATAGAAACTTGCGAAGTGCATTGATGGCCTGATGTGCTAAACGTCAAGCCTTCAATGTGTGGATCGCTGATGATAAACCGTCATGGGTTTTGAAATAGTCGGCTATACGGTCTATGAGCTTTGTTTTTTCTAATTTACTCGTTTTCTATGTATAATAACTTAATATAATATAACTTGTAAAAATATACATTTTACAAAAATAATAAACTTGGTCATGAAGACAACAAATTAATAAAAAAATTAATTATTTACAGACAAGTAAAACCAAACATAACATTATATACTTTCAGTCTACGGAAAAAGCTCCCTGGAATTCTAACAAAAGCAAGAGCTTAAAGAATAACCATATGGGCTGCAACAAAAATCCTCGTCTAAAGAGATAATAGCACCTGATTGGCGCACTCAATTGACGGTGGTAAAAGAGTAAAAACAACAAACAGTAGAAAACGAGTTATAGATAGAAACTTGCAAAGTGCATTGATGGCCTGATGTGCTAAACGTCAAGCCTTCAATGTGTAGATCGCTGATGATAAACCGTCATGGGTTTTGAAATAGTCGGCTATACGGTCTATGAGCTTTGTTTTTTTATAATTTACTCGTTTTATATGTATAATAACTTAATATAATATAACTTGCAAAAATTTACATTTTACAAAAATAATAAACTTGGTCTTGAAGACAACAAATTAATATAATAATTAATTATTTACAGACCAGTAAAACCAAACATAACACTATATACTTTCAGTCTACGGAAAAGGCACCCTGGAATTCTAACAAAAGCAAGAGCTTAAAGAATAACCATATGGGCTGCAACAAAAATCCTCGCCTAATGAGATAATAGCACCTGATTGGCGCACTCAATTGACGGTGGTAAAAGAGTAAAAACAACAAACAGTAGAAAACGAGTCTAATGAGATAATAGCACCTGATTGGCGCACTCAATTGACGGTGGTAAAAGAGTAAAAACAACAAACAGTAGAAAACGAGTTATAGATAGAAACTTGCAAAGTGCATTGATGGCCTGATGTGCTAAACGTCAAGCCTTCAATGTGTGGATCGCTGATGATAAACTGTCATGGGTTTTGAAATAGTCGGCTATACGGTCTATGAGCTTTGTTTTTTTCTAATTTACTCGTTTTCTATGTATAATAACTTAATATAATATAACTTGTAAAAATATACATTTTACAAAAATAATAAACTTTGTCTTGAAGAAAACAAATTAATATAATAATTAATTATTTACAGACCAGTAAAACCAAACATAACATTATATACTTTCAGTCTACGGAAAAAGCACCCTGGAATTCTAACAAAAGCAAGGGCTTAAAGAATAACCATATGGGCTGCAACAAAAATCTTCGTCTAATGAGATAATAGCACCTGATTGGCGCACTCAATTGACGGTGGTAAAAGAGTAAAAACAACAAATAGTAGAAAACGAGTTATAGATAGAAACTTGCAAAGTGCATTGATGGCCTGATGTGCTAAACGTCAAGCCTTCAATGTGTGGATCGCTGATGATAAACCGTCATGGGTTTTGAAATAGTCGGCTATACGGTCTATGAGCTTCGTTTTTTTTTTCTAATTTACTCGTTTTATATGTATAATAACTTAATATAATATAACTTGCAAAAATATACATTTTACAAAAATAATAAACTTGGTCTTGAAGACAACAAATTAATATAATAATTAATTATTTACAGACCAGTAAAACCAAACATAACACTATATACTTTCAGTCTACGGAAAAAGCACCCTGGAATTCTAACAAAAGCAAGAGCTTAAAGAATAACCATATGGGCTGCAACAAAAATCCTCGTCTAATGAGATAATAGCACCTGATTGGCGCACTCAATTGACGGTGGTAAAAGAGTAAAAACAACAAACAGTAGAAAACGAGTCTAATGAGATAATAGCACCTGATTGGCGCACTCAATTGACGGTGGTAAAAGAGTAAAAACAACAAACAGTAGAAAACGAGTTATAGATAGAAACTTGCAAAGTGCATTGATGGCCTGATGTGCTAAACGTCAAGCCTTCAATGTGTGGATCGCTGATGATAAACTGTCATGGGTTTTGAAATAGTCGGCTATACGGTCTATGAGCTTTTTTTTTTTCTAATTTACTCGTTTTCTATGTATAATAACTTAATATAATATAACTTGTAAAAATATAAATTTTTCACAAATAATAAACTTGGTATTGAAGACAACAAATTAATATAATAATTAATTATTTACAGACCAGTAAAACCAAACATAACATTATATACTTAAAGTCTACGGAAAAAGCACCCTGGAATTCTAACAAAAGCAAGAGCTTAAAGAATAACCATATGGGCTGCAACAAAAATCCTCGTCTAATGAGATAATAGCACCTGATTGGCGCACTCAATTGACGGTGGTAAAAGAGTAAAAACAACAAACAGTAGAAAACGAGTTATAGATAGAAACTTGCAAAGTGCATTGATGGCCTGATGTGCTAAACGTCAAGCCTTCAATGTGTGGATCGCTGATGATAAACTGTCATGGGTTTTGAAATAGTCGGCTATACGGTCTATCAGCTTTGTTTTTTTCTAATTTACTCGTTTTCTATGTATAATAACTTAATATAATATAACTTGTAAAAATATACATTTTACAAAAATAATAAACTTGGTCTTGAAGACAACAAATTAATATAATAATTAATTATTTACAGACCAGTAAAACCAAACATAACACTATATACTTTCAGTCTACGGAAAAAGCACCCTGGAATTCTAACAAAAGCAAGAGCTTAAAGTATAACCATATGGGCTGCAACAAAAATCCTCGTCTAATGAGATAATAGCACCTGATTGGCGCACTCAATTGACGGTGGTAAAAGAGTAAAAACAACAAACAGTAGAAAACGAGTTATAGATAGAAACTTGCAAAGTGCATTGATGGGCTGATGTGCTAAACGTCAAGCCTTCAATGTGTGGATCGCTGATGATAAACCGTCATGGGTTTTGAAATAGTCGGCTATAAAGTCTATGAGCTTCGTTTTTTTCTAATTTACTCGTTTTATATGTATAATAACTTAATATAATATAACTTGTAAAAATATACATTTTACAAAAATAATAAACTTGGTCTTGAAGACAACAAATTGATATAATAATTAATTATTTACAGACCAGTAACACCAAACATAAGAATATATCATTTCAGTCTACGGAAAAAGCACCCTGGAATTCTAGCAAAAGCAAGAGCGTTAAGAATAACCATATGGGCTGCAATAAAAATCCTCGTCTAATGAGATAATAGCACCTGATTGGCGCACTCAATTGACGGTCGTAAAAGAGTAAAAACAACAAACAGTAGAAAACGAGTTATAGATGGAAACTTGCAAAGTGCATTGATGGCCTGATGTGCTAAACGTCAAGCTTTCAATGTGTGGATCGCTGATGATAAACCGTCCAGGGTTTTGAAATAGTCGGCTATACAGTCTATGAGCTTTGTTTTTTTTTTCTAATTTACTCGTTTTTTACGTATAATAACTTAATATAATATAACTTGTAAAAATATACATTTTACAAAAATAATAAACTTGGTCTTGAAGACAACAAATTAATATAATAATTAATTATTTACAGACCATTAAAACCAAACATAACATTATATACTTTCAGTCTACGGAAAAAGCACCATGGAATTCCAACAAAAGCAAGAGCTTAAAGAATAACCATATGGGCTGCAACAAAAATCCTCGTCTAATGAGATAATAGCACCTGATTGGCGCACTCAATTGACGGTGGCAAAAGAGTAAAAACAACAAACAGTAGAAAACGAGTTATAGATCGAAACTTGCAAAGTGCATTGATGGCCTGATGTGCTAAACGTAAAGTTTTCAATGTGTGATCGCTGATGATAAACCGTCATGGGTTTTGAAATAGTCGGCTATACGGTCTATGAGCTTTGTTTTTTTCTAATTCACTCGTTTTGTATGTATAAAAAAAAAAATAATAAATATAAAAAACCAAACAACATTATATACTTTCAGTCTACGGAAAAATCACCCTGGAATTCTAACAAAAGCAAGAGCTTAAAGAATAACCATATGGGCTGCAACAAAAATCTGCGTCTAATGAGATAAATGAGTTATAGATAGAAACTTGCAAAGTGCATTGATGGCCTGATGTGCTAAACGTCAAACCATATGGGCTGCAACAAAAATCCTCGTCTAATGAGATAATAGCACCTGATTGGCGCACTCAATTGACGGTGGTCAAAGAGTAAAAACAACAAACAGTAGAAAACGAGTTATAGATAGAAACTTGCAAAGTGCATTGATGGCCTGATGTGCTAAACGTCAAGCCTTCAACGTGTGGATCGCTGATGACAAACCGTCATGGGTTTTGAAATAGTCGGCTATACGGTCTATGAGCTTTGTTTTTTTCTAATTTACTCGTTTTATATGTATAATAACTTAATATAATATAACTTGTAAAAATATTCATTTTACAAAAATTATAAACTTGGTCTTGAAGACAACAAATTAATATAATAATTAATTATTTACAGACCAGTAAAACCAAACATAACATTATATACTTTCAGTCTACGGAAAAAGCACCCTGGAATTCTAACAAAAGCAAGAGCTTAAAGAGTAACCATATGGGCTGCAACAAAAATCCTCGTCTAATGAGATAATAGCACCTGATTGCCGCACTTAATTGACGGTGGTAAAAGAGTAAAAACAACAAACAATAGAAAACGACTTATAGATAGAAACTTGCAAAGTGCATTGATGGCCTGATGTGGTAAACGTCAAGCCTTCAATGTGTGGATCGCTGATGATAAACCGTTATGGGTTTTGAAATAGTCGGCTATACGGTCTATGAGCTTTGTTTTTTTCTAATTTACTCGTTTTCTATGTATAATAACTTAATATATATAACTTGTAAAAATATACATTTTACAAAAATAATAAACTTGGTCATGAAGACAAAAAATTAATAAAATAATTAATTATTTACAGACAAGTAAAACCAAACATAACATTATATACTTTCAGTCTACGGAAAAAGCATCCTGGAATTCTAACAAAAGCAAGAGCTTAAAGAATAACCATATGGGCTGCAACAAAAATCCTCTTCTAAAGAGATAATAGCACCTGATTGGCGCACTCAATTGACGGTGGTAAAAGAGTAAAAACAACAAACAGTAGAAAACGAGTTATAGATAGAAACTTGCAAAGTGCATTGATGGCCTGATGTGCTAAACGTCAAGCCTTCCATGTGTGGATCACCGATGATAAACCGTCATGGGTTTTGAAATAGTCGGCTATACGGTCTATGAGCTTTGTTTTTTTATAATTTACTCGTTTTCTATGTATTACAACTTAATATAATATAACTTGTAAAATTCTAAATTTTTCACAAATAATAAACTTGGTCTTGAAGACAGCAAATTAATATAATAATTAATTATTTACTGACCAGTAAAACCAAACATAACATTATATACTTTCAGTCTACGGAAAAAGCACCCTGGAATTCTAACAAAAGCAAGAGCTTAAAGAATAACCATATGGGCTGCAACAAAAATCCTCGTCTAATGAGATAATAGCACCTGATTGGCGCACTCAATTGACGGTGGTAAAAGAGTAAAAACAACAAACAGTAGAAAACGAGTTATAGATAGAAACTTGCAAAGTGCATTGATGGCCTGATGTGCTAAACGTCAAGCCTTCAATGTGTATATCGCTGATGATAAACCGTCATGGGTTTTGAAATAGTCGGCTATATGGTCTATGAGCTTCGTTTTTTTTTCTAATTTACTCGTTTTCTATGTATAATAACTTAATATAATATAACTTGTAAAAATATACATTTTACAAAAATAATAAACTTGGTCTTGAAGACAACAAATTAATATAATAATTAACTCTTTACAGACCAGTAAAACCAAACATAACATTATATACTTTCAGTCTACGGAAAAGCACCCTGGAATTCTAACAAAAGCAAGAGCTTAAAGAATAACCATATGGGCTGCAACAAAAATCCTCGTCTAATGAGATAATAGCACCTCATTGGCGCACTCAATTGACGGTGGTAAAAGAGTAAAAACAACAAACAGTAGAAAACGAGTTATAGATAGAAACTTGCAAAGTGCATTGATGGCCTGATGTGCTAAACGTCAAGCCTTCAATGTGTGGATCGCTGATGATAAACCGTCATGGGTTTTGAAATAGTCGGCTATACGGTCTATGAGCTTCATTTTTTTTTTCTAATTTACTCGTTTTCTATGTATAATAACTTAATATAATATAACTTGTAAAAATATACATTTTACAAAAATAATAAACTTGGTCTTGAAGACAACAAATTAATATAATAATTAATTATTTATAGACCAGTAAAACCAAACATAACACTATATACGTTCAGTTTACGGAAAAAGCACGCTGGAATTCTAACAAAAGCAAGAGCTTAAAGAATAACCATATGGGCTGCAACAAAAATCCTCGTCTAATGAGATAATAGCACCTGATTGGCGCACTCAATTGACGGTGGTAAAAGAGTAAAACAACAAACAGTAGAAAACGAGTTATAGATAGAAACTTGCAAAGTGCATTGATGGCCTGATGTGCTAAACGTCAAGTCTTCAATGTGTGGATCACCGATGATAAACCGTCATGGGTTTTGAAATAGTCGGCTATACGGTCTATGAGATTTGTTTTTTTATAATTTACTCGTTTTCTATGTATTACAACTTAATATAATATAACTTGTAAAATTATAAATTTTTCACAAATAATAAACTTGGTCTTGAAGACAACAAATTAATAAAATAATTAATTATTTACAGACAAGTAAAACCAAACATAACATTATATACTTTCAGTATACGGAAAAAGCATCCTGGAATTCTAACAAAAGCAAGAGCTTAAAGAATAAGCATATGGGCTGCAACAAAAATCCTCGTCTAATGAGATAATAGCACCTGATTGGCGCACTCAATTCACGGTGGTAAAAGAGTAAAAGCAACAAACAGTAGAAAACGAGTTATAGATCGAAACTTGCAAAGTGCATTGATGGCCTGATGTGCTAAACGTAAAGTTTTCAATGTGTGATCGCTGATGATAAACCGTCATGGGTTTTGAAATAGTCGGCTATACGGTCTATGAGCTTTGTTTTTTTCTAATTTACTCGTTTTCTATGTATAATAACTTAATATAATATAACTTGTAAAAATATACACTTTACAAAAATAATAAACTTGGCCTTGGAGACAACAAATTAATATAATAACTAATTATTTACAGACCAGTAAAACCAAACAACATTATATACTTTCAGTCTACGGAAAAATCACCCTGGAATTCTAACAAAAGCAAGAGCTTAAAGAATAACCATATGGGCTGCAACAAAAATCTGCGTCTAATGAGATAAACGAGTTATAGATAGAAACTTGCAAAGTGCATTGATGGCCTGATGTGCTAAACGTCAAGCCTTCAATGTGTGGATCGCTGATGATAAACCGTCATGGGTTTTGAAATAGTCGGCTATACGGTCTATGAGCTTTGTTTTTTTCTAATTTACTCGTTTTCTATGTATAATAACTTAATATATATAACTTGTAAAAATGTACATTTTACAAAAATAATAAACTTGGTCATGAAGACAACAAATTAATAAAATAATTAATTATTTACAGACAAGTAAAACCAAACATAACATTATATACTTTCAGTCTACGGAAAAAGCATCCTGGAATTCTAACAAAAGCAAGAGCTTAAAGAATAACCATATGGGCTGCAACAAAAATCCTCTTCTAAAGAGATAATAGCACCTGATTGGCGCACTCAATTGACGGTGGTAAAAGAGTAAAAACAACAAACAGTAGAAAACGAGTTATAGATAGAAACTTGCAAAGTGCATTGATGGCCTGATGTGCTAAACGTCAAGCCTTCAATGTGTGGGTCACCGATGATAAACCGTCATGGGTTTTGAAATAGTCGGCTATACGGTCTATGAGCTTTGTTTTTTTATAATTTACTCGTTTTCTATGTATTACAACTTAATATAATATAACTTGTAAAAATATACATTTTACAAAAATAATAAACTTGGTCTTGAAGACAACAAATTAATATAATAATTAATTATTTACAGACCAGTAACACCAAACATAAGAATATATCATTTCAGTCTACGGAAAAAGCACCCTGGAATTCTAGCAAAAGCAAGAGCGTTAAGAATAACCATATGGGCTGCAATAAAAATCCTCGTCTAATGAGATAATAGCACCTGATTGGCGCACTCAATTGACGGTCGTAAAAGAGTAAAAACAACAAACAGTAGAAAACGAGTTATAGATGGAAACTTGCAAAGTGCATTGATGGCCTGATGTGCTAAACGTCAAGCTTTCAATGTGTGGATCGCTGATGATAAACCGTCATGGGTTTTGAAATAGTCGGCTATACAGTCTATGAGCTTTGTTTTTTTTTTCTAATTTACTCGTTTTTTACGTATAATAACTTAATATAATATAACTTGTAAAAATATACATTTTACAAAAATAATAAACTTGGTCTTGAAGACAACAAATTAATATAATAATTAATTATTTACAGACCATTAAGACCAAACATAACATTATATACTTTCAGTCTACGGAAAAAGCACCATGGAATTCCAACAAAAGCAAGAGCTTAAAGAATAACCATATGGGCTGCAACAAAAATCCTCGTCTAATGAGATAATAGCACCTGATTGGCGCACTCAATTGACGGTGGCAAAAGAGTAAAAACAACAAACAGTAGAAAACGAGTTATAGATCGAAACTTGCAAAGTGCATTGATGGCCTGATGTGCTAAACGTAAAGTTTTCAATGTGTGATCGCTGATGATAAACCGTCATGGGTTTTGAAATAGTCGGCTATACGGTCTATGAGCTTTGTTTTTTTCTAATTCACTCGTTTTGTATGTATAAAAAAAAAAATAATAAATATAAAAAACCAAACAACATTATATACTTTCAGTCTACGGAAAAATCACCCTGGAATTCTAACAAAAGCAAGAGCTTAAAGAATAACCATATGGGCTGCAACAAAAATCTGCGTCTAATGAGATAAATGAGTTATAGATAGAAACTTGCAAAGTGCATTGATGGCCTGATGTGCTAAACGTCAAACCATATGGGCTGCAACAAAAATCCTCGTCTAATGAGATAATAGCACCTGATTGGCGCACTCAATTGACGGTGGTCAAAGAGTAAAAACAACAAACAGTAGAAAACGAGTTATAGATAGAAACTTGCAAAGTGCATTGATGGCCTGATGTGCTAAACGTCAAGCCTTCAACATGTGGATCGCTGATGACAAACCGTCATGGGTTTTGAAATAGTCGGCTATACGGTCTATGAGCTTTGTTTTTTTCTAATTTACTCGTTTTATATGTATAATAACTTAATATAATATAACTTGTAAAAATATTCATTTTACAAAAATTATAAACTTGGTCTTGAAGACAACAAATTAATATAATAATTAATT
This sequence comes from Eurosta solidaginis, assembly GCF_040869045.1. Lineage (NCBI taxonomy): Eukaryota > Metazoa > Arthropoda > Insecta > Diptera > Tephritidae > Eurosta > Eurosta solidaginis. The sequence continues at coordinate 158,665,403 of NC_090319.1, forward strand.
ATTTACAGACCAGTAAAACCAAACATAACATTATATACTTTCAGTCTACGGAAAAAGCACCCTGGAATTCTAACAAAAGCAAGAGCTTAAAGAGTAACCATATGGGCTGCAACAAAAATCCTCGTCTAATGAGATAATAGCACCTGATTGCCGCACTTAATTGACGGTGGTAAAAGAGTAAAAACAACAAACAATAGAAAACGACTTATAGATAGAAACTTGCAAAGTGCATTGATGGCCTGATGTGCTAAACGTCAAGCCTTCAATGTGTGGATCGCTGATGATAAACCGTCATGGGTTTTGAAATAGTCGGCTATACGGTCTATGAGCTTTGTTTTTTTCTAATTTACTCGTTTTCTATGTATAATAACTTAATATATATAACTTGTAAAAATATACATTTTACAAAAATAATAAACTTGGTCATGAAGACAAACAATTAATAAAATAATTAATTATTTACAGATAAGTAAAACCAAACATAACATTATATACTTTCAGTCTACGGAAAAAGCATCCTGGAATTCTAACAAAAGCAAGAGCTTAAAGAATAACCATATGGGCTGCAACAAAAATCCTCTTCTAAAGAGATAATAGCACCTGATTGGCGCACTCAATTGACGGTGGTAAAAGAGTAAAAACAACAAACAGTAGAAAACGAGTTATAGATAGAAACTTGCAAAGTGCATTGATGGCCTGATGTGCTAAACGTCAAGCCTTCCATGTGTGGATCACCGATGATAAACCGTCATGGGTTTTGAAATAGTCGGCTATACGGTCTATGAGCTTTGTTTTTTTATAATTTACTCGTTTTCTATGTATTACAACTTAATATAATATAACTTGTAAAATTCTAAATTTTTCACAAATAATAAACTTGGTCTTGAAGACAACAAATTAATATAATAATTAATTATTTACTGACCAGTAAAACCAAACATAACATTATATACTTTCAGTCTACGGAAAAAGCACCCTGGAATTCTAACAAAAGCAAGAGCTTAAAGAATAACCATATGGGCTGCAACAAAAATCCTCGTCTAATGAGATAATAGCACCTGATTGGCGCACTCAATTGACGGTGGTAAAAGAGTAAAAACAACAAACAGTAGAAAACGAGTTATAGATAGAAACTTGCAAAGTGCATTGATGGCCTGATGTGCTAAACGTCAAGCCTTCAATGTGTATATCGCTGATGATAAACCGTCATGGGTTTTGAAATAGTCGGCTATATGGTCTATGAGCTTCGTTTTTTTTTCTAATTTACTCGTTTTCTATGTATAATAACTTAATATAATATAACTTGTAAAAATATACATTTTACAAAAATAATAAACTTGGTCTTGAAGACAACAAATTAATATAATAATTAACTCTTTACAGACCAGTAAAACCAAACATAACATTATATACTTTCAGTCTACGGAAAAGCACCCTGGAATTCTAACAAAAGCAAGAGCTTAAAGAATAACCATATGGGCTGCAACAAAAATCCTCGTCTAATGAGATAATAGCACCTCATTGGCGCACTCAATTGACGGTGGTAAAAGAGTAAAAACAACAAACAGTAGAAAACGAGTTATAGATAGAAACTTGCAAAGTGCATTGATGGCCTGATGTGCTAAACGTCAAGCCTTCAATGTGTGGATCGCTGATGATAAACCGTCATGGGTTTTGAAATAGTCGGCTATACGGTCTATGAGCTTCATTTTTTTTTTCTAATTTACTCGTTTTCTATGTATAATAACTTAATATAATATAACTTGTAAAAATATACATTTTACAAAAATAATAAACTTGGTCTTGAAGACAACAAATTAATATAATAATTAACTCTTTACAGACCAGTAAAACCAAACATAACACTATATACGTTCAGTCTACGGAAAAAGCACGCTGGAATTCTAACAAAAGCAAGAGCTTAAAGAATAACCATATGGGCTGCACCAAAAATCCTCGTCTAATGAGATAATAGCACCTGATTGGCGCACTCAATTGACGGTGGTAAAAGAGTAAAACAACAAACAGTAGAAAACGAGTTATAGATAGAAACTTGCAAAGTGCATTGATGCCTGATGTGCTAAACGTCAAGTCTTCAATGTGTGGATCACCGATGATAAACCGTCATGGGTTTTGAAATAGTCGGCTATACGGTCTATGAGATTTGTTTTTTTATAATTTACTCGTTTTCTATGTATTACAACTTAATATAATATAACTTGTAAAATTATAAATTTTTCACAAATAATAAACTTGGTCTTGAAGACAACAAATTAATAAAATAATTAATTATTTACAGACAAGTAAAACCAAACATAACATTATATACTTTCAGTATACGGAAAAAGCATCCTGGAATTCTAACAAAAGCAAGAGCTTAAAGAATAAGCATATGGGCTGCAACAAAAATCCTCGTCTAATGAGATAATAGCACCTGATTGGCGCACTCAATTCACGGTGGTAAAAGAATAAAAGCAACAAACAGTAGAAAACGAGTTATAGATCGAAACTTGCAAAGTGCATTGATGGCCTGATGTGCTAAACGTAAAGTTTTCAATGTGTGATCGCTGATGATATACCGTCATGGGTTTTGAAATAGTCGGCTATACGGTCTATGAGCTTTGTTTTTTTCTAATTTACTCGTTTTCTATGTATAATAACTTAATATAATATAACTTGTAAAAATATACACTTTACAAAAATAATAAACTTGGCCTTGGAGACAACAAATTAATATAATAACTAATTATTTACAGACCAGTAAAACCAAACAACATTATATACTTTCAGTCTACGGAAAAATCACCCTGCAATTCTAACAAAAGCAAGAGCTTAAAGAATAACCATATGGGCTGCAACAAAAATCTGCGTCTAATGAGATAAACGAGTTATAGATAGAAACTTGCAAAGTGCATTGATGGCCTGATGTGCTAAACGTCAAGCCTTCAATGTGTGGATCGCTGATGATAAACCGTCATGGGTTTTGAAATAGTCGGCTATACGGTCTATGAGCTTTGTTTTTTTCTAATTTACTCGTTTTCTATGTATAATAACTTAATATATATAACTTGTAAAAATGTACATTTTACAAAAATAATAAACTTGGTCATGAAGACAACAAATTAATAAAATAATTAATTATTTACAGACAAGTAAAACCAAACATAACATTATATACTTTCAGTCTACGGAAAAAGCATCCTGGAATTCTAACAAAAGCAAGAGCTTAAAGAATAACCATATGGGCTGCAACAAAAATCCTCTTCTAAAGAGATAATAGCACCTGATTGGCGCACTCAATTGACGGTGGTAAAAGAGTAAAAACAACAAACAGTAGAAAACGAGTTATAGATAGAAACTTGCAAAGTGCATTGATGGCCTGATGTGCTAAACGTCAAGCCTTCAATGTGTGGGTCACCGATGATAAACCGTCATGGGTTTTGAAATAGTCGGCTATACGGTCTATGAGCTTTGTTTTTTTATAATTTACTCGTTTTCTATGTATTACAACTTAATATAATATAACTTGTAAAAATATACATTTTACAAAAATAATAAACTTGGTCTTGAAGACAACAAATTAATATAATAATTAATTATTTACAGACCAGTAACACCAAACATAAGAATATATCATTTCAGTCTACGGAAAAAGCACCCTGGAATTCTAGCAAAAGCAAGAGCGTTAAGAATAACCATATGGGCTGCAATAAAAATCCTCGTCTAATGAGATAATAGCACCTGATTGGCGCACTCAATTGACGGTCGTAAAAGAGTAAAAACAACAAACAGTAGAAAACGAGTTATAGATGGAAACTTGCAAAGTGCATTGATGGCCTGATGTGCTAAACGTCAAGCTTTCAATGTGTGGATCGCTGATGATAAACCGTCATGGGTTTTGAAATAGTCGGCTATACAGTCTATGAGCTTTGTTTTTTTTTTCTAATTTACTCGTTTTTTACGTATAATAACTTAATATAATATAACTTGTAAAAATATACATTTTACAAAAATAATAAACTTGGTCTTGAAGACAACAAATTAATATAATAATTAATTATTTACAGACCATTAAAACCAAACATAACATTATATACTTTCAGTCTACGGAAAAAGCACCATGGAATTCCAACAAAAGCAAGAGCTTAAAGAATAACCATATGGGCTGCAACAAAAATCCTCGTCTAATGAGATAATAGCACCTGATTGGCGCACTCAATTGACGGTGGCAAAAGAGTAAAAACAACAAACAGTAGAAAACGAGTTATAGATCGAAACTTGCAAAGTGCATTGATGGCCTGATGTGCTAAACGTAAAGTTTTCAATGTGTGATCGCTGATGATAAACCGTCATGGGTTTTGAAATAGTCGGCTATACGGTCTATGAGCTTTGTTTTTTTCTAATTCACTCGTTTTGTATGTATAAAAAAAAAAAATAATAAATATAAAAAACCAAACAACATTATATACTTTCAGTCTACGGAAAAATCACCCTGGAATTCTAACAAAAGCAAGAGCTTAAAGAATAACCATATGGGCTGCAACAAAAATCTGCGTCTAATGAGATAAATGAGTTATAGATAGAAACTTGCAAAGTGCATTGATGGCCTGATGTGCTAAACGTCAAACCATATGGGCTGCAACAAAAATCCTCGTCTAATGAGATAATAGCACCTGATTGGCGCACTCAATTGACGGTGGTCAAAGAGTAAAAACAACAAACAGTAGAAAACGAGTTATAGATAGAAACTTGCAAAGTGCATTGATGGCCTGATGTGCTAAACGTCAAGCCTTCAACGTGTGGATCGCTGATGACAAACCGTCATGGGTTTTGAAATAGTCGGCTATACGGTCTATGAGCTTTGTTTTTTTCTAATTTACTCGTTTTATATGTATAATAACTTAATATATTATAACTTGTAAAAATATTCATTTTACAAAAATTATAAACTTGGTCTTGAAGACAACAAATTAATATAATAATTAATTATTTACAGACCAGTAAAACCAAACATAACATTATATACTTTCAGTCTACGGAAAAAGCACCCTGGAATTCTAACAAAAGCAAGAGCTTAAAGAGTAACCATATGGGCTGCAACAAAAATCCTCGTCTAATGAGATAATAGCACCTGATTGCCGCACTTAATTGACGGTGGTAAAAGAGTAAAAACAACAAACAATAGAAAACGACTTATAGATAGAAACTTGCAAAGTGCATTGATGGCCTGATGTGCTAAACGTCAAGCCTTCCATGTGTGGATCACCGATGATAAACCGTCATGGGTTTTGAAATAGTCGGCTATACGGTCTATGAGCTTTGTTTTTTTATAATTTACTCGTTTTCTATGTATTACAACTTAATATAATATAACTTGTAAAATTCTAAATTTTTCACAAATAATAAACTTGGTCTTGAAGACAACAAATTAATATAATAATTAATTATTTACTGACCAGTAAAACCAAACATAACATTATATACTTTCAGTCTACGGAAAAAGCACCCTGGAATTCTAACAAAAGCAAGAGCTTAAAGAATAACCATATGGGCTGCAACAAAAATCCTCGTCTAATGAGATAATAGCACCTGATTGGCGCACTCAATTGACGGTGGTAAAAGAGTAAAAACAACAAACAGTAGAAAACGAGTTATAGATAGAAACTTGCAAAGTGCATTGATGGCCTGATGTGCTAAACGTCAAGCCTTCAATGTGTATATCGCTGATGATAAACCGTCATGGGTTTTGAAATAGTCGGCTATATGGTCTATGAGCTTCGTTTTTTTTTCTAATTTACTCGTTTTCTATGTATAATAACTTAATATAATATAACTTGTAAAAATATACATTTTACAAAAATAATAAACTTGGTCTTGAAGACAACAAATTAATATAATAATTAACTCTTTACAGACCAGTAAAACCAAACATAACATTATATACTTTCAGTCTACGGAAAAGCACCCTGGAATTCTAACAAAAGCAAGAGCTTAAAGAATAACCATATGGGCTGCAACAAAAATCCTCGTCTAATGAGATAATAGCACCTCATTGGCGCACTCAATTGACGGTGGTAAAAGAGTAAAAACAACAAACAGTAGAAAACGAGTTATAGATAGAAACTTGCAAAGTGCATTGATGGCCTGATGTGCTAAACGTCAAGCCTTCAATGTGTGGATCGCTGATGATAAACCGTCATGGGTTTTGAAATAGTCGGCTATACGGTCTATGAGCTTCATTTTTTTTTTCTAATTTACTCGTTTTCTATGTATAATAACTTAATATAATATAACTTGTAAAAATATACATTTTACAAAAATAATAAACTTGGTCTTGAAGACAACAAATTAATATAATAATTAATTATTTATAGACCAGTAAAACCAAACATAACACTATATACGTTCAGTCTACGGAAAAAGCACGCTGGAATTCTAACAAAAGCAAGAGCTTAAAGAATAACCATATGGGCTGCAACAAAAATCCTCGTCTAATGAGATAATAGCACCTGATTGGCGCACTCAATTGACGGTGGTAAAAGAGTAAAACAACAAACAGTAGAAAACGAGTTATAGATAGAAACTTGCAAAGTGCATTGATGCCTGATGTGCTAAACGTCAAGTCTTCAATGTGTGGATCACCGATGATAAACCGTCATGGGTTTTGAAATAGTCGGCTATACGGTCTATGAGATTTGTTTTTTTATAATTTACTCGTTTTCTATGTATTACAACTTAATATAATATAACTTGTAAAATTATAAATTTTTCACAAATAATAAACTTGGTCTTGAAGACAACAAATTAATAAAATAATTAATTATTTACAGACAAGTAAAACCAAACATAACATTATATACTTTCAGTATACGGAAAAAGCATCCTGGAATTCTAACAAAAGCAAGAGCTTAAAGAATAAGCATATGGGCTGCAACAAAAATCCTCGTCTAATGAGATAATAGCACCTGATTGGCGCACTCAATTCACGGTGGTAAAAGAGTAAAAGCAACAAACAGTAGAAAACGAGTTATAGATCGAAACTTGCAAAGTGCATTGATGGCCTGATGTGCTAAACGTAAAGTTTTCAATGTGTGATCGCTGATGATATACCGTCATGGGTTTTGAAATAGTCGGCTATACGGTCTATGAGCTTTGTTTTTTTCTTATTTACTCGTTTTCTATGTATAATAACTTAATATAATATAACTTGTAAAAATATACACTTTACAAAAATAATAAACTTGGCCTTGGAGACAACAAATTAATATAATAACTAATTATTTACAGACCAGTAAAACCAAACAACATTATATACTTTCAGTCTACGGAAAAATCACCCTGCAATTCTAACAAAAGCAAGAGCTTAAAGAATAACCATATGGGCTGCAACAAAAATCTGCGTCTAATGAGATAAACGAGTTATAGATAGAAACTTGCAAAGTGCATTGATGGCCTGATGTGCTAAACGTCAAGCCTTCAATGTGTGGATCGCTGATGATAAACCGTCATGGGTTTTGAAATAGTCGGCTATACGGTCTATGAGCTTTGTTTTTTTCTAATTTACTCGTTTTCTATGTATAATAACTTAATATATATAACTTGTAAAAATGTACATTTTACAAAAATAATAAACTTGGTCATGAAGACAACAAATTAATAAAATAATTAATTATTTACAGACAAGTAAAACCAAACATAACATTATATACTTTCAGTCTACGGAAAAAGCATCCTGGAATTCTAACAAAAGCAAGAGCTTAAAGAATAACCATATGGGCTGCAACAAAAATCCTCTTCTAAAGAGATAATAGCACCTGATTGGCGCACTCAATTGACGGTGGTAAAAGAGTAAAAACAACAAACAGTAGAAAACGAGTTATAGATAGAAACTTGCAAAGTGCATTGATGGCCTGATGTGCTAAACGTCAAGCCTTCAATGTGTGGGTCACCGATGATAAACCGTCATGGGTTTTGAAATAGTCGGCTATACGGTCTATGAGCTTTGTTTTTTTATAATTTACTCGTTTTCTATGTATTACAACTTAATATAATATAACTTGTAAAAATATACATTTTACAAAAATAATAAACTTGGTCTTGAAGACAACAAATTAATATAATAATTAATTATTTACAGACCAGTAACACCAAACATAAGAATATATCATTTCAGTCTACGGAAAAAGCACCCTGGAATTCTAGCAAAAGCAAGAGCGTTAAGAATAACCATATGGGCTGCAATAAAAATCCTCGTCTAATGAGATAATAGCACCTGATTGGCGCACTCAATTGACGGTCGTAAAAGAGTAAAAACAACAAACAGTAGAAAACGAGTTATAGATGGAAACTTGCAAAGTGCATTGATGGCCTGATGTGCTAAACGTCAAGCTTTCAATGTGTGGATCGCTGATGATAAACCGTCATGGGTTTTGAAATAGTCGGCTATACAGTCTATGAGCTTTGTTTTTTTTTCTAATTTACTCGTTTTTTACGTATAATAACTTAATATAATATAACTTGTAAAAATATACATTTTACAAAAATAATAAACTTGGTCTTGAAGACAACAAATTAATATAATAATTAATTATTTACAGACCATTAAAACCAAACATAACATTATATACTTTCAGTCTACGGAAAAAGCACCATGGAATTCCAACAAAAGCAAGAGCTTAAAGAATAACCATATGGGCTGCAACAAAAATCCTCGTCTAATGAGATAATAGCAACTGATTGGCGCACTCAATTGACGGTGGAAAAGAGTAAAAACAACAAACAGTAGAAAACGAGTTATAGATCGAAACTTGCAAAGTGCATTGATGGCCTGATGTGCTAAACGTAAAGTTTTCAATGTGTGATCGCTGATGATAAACCGTCATGGGTTTTGAAATAGTCGGCTATACGGTCTATGAGCTTTGTTTTTTTCTAATTCACTCGTTTTGTTTGTATAAAAAAAAAAAATAATAAATATAAAAAACCAAACAACATTATATACTTTCAGTCTACGGAAAAATCACCCTGGAATTCTAACAAAAGCAAGAGCTTAAAGAATAACCATATGGGCTGCAACAAAAATCTGCGTCTAATGAGATAAATGAGTTATAGATAGAAACTTGCAAAGTGCATTGATGGCCTGATGTGCTAAACGTCAAACCATATGGGCTGCAACAAAAATCCTCGTCTAATGAGATAATAGCACCTGATTGGCGCACTCAATTGACGGTGGTCAAAGAGTAAAAACAACAAACAGTAGAAAACGAGTTATAGATAGAAACTTGCAAAGTGCATTGATGGCCTGATGTGCTAAACGTCAAGCCTTCAACGTGTGGATCGCTGATGACAAACCGTCATGGGTTTTGAAATAGTCGGCTATACGGTCTATGAGCTTTGTTTTTTTCTAATTTACTCGTTTTATATGTATAATAACTTAATATAATATAACTTGTAAAAATATTCATTTTACAAAAATTATAAACTTGGTCTTGAAGACAACAAATTAATATAATAATTAATTATTTACAGACCAGTAAAACCAAACATAACATTATATACTTTCAGTCTACGGAAAAAGCACCCTGGAATTCTAACAAAAGCAAGAGCTTAAAGAGTAACCATATGGGCTGCAACAAAAATCCTCGTCTAATGAGATAATAGCACCTGATTGCCGCACTTAATTGACGGTGGTAAAAGAGTAAAAACAACAAACAATAGAAAACGACTTATAGATAGAAACTTGCAAAGTGCATTGATGGCCTGATGTGCTAAACGTCAAGCCTTCAATGTGTGGATCGCTGATGATAAACCGTCATGGGTTTTGAAATAGTCGGCTATACGGTCTATGAGCTTTGTTTTTTTCTAATTTACTCGTTTTCTATGTATAATAACTTAATATATATAACTTGTAAAAATATACATTTTACAAAAATAATAAACTTGGTCATGAAGACAAAAAATTAATAAAATAATTAATTATTTACAGACAAGTAAAACCAAACATAACATTATATACTTTCAGTCTACGGAAAAAGCATCCTGGAATTCTAACAAAAGCAAGAGCTTAAAGAATAACCATATGGGCTGCAACAAAAATCCTCTTCTAAAGAGATAATAGCACCTGATTGGCGCACTCAATTGACGGTGGTAAAAGAGTAAAAACAACAAACAGTAGAAAACGAGTTATAGATAGAAACTTGCAAAGTGCATTGATGGCCTGATGTGCTAAACGTCAAGCCTTCCATGTGTGGATCGCTGATGATAAACCGTCATGGGTTTTGAAATAGTCGGCTATACGGTCTATGAGCTTTGTTTTTTTCTAATTTACTCGTTTTCTATGTATAATAACTTAATATATATAACTTGTAAAAATGTACATTTTACAAAAATAATAAACTTGGTCATGAAGACAACAAATTAATAAAATAATGAATTATTTACAGACAAGTAAAACCAAACATAACATTATATACTTTCAGTCTACGGAAAAAGCATCCTGGAATTCTAACAAAAGCAAGAGCTTAAAGAATAACCATATGGGCTGCAACAAAAATCCTCTTCTAAAGAGATAATAGCACCTGATTGGCGCACTCAATTGACGGTGGTAAAAGAGTAAAAACAACAAACAGTAGAAAACGAGTTATAGATAGAAACTTGCAAAGTGCATTGATGGCCTGATGTGCTAAACGTCAAGCCTTCAATGTGTGGGTCACCGATGATAAACCGTCATGGGTTTTGAAATAGTCGGCTATACGGTCTATGAGCTTTGTTTTTTTCTAATTTACTCGTTTTCTATGTATAATAACTTAATATATATACCTTGTAAAAATGTACATTTTACAAAAATAATAAACTTGGTCATGAAGACAACAAATTAATAAAATAATGAATTATTTACAGACAAGTAAAACCAAACATAACATTATATACTTTCAGTCTACGGAAAAAGCATCCTGGAATTCTAACAAAAGCAAGAGCTTAAAGAATAACCATATGGGCTGCAACAAAAATCCTCTTCTAAAGAGATAATAGCACCTGATTGGCGCACTCAATTGACGGTGGTAAAAGAGTAAAAACAACAAACAGTAGAAAACGAGTTATAGATAGAAACTTGCAAAGTGCATTGATGGCCTGATGTGCTAAACGTCAAGCCTTCAATGTGTGGGTCACCGATGATAAACCGTCATGGGTTTTGAAATAGTCGGCTATACGGTCTATGAGCTTTGTTTTTTTATAATTTACTCGTTTTCTATGTATTACAACTTAATATAATATAACTTGTAAAAATATACATTTTACAAAAATAATAAACTTGGTCTTGAAGACAACAAATTAATATAATAATTAATTATTTATAGACCAGTAAAACCAAACATAACACTATATACTTTCAGTCTACGGAAAAAGCACGCTGGAATTCTAACAAAAGCAAAAGCTTAAAGAATAACAATATGGGCTGCAACAAAAATCCTCGTCTAATGAGATAATAGCACCTGATTGGAGCACTCAATTGACGGTGGTAAAAGAGTAAAACAACAAACAGTAGAAAACGAGTTATAGATAGAAACTTGCAAAGTGCATTGATGGCCTGATGTGCTAAACGTCAAGCCTTCAATGTGTGGATCGCTGATGATAAACCGTCATGGGTTTTGAAATAGTCGGCTATACGGTCTATGAGCTTAATTTTTTTTTTCTAATTTACTCGTTTTCTATGTATAATAACTTAATATAATATAACTTGTAAAAATATACATTTTACAAAAATAATAAACTTGGTCTTGGAGACAACAAATTAATATAATAATTAATTATTTATAGACCAGTAAAACCAAACAACATTATATACTTTCAGTCTACGGAAAAAGCACCCTGGAATTCTAACAAAAGCAAGAGCTTAAAGAATAACCATATGGGCTGCAACAAACATCCTCGTCTAATGAGATAATAGCACCTGATTGGCGCACTCAATTGACGGTGGTAAAAGAGTAAAACAACAAACAGTAGAAAACGAGTTATAGATAGAAACTTGCAAAGTGCATTGATGGCCTGATGTGCTAAACGTCAAGCCTTCAATGTGTATATCGCTGATGATAAACCGTCATGGGTTTTGAAATAGTCGGCTATACGGTCTATGAGCTTAATTTTTTTTTTTTCTAATTTACTCGTTTTCTATGTATAATAACTTAATATAATATAACTTGTAAAAATATACATTTTACAAAAATAATAAACTTGGTCTTGAAGACAACAAATTAATATAATAATTAATTATTTATAGACCAGTAAAACCAAACAACACTATATACTTTCAGTCTACGGAAAAAGCACGCTGGGATTCTAACAAAAGCAAAAGCTTAAAGAATAACAATATGGGCTGCAACAAAAATCCTCGTCTAATGAGATAATAGCACCTGATTGGCGCACTCAATTGACGGTGGTAAAAGAGTAAAACAACAAACAGTAGAAAACGAGTTATAGATAGAAACTTGCAAAGTGCATTGATGGCCTGATGTGCTAAACGTCAAGCCTTCAATGTGTATATCGCTGATGATAAACCGTCATGGGTTTTGAAATAGTCGGCTATATGGTCTATGAGCTTCGTTTTTTTTCTAATTTACTCGTTTTCTATGTATAATAACTTAATATAATATAACTTGTAAAAATATACATTTTACAAAAATAATAAACTTGGCCTTGAAGACAACAAATTAATATAATAATTAATTATTTATAGACCAGTAAAACCAAACATAACACTATATACTTTCAGTCTACGGAAAAAGCACGCTGGAATTCTAACAAAAGCAAGAGCTTAAAGAATAACCATATGGGCTGCAACAAAAATCCTCGTCTAATGAGATAATAGCACCTGATTGGCGCACTCAATTGACGGTGGTAAAAGAGTAAAACAACAAACAGTAGAAAACGAGTTATAGATAGAAACTTGCAAAGTGCATTGATGGCCTGATGTGCTAAACGTCAAGCCTTCAATGTGTGGATCGCTGATGATAAACCGTCATGGGTTTTGAAATAGTCGGCTATACGGTCTATGAGCTTCATTTTTTTTTTCTAATTTACTCGTTTTCTATGTATAATAACTTAATATAATATAACTTGTAAAAATATACATTTTACAAAAATAATAAACTTGGTCTTGAAGACAACAAATTAATATAATAATTAACTCTTTACAGACCAGTAAAACCAAACATAACATTATATACTTTCAGTCTACGGAAAAAGCACCCTGGAATTCTAACAAAAGCAAGAGCTTAAAGAATAACCATATGGGCTGCAACAAAAATCTGCGTCTAATGAGATAAACGAGTTATAGATAGAAACTTGCAAAGTGCATTGATGGCCTGATGTGCTAAACGTCAAGCCTTCAATGTGTGGATCGCTGATGATAAACCGTCATGGGTTTTGAAATAGTCGGCTATACGGTCTATGTGCTTAATTTTTTTTTTCTAATTTACTCGTTTTCTATGTATAATAACTTAATATAATATAACTTGTAAAAATATACATTTTACAAAAATAATAAACTTGGTCTTGAAGACAACAAATTAATATAATAATTAATTATTTATAGACCAGTAAAACCAAACAACATTATATACTTTCAGTCTACGGAAAAATCACCCTGGAATTCTAACAAAAGCAAGAGCTTAAAGAATAACCATATGGGCTGCAACAAAAATCTGCGTCTAATGAGATAAACGAGTTATAGATAGAAACTTGCAAAGTGCATTGATGGCCTGATGTGCTAAACGTCAAACCATATGGGCTGCAACAAAAATCCTCGTCTAATGAGATAATAGCACCTGATTGGCGCACTCAATTGACGGTGGTCAAAGAGTAAAAACAACAAACAGTAGAAAACGCGTTATAGATAGAAACTTGCAAAGTGCATTGATGGCCTGATGTGCTAAACGTCAAGCCTTCAACGTGTGGATCGCTGATGACAAACCGTCATGGGTTTTGAAATAGTCGGCTATACGGTCTATGAGCTTTGTTTTTTTTCTAATTTACTCGTTTTATATGTATAATAACTTAATATAATATAACTTGTAAAAATATTCATTTTACAAAAATTATAAACTTGGTCTTGAAGACAACAAATTAATATAATAATTAATTATTTACAGACCAGTAAAATCAAACATAACATTATATACTTTCAGTCTACGGGAAAAGCACCCTGGAATTCTAACAAAAGAAGAGCTTAAAGAATAACCATATGGGCTGCAACAAAAATCCTCGTCTAATGAGATAATAGCACCTGATTGGCGCACTTAATTGACGGTGGTAAAAGAGTAAAAACAACAAACAATAGAAAACGACTTATAGATAGAAACTTGCAAAGTGCATTGATGGCCTGATGTGCTAAACGTCAAGCCTTCAATGTGTGGATCGCTGATGATAAACCGTCATGGGTTTTGAAATAGTCGGCTATACGGTCTATGAGCTTTGTTTTTTTCTAATTTACTCGTTTTCTATGTATTACAACTTAATATAATATAACTTGTAAAAATATACATTTTACAAAAATAATAAACTTGGTCTTGAAGACAACAAATTAATATAATAATTAATTATTTATAGACCAGTAAAACCAAACATAACACTATATACTTTCAGTCTACGGAAAAAGCACGCTGGAATTCTAACAAAAGCAAAAGCTTAAAGAATAACAATATGGGCTGCAACAAAAATCCTCGTCTAATGAGATAATAGCACCTGATTGGCGCACTCAATTGACGGTGGTAAAAGAGTAAAACAACAAACAGTAGAAAACGAGTTATAGATAGAAACTTGCAAAGTGCATTGATGGCCTGATGTGCTAAACGTCAAGCCTTCAATGTGTGGATCGCTGATGATAAACCGTCATGGGTTTTGAAATAGTCGGCTATACGGTCTATGAGCTTTGTTTTTTTTTCTAATTTACTCGTTTTATATGTATAATAACTTAATATAATATAACTTGTAAAAATATTCATTTTACAAAAATTATAAACTTGGTCTTGAAGACAACAAATTAATATAATAATTAATTATTTACAGACCAGTAAAACCAAACATAACATTATATACTTTCAGTCTACGGGAAAAGCACCCTGGAATTCTAACAAAAGAAGAGCTTAAAGAATAACCATATGGGCTGCAACAAAAATCCTCGTCTAATGAGATAATAGCACCTGATTGGCGCACTTAATTGACGGTGGTAAAAGAGTAAAAAGAACAAACAATAGAAAACGACTTATAGATAGAAACTTGCAAAGTGCATTGATGGCCTGATGTGCTAAACGTCAAGCCTTCAATGTGTGGATCGCTGATGATAAACCGTCATGGGTTTTGAAATAGTCGGCTATACGGTCTATGAGCTTTGTTTTTTTCTAATTTACTCGTTTTCTATGTATAATAACTTAATATATATAACTTGTAAAAATATACATTTTACAAAAATAATAAACTTGGTCATGAAGACAACAAATTAATAAAATAATTATTTACAGACAAGTAAAACCAAACATAACATTATATACTTTCAGTCTACGGAAACAGCATCCTGGAATGCTAACAAAAGCAAGAGCTTCAAGAATAACCATATGGGCTGCAACAAAAATCCTCTTCTAAAGAGATAATAGCACCTGATTGGCGCACTCAATTGACGGTGGTAAAAGAGTAAAAACAACAAACAGTAGAAAACGAGTTATAGATAGAAACTTGCAAAGTGCATTGATGGCCTGATGTGCTAAACGTCAAGCCTTCGATGTGTGGATCACCGATGATAAACCGTCATGGGTTTTGAAATAGTCGGCTATACGGTCTATGAGCTTTGTTTTTTTATAATTTACTCGTTTTCTATGTATTACAACTTAATATAATATAACTTGTAAAAATATAAATTTTTCACAAATAATAAACTTGGTCTTGAAGACAACAAATTAATATAATAATTAATTATTTACTGACCAGTAAAACCAAACATAACATTATATACTTTCAGTCTACGGAAAAAGCACCCTGGAATTCTAACAAAAGCAAGAGCTTAAGGAATAACCCTATGGGCTGCAACAAAAATCCTCGTCTAATGAGATAATAGCACCTGATTGGCGCACTCAATTGACGGTGGTAAAAGAGTAAAAACAACAAACAGTAGAAAACGAGTTATAGATAGAAACTTGCAAAGTGCATTGATGGCCTGATGTGCTAAACGTCAAGCCTTCAATGTGTATATCGCTGATGATAAACCGTCATGGGTTTTGAAATAGTCGGCTATACGGTCTCTGAGCTTTGTTATTTTTCTCATTTACTCGTTTTTTACGTATAATAACTTAATATAATATAACTTGTAAAAATATACATTTTACAAAAATAATAAACTTGGTCTTGAAGACAACAAATTAATATAATAATTAATTATTTACAGACCAGTAAAACCAAACATAACATTATATACTTTCAGTCTACGGAAAAGCACCCTGGAATTCTAACAAAAGCAAGAGCTTAAAGAATAACCATATGGGCTGCAACAAAAATCCTCGTCTAATGAGATAATAGCACCTGATTGGCGCACTCAATTGACGGTGGTAAAAGAGTAAAAACAACAAACAGTAGAAAACGAGTTATACATAGAAACTTGCAAAGTGCATTGATGGCCTGATGTGCTAAAGGTCAAGCCTTCAATGTGTGTAAAATGTATATTTTTACAAGTTATATTATATTAAGTTATTATACATATAAAACGAGTAAATTAGAAAAAAACAAAGCTCATAGACCGTATAGCCGACTATTTCAAAACCCATGACGGTTTATCATCAGCGATCCACACATTGAAGGCTTGACGTTTAGTACATCAGGCCATCAATGCACTTTGCAAGTTCCTATCTATAACTCGTTTTCTACTGTTTGTTGTTTTTACTCTTTTACCACCGTCAATTGAGTGCGCCAATCAGGTGCTATTATCTCATTAGACGAGGATTTTTGTTGCAGCCCATATGGTTATTCTTTAAGCTCTTGCTTTTGTTAGAATTCCAGGGTGCTTTTTCCGTAGACTGAAAGTATATAATGTTATGTTTGGTTTTACTGGTCTGTAAATAATTAATTATTATATTAATTTGTTGTCTTCAAGACCAAGTTTATTACTTTTGTAAAATGTATATTTTTACAAGTTATATTATATTAAGTTATTATACGTAGAAAACGAGTAAATGAGAAAAAAAACAAAGCTCAGAGACCGTATAGCCGACTATTTCAAAACCCATGACGGTTTATCATCAGCGATCCACACATTGAAGGCTTGACGTTTAGTACATCAGGCCATCAATGCACTTTGCAAGTTCCTATCTATAACTCGTTTTCTACTGTTTGTTGTTTTTACTCTTTTACCACCGTCAATTGAGTGCGCCAATCAGGTGCTATTATCTCATTAGACGAGGATTTTTGTTGCAGCCCATATGGTTATTCTTTAAGCTCTTGCTTTTGTTAGAATTCCAGGGTGCTTTTTCCGTAGACTGAAGGTATATAATGTTATGTTTGGTTTTACTGGTCTGTAAATAATTAATTATTATATTAATTTGTTGTCTTCAAGACCAAGTTTATTATTTTTGTAAAATGTATATTTTTACAAGTTATATTATATTAAGTTATTATACGTAAAAAACGAGTAAATGAGAAAAATAACAAAGCTCAGAGACCGTATAGCCGACTATTTCAAAACCCATGACGGTTTATCATCAGCGATCCACACATTGAAGGCTTGATGTTTAGCACATCAGGCCATCAATACACTTTCCAAGTTTCTATCTATAACTCGTTTTCTACTGTTTGTTGTTTTTACTCTTTTACCACGGTCAATTGAGTGCGCCAATCAGGTGCTACTATCTCATTAGACGGTGGTAGAAGAGTAAAAACAATAAACAGTAGAAAACGAGTTATAGATAGAAACTTGCAAAGTGCATTGATGGCCTGATGTGCTAAACGTCAAGCCTTCAATGTGTGGATCGCAGATGATAAACCGTCATGGGTTTTGAAATAGTCGGCTATACGATCTATGAGCTTTGTTTTTTCTAATTTACTCGTTTTCTATGTATAATAACTTAATATAATATAACTTGTAAAAATATACATTTTACAAAAATAATAAACTTGGTCTTGAAGACAACAAATTAATATTGTCACGGATATTAGCATCACTAAATTATCCCATCACTAAGGCGATGCTAAGGCCATGCCAAGCAGTATTTACGTTAATAATCAAATCCAGTATACACATATATAAGGCAGCCCAGAGAGATGTCACACACAGATGCATTTACTTATACGCCTATATGCGCGCGAGAGACTGTAAACTACAAACATTCACATCAATAATTCAATCATTATGTATCTACATAAACGAAAAAATAATTGCGTCTACACATATGTACGTATACGATCAGCGGAGCGGCAATGCACAAACACATGCATATATCTTATCTGAGTTGTCACAAGAGAGAGCAATAATTTGTGCACGTAGTTGTGGCTGGCGATTTTGTAGCCGAAACAACTAGTAAGTTCTGGAAATCGAACAGCCTAGAAGTAGGCAGCGTAAACTATAAAAGCAGGGCAAGCGAGTAAGAAGTAATTCAGTTTGAGTTGAGCTATCAATCAGTTTGATTAAGCACGCGATCTGGCGGCCAATAGTAGAGTTTCATTTGAGTTATCAATCAGTTTGGTTATTAAGCCAGCGAGTAGCAAAGTATAAGTGTTATTGTGAAGTACTTAATAAAGGCCATTTTTCCATCATTCAATATTGGAGTTATTTATTCAACAGTTTAAGTGATTCGAACTTAGCAGAGGATTGCAAATAAGAGGATTTGCAAGTAAATTCGTTACAATTGGTGTCAGAAGAGGAATTGTTGAATAAATTCCAAAGGACAACAAGGACATGGCAAAGTTCAGTGAATTGAAGATCCAGCAACTAAAGAAGGAGTTGGAGACCCGTGGATTGAATACAAGCGGCGTTAAACTTGAACTTCAGGCACGGCTACGAGAGGCAATGGAAGCAGAAGGAATTGATGTGGAAGAGCATGTCTTTCATCTTGATAGCGAGGAGACAACAAAAATTGAAGAGAAAAACGAAACATCGCAGACTGTTACAAGTACAGACTTGAACATGATTTTAGCTGCAATATCTGCTCAAACATCGACAGTGTCATCTCAACTGGCAGAACAGCAAACATATATGGAATCGCAGGAGAACCGTATAACATCCAAGATGGAAGAGCAGGAGAACCGAATAACATCGAAGATTGAAGCACAGGAAACACAAATTTCTTCACAACTTGAAGAACAGAAGACATATATGGCATCCCAACTGGAATCGAAGGAGACACGCATAAAATCAAAGATGGAAGAACAAGAAGAGCGCTTATCATTACAGGTGGCACAAATGTCTTCATAGTTAGAAGCACAGGAAGCAAGGGTAACATCAAAGCTGGAAGCGCAGGATGCAAAAATCGCTCAATTTCAGGCAGAAGCCGATGATTTGAAGGGTCGTATGGAGCAGTTACAATTAAATCGTCCAGCAGTTTCAGCTAGTAATCCAAAGGTAAAAACACCATCCTTTGACGGTTCTGTTCCTTTCCAGGTCTTTAAGCTACAGTTTGAGAAGACCGCAGCAGTGAACAACTGGAATGTGGAAGATAAAGTTGCCGCGCTCTTCGTAGCATTGAAAGGACCAGCTGCCGAAATCTTACAGACTATTCCAGAGTACGAACGGAACAGTTATGACGCATTGATGGCTGCTGTAGAACGGCGATACGGAAGCGAACACAGGAAACAGATATTTCAAATAGAATTGCCACCGCTACCAAAAAACTAACGAGACTTTGCAGGAGTTTGCTTCTGACATTGAAAGATTTGCTCATCTTGCAAATGCGGATGCACCCGTGGAATACACGGAAAGAGTGAAGATTCAGAGCTTTATAAATGGCATACGGGACGTCGAAACGAAGCGAGCCACATACGCGAACCCAAAGCAAACATTTTCTGAAACGGTATCCCATGCATTGACTCAGGAAACGGCGTCATTATTGAGTAAACCAGCATACAAAGCTCATCGTGTGGAAGTAGAAAGGCCAGAGTGGGTAGATACAATTTTGGAAGCTCTGAAGGGATCACAACAGAAAAATGCCGGAGTTATGAAATGTTTCAAGTGCGGTAACCCAGGTCACATTGCACGTCATTGCAGTAGCAATTCCAATATTTCCAACAATGTGGGTGGCCGTAAACGCAGAGCTGAAGGAGACGAGCAAATCTCCAAATCCACTCAATCGTTAAACTAAAGCGAGTCAGCAGCAAGGGGCGACAGCTGACTCCCTCAATTGAATGCCCCATAATCTCTATCTCACAAATTGGAAGAAGGTCGAGCAATCTTACTGTCGGAGGACATGTGGATGGAAAGGAACGTTTACTGACTGTAGATACGGGTGCATCTCATTCCATCATTCGAGCGGATTTAGTCAACAAGAAGATAAGACCATTGCATGGAGCAATATTGCGTACAGCCACTGGAGAAGACACCCAGGTAATTGGAGAAGTAGAATGTGAAGTAGCAATTGGAAACATCACGGTACTACACAATTTTATAGTGGCAGGTATTGTTGATGAAATCATAATTGGAGTGGACTTCTTAATCAACCAAGGCATCAAAATCGATATGCAAAGCAATACGATGCGATATAAGGACATGGATGTGCCACTTAATTTCGGCTACGAGAGAGGCTACAGCAGTAAACGAGTGCTGGTGGAAGAGAGTCACCAAATACCAATAAAATCAGAAGCAGTCATCTGGGCAAAGGTTGATGGAGATTGTGGGACAAACAAATTGTGGGTTGTCGAAGCAGCAAATAAATCAGCACTGAACATACTTGTAGGAAAAACCCTGGCTATGACAAAACAAGATGGACGCATTCCGGTAAGAGTACTCAATGAGTTCAATTCACCATTCAATTTGACCAAAGGAGCTATTTTGGGAAGATGCCAAGAGGCCGAAGTAGTTATTAACTGTGAACAGCTCCAGGAACACGTTTCATCTAGTAATACTGATCTTTCAAATGATATCACGGCATGGACGCATGGGCTAGAGGAAGCCTATCAGAGTAAGGCAAAACAACTGCTCATAAAATACGCGAACATATTTGACCAGGATGGTTCCAAACCAGGCCGCACCAATGTTGTGAAACATCAAATTGACACTGGAGATGCGAGGCCGATCCGTCAAGCTCCACGTAGTGTTCCACTGGCGAAGCGGGAAGTTGTGAGTCAAATCATACAAGAAATGAGTGACAGCGGCGTCATCGAACCATCAGCTAGTCCATGGAGCTCACCGGTAGTACTTGTAAAGAAGAAGGATGGAAAAATGAGGTTTTGCGTGGACTATCGAAAGTTGAATGACGTTACGAAAAAGGATAGCTACCCGTTGCCAAGAATTGACGACACTCTGGACTCGCTATCTGGTACGAAATGGTTTTCCACACTGGACTTGAAAAGCGGCTACTGGCAAGTTGAGGTGAAGGAGGAAGATAAAGAGAAAACAGCCTTCAGTGTCGGTGATGGTCTTTGGCAATTTACAGTGATGCCTTTTGGACTTTGTAATGCACCAGCTACTTTCGAGAGACTCATGGACCAGGTACTGAAAGGACTACATTGGAAAACATGCTTGGTGTACCTGGACGACATCATCGTATTGGGCAAGAGTTTTGATGAACATCTTAAAAACTTGGAGGAAGTTTTCCAGAGAATAGCTGGCGCTGGTCTGAAGTTAAGTCCCAAAAAGTGTACGCTGTTTAAAAAGGAAGTAAATTATTTGGGCCACAAGGTAACGACAGAAGGTGTCTGTACAGCAAATGAAAAGATAGAGGCAGTAAAGGATTGGCCAAGACCACAGAATCTGCATGAATTGAGAAGTTTCCTTGGGCTGTGCACATATTACCGCCGATTTGTACCAAATTTTGCCAGCTTAGCCCATAGTCTCCACGAGCTAACAAGGAAAAATAAATCTTTTGAATGGAAGAAGGAGCAACAAGTAGCTTTCCAAACATTGAAAGAGCGGTTTATTCTAGATACAGATGCAACGTTTATTCTAGATACAGATGCGAGCGGATATGCTATAGGAGGCGTTTTATCACAACTGGTCGATGGACAAGAGAAGGTAGTTGCATATTACAGCCGTTCAATTGGAAAACCAGAGAGGAACCATTGCGTTACACGGAGAGAGCTGTTGGCATTGGTAGAGTGCATTAAACATTTTCACAAATACCTCTACGGCCAGCGATTCCGTGTCAGGACAGATCACGCAGCGTTGAAATGGCTTCTGCAGTTCCGTAATCCGGAAGGACAATTGGCACGGTGGATCGAGCGACTACAAAGCTACGACTTTTCCATTGAGCATCGAAAAGGTAGTACCCATGGAAATGCTGATGCAATGTCACGAAGACCATGTAGTTTGGAATGCAAGCACTGTTCAAAAGCCGAGGCTAAAGAAGGCATTATAGATGTCCGGCTAATGAATATAACATGTACAGATGAATGGGACAAGGAACAGCTAAGAAAGTGCCAGCTAGAAGATGCAGATCTGTCACGTGTTATGCAAGGGCTCGAACGAAATGAAAGACCAAACAGAGAAGAGATGCCAGCAGAGAGTCCCATTGCGAAGTCATATTGGGCACAGTGGAACAGTTTAGAATTGATATCCGGTTGCCTTCATCGAGTATGGGAGAGTGAGGATGGTAAATACAAAAATAAACTGATAGTTGTTCCCAGAAAGAGGATTCCTGACGTGCTCAGCGAGCTGCATAATGGTCCAAGCGGAGGTCATCTTGGAATCACGAAGACGCTCGAGAAGATTAAGCGGATATTCTATTGGGTTGGTTGCCGTCAGTCGGTCACTGAGTGGATTGCAAACTGCGAGGTTTGCAGCAGAGCGAAAGGGCCCAGAACACGAAGTCATGGCCAGATGAAGCAATATAACTCAGGTGCGCCATTTGAAAGGATCGCCATGGATGTCGCAGGTCCATTTCCTACTAGCAACCGCGGAAACAAATACGTACTGGTGGTTATAGATTATTTCAGTAAATGGCCAGAGGTATACCCAATCCCAAACCAAGAAGCAGAAACAGTAGCAGAAGTGGTTAAAAACGAATGGGTTGCAAGGTATGGTGTACCAATGGAGTTACATTCTGACCAAGGCAGGAATTTCGAATCAGCTGTGTTCCAGGAAATGTGTAAGTCATTGGGCATTCGAAAAACACGGACAACTGCATTGCATCCTCAATCCGATGGTATGGTAGAACGATTCAATAGAACATTGGAGGATCACTTAAGGAAAGTAGTAGACAAGTACCATAAAGAATGGGATACCCGCATACCATTATTCTTGATGGCTTACCGATCAGCAGTGCATGAGACAACGGGCCAAACCCCTGCAAAAGTAATTTTTGGCAATGACCTTAGACTGCCAGCTGATTTGAAGTTTGGGATAGATACCAATGCGGAGAGAAATGTCAGGAAATCCACTAGTGATTTGGAAGAAGAGCTAAGAGAAATACATGATCTGATAAGGCAACGAACAAAGATTATGAGTGACAAGATGAAAGCCTGATATGATAAAGCCATTAATTCAGAAGGTTTTCAGGAAGGAGATTTGGTGCTGTTATACAACCCACAACGTAAAAAAGGTTTGTCCCCGAAATTGCAGTGTAATTGGGAAGGCCCATACAAAGTTGTAAAACGGATCAACGATGTAGTGTACCGCATACAAACCATCGGTAAACCACGAACCAAAATGAAAGTGGTCCATTTGGAAAGCCTGGCAACGTTTAGATCGAGAGATTTGTCTGATCGGGACGATCAGACTTAGGTGGAGGGCAGTGTCACGGATATTAGCATCACTAAATTATCCCATCACTAAGGCGATGCTAAGGCCATGCCAAGCAGTATTTACGTTAATAATCAAATCCAGTATACACATATATAAGGCAGCCCAGAGAGATGTCACACACAGATGCATTTACTTATACGCCTATATGCGCGCGAGAGACTGTAAACTACAAACATTCACATAAACGAATAAATAATTGCGTCTACACATATGTACGTATACGAGCAGCGGAGCGGCAATGCACAAACACATGCATATATCTTATCTGATTTGTCACAAGAGAGAGCAATAATTTGTGCACGTAGTTGTGGCTGGCAATTTGTAGCCGAAACAACTAGTAAGTTCTGGAAATCGAAGAGCCTAGAAGTATGCAGCGTAAACTATAAAAGCAGGGCAAGCGAGTAAGAAGTAATTCAGTTTGAGTTGAGCTATCAATCAGTTTGATTAAGCACGCGATCTGGCGGCCAATAGTAGAGTTTCATTTGAGTTATCAATCAGTTTTGTTATTAAGCCAGCGAGTAGCAAAGTATAAGTGTTATTGTGAAGTACTTAATAAAGGCCATTTTTCCATCATTCAATATTGGAGTTATTTATTCAACAGTTTAAGTGATTCGAACTTAGCAGAGGATTGCAAATAAGAGGATTTGCAGCAAATTCGTTACAATATAAAAATTAATTATTTACAGACCAGTAAAACCAAACATAACACTATATACTTCCAGTCTACGGAAAAAGCACCCTGGAATTCTAACAAAAGCAAGAGCTTAAAGAATAACCATATGGGCTGCAACAAAAATCCTCGTCTAATGAGATAATAGCACCTGATTGGCGCACTCAATTGACGGTGGTAAAAGAGTAAAAACAACAAAACGTAGAAAACGAGTTATAGATAGAAACTTGCAAAGTGCATTGATGGGCTGATGTGCTAAACGTCAAGCCTTCAATGTGTGGATCGCTGATGATAAACCGTCATGGGTTTTGAAATAGTCGGTTATACGGTCTATGAGCTTCGTTTTTTTCTAATTTACTCGTTTTATACGTATAATAACTTAATATAATATAACTTGTAAAAATATACATTTTACAAAAATAATAAACTTGGTCTTGAAGACAACAAATTGATATAATAATTAATTATTTACAGACCAGTAACACCAAACATAAGATTATATACTTTCAGTCTACGGAAAAAGCACCCTGGAATTCCAACAAAAGCAAGAGCTTAAAGAATAACCATATGGGCTGCAACAAAAATCCTCGTCTAATGAGATAATAGCACCTGATTGGCGCACTAAATTGAAGGTGGTAAAAGAGTAAAAACAACAAACAGTAGAAAACGAGTTATATATAGAAACTTGCAAAGTGCATTGATGGCCTGATGTGCTAAACGTCAAGTCTTCAATGTGTGGATCGCTGATGATAAACCGTCATGGGTTTTGAAATAGTCGGCTATACGGTCTATGAGCTTTGTTTTTTTATAATTTACTCGTTTTATATGTATAATAACTTAATATAACTTGTAAAAATATACATTTTACAAAAATAATAAACTTGGTCTTGAAGACAACAAATCGATATAATAATTAATTATTTACAGACCAGTAAAACCAAACATAACATTATATACTTTCAGTCTACGGAAAAAGCACCCTAGAATTCTAACAAAAGCAAGAGCTTAAAGAATAACCATATGGACTGCAACAAAAATCCTCGTCTAATGAGATAGTAGCACCTGATTGGCGCACTCAATTGACGGTGGTAAAAGAGTAAAAACAACAAACAGTAGAAAACGAGTTATAGATAGAAACTTGCAAAGTGCATTGATGGCCTGATGTGCTAAACGTCAAGCCTTCAATGTGTGGATCGCTGATGATAAGCCGTCATGGGTTTTGAAATAGTCGGCTATACGGTATATGAGCTTTGTTTTTTTCTAATGTACTCCTTTTCTATGTATAATAACTTAATATAATATAACTTGTAAAAATATACATTTTACAAAAATAATAAACTTGGTCTTGAAGACAACAAATTAATATAATAATTAATTATTTACAGACCAGTAACACCAAACATAAGATTATATACTTTCAGTCTACAGAAAAAGCACCCTGGAATTCTAACAAAAGCAAGAGCTTTAAAAATAACCATATGGGCTGCAACAAAAATCCTCGTCTAATGAGATAATAGCACCTGATTGGCGCACTCAATTGACGGTGGTAAAAGAGTAAAAACAACAAACAGTAGAAAACGAGTTATAGATAGAAACTTGCAAAGTGCATTGATGGCCAGATGTGCTAAACGTCAAGCCTTCAATGTGTGGATCGCTGATGATAAACCGTCATGGGTTTTGAAACAGTCGGCTATACGGTCTATGAGCTTTGTTTTTTTCTAATGTACTCCTTTTCTATGTATAATAACTTAATATAATATAACTTGTAAAAATATACATTTTACAAAAATAATAAACTTGGTCTTGAAGACAACAAATTAATATAATAATTAATTATTTACAGACCAGTAACACCAAACATAAGATTATATACTTTCAGTCTACAGAAAAAGCACCCTGGAATTCTAACAAAAGCAAGAGCTTAAAGAATAACCATATGGGCTGCAACAAAAATCTCCGTCTAATGAGATAATAGCACCTGATTGGCGCACTCAATTGACAGTGGTAAAAGAGTAAAAACAACAAACAGTAGAAAACGAGTTATAGATGGAAACTTGCAAAGTGCATTGATGGCCTGATGTGCTAAACGTCAAGCTTTCAATGTGTGGATCGCTGATGACAAACCGTCATGGGTTTTGAAATAGTCGGCTATACGGTCTATGAGCTTTGTTTTTTTCTCTAATTTACTCGTTTTTTACGTATAATAACTTAATATAATATAACTTGTAAAAATATACATTTTACAAAAATAATAAACTTGGTCTTGAAGACAACAAATTAATATAATAATTAATTATTTACAGACCAGTAAAACCAAACATAACATTATATACTTTCAGTCTACGGAAAAAGCACCCTGGAATTCCAACAAAAGCAAGAGCTTAAAGAATAACCATATGGGCTGCAACAAAAATCCTCGTCTAATGAGATAATAGCACCTGATTGGCGCACTCAATTGACGGTGGTAAAAGAGTAAAAACAACAAACAGTAGGAAACGAGTTATAGATCCAAACTTGCAAAGTGCATTGATAGCCTGATGTGCTAAACGTCAAGTTTTCAATGTGTGGATCGCTGATGATAAACCGTCATGGGTTTTGAAATGATCGGCTATACGGTCTATGAGCTTTGTTTTTTTCTAATTTACTCGTTTTCTATGTATAATAACTTAATATAATATAACTTGTAAAAATATACATTTTACAAAAATAATAAACTTGGTCTTGGACACAACAAATTAATATAATAACTAATTATTTACAGACCAGTAAAACCAAACAACATTATATACTTTCAGTCTACGGAAAAATCACCCTGGAATTCTAACAAAAGCAAGAATTTAAAGAATAACCATATGGGCTGCAACAAAAATCTCCGTCTAATAAGATAATAGCACCTGATTGGCGCACTCAATTGACGGTGGTAAAAGAGTAAAAACAACAAACAGTAGAAAACGATTTATAGATAGAAACTTGAAAAGTGCATTGATGGCCTGATGTGCTAAACGTCAAGCCTTCAATGTGTGGATCGCTGATGATAAACCGTCATGTTATGTTTGGTTTTACTGGTCTGTAAATAATTAATTATTATATTAATTTGTTGTATTCAAGACCAAGTTTATTATTTGTGTAAAATATATATTTTTACAAGTTATATTATATTAAGTTATTATACATAGAAAACAAGTAAATTAGAAAAAAACAAAGCTCATAGACCGTAAAGCCGACTATTTCAAAACCCATGACGGTTTATCATCAGCGATCCACACATTGAAGGCTTGACGTTTAGCACATCAGGCCATCAATGCACTTTGCAAGTTTCTATCTATAACTCGTAATAAACTTGGGTCTTGGAGACAACAAATTAATATAATAACTAATTATTTACAGACCAGTAAAACCAAACATAACATTATATACTTTTAGTCTACGGAAAAATCACCGTGGAATTCCAACAAAAGCAAGAGCTTAAAGAATAACCATATGGGCTGCAACAAAAATCCCCGTCTAATGAGATAATAGCACCAGATTGGCACACTCAATTGACGGTGGTAAAAGAGTAAAAACAACAAACAGTAGAAAACGAGTTATAGATAGAAACTTGCAAAGTGCATTTATGGCCTGATGTGCTAAACGTCAAGCCTTCAATGTGTGGATCGCTGATGATAAACCGTCATGGGTTTTGGAACAGTCGGCTATACGGTCTATGAGCTTTGTTTTTTTCTAATGTACTCGTTTTCTATGTATAATAACTTAATATAATATAACTTGTAAAAATATACATTTTACAAAAATAATAAACTTGGCCTTGAAGACAACAAATTAATATAATATTTAATTATTTACAGACCAGTAAAACCAAACATAACATTATATACTTTCAGTCTACGGAAAAATCACCTTGGAATTTTAACAAAAGCAAGAGCTTAAAGAATAACCATATGGGCTGCAACAAAAATCCTCGTCTAATGAGATAATAGCACCTGATTGGCGCACTCAATTGACGGTGGTAAAAGAGTAAAAACAACAAACAGTAGAAAACGAGTTATAGATAGAAACTTGCAAAGTGCATTGATGGCCTGATGTGCTAAACGTCAAGCTTTCAATGTGTGGATCGCTGATGATAAACCGTCATGGGTTTTGAAATAGTCGGCTATACGGTCTATGAGCTTTGTTTTTTTCTAATTTACTCGTTTTCTATGTATAATAACTTAATTAATATAACTTGTAAAAATATACATTTTACAAAAATAATAAACTTGGTCTTGAAGACAACAAATTAATATAATAATTAATTATTTACAGACCAGTAAAACCAAACATAACACTATATACTTTCAGTCCACGGAAAAATCACCCTGGAATTCTAACAAAAGCAAGAGCTTAAAGAATAACCATATGGGCTGCAACAAAAATCCTCGTCTAATGAGATAATAGCACCTGATTGGCGCACTCAATTGACGGTGGTAAAAGATTAAAAACAACAAACAGTAGGAAACGAGTTATAGATCGAAACTTGCAAAGTGCATTGATGGCCTGATGTGCTAAACGTCAAGTTTTCAATGTGTGGATCGCTGATGATAAACCGTCATGGGTTTTGAAATGATCGGCTATACGGTCTATGAGCTTTGTTTTTTTCTAATTTACTCGTTTTCTATGTATAATAACTTAATATAATATAACTTGTAAAAATATACATTTTAAAAAAATAATAAACTTGGTCTTGAAGACAACAAATTAATATAATAATTAATTATTTACAGACCAGTAAAACCAAACAACATTATATACTTTCAGTCTACGGAAAAATCACCCTGGAATTCTAACAAAAGCAAGAGCTTAAAGAATAACCATATGGGCTGCAACAAAAATCTCCGTCTAATGAGATAATAGCACCTGATTGGCGCACTCAATTGACTGTGGTAAAAGAGTAAAAACAACAAACAGTAGAAAACGATTTATAGATAGAAACTTGCAAAGTTCATTGATGGCCTGATGTGCTAAACGTCAAGCCTTCAATGTGTGGATCGCTGATGATAAACCGTCATGGGTTTTGAAATAGTCGGTTATACGGTCTGAGCTTTGTTTTTTTTTCTAATTTACTCGTTTTCTATGTATAATAACTTAATATAACTTATAAAAATATACATTTTACAAAAATAATAAACTTGGTCTTGAAGACAACAAATTAATATAATAATTAATAATTTACAGACCAGTAAAACATAAAAACAAAAGCAAGAGCTTAAAGAATAACCATATGGGCTGCAACAAAAATACTCGTCTAAAGAGATAATAGCACCTGATTGGCGCACTCAATTGACGGTGGTAAAAGAGTAAAAACAACAAACAGTAGAAAACGAGTTATAGATAGAAACTTGCAAAGTGCATTGATGGCCTGATGTGCTAAACGTCAAGCCTTCAATGTGTGGATCGCTGATGATAAACCGTCATGGGTTTTGAAACAGTCGGCTATACGGTCTATGAGCTTTGTTTTTTTCTAATGTACTCGTTTTCTATGTATAATAACTTAATATAATATAACTTGTAAAAATATACATTTTACAAAAATAATAAACTTGGTCTTGAAGACAACAAATTAATATAATAATTAATTATTTACAGACCAGTAACACCAAACATAAGATTATATACTTTCAGTCTACAGAAAAAGCACCCTGGAATTCTAACAAAAGCAAGAGCTTTAAGAATAACCATATGGGCTGCAACAAAAATCCTCGTCTAATGAGATAATAGCACCTGATTGGCGCACTCAATTGACAGTGGTAAAAGAGTAAAAACAACAAACAGTAGAAAACGAGTTATAGATGGAAACTTGCAAAGTGCATTGATGGCCTGATGTGCTAAACGTCAAGCTTTCAATGTGTGGATCGCTGATGACAAACCGTCATGGGTTTTGAAATAGTCGGCTATACGGTCTATGAGCTTTGTTTTTTCTCTAATTTACTCGTTTTATACGTATAATAACTTAATATAATATAACTTGTAAAAATATACATTTTACAAAAATAATAAACTTGGTCTTGGAGACAACAAATTAATATAATAACTAATTATTTACAGACCAGTAATACCAAACATAACATTATATACTTTCAGTCTACGGAAAAAGCACCCTGGAATTCTAACAAAAGCAAGAGCTTAAATAATAACCATATGGGCTGCAACAAAAATCCTCGTCTAATGAGATAGTAGCACCTGATTGGCGCACTCAATTGACGGTGGTAAAAGAGTAAAAGCAACAAACAGTAGAAAACGAGTTATAGATAGAAACTTGCAAAGTGCATTGATGGCCAGATGTGCTAAATGTCAAGCCTTCAATGTGTGGATCGCTGATGATAAACCGTCATGGGTTTTGAAACAGTCGGCTATACGGTCTATGAGCTTTGTTTTTTTCTAATGTACTCCTTTTCTATGTATAATAACTTAATATAATATAACTTGTAAAAATATACATTTTACAAAAATAATAAACTTGGTCTTGAAGACAACAAATTAATATAATAATTAATTATTTACAGACCAGTAACACCAAACATAAGATTATATACTTTCAGTCTACAGAAAAAGCACCCTGGAATTCTAACAAAAGCAAGAGCTTAAAGAATAACCATATGGGCTGCAACAAAAATCTCCGTCTAATGAGATAATAGCACCTGATTGGCGCACTCAATTGACTGTGGTAAAAGAGTAAAAACAACAAACAGTAGAAAACGATTTATAGATAGAAACTTGCAAAGTTCATTGATGGCCTGATGTGCTAAACGTCAAGCCTTCAATGTGTGGATCGCTGATGATAAACCGTCATGGGTTTTGAAACAGTCGGCTATACGGTCTATGAGCTTTGTTTTTTTCTAATTTACTTGTTTTCTATGTATAATAACTTAATATAATATAACTTGTAAAAATATATATTTTACACAAATAATAAACTTGGTCTTGAAGACAACAAATTAATATAATAATTAATTATTTACAGACCAGTAATACCAAACATAACATTATATACTTTCAGTCTACGGAAAAAGCACCCTGGAATTCTAACAAAAGCAAGAGCTTAAATAATAACCATATGGGCTGCAACAAAAATCCTCGTCTAATGAGATAGTAGCACCTGATTGGCGCACTCAATTGACGGTGGTAAAAGAGTAAAAGCAACAAACAGTAGAAAACGAGTTATAGATAGAAACTTGCAAAGTGTATTGATGGCCTGATGTGCTAAACGTCAAGCCTTCAATGTGTGGATCGCTGATGATAAACCGTCATGGGTTTTGAAATAGTCGGCTATACGATCTCTGAGCTTTGTTTTTTTCTCATTTACTCGTTTTCTATGTATAATAACTTAATATAATATAACTTGTAAAAATTTACATTTTACAAAAATAATAAACTTGGCCTTGAAGACAACAAATTAATATAATATTTAATTATTTACAGACCAGTAAAACCAAACATAACATTATATACTTTCAGTCTACAGAAAAAGCACCCTGGAATTATAACAAAAGCAAGAGCTTTAAGAATAACCATATGGGCTGCAACAAAAATCCTCGTCTAATGAGATAATAGCACCTGATTGGCGCACTCAATTGACGGTGGTAAAAGAGTAAAAACAACAAACAGTAGAAAACGAGTTATAGATAGAAACTTGCAAAGTGCATTGATGGCCAGATGTGCTAAACGTCAAGCCTTCAATGTGTGGATCGCTGATGATAAACCGTCATGGGTTTTGAAACAGTCGGCTATACGGTCTATGAGCTTTGTTTTTTTCTAATGTACTCCTTTTCTATGTATAATAACTTAATATAATATAACTTGTAAAAATATACATTTTACAAAAATAATAAACTTGGTCTTGAAGACATCAAATTAATATAATAATTAATTATTTACAGACCAGTAAAACCAAACATAACATTATATACTTTCAGTCTACGGAAAAAGCACCCTGGAATTCTAACAAAAGCAAGAGCTTAAAGAATAACCATATGGGCTGCAACAAAAATCCTCGTCTAATGAGATAATAGCACCTGATTGGCGCACTCAATTGACGGTGGTAAAAGAGTAAAAACAACAAACAGTAGAAAACGAGTTATAGATAGAAACTTGCAAAGTGCATTGATGGCCTGATGTGCTAAACGTCAAGCCTTCAACGTGTGGATCGCTGATGACAAACCGTCATGGCTTTTGAAATAGTCGGCTATACGGTCTATGAGCTTTTTTCTAATTTACTCGTTTTATATGTATAATAACTTAATATCTAATGAGATAATAGCACCTGATTGGCGCACTCAATTGACGGTGGTAAAAGAGTAAAAACAACAAACAGTAGAAAACGAGTTATAGATAGAAACTTGCAAAGTGCGATGGCCTGATGTGCTAAACGCCAAGCCTGCAATGTGTGGATCGCTGATGATAAACCGTCATGGGTTTTGAAATAGTCGGCTATACGGTCTATGAGCTTTGTTTTTTTCTAATTTACTCGTTTTATATGTATAATAACTTTATATAATATAACTTTTAAAAATATACATTTTACAAAAATAATAAACTTGGTCTTGAATGCATTAATATCACAAAAATATATATCAGGGTCCGTACATAGCAGAGATCTGCTTTGAGTACTAATAAAATTAGTGCACTTAGTCGTGAGCCAAAAAATTTTGTCTAAATGTGTACTTAGTCAAGAACAGACAAGACTGAGTGTTTAGCACATAAAATAGAAAATACATACGAGTGCCCCGCAACACATATGTCTCATATATGACATTGTTGAGTATAAACTGAAATCGTAGTCGCTTTAACTCAGTAGCACGTTGGTTTCGTGTGTGATACACTGTATACTTCGTTTATTATCCGTTTTTCTTTAGCGCTGTATTCAGTTTAGTTTCGTGTATAGAGCAGTGATGATAATCATGGTACATTTGTACTTTTTTTGGTACATTTCGCTTCCCGAAAGTACGTTGGTACTACATTGACATATTTGGTACATTTTTGTAAAATAAAGCACTACACATCAAGTAATTTGCAAAGCAGCTCTGTATGTACAAACAAATTTTAAATTTTTCTAAGAAAATATATAGTTAAGATGTTTTGTTGCCGAGCACAATTTGCCATTTGCAATTATGGATCATTTAAATATGCTTATGAAAAATAGCATAACTGATTTTAACATTGTGAACAAATTTTGCATCAATAGAATTAAAGCACAGAAAATAAAACTCAAATCACAGGGCCAGAAAATTATAAATCCATTATTGCATTTTGTCAGAAGAATTGTTACTCTCTAATAATAGATGAAACGACTGATGTATGTATATCAAAAAATTTGGCAGTTTCGATTGGAATTTTTGATCAAAAGTGCATTGATAGATTTTTGGATTTGATACCTTTGACCGATAGTAGCACGAATGCCATTATTAAATCTTTGAAAGAGCATTCAATACCACTTGAAAAAATGATTGGTTTCACTGCCGACAATTACTCGGTTATGATGGGAGCAAAAAGCGGAGTGCAGCAAGGCTGAAGTAAGTTGTTTCAAATCTGAATGTTAATGGATGTGTTTATCATTTTTTTTATAACCGAGAAATTTAGCTTCAATGGCCGCTTGTGATGTATTTCCATACAAAATTGATAAATTTTTAAAAGGCGTAAACTATCATTTTTGTAACAGCCCCTTTAGGAGGGCAGACTTTCAAAGTTTTCAAGAACATTTCGGTACAGAAATGCATGTTATACGAAAGTACGCCCCCACAAAGTGGCTTTCTAGACAAGCAGTCATAGATAGAATTCTTGAGCAATGGGATGCCCTCAAGTATTATTTTAATCTTTACATATTTGAAAATAAAAGCAGTAATTAAAATATTAATCTTATATAAGAAATATTTGAAAGTCCTATTTATAAAGTATATTTTACATTTGTCTTATATTTTAAATGAAATAAATAATGTGAATATAGAAATGCAGTCTGAAGATATTCGTATACTTTTATTAATTTCCAAATTAAACATTTTATAAAAAAAAACCTTATTTAAACTCCAGTCCTATTTGGATGTTAAATATTGATTCAGGCAAAAATCACTTAACCCCAGATGAAGTTTACGGCGGTATTAATGTGGATATTATTCTATCAAACAACCTTTTCGAAAAAGACGACCTGCACATATTTAAGAGCTGTGCTAAACAATTTTATATACAATTTTGTAGTACTTTAATAAAGAAAGTAAATTTGAATAATAGAACTTTGTTATGGGCTGCAAAGCTTTCACCAGAAAGTATTTTAAGCGGTGAAAGAAATAGTATTGTGCCTTTAGACTTGTTTCCGAAATATGCATTTGATAAAATAAGGAAAATTAATTCTGAATTTAGAGCTTTAGCAGAGCATGAGAGCCTTAAAAAATTCAAGAATTTAAATATATGCAGCTTTTGGGAAGAATTAAGATCAGTTAAAAATAAATTAAATGCGCAAATGTTTTCCGATATTTATAGAATAGTTCAAGGCATATTGTCGATTCCACAATTATCCACAAACGTAGAAAGGATATTTTCTATACCCAATTTAATTAAAACTAGTGTAGAAATAGACATCAAATAAATACAATTTCGAATTTAATAAAAACTAAATACTTGATGAAATCAACTAACAGCAGTTGTTATAATATAGATACGAAAAAAAGATTTTTGTCAACTGAAGTATTTAAAGAACTCAAAGTAGAAGAACTGTTAATGTAGTGATTGAAACATGAGTTATTAGTATAGATGTAGACGACAATTTGTCAACTTTTATAGCTGAATCTAAATCTTTTGTACCTAAAATGTTTTTATGAAATGTGTTTGCATTGAATGCAGCTGTTATTTTTCTTAAATAATAATTTTATGTTCCTTACTGGTACTCTATAAAGAAATGTGTTTATATATATACATAATTGTACGCTTCAGTCGATAAACTTTTTTTATTATTTTTACTGGAAAATATTTCTTCATGAATCATATTTGTGTTAGAAAGTTTCCTGACTAAAAACAGTTTTTGGATAAAGAAGCAGAATATAGCTCTAGTATGGTTCAAATTCACATCCGAAAACTTTTGGTACATTTTTGGATGATTTGGTAAATTTTTTTTCCTCGTTTGGTACAAAATGAAAAAATCCATTTATCATCCCTGGTATAGAGTTGTGCTTTTTCGTTTATTTCAGAGATACGGTTCTTTCGTTCTTTTTCTGATGAACGAACAAGTTTTTCTTTTTGTTCAGCTGTTCCTTTTTTTCAAGCAAATTTGTTCACTGCTGCTCACACCCACGAAAAAAGTCAACAAGTATAGATGGGGTGTGAATGCAGCAATGCTTTGTGTAGGTATATTTAAATGTGTTATGAATAAATAAGTTAATATATATACATATGTATAATTAACTTCAAAAAAGTTAGAAATTTCGGAAGAAGAAGAAAGAGTACAGACACAACTTGTAAATATGAACTTTTCAAGTTTAATAAGTGTAATAATTAGTTTCTTACAAAAGATGTTTTTCATAAATAGTCCACACATATCTTTTTGTAGCAGTGCCACATATACATACATATCTTAAGTGTAAGTGGCATCATCGACATTCCTGTTCACTGCGAAATTCTACGTACATATGTATGTATGAATTTACAATTTTCCCGAACGAGAAGAGAGAAAGAACTAAAAGAACAAATAGAACCGAAATCGAAGTTCTAGTTCACTTGTTCAGTTAAGAGACCCGGTCAATTGAACAAGTTCAGAACGAAACAACCCAACTCTGTTCGTGTACATCGTTGTGTTGCTAGCGTCAGAAGACTGACAAGACTTTATTAATTTCATTGCATTATTATTCTTACTTATTCCAATTAGTGTTTTCGTTTAACACAGTTGACTTTCTTGCTCAATAAGACAATTGAGTACTGAACTGCTTCGTGGCTTATGAGCGGTTATTCATTTTACGAAGGATGACTATGTAAATGTGTGTTAGTGGATATATGTAAGCTTGATATTCTTTGTTTGTGTACGCACTAATACTCATTTTTTGGTTAGTCCACTAATAACCTTAAAAGATGAATAATTGCAGCTCACTGGTACATAGTAAAGAATATTGATGGACTAAATGTAACGATTTGTGATGAAATTAATAAAATTGATAAAACTGTACATAAAAATTGTGTCCAAAAATGTATTAAACTCATAGTTGTAAATAATCTTTAAATATATATAATAGGGTGGGTCGATTTGTATGGAAGAAAGTTAACCGATATCGCGCCATCGATTTTTCGATAGGAATTGGTCTCAGGAAAAGAAGTTCCACTACACATACCCAAAAAAATAATTTTCGAGCCTACGAAATTTCATTTTTACTTTTTTTTTACTTTGATTTGAAATTTTTTTTTAAACTGTTATCGACAACGTTTTTAGTTGTCATTTTTGGGTCGGACAGGGTATACATGAAAATTTTACAATCAAATGAAAATTTTTTTAGTAGGTCATGAAAAAAAAATTACTAATCAAAGTCGAAAAAAGTCTAAAAAATGAAATTTCGCAGGCTCGAAAATATTTTTTTTGGATATGCGTAGTGGAACTTTTTTCCTGAGCCCAAATCCTATCGAAAAATCGATAGCGCGATATCGGTTAATAAATCGACCCAGTCTAATATATATATTTTAAGAACACACCATTGAAATACTAAATCAAATTTACTTACGTTAAGCGTAGACATACAGGTAAAATATAACAAACTTATAAATTATCAAGATCTAAAAAATTCACTTTTTAAATATTTCACTTACTTCAAAAAAAATCAAATAAATTATAAATATCTTAAAACTAACTTTTTTACATATTTCAATTTCTTCCTTCAATTTTAATTATATTTAAAAAAAAGTTGCACTGTGGTGAGTGAACGAAAACCGTTCATTCAAAACAATACAACAAATTGGTTAAGGATAAAAAAGAATGTGGCAAGATTAATTACCTTGCCAAATTCTTCTTTTCTAAAGGGGGATGATGAAGTGTTGTGTAGTGTATTCTAATTAAAAACTAAAAATTTAACTAGCTGGCAACACCCCCACATGCAACCATGCCTGTATGCACTTGCTGAAGGAATCGAATGACGTGAAGAATTCTGATAGGCTGAATCTCTCGTTATTCGACTCTTACCGTTATGAAAAAGTGCATGGCGACAAGGTTTCTTTACAGAAAATTCAAGTTAGTCAGTTGGAATTGAGCCCCACATCAATACGAGAAAAACAAAAGTTATGAACAGAAATTAAAAAACTAAATAAGGTAAAGTGTAAAGGTTTAAAATATTTGTACGAATACACAAAAAGCAAAAAAGAAAACTATACATATATTGAAAATTAAAAGACGAAGCGAAACAGATACAAACATAATAGAAACAAATTAAATGAACCAAATAAAATAGTTTTATTGTCGTGTGTGTGCGTGCGTGGGGCTGCATGCCCAAAAACGTGAGTATAAAAATGCCCAATTTACAGTTCGAGAGAAAAGTTTTTCGAAAGATTTATGCTCTACGCGTTGGCGATGGCGAGTACCGAAGAAGATTTACTCGATAGTGAGCTATACGCAGACATCAACATAGTCCAGCGGCTGCGCAGCCTACGCCATGTTATGCAAACGAAAGGTGACGAAGTGTTTGTATCGGAACCCGTCTGTGGAAGCAGAGGTAGAGGGCGGCTGGAAGGACCAGGTGGAAAACGGTTTAAACTCCCTTGGTGTGACCAATTGGCGCCGGTTTGCAGAGAGAAGGAGCCACTGGCGCGCCTTGTTGGACGGCCATAACCGTTTAAACGGTTAAGCGCCAATTAAGTAAGTCGTCCCAACTGGAATCGCAGGAGACACATATAACACCTCAACTGGAAGTACAGAAGACATATATGGGAGACGTTACGGAAGCGAGCATAGGAAACAGATATATAGATAGGAAATAGATACATATACATATATATAATTTAGTTGCAAAACCGAAAACGAAAAAGCAAATAAGACTTTGAAGGAGTTTGCGTCGGATGTCGAAAGGCTGGCCGATCTAGCGAATGCGGACGCACCGCTGGAAAACACCGAGACGGTAAAAATCCAGAGCTTTATAAATGGAATACGGAACGTGGAAACGAAGCGAGCTACATACGCAAACCCAAAGCCAACATTTGCTGAAACGTTATGCCATGCATTGACTGCCCTACTATTGAGTAAATCAGCATACAAAGCTCGTCGTGTGGAAGTAGAAAGACCAGAGTGGGTAGACACACTGGAAGCACTGAAGGAATCACAACAGAAAAATGCCGGAGTTATGAAATGTTTCAAGTGCGGCAATCCAGGTCACATTGCACGCCATTGCAGCACCGGTCCTAATAGTTCCAAAAATGTTGGTGGCCGTACACGCAGAGCTGAATGAGATGAGTAAATCTCCAATTCCACTCAATCGTTAAACTAAAGCGATTGAGCCGCAAGGGGCGACAGCTGGCTCCCGCAATTGACTGTCCCTTACCCTCTATCTCGCATATTAGAAAAACGTCAAGCTATCTTACTTTCGGTGGACATGTGGATGCAAAGGAAAGTTTACTGACTGTAGGTATGGGTGCATCCCATTCCATCATTCGATCGGATTTAGTCAACAAGCAGATAAGACCTCCATTGCATGGAGCAAGATTGCGTACAGCCACTGGAGAAGACACCACGGTTCTAAGAGAAGTATCATGTGAAGTCGCAATTGGGAACGTGACGGTAGTACACAATTTTATAGTGGCAGAGATTGTTGATGAAATCATAATTGGAGTGGACTTCTTAATCGACCAATGCATCAATATCGACATGCAAAGCAAGACGATACGATATAAGAACATGGATCTGCCACTTAATTTCGGCTACGAGAGAGACTACAGCAGCAAGCGAGTGCTGCTAGAAGAGTCAGCAAATACCACCAAAATCAGAAGCAGTCATCTGGGCAAAGGTTGATGGAGATTGTGGGACAAACAAATTGTGGGTTGTCGAAGCAGCAAACAAATCAACACTGAACGTACTTGTAGGAAAAACCCTAGCTAGGACAAAACAAGATGGACGTATTCCGGTAAGAGTACTCAATGAGTTCAAGTCACCACTCAAACTGACCAAAGGAGCTCTATTGGGAAGATGCCAAGAGGCTGAAGTAGTTTTTAACTGTGAGTAGCTCCAGGAAAACGTTTCAACTACCAAGATTGGTCTTTCAAATCACATCACGGCATGGACGGAGGGGCTAGGGGAAGACAAACAGAGTAAGGCAAAACAACTGCTCCTAAAGTACGCAGACATATTTGACCAGGATGGTTCCAAACGAGGCCGCACCAACGTTGTGAGACATCAAATTGGCATTGGAGATGCGAGGCCGATCCGTCAAGCTCCTCGTAGTGTTCCATTGGCCAAGGGGGAAATTGTGAGTCAAACCATACAAGAAATGAGCGACAGCGGCGTCATCGAACCACATGGAGCTCACCGGTGGTACTTGTGAAGAACAAGGATGGAAAAATGAGGTTTTGCGTGGACTACCGCAAGCTGAACTACGTCACGAAAAAGGATAGCTACCCATTGCCAAGAATTTAAGAAACTCTGGACTCGCTATCTGGTACGACATGGTTTTCCCACTGGACTGGAGAAAGGCTACTGGCAAGTGGAGGTGAAGGAGGAAGACAAGGAGAAAACTGCCTTCAGTATCGGAGATGGTCTTTGGCAGTTTACAGTAATGCCTTTGGACTATGTAATTCACCAGCTACTTTAGAGAGACACATGAAACATGCTTGGTGTACCTGGACGACATCATCGTATTGGGCAAGAACTTTGATGAACATCTTAAAAACTTAGAGGAAGTTTTCCAGAGAAAAGCTGGCGCTGGTCTGAAACTAAGTCCCAAAAAGTGTTCGCTGTTTAAAAAGGAAGTAAATTATTTGGGTCACAAGGTAACGACAGAGGGCATCTGCACTGCGAATGAACAGATCGAAGCTGTAAAGGATTGGCCGAGAACACAGAACTTGCATGAATTAAGAAGTTTCCTTGGGCTGTGCACATATTACCGCCGGCTTGTACCAAACTTTGCCAGCGTAGCACATAGCCTCCACGAGCCTACAAGAAAAAATAAAGCTTTTGAATGGAAAAAGGAGCAAGAAGTGGCTTTCCAAACATTGAAAGGGCGTTTGTGCACTGCCCCAATGTTGGCATATCCGATTCCAGGAGCAACGTTTATTCTAGATACAGATGCGAGCGGATATGCTATAGGAGGCGTTTTATCACAACTGGGCTATGGACAGGAGAAGGTAGTTGCCGATTACAGCCGATCAATTGGAAAACCAGAGAGGAACTATTGCGTTACACGGAGAGAGCTGTTGGCATTGGTAGAGTGCATTAAACATTTTCACAAGTACCTCTACGGGCAGCGATTCCGCGTTAGGACAGATCACGCAGCGTTAGAATGGCTCTTGCAGTTCCGTAATCCAGAAGGACAATTGGCAAGGTGGATCGAGCGACTACAAAGCTATAACTTCTCCATTGAGCATCGAAAAGGTAGTACCCATGCAAATGCTGATGCAATGTCACGAAGACCATGTAGTTTGGAATGCAAGCACTGTTCAAAGGCCGAGACTAAAGAAGACATTATAGATGTCCGGCTAATAACTACCGTGTTCGGATGAATGGGACATGGAACTACTAAGGAAGTGTCAGCTAGAAGATACAGATCTGTCACATGTTATGCGAACGAAACGAAAGACCAAATAAAGAGATGTCAGCAGAGAGTCCTATTGCGAAGTCATATTGGGCCCAGTGGAATAGTTTAAAATTGATATCCGGTTGCCTGCATCGAGTATGGGAGAGTGAGGATGGTCAATGTAAGAGGAAACTGATAGTTGTTCCAAGCAAAAGGATTTGTGACGTTCTCAGTGAGCTACATTACGATCCAAGTGGAGGTCATATTGGAATCACGAAGACGCTCGAGAAAATTAAGCAAAGATTTTATTGGGTTGGTTGCCGTCAGTCGGTCACTGAGTGGAGTGCAAACTGCGAGGTTTGCAGCAGAGCGAAAGGGCCCAAAACACGAAGTCATGGCCAGATGAAGCAATATATTTCAGGTGTACCGTAATCCAGAGGATCGCCATGGATGTCGCAGGTCCATTTCCCACTAGCAACCGCGGAAAAAAATATGTACTGGTGGTTATGGATTATTTCAGCAAATTACCAGAGGTATACCCAATCCCAAATCAAGAAGCGGAAACAGTAGCAGAAGTATTTACAAACAATTGGGTTGCAAGATATGGTGTACCAATGGAATTACATTCTGACCAAGGCAGGAATTTTGAATTGGCTGTGTTCCAAGAAATATGTAAGACATTGGGCATTAGAAAAACACGGACAACTGCATTGCATCCTCAGTCGGATGGTATGGCGGAACGATTCAATCGAACCTTGGAAGAGCACTTAAGGAAAGTAGTGGGCAAGTTTCATAAGAGTGGGATACACACATAGCCTTATTCTTGATTGCTTACCGATCGGCAGTGCATAAGACAACGGGCCACACTCCCGCAAAGGTAATTTTTGGGCAAAGACCTTCGACTGCGAGCTGATTTGAAGTTTGGGATAAATTACGATGCGGAGAGAAATGCCAAGAAATCCACTGGTGTCTTGGAGGAAGAGATAAGGGAAATACACGATATTGTAAGACAACGAACCAAGATTATGAGTGACAAGATGAAAGCCAGATACGATAAAGCACTTAATTCGGAAGGAGATTTGGTGCTGTTATGCAACCCACAACGAAAGAAAGGTTTGTCCCCGAAGTTTGAGTGTAACTGGGAAGGCCCATACAAAGTTGTAAAATGGATCAGCGATGTAGTTTACCGCATACAAACCATAGGTAAACGACGAAACAAAATGAAAGTGGTTCATTTGAAAGGATGGCAGCGTCTAGATCGGAAAATTAATCTGATCGGGACGATCAGACTTCGGTGGAGGTCAGTGTGGCGAATATTATCATCATTATGCTGTTAGTAAATAATCACAACAACAAAAACAGCAAGCAGCCAAATTTACATATACGTAGTCATCAGCTAAGAGCAGAAGTGGATACTCACACATACATACGCATATGGCTAGTAGAAAAGCATAATCTGCAAATATACATATATATAGCTGGTAAACAAGCATGAGATACAACTATTCTCGAACACATTTTCGTGAAATGACTAGATCTTAGGACAAATGGGTGAACTAGAAAACCGAGAGTATAAAAGCAGCGCCAGCTGATAAATCAGTAATCAGTTTAATTTAAACACGCTATTCGTTGTGACGTGAAGTATAATTTGACTACTCCCAAAGTAGTATAATAAAGACCATTTTGCAATACTGAAAATTGGATTTATTTATTCGACAGCTCAGCGATTAGAACGTTAGCAG
Source organism: Eurosta solidaginis (assembly GCF_040869045.1). Classification (NCBI taxonomy): domain Eukaryota; kingdom Metazoa; phylum Arthropoda; class Insecta; order Diptera; family Tephritidae; genus Eurosta; species Eurosta solidaginis. The sequence goes on from NC_090319.1 coordinate 158,708,450, forward strand.
AAGGTGTGTAATTATCAGGAATTTCGTTGCAATTGGTGTCAGAAGGACTTGTTGAATAAATTCCGAAGATTTCGAATACAACTTCGACATGGAAAAGCTTAAGTCTGTGGAAAGCAAGAAAAAAATTATGAAAGCTAAGCGAACAGCCAGGAATAAGCTTAATACGTCGATATTTTCTGATGCTAGCAAAAAGAACATTTATATAAACAACAGCTGTACAAATTACTACAGAGCTCTGTTTATAGCTGCTAGTAAGGTAAAAAAGGAACGGAAATTTAAATATCTATGGATAAATAATTCAAAACTTTTAATGAAAAAAAAAAACGATAATGATAGAGCTGTTATCATAAGAACGTTTGATGATCTTTCTGTTATCAATCTTAATTAAGTTTTATTATTACAATAATTGTTTTATTTTTAATTCGAAATTATGACTATAAGATCTGTTCTTATGAATAACAGCCCAGTCATTAATGTCTTCAATGAATCTAATATATTAACATCCAAAGATAATACCTTTACAGTTTTGCATCAAAATGTAAGAAGTCTCAGCAGATATCGATTCCTTAGTTTGCAACCTTGAATCCTTTGTTAATCTTCCCGATATTATATTTGTCTCAGAAATTTGGATTTTTTCTTATGAAATAAATGACTATAGTATTCCTAGTTATACATTTTTTGCAAATACAAATGACTCGTATAATGCTGGTGGTGTTGGAGTTTTTATACGTGATTTTTACGAGTGTGAAGTTACTTGCTTTAGTCTATCAAGCGCTGATGTAATAAAAATTTCATTGCAAATATGCAATGTACCTTTCACTTTTGTATTTCTGTATAGATTTCACTCACTATCTTTTAAATTGTTACATGAGGAATTCTATCTTTTTTTAAGTAGAGAAAAAGCATCAAATATTATTATATTTTTTAAAGTAGAGAAAAAGCATCAAATATTGTTATATTAGGAGATTTTAATTTTGATTTAATGAGCACCAATTCTATGTTAGACAACTATCTTGCGCTCCTCGCAGAACATGGTTTATTTTCCTTCATTCATGAGGTTACTAGGCCAGAATCAGGGACCTGTATAGACCATGTTTATGGTAGATTTAGTAATATTGAAGATAATATGCATGCTGGTATAAACCTTGACTTTGGAATTTCGGACCATTGTATGACCGGAATTCAACTTACTAATTTAAATGCAAATAGGCGAATTACCAATTGCGATATATTATCAACTATTACGAAAATTAACTTTTATGTTTTAAATGAATCACTTCGCTTTGAAAAATGGGAAACAGTTTTAAATGAGCCAAATGTAGACAAAGCATATAATTTTTTTATGGAAACACTTACGATGCACATAAACTACCCAAGTATCTCTATTTTTCCTAAAAGATCAACTTTAGCTCTTAAACCTTGGATCACTCAAACTCTATTAAAAAAGATCAGTCTGAAAAACACATTACCGAAAAAAGCAACAGGCATCCGGCGAATACTAAGCTAAGAAATCGTGCGGCTCTGTTGACTAAAAGGGTAAACAAAGAAATACGTACAAGGCGCGATAAATATTTTCAAAACCTTTTTTTCATAGCGCAGGGCAACTCCAAAGAAGAATGGGATGCTGTAAATAGAATAACAAACCGTAATTCTAAAAGAAAGTGCGACTCGCTCGTATTAAACGTGAATGGTGTAGATGTGTCGGAGCCTCGGGAAGTTGCAAACGAACTCAATGATTTCTTTGTCAACGTAGGAAAAGCCTCCGATTTAAGCAGTAATCCTAAGCCCTGCACATGCTACACAAACCCAATACATAACGAATTCCTTCCGCCGAGTAACAGTTTTTTCTTTGATGCCATTACAGGCGCAGAAATTATTAATATAATTAAATCTCTTATACTAAGTTCAAACAGAAAAATAAATTGAGACAATTTTGATTTAAATTGAGTGGTGTTCATACAACTTAATTTAGCTTATACAATAGTAATTTGATATCTGGTTGGCTCATCTCTACAGTAACAACATGTCTTTGTTGAGACTGTCAAAATGTGCGTGTTGGTATTAGGTGAATGGAATGGAATGAAAACATAAAACTTTGATATTTTTGTGTGCTGTAAGAAAATGTGTTCAATGTTTTGGTTTCATTTTGAGTTTGCCATCTTCTTTTGACAATCCCTACTCCAGAGAAATGAAAGACATAAAATCAGCTGATGAGATGAGCCAACCATATAGTTCAGCCATGCGTAACTGACGTTTAAATATACTCAATAAACACACTTTGCAATGTTGCATTTGCAGTTTGAAACAATTTATTACGCAATTTTTTTTAAATTGGCAATTTATTATTACAATTTATTATATGACAAATTGCGTAATAAATTGCCCAAATGGTATAAATTGCCAATTTTGTGTGTGTTTGAACCTAGTATTAGTAACTCTAATTCATGTGGTAATGACAACATATCAAATCGAACGTTAAAGAGCATATCATTTAACATTGTTGATATTTTAAAACATTTATTTAATTTAAGTACAGCCTCCGGAGTTTTTCCTGCTCACTTAAAATGCGCTACGGTTATACCACTCTTTAAAAAGAGGAATAAAAATGACAAAAATAACTACAGGCCCATATCTCTTTTATCTTCACCTTCAAAAAATAGGGTGCTGTCGTATTTAATCAAAGTTAAATTTTTTAGCCCTAAGCAATTTGGTTTTATTTCCGGGCTTTCTACTGAAGATGCTCTTCTAGATTTTTCTTCCTTTATTTATAAGTCAATTGATGATAAAATATGTTGTGCGAGTCTCTTTGTAGACATAACAAAGGCATTTGATATGGCTGATCATAGTATTCTAATAAGCAAGCTTAACTACGCAGGTTTTCGTGGTAACATTATTAATTGGTTTACGTCATATCTAGAGAATAGAGTTCAGAGAGTCAAAGTTGAAAATAATCTAAGTGAACCCAGGCCTATAACCCTAGGGGTTCCACAGGGTTCGGTTCTTGGACCAATCTTATTTTTAATATACATTAATTCAATATTCTCTTTGCCTTTTATTGGTAAAGTAACAGCCTTTGCTGATGACATTGCCATTGCATATGGATCGAAAAATGAATTTAATCTTTTTGCTGATATTAATCACGATGTTTACCTTTTAAAATCTTGGTTTGCAACGCATAAGCTCGTGGTAAGCAGCAAAACGAAGTTGATGTATTTCAACCTTTGCGGGAAGGAAATACCTAAAAACGAGGTTGTCTTTCATAGTTATATATGTATGCGGCATCGTTTGTGTTCAACTACTTGTACTCAAAATAACAAAACTGTCAGTTTTGATGAGAAAATAAGTTGTGACAGTAAATGTTTTGAGATCGAAGTCGCCTCTAATTTTAAATATTTGGGTGTTATAATCGATCAAAATCTAAGTTGATCATCACATATTTCTGCAATGATATCTTATATGTTATCAGCTCTTCGTTCTTTCTATAACTTAAGAAAACTGTGTTCCAATAGAATATTGTTAGTGGTGTATCATGGACTAATCCATTCAAAATTACAATACGGAGTCAGTTGTTGGGGTGGTGCCTACTCTAGTAAGATCCATCCGCTTTTAATCCTACAGAAGTATCTAATCCGAAGAATATGTAAAGCTGGTCGTTTAACACACTCTATGGAGCTATTCAAAAAATTAAATATTCTTCCTGTGCGGCACTTATACTATTTTAAAGTTTTAAAAATTTTTTTTATAAGGAGCGGGTATACGCATAGCCCAATATACAACCTTTACAATCTGAGAAATAAGACGTTATCTCAAACAAAAGTTCCTAGCTTTCGCACCACACTTTTTCGTAACTTCTACACCATCGTATCACGTAATCTATATAACAAACTACCTGCTGAGATACGACTCATTAGAAGGATAGCAGCGTTTCTGAGGGAAGTGAAACAGTGGCTACTTGGTTTCAATCATGAGGGCATTGAAACTCTTTTGAGACCTTTAAGATAAGTACCTGTGTCAATTAAGCATCGAGGTTTTTTTTTTTCTTTTTCCATTCAATGAAAGTACCTTAACATCTCTAATTTTGATTTTTTTTTATTTTCCTTATACATATTTATATCTTTTCAATTGTAAGCAATTAGTTATAATTTGTTAATATTATGCGCCCATAAGCATTTATAATACTAAACGAATGAAATGGCATTTCCTCTGCTCTTTGAATGAGCATCTAATGTCATTATATATTTTCTCATTTGTGTTTTTATTTCATATTGTAATACTCTAGAAATTGTAAATATTTACGAGAAAATAAAGATTATACAATACAATACAATACAACTAGAGGAATATAATAACAAAATGCTAAGTAATTTAAATGACTTGACGACTTACAGAGTCCAAAGACAAGATCCGACATCGCGATTACAGAACAGAAATAACTGTTTAGTGGAAAAACTTTTCAAAATGGAAATTATCACAAGAGCGGAGAGAAGCAAACTAACCTCAAACACGGCACTACCACCAAGGATTTATGGTCTACCGAAGATACATAAAGAAGGAACACTGCTGAAACCGATTTCTTCAGTGTTTGGATCACCTGCGTACGGATTATGCAAATATATCGCAGACATTTTAAGAAACGTAACATCGACTTCAAAATACAACATAAGGAACACGTCAGATTTCAAAGAAAGAATAAACAACAGCTACATTTATGACGATGAAAAATTGATTTCCTTTGACGTGGTTTCACTCTTTCTTATACCTATACAATTAGCACTTGACTCAATACTAGAAAAATGGACGAAAATAAGAGAATTTACTGTGATACCTAACCAGTTATTTATGGATATAGTGAAATTTTGCGTTCAAGAAAACAGATATTTCAAGTTTAATGACACCATATACACACAGCTGAAAGGAATGCCGATGGGATCACCCACTTCACCAGTGATAGGCGACATACTCATGGAAAAATTATTGGACAACACTATGGACAAATTGGAGCGCAAACCAAGACTACTAACGAAGTATTTCGACGACTTATTCGCGATAGTCCACCAAAATGAAGTTGAAAATATACTGGACGCCCTGAACAAATTTGACAAAACATAAAATTTACAGTAGAAGTGGAACGTGAAGGAAAATTGCCTTATTTGGATTCTTTAATAAACAGACGAGGAAATCAATTGAAATTAAAGTGGTATGTGAAGCCAACATCATCTCGGCGAATTATAAACTATTATTCCAAACACCCCAAGTCAATGATTATGAATACAGCAATGGGCTGTATACGACGGATGTTACAGACTTCAGACAAAATTTACAAGGAAATCAAAAAAGATATATTTTCAATGTTAAAAACCAATGATTTTCCAACGAGTACGATTAAAACACTATTAAGAAGAGTAATTTCCGCCAAGATTCAACAGAAAGCAGGAAAATCATCAACTTTTAAATCAGTAATCTATGTACCACAGTTGTCCGAACGGTTAGCAAAATCTGACTGCTACGATAAAGAAAACGTAAAAATTGCTCACAAACCTACGAACACATTGAAAAATATTGTAACGAATTTACTTGCAAATCCTCTTATTTGCAATCCTCTGCTAAGTTCGAATCACTAAACTGTTGAATAAATAACTCCAATATGTAATAATACAAAATGGCCTTTATTAAAGTACTTCACAATAACACTCAAACTGTGCAACGAATAGCTTGCTTAATAACCAAACTGATTGATAGCTCAAATGAAACTACTATTCAAAATAATACTGCTATCTAGCGAAGATAGCGTCTTAGTCGAAACTGCTTGACAGCTCAAATCAAACTGAACTCCAACGCCTCTACAATTGCCGCCTTTTATACTCTCGGATTTCAACGTTCGCATCCTCTAGGCGCTTCCAGAATCTACTAGTTGCCATTAGCTCTCAAACTTCTCAGCTGTAACTACAATTGCACAATTTCATAGCTTTTCTCATTGCATACTTTCAGGAGTATCTCAGATATATGCATGTTTGTGCACTGACTCTCCGCTGCTCGTATACGAACATGGTACATATGTGTAGACGCAATTATTGTTTCGTTTATGTAGATACATAATGATTGAATTATTGATGTGAATTCGCGTCACTGCTTAGCATCGGCTTAGAGATAGCAGCACCCCTTAGTTTTGCTAATATTCGTAACACTGCCCTCCACCTAAGTCTGATCGTCCCGATCAGACAAATCTCTCGTTCTAAACGCTGCTAGCATCGCCAAATGTACCACTCTTCTATTTCGTGATTTCCCAATTGCTTGTATGCGGTAGACGACATCACTGATCGTCTTCACAACTCTGTACGGGCCTTCCCAACTGCACCGATATTTGGATGGAACACCTTTCCGCCGGTGAGGGTTGTATAGCAGTACCAAATCTCCCTCCCGGAAACCTTCCAAATTATTTTCCTTGTCGTACCTGTGTTTCATCTTACTACTCATTATTCTGGATCGTTCCCTCGCACTCTGTTGCTTGGCCAATGAACTACTTCGTAGAGCTTGTAGTGCCATAGTAAATTGCATTAAAATAAATTTTAGATGGCAATCCTCTTTAGAAATGTGCAAGATGCAACCATACATCAGATGCACTTGGCATCACTAAAATTGTTAGAGTCGAGCAACTCGGAGAGTTTCTGATTGGCTGAAACTGCCGTTGCTCGACGCCGTGATTTATTTCGACGCCATCATTAATTTCGTTGCTAAGCAACGTAAAGAAAAACTGCCGAGCTACAGAGTTGCGTTAGCGGCAGTTTTCAGTTTAAAGTGAACCGGCACCAAATAGACACGCTCAATTTTGAAAACGCACAAAGGAACTTAATTAAAAGTTGTGAAAAATTAAAAAGTACACTGTACCAGGAAAAGAAAAATGGAAAGTATATAAAAAGAGTGAACTAGAAAAGAAAACTTTGTAAATACAGTTTAACCTAAGAATAAAATTTGTAACGAACTAAGAGTGCAAAAAGAACAAAGTTTAAATAAAGAAAAATAATATACTTTAGAAACTAAACTAAATCTACATCATTTGAAATTATAAAAAGAAAGTGCAAGTAGTGCGTGTGTGGGGCGGGAGCGCGTTTGAGCGCTAGTTTTCGCATGGATCCCAAAATGGATCCTTTATATGGCGACCGTGGGCCGAAGCTCTACAAAATCGGAGAGTGGCGAGTAGGCAAGCCTCCCAACAGGCGTGGAAACAGGAGTGCAGTTCCTAAAATGGACATTTAACAAAAAAAAAAATTTTTTTTACAAAATTTATAAAATCAAAAAATATTACAAAAAAGTTTAAAATCAAAAAATTACCAAAAAAAAATATAAAACATTAAAAACCATTGTTTTTGTTTTTATCGGCCTGTTGATAAATGAGTCAAGGTTCGATTCGAGCTCAAGGCCAGAACAATAATTTTTTTTCTAATGATAATTATTGTTATTTTTTAATTTTTCTAAATTTGAAAAATTGTATTTTTGTTTTTGGAATAGTAAGTAGAAAATTTTTCAGACAACCTGCCATAGCTGCGCAGATAGATCCATTTCGAAGGGTGCTAAGCCTTCATCATCAGTACGCTTTAGGCATGCTGTGCTAACCATTTAGCTATACAGCGGTGGTGTGTTTGACTGGCAAATTTGCTACTTCTATTCCTTTTTACCAACCATATTTATTCAGCGTTGCGCCATCTGGTGCAAATCACTGATGTTGGATTTTTGTTTATTGTCAATTACTTTGTTTGACATTCCCAAGTGCTCATGGTTTATTAACAATTGTTTTTGTTTTTATCGGCCTGTTGATAAATGAGTCAAGGTTCGATTCGAGCTCAAGGCCACCGCTGTATAGCTAAATGGTTAGCACAGCATGCCTAAAGCGTACTGATGATGAAGGCTTAGCACCCTTCGAAATGGATCTATCTGCGCAGCTATGGCAGGTTGTCTGAAAAATTTTCTACTTACTATTCCAAAAACAAAAATACAATTTTTCAAATTTAGAAAAATTAAAAAATAACAATAATTATCATTAGAAAAAAATTATTGTTCTGGCCTTGAGCTCGAATCGAACCTTGACTCATTTATCAACAGGCCGATAAAAACAAAAACAATTGTTAATAAACCATGAGCACTTGGGAATGTCAAACAAAGTAATTGACAATAAACAAAAATCCAACATTATCAGTGATTTGCACCAGATGGCGCAACGCTGAATAAATATGGTTGGTAAAAAGGAATAGAATTAGCAAATTTGCCAGTCAAACACACCACCGCTGTATAGCTAAATGGTTAGCACAGCATGCCTAAAGCGTACTGATGATGAAGGCTTAGCACCCTTCGAAATGGATCTATCTGCGCAGCTATGGCAGGTTGTCTGAAAAATTTTCTACTTACTATTCCAAAAACAAAAATACAATTTTTCAAATTTAGAAAAATTAAAAAATAACAATAATTATCATTAGAAAAAAAATTATTGTTCTGGCCTTGAGCTCGAATCGAACCTTGACTCATTAAAAACCATTACAAAAAAAATATAAAAATTTTAAAAAATACAAAAAAAACTACAAAATTTACGAAAACCCTTCAAAAAAATTTAAAAACATTGAAAAATCTACAAAAAAATACAAGTTTAAAATTCTACAAAAATATAAAATCAAAAAATAGCACAAAAAGTTCAAAATCAAAAAGATTTACAAAAAGGTACAAAAGATTAAAAACTATTACAAAAAAAATTTAAAATTTGAAAAATTTACAAAAAAAATACAAAAATTTCAAAAACCATTTCAAAAAATTATACTATTTAAAATCATTACAAAAAATATATAAAACTGCGGAAAATTTACAAAAAATTTAAAATCATTAAAAACCAAAAAAATATATAAAAATTAACAAAAAAAACCTACAAAACGAAATCAACAGAATTATGGCAGTGGTGGTGGCTTTTTTTTTGGCCGTGGCTAGTCGATGAAAAAGGGTGAAAACTTTTAAAATAATATAATAAAATACTTAATTAAATACAGAGATAATAAAAAATTCAAACTGTAATAATATAAAAATTTAAACGGCAGCAGAAATAATACAAAAAACGAAAAAAGGAGAAAAAACTGTAACTAAAATTTTGAACTATAGAATAAAAAGCTAAACTGTACCAAAATTTTTGTGAAACGGCACTAGCCACGCCACCAGCATAACGGCAAACCACCGTACATTAAAAAATAGCGGAAAAGTAAGCAACGCCATCCAACGGCAGCAGCAAACAACAGCAGCAGCAGAACAGCAGCACCAGCAGCTGAACAACAGGTACAGCAAGCAACCAATCGAGGTCAGCAGCAATTGGTATGGTGTGAGAAAATTTTTACTATTCATTTTATTATAAAATAATGTTTTTCACTTTTCTTTATATAACTATTCTTCAATTGTCAAATATTTTTCAAAACTTATACAATACTTAAAAACATATCTTAATTAATTTAATTTAATCAAAAAAAAAAAAACAAATTTTAATTTTCAATTTGCGTATCCAAATTTTTTTTTAATAACATGATTAAAATTTTTCTTAAAGCGGTGGTTCCGTAAAAAACCGAAGAGATTTTTTTTGCGTAAACGGTGGTTCTGTGGAAAACCAAATATTTTTTTTGACTTTAACGCGGTGCGTCCGTGTATAAACATGACATAAATTTTTTAATCCCGGTGCGTCCGAGGACATTTATATTACAATTTTGGAAATATGCGGTGCGCCCGTATCTATAAAAATAAAACCATACAATTTTGATAAAAGCGGTGCGTCCGTTTCAACCCTTATATAAAATTATTTGCCATTCTCCAATTTTTGCATTTAAATAATAAAAGTTCAATTAAAAATTAAAATTTTACCATACAATTCGAAATTCCAACTTTCTGCAATAAGTATTCGCTAACCAACTGTATTATAAAATCTAAAACCTTTCAAAAAATGCATACTTTCACAAATTCCTTATATTTTCATAAATTTCCTTTAAAAGTACTTTCATAATTTCCTTTTGAGCTCAACTTAAATCAGTTCTATAATCAAAATTCAGGTTTTCGTTAAATTATCGGATAAGTCTTTCAGCTTTACTCTATCAAAACCCACTTGTCTTGCAATTCTGCATAACTTCTCTAATCAAGCATAATCAATTCTCGAATAATCCTCTCATTCAAATTTAACCTCCTTTATATTCAATTCCTATTCAATCTTCATAAACAAATTCCACATATCTTGCTTCAATAAAATCATAATATTTCATCCTTTCGTTTCAATACGTATGGACCTAAGAAACGGGAAGGTAGTTTCTAAAAATTCACATCCAGGTTCAAGTTCCAAAAATTTAGAGCAAGATTTAGATTCCAAAAACTCAGAACAAGATTTAGATTCCAATAGTTCAGATTCTGATTCAGCTTCAAGTGCATCGTAAACTGATACCTTAACAAAAGAACATAATAAATTATCCCTGAGTGCAGACTTTTTAGGTTTTGCTGATCAACCTGTAATTCCAAATTCTAGTACTTCTATTCTAACTCGGATTCTTAACGTTACAACCATGGCCACAATCGAGGAGAAAAAATCGTTTATTAACACGTGTGCCTCGATTATGCAAAGCTCTAGAAGCCCTACCAACGCATATAGAATCAGTCAGCCAAATTAAAGAAGCGTTATGTAGCAAAATTAGGCCAGATAACTCGAAAGTTGTCGCGGGAAAAATTGCAGCCTTAAGAGTAACAAATAACAATTTTTCAGAATTTTCAAAGCAGGTAGAAGAGCTTTCTGACTCGTTAGAGCGCTGTCTAATCATTGAAGGTATGACGAAGGCAAAAGCCCATGAGATGGCAGTTGAACAAACCATTAGCGTTTGTAGATTAAATAGTAGGTCAGATATGGTGAAATCAATCCTTGCGTCAACAAGCGTAGTAGCGAAAATGATTATAGATCGAGAACAAGAAGTTAAAGAGCGGCAAGTGTTAGCGTTTCGGTCACGTCCAATAAGATATAATAATTTGCGTGGAAATTCCAGAGGCAACAGTAATTTCAGATACAACAACAATAGTAATTTTCGATTTAACAATAACGCAAATAGGCAACACAATAATACAAATTTCCGAAATAACAATTATAACAGAGGCAATAATCGCAATTACAATAGAGGCAATAGCAATTCCAACAATAACAATAATAATCGGTCCGGAAATAACAGAAATTCCAATAATCAGGGTTCAAATTCTAGAAATTCAGCCAATGTTCGTTCTTTAAATGCCGAAGCCCCTCAGGCGCGAACACTGAGGGAGCAGGCGCAATTCGACTAAATACTTCTCAGTCAATATATTGTCTAAATTTAAATTTTTCCGATTTGGTCGAAGTCGCTTGTAGCGATTCTCATAAAATATGTTCTTTTCTAGAAGATTCACAGGCAGACATTTCACTAATAAAAATTTCCAGTTTGGCAAACGATGTAGAAGTAGACAATAGCAACGTAATAAATATAACAGGCGTAACAACAGACACGCTAACAACACTAGGAACATTTAATACAAGTATAATCGCATAAAATACATTTTTTCCTCTGACTCTTCATGTTGTCAATGACAACTTTAATATCCCTTCGGACGGTATAATAGGGAAAGACTTTCTAAAAGCGAACAAATGCATTATCAATTATGCTAATGACACAATTACATTCGGACAAGGGACAGAAAAGGTAAATATTTCAATTTTGCAAAGCACTTCAACAAATACTCTTGTAATTCCACCAAGATGCGAAGTTTTTCGTGTTTTTATTTTGACAAGTCCAGTTTTTGTAGATTCTCAGGAACTCTGTAACGGTGTTTTCACAGCAAAATGTATCGTTGATACAAAAAATCCAATAATAAAAGTTATCCACACCACCGACGAGGTCAAGTACGTAAAAGATTTCAATATTCAAACTGAAGACATTAAAAACTTCAATGTCTATCGCATAAATGATACATCTATCGATTCAAAACGTATAGAAGAGCTTAAATCAATTTTGGCAAAACAAATGCCTTCTTACGCTAAAAAGAAATTACTTGATTTATGTTTAAAATATTCTGATATTTTTGCATTAAAACCCGACTTAATGACGCTTAATAATTTCTACGAACAAAAACTTAGATTAACTGACAAAACCCCTGTCTATATTAAAAATTACCGTTTTCCATACACGCAACGCGAAGAAATAATTAAACAAGTCGAAAATCTATTACAGAATGATTTAATCGAACCTAGTTTTTCAAATTATAACAGTCCTTTAATTTTTGTACCGAAAAAAGATCCAACAGGCAAAAAATCGTATCGCATGTGCGTAGATTTTAGAGCAGTCAATAAAAAGCTTATAGCCGACAAATTTTCACTAGCACGCGTTGATGACATACTCGACAATCTTGGCAGAGCCAAATACTTTTCAACTTTAGACCTTTTTTCTGGTTTTCACCAAATACCCCTGCACCCTAAATCTAGAGACGTAACTTCTTTCAGTACAGATCGAGGAGCTTTTCGTTGGAAAGTTTTACCTTTCGGGTTAAATATTGCACCAAACTCTTTTTCTCGTATGATGTCGATAGCATTTTCAGGCATTTCGCCAAATCTGGTTTTTATGTATATTGACGACGTTATCGTCATTGGTTGTAGTGAGATACACCACCTTAAAAAGTTAGAAAAAGTTTTCGAAACCTGTAGAAAGTTTAATTTAAAGCTGAATCCGAACAAATGCAATTTCCTTCGTTCCGAAGTAACTTTTCTAGGCCATAAATGTACGTCAAAAGGTTTGCTGCCAGACGATTCAAAAATAGACGCCATCAAAAGGTATACTAAGCCAAAAGACAAAGATGCGGTTAGGCGATTTGTCGCATTTGCAAATTATTACAGGCGATTTATACCGAATTTTGCGTCACTGGCAGCGCCTTTAAATCGTTTAAATCGAAAAAAAGCTTTCGAAAAACTAAAACTAGCATTAATGTCTCCTCAACTACTACAATACCCTGACTTCACAAAAGAATTTATAATTACAGTAGATGCTTCTAAGAGTGGGTGTGGTGCTATATTAAGCCAAAAGCATGGTGATAACGATTTACCAATTTGTTTCGCGTCAAAATCTTTTAATAAAGCAGAACAGAAAAAAGCAATTATCGAATTAGAACTTTTAACAATACATTTCGCTATAAAGCATTTTCGTCCGTATGTTTACGGTACAAATTTCACAGTAAAATCCGATCATAGACCACTAGTTTATCTTTTTAACATGAAAGACCCTTCGTCTAAACTTTCTATAATTCGATTAGAACTATCAGAATATACATTTACGATTGAATATATAAAAGGAAAATCTAACGTTGTGGCTCATGCTCTTTCACGCATTAGTATAGACGAAATAAAAGAATCTACAAAGCATGTTTTAGCAGTCCAAACGCGATCACAAAGCAAACAAAAGGAATTACAAAATAAAGACGATAATTTTACTGACACTTTTTGCGAAACGCCTAAAGTACAAGTTTATGACAAATTTTCATACAATTTTTCAAAAAAGATACCGCGAATAAAGTCGACTATACAATTTAATAAGAATAATGAGATCTCTAATATAGAAATTTATGCGCATTTAAAACATAAAAAGCTAAACTTACTTAATTTTGTGAATGCTAACGGAAAAACAAATTTAGATGAGTTTTTTTCGAGGCTTGAAAAAGCAGCCAGCAGTCACAATATAGAGCAGTTAGAATGGCCAAAAAATGATATATTTTTCAAAGAATTTTCAATTACAAATTTTAAAATCAGCGGTAATAAAATTTTAAAATTATTACAAATAATACTAACAGATCCTGTAGAAACTGTAACAGAAACAGAGCAAAAACAAAAACTTATGACAATTTACCATGAGGACCCTTTGTTAGGCGGTCATTGCGGTACAAAACGATTATATTCCAAATTAAGAACAAAACACTATTGGAAAAATATGACAAGAGACATTGCGAAATTTGTCAAAAATTGCAATAAATGCCTTTTAAATAAAGTAAAACCAAAAACAAAGGAAAATCTCGTGTTGACTCCAACACCCTGTAAACCATTTGACATAGTAATTGTCGATACAATAGATCCACTTCCAGAATCCAAATATGGTAACAAGTTCGCTGTTACTATGATTTGTGACTTTTCTAAATACCTGGTAACAGTAGCTGTACCAGATAAATCAGCAAAAACTATTGCTTGCGCTATTTTTGAAACCTTCATATTAACATATGGTACAATAAAAGCTATTATATCCGATTTAGGAACGGAATATAAAAACGAATTATTCTCTGAATTGACAAAACTTTTAAAGATTGATCATGATTTCTCAACAGCCTACCATCACGAAACTGTTGGTACTGTTGAAAGAAATCATTGAGTCTTTAACGAATACTTGCGTGCATACCTAAAAGAAACGTATTCAGATTGGGATACATATTTAAAATACTTTACATTTTTACACAATACTACAAGTAGTTCGGTTTTTGATAATAAATTTACTCCGTTTGAATTAATATTTGGCAGAAAAACTACAATGCCACATAAATTGCAAAAAGAGCAAATTGACCCGATCTATAACGTAGAAAATTACGCAAAAGAGCTTAAGTTTAGAATGCAAACATTGCATAAAATGCCAAAAAACTTGATTAATAAGCATAAGATTAGAAATAAAGATTTATACGATAAAACAGCTAAGCCTTAAGAAATTAAAATTAATGATGTGTTGGTAGAAACAGAACCTAGGAATAAACATAAAAATATATATCAAGGTCCCTACATAGTAAAGAATATTGATGGGCCAAATGTAACAATTTGTGAGATAAGTAAAGAAAACGAAAAAATTGTACACAAAAATCGAGTACAAAAAATTAATTAATTCAATAGCCTATTACTAATCATCTTTAGATATAAATATATTTTAAAAATCCGCCAATGAAGGCTAAAAAAATGTAACAAAAAAATATACATTTAATTAGGTAGATTTTACAATAAGAAGAAAAAAACCGGTTTAGTTCAAATATTAAACAAATACTTCAACCCAACTTTTATATTTCATTTTATTCAAAATTTTCTTTCCATTTTTAATCATCTTTTTAGAAGTTGCACTGTGATGAACGAATGAGTTCCGGGTTAGAACACCCTAATGCTAGCAAACTCCTTCGTTCATAACATTACAGCAACATATTAAAGCCTAAAGAAGAATGTGGCAAGATTAATTACTAATCTCACCAAATTCTTCTTTTCTAAAGGGGGATGATGTAGTGCCGTAGTAAATTGCATTAAAATAAATTTTAGATGGCAACCCTCTTTAGAAATGTGCAAGATGCAACCATACATCAGATGCACTTGGCATCACTAAAATTGTTAGAGTCGAGCAACTCGGAGAGTTTCTGATTGCCTGAAACTGCCGTTGCTCGACGCAATGATTTATTTCGACGCCATCATTAATTTCGGTGCTAAGCAACGTAAAGAAAAACTGCCGAGCTACAGACTTGCGTTAGCGGCAGTTTTCAGTTTAAAGTGAACCAGCACCAAATAGACACGCTCAATTTTGAAAACGCACAAAAGAACTTAATTAAAAGTTGTGGAATATTAAAAAGTACACTGAACCAGGAAAAGAAAAATGGAAAGTTTATAAAAAGAGTGAACTAGAAAAGAAAACTTTGTAAATACAGTTTAACCTAAGAATAAAAGTTGTAACGAACTAAGAGTGCAAAAAGAACAAAGTTTAAATAAAGAAAAATAATATACTTTAGAAACTAAACTAAATCTACATCATTTGAAATTATAAACAGAAAGTGTAAGTAGTGCGTGTGTGGGGCGGGAGCGCGTTTGAGCGCTAGTTTTCCCCTGGATCCCAAAATGGATCCTTTATAAGCTTGCGCTTGACGGATTGGCTTCACATAATCAGTATCGTTCCCACATTTCACAACAGTAGTGCGCTCCGGCTTGAAACTACCCTCGCATTCTTTCTCGGAAATTCGTTGCTTCGTTTTCCTGCGTCTTTTAGGTTTTGTCAATGCCATTGTTTCTCTCGCAGGTACTTTTGGTTTTGCTTTATTTGGCCCATTCGACCTATTAACCTTTGCCTTTGACTTCCGTGGTTTTTGGCGAGTCTTCTCCACCAGTACTCGATTACTACTGAATCCTTTCCGCAAACTGAAGTTAAGTGGTATATCCTGGTTCTCATAACGCATCACCCTTCTCTGCATATCGATCTGGATGTCATGGTCAACCAAGAAGTCCACTCCCAATATGACTTCTTCAACGATCTTCGCCACAACGAATTTGTGTAGAACCGTGACCTTTCCAATCAAGACTTCACATATCACTTCTCCCTGAACTTGGTTATACTCGCCAGTGACCGTACGCAATTTTGCTCCAGGTAACGGTTTTATTCTCCTGTTGACCAAGTCAGATCGGATCAAGGAATGAGACGCGCCCGTATCTACAGTCAGTACACGTTCTTTACCATCCACATTCCCTCTGACGGTAAGATGGCTTGATTTCCTTCCAATTTGCGACACAGATATCACAGGACATTCAATAGCCGGGGCAAGTTTTCGTTCTTTACATCCGAAACGCTCTTGCTCATTTCCGCCAGCTTTGCGTTTACGGCCACCCACATTGTTGGAACTATTAAGATCAAGATCGCAATGACGTGCAATGTGACCTGGGTTGTCGCACTTGAAACATTTAATAACTCCGGCATTCTTCTGTTGAGATCCCTTCAATGCTTCCAAAATTGTGTCTACCCACTCTGGCCTTTCTACTTCCACACGGCGTGCTTTGAAAACTGGCTTACACAGAAGCGACGCTGTTTCCTGAATCAGAGCTTGTGACACCGTTTCTGCGAATGTTGGCTTTGGGTTTGCGTATGTCGCTCGCTTCGTTTCTACGTCCCGTATGCCATTTATAAAAGTCTGGATTTTTACCCTCTCGGTGTACTCCACGGGTGCGTCCGCATTTGCCAAATGTGCCATCCTTTCAACATCCGGGGCAACTCAATTTGGAATATCTGCTTTCTATGCTCGCTTCCATAACGTCTCTCGACAGCGGCCATCAATGCTTCATAGCTGTTCGGTTCGTACTCTGGAATCGTCTGTAAGATTTCCGCGGCAGGCCCTTTCAATGCCACGAACAGAGCTGCAACTTTATCTTCCGCATTCCAGTTGTTCACTGCTGCGGTCTTCTCAAACTGTAGCTTGAAGACCTGGAAAGGAACAGAACCGTCAAATGATGGTGTTTTTACCTTTGGATTGCTTGCTGAAACAGCTGGGCGGTTTAGTTGTAACTGCTCCATACGACCTTTTAACGCTTCTATTTCGGCATCAATTTTGTCCTCGAGTTGTAAAATTTTTGCATCCTGCTCTTCCAGTTTCACAAAGAGCTGCGATGATACCTGTTCCGAAATTTGTGCCGACATTTCAGATATACGTGCCTTTTGCGCTTCCAGTTGAGATGCCAAATATGTCTTCTGTTCTTCCAATTGTGATGTTATACGGGTTTCCTGCGATTCCAGTTGGGATACCATATACGTCTTCTGTTCTTCCAGTTGTGATGAAATTTGTGTTTCCTGTGCTTCAATCTTCGATGTTATTTCTGATGACATTTCTTTTACTGTCGATGTTTGTGCAGATATTGCAGCCAAAATCATGTTCAAGTCTGTGCTCGTAACTGTCTGCGATGTTTCGTTTTTCTCTTCAATTTTTGTTGTTGTCTCGTCCTCATCAGGATAAAAGACATACTCGTCCACATCAATTCCTTCTGCTTCCATTGCCTCTCGTAGCCGCGCTTGAAGTTCGAGTTTAACGCCGCTTGTATTCAATCCACGGCTCTCCAACTCCTTCTTCAGTTGCTGGATCTTCAATTCACGCGCAAAGATCGAGATATTAAAAAAATCGTATTTGTGGTCCGATTTGGTCCATATTTGGAACACATAATACATGCAAGAATAGAAAGTGATCTATAAAAAAAAAAATCGCCGCTTGGTGGCGCAAAGATCGAGATATTCATAAAAATCGTATTTGTGGTCCGATTTGGCTCATATTTGGCACGTTTTAGGTTTCAGTTTCAGACCGGCACCAGCGACTCGATGGAAAACTTCCTCTAAGTTCTTTAGATGTTCCTCAAAGTTCTTTCCCTAAACGATGATGTCGTGTAGGTACACCAAGCATGTTTTCCAATGTAGTCCTTTCAGTACCTGGTCCATGAGTCTCTCAAAAGTAGCTGGTGCATTACCAAATGACCCCTTCGAACAATTACTTTTTAATAATTTTTACACATTATAACTTTACGTATA
Organism: Eurosta solidaginis; assembly: GCF_040869045.1. Taxonomy (NCBI): domain Eukaryota; kingdom Metazoa; phylum Arthropoda; class Insecta; order Diptera; family Tephritidae; genus Eurosta; species Eurosta solidaginis. The sequence goes on from NC_090319.1 coordinate 158,726,794, forward strand.
CCAAACTCAATGGGACAAATAAGTCGAGGGCTTACAAAGTGAGCAGTGACACCCTCCGCCCCCCTCTCGCGCCTGGTGCACCTACCGACCTATGAAAAAAACGCCGCTAGTTGGCGCAAGTATCGAGATAATCCCAAAACCCGTATTTGTGATCCGATTTGGAACACATTATACATACAAGAATAGAAGGCGACCTATGAAAAAATCGCCGCTAGGTGGCGCAAAGATCGAGATATTCACAAAAATCGTATTTGTGGTCCGATTTCGCTCATATTTGGAACACATAATACATACATGAATAGAAGGCGACCAATGATGTCCGATTTGGAGCAAATATTACATATAATTCGGTAGAAGTGACATCAAAATATTTTGGAGTTGGAGGAGGGACAAGCATACGTGGCGCAGAGTCGAGTAAAGTCTTTGGAAGGATTATGTATTGAGGACTTAGATTGTAACAAATTGTCAGGAAAGAGTCCTTGTAATAATGAGTCACTAAATGAACTAAATAGAATGCGAAATAATAGGCAATTAAATAAAGACTAAAAACTTGAAAATAAAATAATAAAAAAAAAAAATTTCAGTTATACGGATTTATTGAAAACAATACTTACATGAAATAATAATAATACTAAAAGCTAGAAAATAACTAGGTAGGTCCTAGGTACAAGTCGTCACACTCCTCATTAATCTAGGGCGTTGATCAGACAATTCAATAAAAGCGTTGGACGCGTCAAATTTCTATTGATAATCATATATAAGACCAACTGAACCTTAATCAGGTTATGCTACGCCTCATATTTTTAGAAATTTCACGCGCCCAACGCTTCTATTTAATTGTCTGATCAACGCCCTAGATTGATGAGGAGTGTACCTAGGACCTACCTAATTATTTTCTAGCTTTTAGTATTATTATTATTTCATGTAAGTATTGTTTTCAATAAAACCGTATAACTTAAAACTTTTTTTAAATTATTTTATTAATTATTATATTAATTTTATGTCTTCAAGACCATGCCATGTCCTTGTTGTCCTCTGAAATTTATTCAACAATTCCTCTTCTGACACCAATTGTAACGAATTTACATGCAAATCCTCTTATTTGCAATCCTCTGCTAAGTTCCAATCACTAAACTGTTGAATAAATAACTCCAATATGTAATAATGCAAAATGGCCTTTATTAAAGTACTTCACAATAACACTCACACTGTGCAACGAATAGCTTGCTTAATAACCAAACTGATTGATAGCTCAAATGAAACTCTACTATTCAAAATAATACTGCTCTTGCTCGCTAGATAGCGTCTTAGTCGAAAATGCTTGACAGCTCAAATCAAACTGAACTCCAGCGCCTCTACAATTGCCGCCTTTTATACTCTCGGATTTCAACGTTCGCATCTTCTAGGCGCTTCCAGAATCTACTAGTTGCAATTAGCTCTCAAACTTCTCAGCTGTAAATACAATTGCACAATTTTATAGCTTTTCTCATTGCATACTTTCAGGAGTATCTCAGATATATGCATGTGTTTGTGCATTGACTCTCCGCTGCTCGTATACGTACATGGTACATATGTGTAGACGCAATTATTGTTTCGTTTATGCAGATACATAATGATTGAATTATTGATGTGAATTCGCGTCACTGCTTAGCATCGGCTTAGAGATAGCAGCACCCCTTAGTTTTGCTAATATTCGTAACAATATGTTCAATAAAACAAAATCGAGAATACCACTAACCGAAAAGAGTAATATTGTGTATGAAATTAAATGCGGAGGCAGTGTCGAAAATTCGTGCAATAGTGTATATGTGGGTACAACAAAGCTAAAATTAAAGACAAGATTATCACAACATAAGTCCGATATTAAAAAATGTAACACTGTCGAAAACCATAAAACAGCACTCATGGCCCACTGTGCCGCTACCGGCCACTCACCAAACTTTGACGACGCGAGAATTCTTATACAAGAACAAAAATACATGAAACGATTTACACTAGAGACACTGCATATAATAAACACATCGACGGTTATTATACTTAATTTTAAGAGTGATACAGATGATTGCGCGCATATTTACAAACACCTGTTAACAAGTAATCAGTATCAAACTCCACGCCACACAGGGAAGACGTGAAATAAAATGTATGTACTTTGTAGGATCTGTTTTTGTATGTTATATGTTTGAATTTAATTGTTAATTGGTTTTTATGTTTGTTATTAGTTTCAACCCTGAAGACGGTTACCGTAGAGTAACCGAAATATATTGGTATCCAAATAAACAACTTTTCGTTTTATTGTGAAAAACTTAAACTCGAGCCAGCATAACTACATAAAATTAGAAATTTAAAGGTCGGTAAAAATCTCAAGTAAAAGTTCTAAAGTCCACCAAATAAAAATAATAAATAATTATAGATATACATAAAACATACCTATATATACATACATATGTGAACAATATAAATTATTAGGGTTAGAGTGGTGAGAAAAAATATTTTTTTTTTCGTATTTTACAAAAATAAATAAAATCAAATTTACATTGAGAAAAAAAGTGATAAAAAAGTGTTACAAAAAAATCCCAAAATACATACAAATACAATACACAAAAAAAAACTAGAAGGAAGAAAGGGAAAACAAAGTTTTGCGAAAAAAATGTTTAATTTATAAAAAAAAGGTGTGAAAAGAAAAAAAAGTAGAAACTTTTTCAGACAACCTGCCATAACTGCGCAGATAGATCCATTTCGAAGGGTGCTAAGCCTTCATCATCAGTACGCTTTATGCACGCTGCGCTAACCATTTGCGGTGGTGTGTTTGACTGATAAATTGCTACTTCTATCCTTCTTGCAAACTATATTCAGTCAGCGTTGCGCAATCTGTTGCAAATCACTGATAATGCTGGATTTGTTTATTCTCAATTACTTTATTTGACATTCCCAAGTGCTCTTGGTTTATTAACATTTGTTTTTGTTTTTATCGGGCTATTGATAAATGATTCAAGGTTCGGTTCGAGCTCAAGGCCAGAGCAATAATTTTTGTTTCTAATGATAATTAGAGCTCAAGGCCAGAGCAATAATTTTTGTTTCTAATGATAATTATTGTTACTTTTAATTTTTCTATTATTAAAAAATTTTATTTTTTTTTTGGAATAGTAAGTAGAAAAATTCAAAAATTACAATAATTATCATTAGAAAAACCAAAAAATTATTGTTCTGGCCTTAAGCTCGAATCAAACCTTGAATCATTTATTAATAGGCCGATAAAAAACAAAAACAACTGTTAATAAACCAAAAGCACTTGGGAATGTCAAACAAAGTAATTGACAATAAATAAATCCAGCATCATCAGTGATTTGCAACAGATGGCGCAACGCTGATTAAATATAGTTTGCAAGAAGGATAGAAGTAGCAATTTATCAGTCAAACACACCACCGCAAATGGTTAGCGCAGCGTGCCTAAAGCGTACTGATGATGAAGGCTTAGCACCCTTCGCAATGGATATATCTGCGCAGCTATGGCAGGTTGTCTGAAAAAGTTTCTACTTACTATTCCAAAAACAAAATAAAATGTTTCAATTGTCGAAAATTTTAAAATGTATGTTTGTTTGTTTTAATGGTGTATTCAATTTATACTTATTATTAAGAATTCATGAGCTTAACAATATTCAATTATTATGTTTTTCTAAGAGAAACTGAAAAGAAAGAAAGAAACATTTACTGGCATATAGCGATGGGACCATTTCGAAAACCGCCACGTAATCATCATCAGGCAATTTCTTAGGCCGGGTCACATATATATGGAGTATTCCATCCCATTTCGACCAATTTTGAACCCGACCCCTTTAGAATTGGCTGAAAGTTTTTCTTCTTTTTCTAGCTTACGAAAGACGTTTTTCAGAAGTTTTTCAAATTTTTTCATCCAACTCAAAAAAAGTTATGAATTTAAAAAAAAAACACCGTTTTTGTTTTCAAAATGCTTTAACTTTTTCAAAAATTGACCGTTTGGGATCATTTTTTTTTTTTTTTAATATGTTTTTAAATGTACTTTTCGGACAAATGAGAGATAGCAGCAATCCATTTGAGTTGCCAGATACAGCGTAATTAAAAATATTTCTTAATGTGGGTTTCTAAATATTTATGGTGCATTTGCATTTTATCGCATAAACAAAGAGGCTTACAGAATGGTATTGGACACCATTGAAGGACGCTTAACTCGCTCGAAAGTTCTGCCAGTGCTGCAACTAGCAGCTACGTTACGATTTTTAGCTGAAGGATCCTATCAAAGATCAGTTGGCAAGGATTCTAGCATGAGTATAGGAAGAAACACGGTGTCAACGATTTTAGATGATGTGCTTTGTGAAGCCCTTCGCAATATCTAGATGTTTCTCCACAAATTCAATCAAAATACTGTTTTGCATTTGTTATGGTCCACTTGGGAGATTCACCCTTTTAACGTACTAGTTGGCTAGTGATAGGTGAAAAGGTCAGGATTCACCTCACTCATGTCTGCCTGGGGTCGCTAAACACTTTCCTGGTTAATTGCGTGCGGGTGGCATCGCCAAGAATTTGATCTCATCAGCCGATTTTGTTCTTCCATTTTACTGGTATAGAGATTGTCAAAAAGAGATGGCAAAAGAAAAAACATAATCAACGCAGTGGTAATTACTTGCTGCCGTGATGGTGAATATTTTTTTACAGCGCTTTAAGCTAGTTCTATTGGCAAGTCCGTTTAACTTAGCGCATAATTCTCTCACGACACAAAAGTTGCTTCCTCTAAATCCCATACGTCTATCAACACGACGACTTTGAAATCTGAACATGGTACGTGTGGCAGGGGTATGAGCCAACCATGGGGTTGAACGAGACGATATAGCGATAAAACATCGGTGTATCGATTAATCGGGGGATCCAGATAGCGGAAGCCAGAGACAGAAGTTGGCTTCCTTTTTCTTTTTTCGATTGGACACAAGACGGAATTGACTGCAGTGGAAGCATTTTGGAAAGAAAAATTTTAGAATCCAACGGGGAGAATCGAGTGGGAATCACAGCGGTTTGTATTTGCGGAATTTTCCACAAATGAACGCATTTTGTGTTTAACTCGGATTATTCGTTTGTGTTCAATAAATCATACTTCTATTGATTAGTTCATTAAAGTTGCTCTCTACATTGGAAATACCCGTATGCATGTGCTACAAGTACTTCATAATTGTTAAATCTATTGGTTACTCGGTCGCATAGTGGTGTAGTGAAATAGTTGGTTACTGAAAACGGGGATCAAGCCAAAAAAATTAATAAATGTGATTAAAATAAACATCAGCTGAACAGTAAAACGCCAATCAGGGTAATACCGGAAAATGCAAATAAAACAAGCAGCAGTAGGAGAGGAATAAATATAAAAGTGCGAGTATCTTATCGGATACCTCACAGTTATGCGCTTTAAGTTACATACGAACTGCGGTCGATTAATAAAATTTCAGGAACTGTAATAGTATTCAATAAATTTATTTTTGCTAGCAGTTGGTACTTGGGGAGAAGTGCGGAAGACAATTGGAGTTTGGGTGCAGACAAGCCGCTGCACTTTCACATATTCAGGATCATCCAAAATACTAGCGAGCCGGTATCGTCAGGTCCAAGGGCTGCAAACACCACCAACTGCGCCTAGCAATACTACGTGGCAACAACCTTCGCCAGTGCCCACAACAACCACTTCGACCGCGCAACGACAAAAACCAACTACCTCTTAAGCACCACCACCAATATCTAACCACAACCAGCAGCGCCAACATTGCGCGCAAAAACCGCCAAGATTAGTAGCGCAACCACCACACCACCACCAATACCTAACCACCACCAGCAGCGCCAACATTGCGCGCCAAAACCGCACACAACCACCAGTTACAACAACAAAAGCAGGACCGACTGACATAGGCCTGCTGCAAAACCCAACTAAAACAAGTACCAGTAGCAACAACAAAAGCACCAGCTACAACAACAGCAGAGCCGGCTAACATAGGCCTGCTGTAAAACCAGCTACAACAACAATGACGTTTGAAACATGGTAGTAATAATATTACTACCTTGTAAACACTTAGTATAATATAAGTCATGCGTTTATAACACTTCAATCATCGTAGGAGTGCAGGTTCGAATCCCACTCCCGAGAGAAAAGGCTTTGAAGAGATTTAAAAAAGGTATAATCGAAACAGCTGTCGCCTTGTCCGTCCTGATGTCACGTTGTTTAAATTTTTCCCAAATTATTAAATAAATTATAAATTAAAAAAAAATTGTTTCAAATAAATGTTTTCACACATTTAAAGCAATAAGGGTAATCCCCGCTTAAAAACTTATAGTAATTGATTATTTTTGATTTTTTTTAAATTTTTTTTTATTATTTTTGCGCTTTGTTGAAAGAAAAATTCTCTTTTGTTGCATGCTTGGGATAATTTCGACTTACAAGTACATTTTAGGATGCAATAGTAAATCGTAAGCGCTTACCGAGGCGAATATATACATGCAACTTATAGGGCCAATAGTATATGAGCGTTGATTCAAGCATATTCTCAGGTAAGTATATACATATGTGCAATATTTGCTACACTCATTATATAAAATAATAATGGTTTCATCCTTAAGTTAAGGCAATTTTCTTTAGCATCCAAAATTAATATATCCGCTATTTTGGATTAAGTTATGGCTATGCACTGCTTGTTTTGTAATCAAAGTTTATCACATTGTTCGCTTTATCCTAGTAATATTGGTTTCATATCATCGCCACTATGTGAGTGTTCTTCGTCCCATTTAGAGAGCTTTATCATAAATAAGCATTTTTTTGGGGTGGGTAAAATTCTTAGACACAACTCCAGGCTAACCGTCTCCCGCTTTGGGTTATTCATGCCCCTACACATGATGCAGCGCCTGCTTGTAATGATATTGGCGACTGCTCTGCACCCACCCTACCTTGGCTTTGTATATGTTCTAAAAGCCCCGTCCTAACACCTACTTTTCCTTCTAAATCAGACGAAAAATGATTTAATTTACCAAATCATAATTAAATTTTTTTTTATGGTAATTAGATATATCTTCAATCCATATTAAGAAAATGTACAAAGATTGAATTTTACAATATTACCATACAAGGATTTTATTAATGTGAATCAAACTTTACAAGATTTCAAAAACACCAAAGTATTTTAATTTACATATATATGTATATTTGTATTTAGCAGAATTCCACTTTCTGATTTTAACTAGACTAACATTATTTTTATGTGGGTATTTAAATCTAAATCCCCAACCTACCTCAACATATGTTTTTTTTTTTTTTGTAGCCTTGAACTTCAAATTTATTCTCACATATATTCATATATATATATATATATATATATTTATTATGTATATATATATATATAGGTTCAGTTCCGCAAAAAAGAAATAAAAAGCGTTTGTATTACATAGACATACATATGTTGTTATTACTCCCAAAAATTTCTTAAAGCAAAAAAAAAAATTGGTACTCACATATGTATAAAAAAACTGCAACCAAATAGAAAATACTGGTACAGTTGCGTCTAATTAAACTAACCATATTAATTAATCTTCACTCACCCACATTATCGGCGATGCAATCCCACGTAGCCTTGAAGGCCTTCCCGCTTTTGATCGCAGGATGTTGTTGTAGTTATCAGTGTTGGCGGTGTTACATATTAATACGTTTAATTCGTTTAATGTATCATAAATTACTTTGCGAAAATTTTGGTAGACAAAAAAAAAGAATGTTCTAATCTTAGCGATCACACTGTAGCATGGAGCGGAGAAGCCAGAGAGATTGGGAGAGGAATCATAAAAAAATAAAAATAAATGTAAGGCGCGATAACCTCCGAAGAGATCTAAGGCCGAGCTTCTCTTCCAATTTGCGTCGTGCTCCTCTTGATTTTTCCCTACAAATTGGCCGGACGGGACCTACATGTTTTATGCCGACTCCGAACGGCATCTGCAAGGCAGTTGAGTTTTCACTGAGAGCTTTTCATGGCAGAAATACAATCGGAGCGCTTGCCAGACACTGCCGAGGGGCGACCCCGCTTAGAAAAATTTTCTTCTAATTGAAAAATCTTATTTCTAAAATTTTGATGTTGCTTTGCCCGGGAGTTGAACCCAGGGCATACGGTGTGATAGGCGGAGCACGCTACCATCACACCACGGTGGCCGAGAGAGGAATCATATGAGATAAAAAAATGGTATTGTTACGAATATTAGCGAAACTAAGGAGTGCTGCCAGCTCTAAGCCGATGCTAAGCAGTGACGTGAATGCACATCAATAATTCAATCATCATGTATATACATAAACGAAACAATAACTGCGTATACATATATGTACCATGTACGTATACGAGCAGCGGACAGTCAATGCACAAATACATGCATATATGTATCTGAGATACTCCTATAAGTATGCAATGAGAAAAACTATAAAATTGTGCAATTGTAGTTACAGCTGAGAAGTTTGAGAGCTACTGGACTAGTAGATTCTGGAAGCGCCTAGAAGATGTATAAAATTGTGAAATTTTAGTTAAAACTGAGAAGTTTGAGAGCTCATGGACAATGTTAGTAGATTCTAGAAGATGCGAACGAGGAAACCAAAGAGTATAAAAGGCGACAGATGTAGAGGCGCTGTAATTCAGTTTGATTTGAGTTGTCAAGCAGTTACGACTAAGACGATATCTAGCGAGCAATAGCAGTATTATTTTGAAAGTCAGTTTCATTTAAGCTATCAGTTTGGTTATTAAGCTATTCGTTGCACAGTTTGAGTGTTATTGTGAAGTATTTTAATAAAGGCCATTTTTCCATTATTCAATATTGGAGTTATTTATTCAACAGTTTAGCGATACGAACCTAGCAAAAGGGCAAATAAGAGGATTTGCAGCAAATTCGTTACAATTGGTGTCAGAAGAGGAATTGTTGAATAAATTCCAGAGGACAACAAGGGCATGGCAAAGTTCAGTGAATTGAAGATCCAGCAACTAAAGAAGGAGTTGGAGAGCCGTGGATTGAATACAAGCGGCGTTAAACTTGAACTTCAGGCACGGCTACGAGAGGCAATTGAAGCAGAAGGAATTGATGTGGAAGAGTATGTCTTTCATCTTGATGGCGAGGAGACAACAAATATTGAAGAGAAAATTGAAACATCGCAGACGGTTACCAGCACAGACTTGCACATGATATTGGCTGCAATATCTGCACAAACATCGACAGTAGCATCAATGTCGTCGCAATTGGCATCCCAACTGGAATCGCAAAAGACAGAAATAACATCTCAACTGGCATCTCAACTGGAATCCCAAGAGACACGAATAACATCGAAGATTGAAGCACAAGAAACGCGTATGTCAGAAATGTCGACACAGATAACATCCAAGATGGAAGCACAGGATGCACATGTTGCAGAAATGTCATCAGAAATAACATCGAAGATTGAAGCACAAGAAACGCGTATGTCAGAAATGTCGACAAAGATTACATCCAATATGGCATCCCAACTGGAATCGCAGGAAATACGCATAACATCCAAAATGGAACAACAAGAGGAGCGCTTATCATTACAGGTGGCACAAATGTCTTCACAGTTAGAAGCACAGGAAGCAAGGGTAACATCAAAGCTGGAAGCGCAGGATGCAAAAATCGCTAAATTTCAGGCAGAAGTCGATGATTTGAAGGGTCGTATGGAGCAGTTACAACTAAATCGCCAAGCTGTTTCAGCGAGTAATCCAAAGGTAAAAACACCATCCTTTGACGGTTATGTTCCTTTCCAGGTCTTTAAGCTACAATTTGAGAAGACCTCAACAGTGAACAACTGGAATGCTGAAGATAAAGTTGTTGCATTGTTCGTAGCTTTAAAAGGACCAGCTGCGGAAATCTTACAGACCATCCCAGAGTACGAGCGGAACAACTATGAAACATTGATGAGCGCTTTAGAGAGTCGTTACGGAAGCGAGCATAGGAAACAGATATTCCAAATTGAGTTGCAAAACCGCTACCAAAAAGCAAATGAGACATTGCAGGAGTTTGCTTCAGATATTGAAAGATTGGCTCATCTTGCAAATGCGGACGCACCCGTGGAATACACTGAATAGTAAAAATCCAGAGCTTTATAAATGGCATACGAGATGTGGAAACGAAGCGGGCTACATATGCGAATCCAAAACTAACATTTGCTGAAATCGCATGCTCTGATTCAGGAAACAGCGTCACTTCTGTGTAAGCCAGTTTTCAAAGCACGCCGTGTGGAAGTAGAAAGGCCAGAGTGGGTAGACACAATTTTGGAAGCACTGAAGGGATCTCAACAGAAGAATGCCGGAGTTATTAAATGTTTCAAGTGCGGCAACCCAGGTCACATTGCACGTCATTGCGATCTTGGTCCTAATAGTTCCAACAATGTGGGTGGCCGTAAACGCAAAGCTGGCGGAAATGAGCAAGAGCGTGTCGGATATAAAGAACGAAAACTTGCCCCGGCTATTGAATGTCCTGTGATATCTGTGTCGCAGATTGGAAGGAAATCAAGCAGTCTTACCATCAGAGGGAATGTGGATGGTAAAGAGCGTGTACTGACTGTAGATACGGGGGCATCTCATTCCTTGATTCGATCTCATTTGATCTACAGGAGAGTAAAGTCATTACCTGGAGCAAGGTTGCGTTCGGTCACAGGCGAGTATAATCAAGTCCAAGGCGAAGTGGTATGTGAGGTATTAATTGGAAAAGTCATGGTTCTGCACAAATTCGTTGTGGCGGAGATCGTTGATGAAGTCATATTGGGAGTGGACTTCTTGGTTGACCATGACATCAGGATCGATATGCGGAGAAACATTATGCGCTATAAGAACCAGGACATACCACTTAACTTTAGTTTGGAAAAAGGGTTCAGCAGTAATCGGGTACTGGTGGAAAAGACTCGACAAAGACCACGAAAGTCAAAGGCAAAGGTTGATAGATCGAATGGGCCAAATAAATCAAAATCAAAAATACCTGCGAGAGAAACACTGGCATTGACAAAACCTAAAAGACGCAGGAAAAAGAAGCAACGAACTTCCGAGAAAGAATGCGAGGGTAGTTTCAAGCCAGAGCGCACTACTGTGGGGAAACATGGGAACGATACTGATTATGCAAAGCAAATCCGTCCAGCGCAAGCTCTACGAAGTAGTTCATCGGCCAAACAACAGAGTGTGAAGGAACGAACCAGGATATTGAGTAGTACGATGAAACACAGGTACCATGAGAGCAATAATGCGAAAGGTTTCTTGGCGGGAGATTTGGTACTGTTATACAACCCTCACCGGCGGAAAGGTGTTCCATCCAAATTTCGGTGCAGTTGGGAAGGCCCGTACAAGGTTGTGAAGAAGATCAGTGATACCATCTACCGCATACAAAGCATTGAGAAACCACGGAGTAGAAGAGTGGTACATTTGGCGATGCTAGCAGCGTTTAGATCGAGTGATTTGTCTGATCGGGACGATCAGACTTAGGTGGAGGGCAGTGTTACGAATATTAGCAAAACTAAGGAGTGCTGCCAGCTCTAAGCCGATGCTAAGCAGTGACGTGAATGCACATCAATAATTCAATCATCATGTATATACATAAACGAAACAATAACTGCGTCTACATATATGTACCATGTACGTATACGAGCAGCGGAGAGTCAATGCACAAATACATGCATATATCTGAGATACTGCCATAAGTATGCAATGAGAAAAACTATAAAATTGTGCAATTGTAGTTACAGCTGGGAAGTTTGAGAGCTACTGGACTAGTAGATTCTGGAAGCGCCTAGAAGATGTATAAAATTGTGCAATTTTAGTTATAGCTGAGAAGTTTTAGAGCTCATGGACAATGCTAGTAGATTCTAGAAGATGCGAACGAGGAAACCAAAGAGTATAAAAGGCGACAGATGTAGAGGCGCTGTAATTCAGTTTGATTTGAGTTGTCAAGCAGTTACGACTAAGACGATATCTAGCGAGCAATAGCAGTATTATTTTGAAAGTCAGTTTCATTTAAACTATCAGTTTGGTTATTAAGCTATTCGTTGCACAGTTTGAGTGTTATTGTGAAGTATTTTAATAAAGGCCATTTTTCCATTATTCAATATTGGAGTTATTTATTCAACAGTTTAGCGATACGAACCTAGCAAAAGGGCAAATAAGAGGATTTGCAGCAAATTCGTTACAATATTATAAGCGAATAAAAAAAAAACAGCATTAGGAGTTTATGAATGAAATTCCTAAGTTTATGATCTCTCTGCAAAACTTACCATGTAATCGAAAAGTAAATTCCCTGCAAAAATCGTTGGATTATGTGGTCCACTGGAGTACTTACCATTATACTCCACTGTAATGCAGCAATGGACCAACTCATGTTTCTACACGAACATATTGTAAGCCGATCATTGCTCGTTTCTAACGATTGTAATCACTACACGATGTTTATTGGACTGTGGGTACTCCATGGATTACTCTGATGTAATGCTGAGCTGGAGTATATGGTCCAGTCCTAGGACATCGCAATGTTAATTGGACCATATTTTTTGTATGAATTCAGGTTAATTTTGGAGCACTCGCTTGGTCCATAGCGAGTACTCCATACATGCATGCATGGAGTACTCCCGATTTTTGCAGGGTTGGCAACATGTTGAGTTAAGTTATGGGTTGCTACCAAGAGGTTCTAAACCACATGGTTACAACAAAACTTAAACTATAATTATGTATGTATAACTAAATTATTTTTGCCGCTATACCAAAACTTCTTATATTTGCTTTAATTTTCTTTTCTTATTTAAAAAGCATATGCAAATATGTACTTCTTACATACCTACATAACAAAATGATTTATTCAATACGATTAATGCTTAATACAAAATAAATTTTAAGGGATTTTCCTTGGATCTTAAAATAATCCAGGGGAATTTCAAAAAAAAAATATTAAATGACGAGTCATATTGTCATTTAATGTTCAAGCTTATTTTAAGATATGCCTTTTTCTCATTTTTTTTTCTTTCAAAAAAAAAATTTTTTTTTTTTTTAGCTATTTTAGTTGAAGATGCATATATGTGTGTTTATAAATGTATAGACGTAGGTCTAAAATGTATGCGTGAAAAATTTTTTTTCTTTTCTTCCAAAAGAATGAAATAAACTGTTAATAAAAAAAACTATATTACATTTTGGAAAGTTTTGGGTAAAAATATCAAAACAACCTATATATACGAATTCGTATTTTTTGGTAAGTTTGATTTTGAAAATACGCATATTTTCGCGTATTACGTGGTTTATATATAGAACACGGCAGTCTACATATATGTATAAAACCAACTCTATTCGTTTTTCAATATTACCAAAATTCTATGTATGACAAAAATTAGAACTTCATAGACTTAATATGTTTGTTTGATTTATTATTGATTTTCTGGATCGCCGGATGTGAAGAAGACTGGAGGGTGACGTTTAAGATTTGTCCGAGGTTAGGCGTACTATTAACGGGATGGCCTTTTGGGTGTTCCCCACGCAGCAGAAAAATGTTTTTCCCGCACAGGAAAATACCTAAGAAAGCAACTCGTTTTAGACACTTATCACTAATGTTACACTACACTTATAATTTATAAATTCGGGAAAAACTTACCAACTAAGATTCTCTGAGTTAGAAAAGATATTGTAAATGTGGATAGCTCCTACGCTTTGTTGCTAGTTCATGTTAATTAAGACACTCGCGAGTTAGTAAAAAAAAGAGACACACCATTTAACTGCTTTGATTTTATTTTTAAAACTATCGCGAGTTTAAGAAAAAGTTCCCACGATGTACACTGCTGGCTGGTTCGAATCGAAAAGGAAGATAATCTTCCTGCAGAAATAGTCAGAAGGGCAGCGTGCAACTTGCAATCATATGATATATCGATAACGTAAAACATATGTTCTTAAAATGAGCTTAACGATATCGAATGCTGTGTTTAATAAGCCCTTAGATTCCTAACTAAAGATGCTCACTAATCCCGATTTTTGCTTTATAAAACTAGTACAAAAAACAACTAAACTCCTGGACTTTAAATATCAAAATATGAATTTATTTGGTATAAAGGTGTTTTTGGTTGTACGTACATACATATGTATATACTGACATGAGTGCGTGGATAATATCTACATATGGAAAAAGTTTTAGCAAGCTAAAATTGCCGAAGATTGATGAAAGAAAAAAAATAAGTATATACACATTGATGGGAATGGCATAAATCTATAGCGACTATGTACCCACGGTACAAGTATTACTCATACAAGTTAACACCACCCACATTCAAACTTCGCAAATATTCACATAGTAGGTTGCCTGCATTTTCTAGTCACACCGCAGCACACGTGTATGCGATAAACGCTGACTAGCATATTCACATCATGGGAAAATTACTGGTGATACGATATCAACAACATAAGCTACCTGCATTCTTCACTCCAGTTACAAAACGCGCATCCGGAATAAATGCTGATTCCTAACTACCGCTCCGTGGGAACATAGCTCGCACTGCCAGTACCGCGCATACTTTAGCTTCATATTTCTACACGCGCATCCAACAAACGCCAACCGCGCGTCACCAGCGGATGGGAACATTGGCAGCGATACGATACCACTGCAACATATGAAAATACCAACAACGATGCGACGCCGCTGCAATTGGGCCGTCGCTAAGAATTAATAAAAGTCCATACTAACATAGTTTAAGTTCATTTGTATTTTGCTCGTGTAAAACCAATAAAGTGCTAAAAAACCGGCATAAGCCGGCAAAAAAATATATTTTTTTAAGTTTTAAACCCACAACGGGCTAACTGGGCCCAACGGCCCAGTCGCGAGTTAAAAGCCGTAAAGCAGTGCCTCGCAAACAGATTCGCGGAAAACTCATCGCGACAACGGGAATTCACAAGTGAATAGCTCCGGTAGAAGAAAGCCACGCACCCACGCAGAGTGCGCATCGAGCGAGCCAGAGTAGCAGAGAATTTTTATGATATAAATCAAAGATGCAAAAAGGACCAAAAACCCTCTACACCGTGGGATTAATGTAAGAAATAATTAAATTAGAGTAATATAAGTAAAGGACTGAACGTCCTTGAACAATAAAAAAATTAAAGGACCAACTTGCCCTGAAAGGAAACACAGAAAAATTAGATTTACAGTAATTTATTGAAATAGAACAAGCGGGTTAGTAGTCCACGATGCAACTCCCACTTTGATGCACGCTGCTTCCTTATATAGAATTCTTGCTCTGCTGCCTTGGGGTGCGCAGTATTTGGTACGCTGGCTTAGGCCATAGCTTCTCACGGTTGACATGCACTGAGCGCATGTGCAAGTATTTCACAATCGTGTGAAACATTATTTGCTGACGCTACTGTCTGGCCCTGTTGGTATGATTCTTGTTGATCGTGTGAAACATAATTTGCTGACGCTACTGTCTGGCCCTGTTGCTATGGTTCTTATTGCGTAAACATTAGTACGTGGTACTAATCATGAACTTGGTTTCCCACAGGTGTATATGGTGAAATATCATTGGCCTTGAATTAGGGTGTTGGGTTGCAAAGTGGTATGACTGCAATTATGCTGATACAGCGGCACGCGTACAGGTAGAGTGTGGGAATGGAATGTGTTGGGTGCCGCAGCGTGTTAACCTATATAAGTGAATCAATAAAGATAGAACTAAGTTAAACGAAGTGAAAGTGAACTGCTATCGTTAAAAAATTTTTGTTTTTACTAACTTGTGAGGTCAGTAAGCGAATGAGAAAAATGCCCCAGAATAATATACTTAGGCAGATACTTAGGCTTCAGGTCAGTAAAAGCTTGCAAAGCAGCCCTGTCAAGTTGTATTGCTACTTTCCTCGATGCACTGGCCTTTATTTGTGCATTCTGCCCACGCGTTAGGTTTGTTAATGGCTTAGCTATTTTGGCATAGTCCCGAATGAACTTCCGATAGTAGGAGGTCATTCCCAAAAAACTTTTTAGACCCTTCAAATTGCATGGTGGCAAAATTGAGTTCATGGCCTCCACCTTTTTTGGATCGGGACGAACTCCTTCGGGAGTGATGATGTACCCTAAAAATTCAACCTCAGTCTGCAGGAAATGTGTTTTTTCTAAATTCACTTTAAGATTGGATCGTAGCAATTGGGAAAATACCATTTCGACATTCTTCAAATGATCATCAACATCTTTAATATCGTCTATGTAAACATAGCAGATTTTGCCGATATATTGTTTCAATACGTCGTCGATCATGCGTTGAAAAATGACCGGTGCGTTTTTAAGGCCGAAAGGTAATCTCAAAAACTCATACTTTCCGTTCATCATTGAGAAAGCAGTTTTTGGTATGTCGGATTCCTTCATGGGGATTTGATGGAACCCAGAAGTAAAATCAATAGTTGTGAAGTAGCGAGAGTTGCCAAGACTACACAAGGTGGCGTTTTTATCCGGAATAGGGTAGGTGTCAGGGATAATTACAGCGTTAAGCCTTTTGTAATCTATCACCATTCGGTACTGTTTCTCCCCATTGGGGTTAGGTTTCTTAGGAACCACCCAAATAGGAGAGTTATATGGGCTCTTGGATGGTCGGATAACTCCTTCTAAAAACTCGTACACTTGTCGGTCGACCTCTTCCCTCATACAAGAAGGATAGGGATAGCTTTTGCTATAAATGGGTTCGGGGGTTGTTGTCTTAATTTCAGCTCGTACGCAACTGTCTACTAATTCCGTCCCGTTAAGGGGTAAGAAAAGATCGCTAAATTTATCAATAAGGTTACACAATTTTCCTTCTGTCTCAGGAGGGAGATCCTTAGACAACGTATAATTCACTTGCGTAGATGTGCGAGCTTTCAATGGAATTTAGTATTTGTTTACTTTCAGGATCCCTCACTAGGGTAGGCACCTTGTCGTTGGTGTGAGGGCGTAGCCGAACTCCATAGCGCCCGACTATGAGGCGGAGCTGTTTAGGACTGACATCTACGCCGTTTCGCCTCATAGGAGGGCGGCGGGATGTCGGTGACCAAGAACTGCCAACCCCCTAATCCAGGGTGTTATGCGGACCGTGCCTATTGGACGATTTGCAGCCAGGGGATAAATTCGGCTGTATTCGAACGGAGCTTTCCCGATACCGGGCCATCTCGGGAAGTAGTTATGGCCTTACCGCAGTAAGGGGCGCTGCTGTGGCGGACGGTTCTTTTCCCGTATATAATACTGGACCGCTGAGCCCGCCTTGTCGGGCAGGTGGTCGTACGACCAAGATGAACAACTCATTACCTGAATGTAATAAGGAGGATGTAAAGAGGAGGACTGAGTCGCAATCCAAGGACGACAAATACGAATTAAGCGATGCGTCGGACTCGGGGAGCGAGAGTAGTGCTGATTCAATGAACTCCGTGTTGGAGAAGCACACAAATGAAAACGGAGTAGAAGAGTGGAGAAGGGTACGGAGCAGAGGAAGTAAAAGAGCTCTCTCGCAGTACCGTGCAGCACTAAGAATTGTACAACGCTTGGGAGCAGTGGTCGACCCAACAGAAGTGGAGATCGAGCGCTTGGAATGGGCCCATGAAGCGGTAGAAGTAGGTCGAAGGCAGTTCAAAAGGTTTGCCGCGAGAAACCCTCGGTTCTGCAACCGGTACGAGGAGGAAGAAGCGTCGAATGGCAGAATGAAGAGGCAACGTTCGGCAGAAGGCGACAAGCCTGCTTTCAAGAGGCAGAAAGGACCCAGTCCTAGAGCCGCGAGGCAGGGCAGTCGCATAGACAAGACAAGTAGGCCCAAAGCTGTAAGACAGATGGGTCCCAATAGCGAGGTAGCAACTACCTCGAAAGCTGCCAGTCAGAGGGAAGTTCCAACTACGGAAGTAGGATATAAGCCAAAGGGAGATAACGCTAAGACTCCGGCTTTCTCGGAGGCGCTAAAGGGAGTTAACGCGAAGACTCCGGTGTTCTCGGAGGTTCCAAAGGGAGATAACACTAAGACTCCTGCTTTTCCCGAGAAGATGAGTGATGTGGCAAAGCAGTCACTGACTGTGGCGCTGGTTGATCGTAGCAGTCCGTTCGGACAAATGAATACTGAAAGGTGGAGATCTGTGGAAAGGGAGCTTATTAGCTTAATGCTTAAGATGATGCGGGAACAACCAAGTAAGCCCCTTCCAACCTTTGATTCGGGGGGATGGTATAATGGTGTGAGGATGATAGCGTGCCACAACATCGCGAGCTTGCGGTGGCTGGAGGAAGTCGTTCCAAACCTCCAAAGGCAAGGCACGAACGCGCGGTTTGAGGTGGTGGATAAAGCGCAAATCCCCACGGTACCAAAAGTTAAGGTATGGATACCATGCGTGATGAAGTCGGAGGATACACTGCGACTTCTGCAGAATCAGAATCCGAACATACCGACACAGGATTGGAAGGTACTTACTGTATCTCGGCCTACCGAGGATGGTCAGTTCTACATCTTCCAAATAAACAAGCAGGCGGAGGATATTTTGTACACGCAGCTTGGCAAAATGTCCTTTGGCACTGGCAAAATTTACATGCGACTCAGGAAAAGAAGTCCCGAGGATAAAAATCCTAACACGCTGGAAGTGGGCGAAGTCGAAAAGGACCTCAGAAGCCTAAGGGAAAAAAGACAGGTGGAGGTCCCCGACGTCACCACGAACGTGCTAGAAGAGGACCAACCGCTAAATGGTGCTGTGACTCGCACAGAGGAACACACGGCACAACATTCACGAGGGGCTGAAGGGGGCCTCGAATACTCTAAACCAAAAGGGCAAGAGGAGGACGACGACGTCAAGACGAAGGTGCTGGAGGGGGACAAACAGCCCAATGGTGCTGCGAGTCCTACAGATAAACCTCCAACACAGTAAAGTGGCGTCGAGCGAACTCCTCCTAACCTAACCCTTGAGGAGGGTTCGTTTGACGTGGCGCTGATCCAGGAGCCGTGGCTCTCATCGGGAGGAAAGGTTTCTGGACTTAGCGCGCGCGGGCTTGGCGTTTACTACGCACAAACGGAAGGACGGGTGCGACCTGTAGTAATGGTAAGGAAACAGCTGCATTCATATATGCTGCCTAATTACACCACCGAGGATCTCGTAGCGGTGGCCGTTGAGCAAAAGAATAAGCAGGCATTTATCCTGGCGTCCTGCTACATGGCCCATGCTGCGGAGGTTCCACCGATGGAGTGCAAAAGGCTAGTACAGGAGGAAGGGCGCAAAGGGCGGTTGGTCATAGGCGCAGATGCAAATGCGCACCACA
This sequence comes from Eurosta solidaginis, assembly GCF_040869045.1. Taxonomy (NCBI): domain Eukaryota; kingdom Metazoa; phylum Arthropoda; class Insecta; order Diptera; family Tephritidae; genus Eurosta; species Eurosta solidaginis. Next base: position 158,746,069 of record NC_090319.1, read on the forward strand.
ATGCGTGGGGAGGAGAAGATACGAACGAGAGAGGCGAATCTCTATTTTGGGTCCCAGGGCATATGGGAATAGATGGGAATGAAAAAGCGGACGAATTAGCTAAAAAGGGCGCATCCCTTGAAGCTTGCTCCGTAGACGTCCCAATTAGATTGGGCGAGATTAAGCGAATGCGAGAGGTGCACATGATCGACCAAGCAGAAAAGGCGTGGGTTCAAGCGCGGGGCTGTAAAGTGTCGAAGATTATGTGTAGGTCTTACAACCTTAGACTAACACAGTTGCTTCTATCATTAAAAAGAGAGGACTGTAGACTCATGACGGGTATTCTGACTGGACACTGCCTTCTGGCGTCACATGCCTTTAAATTAGGCTTGGTCAGTGATAGCAGGTGTAGGAAGTGCGGGTTGGAGGAGGAAACGATCGAGCACGTTCTGTGCTCGTGCGCTGCACTTGCCAGGCTAAGACTCCAGATATTAGGAGTGATACAGCTGTCAGATCTAGAAGCAGCAAGTGGCTTAAGTCCTAGGAAGCTTCTAGTATTTGCCAAGAGGACGGAGTTATTTTATAACATAGGTCCTGGTTTTTGATAGGGTTTTTCAGTTTGGTCGTTAAAACAAACTTCTGGTAACACTACGGACTCAATCAGTCTATGTGAGGTCCTCATGGACCGGCCAGTTCAACCTACCTACCTTACTTTCAGGATGTTCGATTTCCTATCAACTATAGCGCCTATATCCCTAAGTGTGTCGTCTCCTATGATCCCGTCAAATGACGTCAATCCTGGGAGCACAAAGAATGTTGTCTCAGAGTCATTACTTATGTCTTTAAATAGTTTTAAATAAATTTTTTCTTTTATGAGAATATTCCCGCCAGGTGATTTTACGGAGAAAGGGTTTTCGACCGGATTACCTTGCTTTACGACCGTTCGGCTGATGAAATTTTTATTGGCACCGGTGTCGATGAGAAAATCTAGGATGCGGCCGTCAGGGAGTACGTACTCTATGTAAGGTACGCTAGATGGCCGTCGGATAAAAAATTCTCCTCCTGTGCATCTTGTGCCTTCTGTAGGTAGTTATTCTCTTCGTCGTTGGTGCTTTCTGTTTCTATGTTGAACAGCCTTTGCTGTTTCCGCGGAAGATTGTCTGACTTTGCACCTCGTTTAAAAGGATTCGGTCTATTCATATAATTTACCTTACGGGACTGGGCAGATTCGTCTACGTCCATTTTCTCGATGGGTGGCTGAGAGGTTGTTGGAGGATCTCGTTTTGGTACGGTGTATCCACCTTGTTTTTCAAAGGGATATCGACGCTCCTGGGGACGGTAGGTCGTCCTAGGTGGTAGCGGAGGTGCCTTGTTGCGCTCTAGGCCATGCATGCGTTCTGGCATGGTGGTCATTGGTGCGATGATGCGATTATTGAATCGCGTAGTATGCACCGTGTAATTTCTTAAGTTTGTATTTTGTAATTCGAGGCACCTTGAATATGCCTCGGGTAGAGTCTTTGGACGCTGAACCAGGAGCATCTTTGAGAGGTCGCCATTCAATCCGCGGATGAACACATCCAGCGCGCGGTTCCTGTACGTGTCTATAAGTACTCGCACTGTCTCCGGAGAATATTTCTCAGTTTTAAGTTTATTAATTATTATAGCAAATTGATGATTCACGGCTCCGAAGAAGTCATCAAGCCGTGTATCCTTTTGAGAGAGTTGGTGGAGTTGGTACTCCAAGGTGCAGATGTCACGCTTGTCCGCATAATGGAGTGATAGCATTCTTTCATGGCGGCCCAGTCAGTGTGAAAAATACTATAGGAAACGAGGGCAGTATCGGCGGGCCCTCGTATCTTTTGGCGAACGTGTTGTACAATTGCCCGATAGATGGGCTTATTCTTCACTGGCTCGAAGTCCTTAAGGATGCTTTCGACTGCGTGCACCCACGACACAAACATCGTTGGATTACCATTAAAAATTTGTAACTCTTTTACGGAGTCCGGAAGCCTCGAGATATCCTTTAATTCCGCCTCAGTTGCTGGAGCTCGGGGTTGAACGGGAGCTTCTACCGTTTCTCGCACCGGGGTAACAGCTTCTATCGAAGCGATTCTGCTTTGGAGTGTGTCCAAGCGCAATACACGCCTCTCCAGACCATTTATTTGGTCCATAAGTTTATTCACGGCACCTGTCAAATTTGTAACTGTAACCTGGAGTGAATCCATCCTGGAAGACGAAAGAGAAGAAATATGGAAACAACAAGCAGTATTACTCACGTAACCAGGATTAGCATTTAATTGTTCACTCTAATTTATAGCCTTTATTTAGCTAATATTTTTCTTTCACTTATTGGCTTTTAATTCCTTTTTTTAAATATAGCTTTAATTTAGCTAATTTTTTCTTTCACTTATTGGCTTTTAATCCTTTTTTTAAATATAGCTTTAATTTAGCTAATTTTTTCACTTCACTCCAATTCACTTCACTACTGGTCCCTGCTCGGGCGCCAGTAAAGGACTGAAGGTCCTTGAACAATAAAAAAATTAAAAGGGCCAACTTGCTCTGAAATGAAACACAGAAAAGTTAGATTTACAGTAATTTATTGAAATAGAACAAGCGGGTTAGTAGTCCACGATTCAACTCCCACTTTGATGCGCGCTGCTTCCTTATATAGAATTGTTGCTCTGCTGCCTTGGGGTGCGCAGTATTTGGTACGCCGGCTTAGGCTCTAGCTTCTCGCGGTTGACATGCACTAAGGGCATGTGCAAGTATTTCACAATCGTGTGAAACATAATTTGCTGACGCTACTGTCTGGCCCTGTTGCTATGGTTCTTATTGCGTAAACATTAGTACGTGGTACTAATCATGAACTTGGTTTCCCACAGGTGTATATGGTGAAATATCATTGCCCTTGAATTAGGGTGTTGGGTTGCAAAATGGTATGACTGCAGTTATGCTGATACAGCGGCACGCGTACAGGTAGAGTGTGGGAATGGAATGTGTTGGGTGCCGCAGCGTGTTAACTTATGTAAGTGAATCAATAAAGATAGAACTAAGTTAAGCGAAGTGAAAGTGAACTGCTATCGTTAAAAAATTTTTGTTTTTACTAACTTGTGAGGTCAGAAGCGAATGAGAAAAATGCCCCAGAATAATATACTTAGGCCTCCACTCCTAAATACAGGAGCAACAGCTGCGTCAACAGCACCTGCAAACCTTTGCTCTCCCCAAGCCGTAACAACGACCGAGGAATTTAGGGAAGTTGTAAGAAGCACCCTAGCCGAAATCCTTCAGACCGACGCTTCAGTCCTGACTAGAATCAGTGCTCAACTCCCTTTGCTAACTGATCAGACAATTGAGGAGAGGTTCAGAAATGGTATTTCCGACATGGACAAGATCGCTAATGTCGTCCGTTCCCTAAGAGAGTTCAGTGGAAACCCTACTGAGTTCAGTAGTTGGAAGAAGAGCGTAGAAAGGGTACTAAAAATTTACGACCCAGTGTAGGTACTCCAAAGTAGTTTGGTATCCTGAACATTATCAGGAACAAAATTGTCGGTGGTGCATATGCCGCGCTCGAAGCATACAACAGCCCGCTCAATTGGAAGGCAATTTCGCGTTGTCTTACAACGCACTACGCCGACAAGAGGGATCTCAGCACCCTCGGGTACCAAATTATCTGTCTCATCCAAGGACGGAAGTCGGTACAGGAGTTCTACGCAGAAGTGTACAAGCACCTATCTCTCATCCTCAATAAAATTTCCTGTACAATACATATCGGGATAAAGCACTAGATACCTTCGTAAGAGGATTATCAGGCGACCTCTCCAGGCTCCTCGGCAAGAAAGAACCTGCCGACTTACCTGAAGCATTACATTTGTGCACCAAATTAGAAAACCAAAACTTTAGGTCCATACATGCTAACAACCAATATAGCTTTCCGAAAATGTTGCGTTCACCTGCAACCCCATTCAACACCCACCAAAAACCTACTATTCCCGCAAGGGAGTTCCAACACGGAAATCATCCCTTCTACCCACAGCTCGCCCACATACCTCAACCAACCCCTCACATGATACAGTCCCCACACAGTTCCAGCATACCTCATATCAAGTACTACTATGGGCAAGGTGTACCTCCTGGTAGACCTCTTAACAATAACCCACCTCCAAGGCCAACTCAACCAAAGCCGCCGGTACCAATGGAAGTAGACCAATCGCTAAAAACAAGGAATGTTAACTACGTCAACAAACCTAACAACAATGCTACGTCGAAGCGACCACCGCCCACGCAATGCCATCAACATATTAGGAATTTCCCGAACAAAGTTCAACGTGTAAACCATATTTCCCCAACCCTCGATTCCACCACAACCGACTCTGGCCAATACGACGGCGACACCAACACATACGATCCGGAGAGTGAAGAGCAATCATGGCAGGACTATTACAACACTTACGAGCAACAGGAGCACCAGTATCGCCAAGACGACGCAAACGAATATGTGGACGTTCATTTTTTACATTAACTTCCTCATCGCTTCCTTACTTCGAATGTAAAACAAGCGATGGCAGAATACTTACATTCGTTATCGACACTGGTTCAAACAAAAATTACATTCAGCCCGCGTTAGTTACAAACCCTAAACCAAATGACAGCGTGTTCTTTGCAAACTCCGTAGGCGGAAAAATAAGTGTATTACATCATACCGAACTTAACCTTTTTGGCCTCAGAGATAAAAAGCCAAAGTTCTTGATCCTACCAACCCTGAAATCCTTTCACGCCATAATTGGCAACGACAGCTTAAAACAACTCAAAGCTGTTATTTACACCTCTAGCGACTACATGTTCATAGAAAACAAAATAAAAGTTCCCATTAAGCAACAAATTTCTAAATCAGTGAACAACATAGAAATAAAAAATGAACATATGAATCCAGAACAAAAAGTCATTATCGGAAATTTAGTGCAACAGTTCCCCACATTATTCGCCGAACCCGATAAAAAACTAACATACACCACTAGAATCGTCGGTGAAATTCGTACAACAAACGACTCTCCAATTTACACCAAATATTATCCTTATCCAATGTCCCTAAAAAAATGAGGTTGAAAAACAGGTCAATAAACTTGTTGAAGATGGGATTATACGACCATCTCACTCCCCCCATAATTCCCCCGTTTGGATCGTTAACAAGAAACCAGACTCTGCAGGAAATAAACAGTACAGACTAGTAATTGACTACAGGAAGCTCAACTCGGTTACTATTGCAGACCGGTACCCCATCCCCGAAATAATCGAGGTACTAGCGCAAGTAGGACGTAATAGGTTCTTTTCCGTCATCGATCTGAAAAGCGGATTCCACCAAATACCCCTGAAAGAATCAGATATGGAAAAAACCGCATTTTCCATAAACAACGCAAGATATTAATTTACTAGACTCCCCTTCGGATTGAAAAACGCACCATCAATTTTCCAACGCACTCTCGACTATATAATATAAGGAAGTTGTGTTACTTCTACATAGACGATATCATAATTTTCAGCAAGACAGAACAAGACCATGCTATATCCTTACAAATAATTTTCGATACACTAGAGCAAGCCAATATGAAAATCCAGCTAGACAAATGCAAATTCTTCTCGCAGGAAGTAGAATTTTTAGGATTCATAGTCACTGCAGACGGCATTAGAGCAAATCCATTAAAGATTGAAGCAATAGAAAAGGTACCTATACCAAAAACACTAAAGGACCTCAGATCCTTCCTGGGAATGTCTGGGTTTTACAGACGTTTCATTAGGGACTAAGCCAAAATAGCAAAACCCCTTACTCTCATCTTAAGAGGGGAAGAAGGACGAATGTAAACATTTATCTGCAAAAACGGCAATAGCCATGAACAACGAAGCAATAGACGCCTTCAATAAAATAAAAACGACGCTTACGTCCAACGACGTGATTTTACAATACCCCAATTTCGGTAAAGAATTCCATCTGACTACCGACGCCTCCAGCTATGCAGCAATAGGAGCGGTGCTTGAACAAGATAATAAACCTATTCTATTCATATCTAGAACCCTATCAAAGGCCGAGGAAAACTACGCAACAAACGAGAAGGAAATGTTAGCGATCATTTGGGCCCTCAAATCTTTGACAAGCTATCCTTACGGCCCTGCTGTAGTCACAATTTTCACAAGCCACCAACCTCTTACATATGCCCTCAGCAACAAGAACAACAATAGCAAACTCAAGAGATGGAAAGCCATCTTGGAGGAGTACAACTATGAGATCAAATACAAGACCGGCCACACAAACGTCGTAGCGGACGCACTTTCTAGTCCACCACAGGAAATAAATATAATGACACCCACCCAACACAGCGACGAAAGTTCAGGTCAAACCCTAATTCCCTACACGGATGCACCCATCAATGCATTCAAGAACCAAATTTTTATTTCAGTAGGAGAAACTCCTTCATACCAATTTAAGATAATTTTTCCCACCTACCACAGTCATATCATAATCGAAAGAGATTTTACCGAGGAAACTCTCACCACCCTACTAAAAAGATACTTAAATCCTTCAGCAACAAACTGCATAAGAACCGAAGATAGCATTTTGGGCAAAATCCAAACAATTTACCAAACTGATTTTAGCAGATACAGGGTACCCTATACCCGCAAATTCATAAAGGATATCTTGAACGAAGCGGAACAAGAAACAGAAATCATAAACGAGCATAATAGGGCTCATCGAAATGCAATAGAAAATAAAAAATAGCTTTTAGATAAATGCTATTTCCCGCAAATGACTGTCAAAATAAAAAGAATCACAAAACAGTGCAAAATATGCAATGAAAATAGGTATGAAAGACATCCGACTGCCCCAATCATACAAGCAACCCCAATTCCCAATTACCCAGGACACATTGTCCATATCGATATCTATCACACAAACAATAAGGTTATCCTCACAGCCATCGACAAATTCTCTAAATACGCCCAAGCGAAAGTACTTAGATCAAGGGCGACGGAGGACATAAGACAACCCCTTCAAGAATTGCTACCCTCTTTTGGTATTTCAGACAAACGATAATAACGAAAAATCCTTAAACTCTGTAACCATAACCTTTATATTCGAAAACCAATACGAAATAGAGATTTACAAGACACCCCCCTACACCAGTACTGTCAACGGCCAATACGCTTGCATTCCACCCTTTCAGAAATAATGCGATGCGTGAAAAGTGAAAGGACGCACGATAGCTTTGAAGATCTACTTAACAGATAACTCTGCAAGTACAATTATTCCATCTGTTATGTAACTGACTGTTGCGGTACGGCAGAGGTGGCATTTGGCATGGTTGCAAACCCCTGCTAGCTCGTCGGGAGGGGTGAGTTTTTGCTCACCCGCCTTACAGTTGTACAAACAAAAAGGAAAGCTGAAAGAAAAGGTCTGTCCGTGTCAGGTGGAGTCATCCCTCCCCCTCTGCGTAAAACCTTGGCGCAGCGTTGGGCGTTGCACTGACTCCGGAACTTTAGCAACGCCTCCTTAGCCTGACATGTGTCCGTGCGTCAATGTCCCATGTCCCTAATCTGTCTAGTCTGTCACGGTAACCTCACATCTACGTCTCCTCTAATACACCCGTGCAACACCCACACCAAATTGATGGCTAATTAGCCTGACATTTTTGAAATGACTTCAACCCATAAAATAAGGTGTAAATAAAAAAAGGACTGGTAAATTCAACTTTCAGATCAATAAGGTTTATTTAACAAAACGAAATTAACTGGCAATAAAGTAAAAAAAAAAGAAAAAGGTTGAAATCCAATCGAAAAATATATTAAAAAAAGGTATTTACAATCCACAAAAAAAAAATTACTATTTTATCAATAAAATTTATTTCTAATACTTAATTCAATTTCAACAAATTTAATCCAACTAATTCAAATAATTAGTAAAAAGGAAAATAATTAGACTAGGCCAATTTATATATCTATATATACGTATATAGATTAGTATATGTATGTACTTATATACCGCTTTATACTTTTATGAATGAAAAAAAAAACTTCAAGATGAAAATATGAAAAAAAGCCAAAACGATAAAAATAAAGAGGGTAAGATAATAAAAATCCAAGGGTAAATGATTAATAAGAAAAAAGGGAACTTTTAAAGTCACAGCTCGCGAGGACCAGAAAAAAAATTGTCAAAGCACCAAAATCGAAAGTCGGATTTATCGTACCGCCACTGTTATGCATACGCTCAATTGTATGGTATATATATGTTTATGTATATACATAGTATAAGAAAACATTATCATAACTTAATAACTAGCACTCACATATTTATATGATCCCGAAGATGGCTTTAGAATAAAGCCGAAATATCGACAAGAATAAATTATACAACTATAATACAAAAAGTTGTGTTTTTATTTAAATTGGCCTTCAGCTCAAAAATTTAACAATATATTAGATAAAAAAACTATTGACCTGACGGAATTTAAGTGCAAAAAAAAAAAACAAGAAAAAAAAAACAAAAAAATGGTCAAAAATGCGAATATGCGAAAAAGATTTATGTGATAGAAGGAAAAAAAATTTACTGAGAAGATAGGCAAAGCAAAGGTAGGAAATTAAAAGCGAATCAAGTGGTTTTGGTCACAAATAAAAATAAAAACGCCATTACCTACAAAAAAGGAAAATTTGCCGAATTGGGGCTTGGTGACATACATATATGTGTCTATATACACATATATTCACATATGTACTTAAAATTTAACCAGAATTTTACGAAATTGAAAGCTAGATATTAATATTAGGGTGCAAAGAAGATAAAAAATTAAAAATTCTGGCAACAAATGAAACCAAACAAAAATTATTAAACTAAATTACTCTACGGCTAACTCAATGGTATTCAATAGAACAGACTAATAAAAAAACCTAATGCAACCAAACGTAATTCAAACAAAAAAAATGCCCACAAGAAAATATATAAGTAATTTTTGATCTCTGCTCGGCAGTGGCTCGAGACTTCCTCCTCCCCTCTTCGATATTCTCTTCTGCTGCAATAATGTATCATCCAAAATCCTCCTTGGTGCCGGGACAGGCGCGAATGGAGGCTCTACCTGTCTCTTCGTGATTTCCGGCACCGCACTGATGTTTCTTCTTCTTCCTCTCACTGAATATTAGTCTGTTAAGTTGTGTCTTTGTGCTGATATGCACTTCAGCCTGGCTTCCTAATCAGAGGGGGAAAAAAATAACTCGAGAGACCACAATATAAAGGACTCAGAAAAAAATTAAGGGATGCATGTGTACTAACTTATCATTTTATTCAAATATAATTTTTATTTTATTTATTTAATTTCATTTTATTTTTACTTCATTTTATTAAATTTTTTTTTTATTTTATTTTAATTTTACTTTAATTTAATTTAATTTTAATTTTATTTAAATTTTATTTTATCTTATTTTATTTTATTTAATTTTAATTTTATGGTATTTTATTTTAATTTTATTAAAATTTTATTTTAACTGTTTTTTATCTTTATTTTAGGAAATTTATTTTAAATATTACTTAATATGCACATTATTATTAGAAATTAGGTATTTTATTATTATTTCACAGTTTTATTTTATTGTATCATTTTATATGATTATTTTATATTATTTTATTAATTTTATTTTTTTATTTTATTTTTGATTTATTTTCACTATTTAATTTACATGCACATGGTTTAGAAAAAAGGGCTTCACTGGACTCACCTATTAAGCTGCTGGACAGGGTACGGGATATTGGTTCCTTATCTTGGGCCGCTACTTTTGTAGGCCCGTTAACACGGCAAACGGGAAAAGAAAAAAACCAAACTTAAAAAAACTTTTGGCACTTTAAAATAAATTTTACTAAACACTTTCGTTTATGTTCAAGTCACTTTGGATATTGAAAGAAGCCGTTTTCTCATTTCGTAAGCAATCCCCACAAGCTGAAAGTTTCCCGTTTTCCTTTTTCACTCAAAGACGAAGGACCCAATACACACAATCTCACATTGGCGGGATACGGTATCTACAAAATTTACACGAAGTATTTCCACACATACTAACAGATACATATTCGTACATCTCTATACATGTGTTTGCTTTCTACCAGTCACTAACACATGTATACATAGCTCTGTTGGCGTAAGCACACAGATACCTACGTAGATGTTCGAATATGATTAACCCTGCATTAACCAACAGGCTGCCGCTACAGGCTCGCATCCGCCCATGTTGCTTGCAACATGGAGCGTGGGCGTAAAAAAACTCAAAGCGCAGTCTGTAATCCCTTTCCCTTGATGCGCCTAACATGTGGCCTCGTCCCACGACCTAAAGCCGGGCTATCCCCTTTTCTCTCGATTATTCAGGGTCTAGGTTAAACTCGTATAGGGGCAGCACGCAGAATTATTAAATTGTGTTCTACTAAACTAATATCACAGATGTATTCTTATTTTACGGACTAGAAGGACATGCGTGTTAAATCTAAAGTTATATCACTGGTAAGTATCTAAGCCTATATCACAGTTATGCATCTAAATCTATATCACAGTTTTTAGTCAGTTAGTAGGAGAAAATATCACAGAGTAAAAGAATTAAAATAAATAAAAAGGATATATAAATAATAAAAAAATAAAAATAAATAAGTAAGTCAGTAAGGTCAAGTATACAAATAGCCTTAAATATAAATAATTGCAGAAATAATTACTTTCATGATCAAGTCAAAACATAACACATATCTACATTTAACATATAACCACAAACTAACATTCAACATGTAATTACGCAACAAAGATATCCTTAGCGTGGTATACGCCGATTTTCTTGCCAGTTGTATCGCCGAGTTCATACCTGGAGTTACCAATCACTTTGAGAATTATACACTTTACTTGCTTAGGGGCAAGTTTCGCGTTGTAGTTATTTATTTGTGAACTCTGCTTGAAATTCCGGCGATATACCACTTGTCCGATTTGGAATTTCACATCTTTGCTCCGAGTATTGTAAACCTTTTGGCTTCGCTCATGTGCTAGCTTCAATTCCCTCATAATAGTATCTCTTATTGCTTGTAATTTATCTGCTCGCGTATATATCTCTATATCCGAATCTTGAACGGATCCTAGTTTGCGACACACTTCATAGGATGCCCCATGTTTTGGCATGCCAAACGTGGCATAGTATGGTACACAACCTATGGAAGTGTGTACCGCACTGCGCAGGGCAAAAGCTGCATCACTGATGCACTTATCCCAATTCTTTTGGCTCTCTTTAATAAATGACCTCACGATTTGTAGCACTGAGCGATTTACTCTCTCCGCTGCATTCCCTTGTGGAGAGTAGAAAGCCGTTCTGATGTGAGTTGTTCCATACTTCTCTAAAAATTTCGCGAAAATATCAGAGACAAATTGTTTGCCGTTATCAGAATGCACGTATTCCGGAACTCCAAATATGTGAAAAACCTCTTTTTCTAAAAACTTAACTATTTCTACAGACGTGGCCTTACGCATAGGTTTTAAAAAGACGAACTTATAAAAATGGTCAAGACACACAAATACATAAACATTTCCATCACACGTACGTGGATATGGGCCCATAAAGTCAATATACAATCGTTGGAAAGGTCGTTGAGTTACGTGCTGCTTGCCCATGGGTGGTCGATGGAAGGAATTTTGGGTCTTATTTCCTTTACAGACTTCACAATCTCTAACATATCTTTGCACATCGATTACCGTACCAGGCCAGTAATATTTCTCACGTATACGGGCTAATGTCTTATGGATGCCTCCGTGCCCCGCTGAAGGTGAGCTGTGAGAAGCATCCACCAATCCTGCACGCAGCTCCGATGGTACCCAGAGCTTCCAGGTCTGGTCCTGTTGAAGATCGTCCCCCCTGTCAAACTCTGTCCGTCTATAGACATATCCGTCCGACACGCATAAGTCTGGAAGTTTGTCTTGGTTCTGTGTCACGGTCTTTGTAAGTTCGTCATACTCTTCAGTTTTCAAGTAGGGTGAGTCTAGGTCTATGTCCATTAGTCTGTCTGATTGCGTAATTTCCTCCATGTGAGCCCGCGACAGCGTATCTGGGACAACGTTAAGTGCTCCTTTCCGGTGTTCAATTTGGAAGTCGAAGACCTGCAATTTTAAACACCACCGCGCGAGTCTTCCAGACAAGATCTTTCTGGTTCATCAACCATTTCAGACTCGCGTGATCAGTTATAATTGTGAACGACAAACCTTCAACGTACGGCCTAAATCTTTTTACGCTTATCACCGCCGCTTAACACTCCAGCTCGGTAATGCTATAATTTCGCTGGGCTTTATTTAGTTTGGCGGAAATGTAAACTATCGGTCGTTCGTTGTTCTCGTCGTCTAACTGAAAGAGTACCCTGCCCACTCCGTCTGTAGAAGCATCGCACTGGATGTAAAAACGTCTGTCAAAATCAGGATGTACCAGTACGGGAGCAGAAATAAGGCTCTGCTTTAGCCGCTCGAACGAGTTCCTCGCTTCGTCTGTCATCGTAAATTTCTTGATTTTATCTTTAGTGAGACAGTCGTGCAGCGGCGCTGCAATGGTCGCATAGTCTTGGATAAAACGACGGTACCAGCCTGACATCCCTAGAAACCGTCAGAGCTGCTTTGGTGTTTTCGGTTCGGGGAAATCCCTCACAGCAGCAACATTGTTCGCGTCGGTACGGATGCATCCATCGCCCACTACATAGCCTAGGTATCTAACTTCTTTAAAACAAAATTTACTCTTTTCCACGTTAATGGTAAGGTAAGCCTCACGTAAACAGCGACCTTTTCCAACAAACATAAATGGGACGAAAAATCTACGGAACATACCAACAAATCATCCAAATACACAAACACGGAATCACGTAAAGAAGCGGGTATAACCTTGTCCATAAGTCTACACATTCTTTGCGCTGTGTTACACAGTCCAAACGGCATGACTGTGTATTGGTATAGGGGACGCCCTGGCACTGTAAAAGCTGTCTTTTCTCTAGATTTCTTTTCGAGCGGTATTTGCCAAAAGGCATCCTTTAGGTCGATGGCCGAAATAAACCTAGTGTTTTGAAGGTTCGGAAGTGGATAAGCGTCCTTTATAGTCCGCTCATTGACCTTCCTCGCGTCGAGGCAGAGACGCTTCTTTTCACCTTTTATCACCAGCGATACGGGAGAGCTCCAGCTACTACTGCTCTCCTCAATCAATGTTGGAAGTTTTTCCAACCTACCAACGATAGTGGGAGGATATATTTTCGATTTGACTTTATTCGGACATGCGGTCGCGGTCCGAAAATAAATATAAAATATTTCCTCCCTTTTCTTATGCCGGAAAAAAATATGTTAATAACTAAATAAAAAGGTAATCAAATAGAAAAAAAATAAAAAAAGAAGCTATGGATAAAAATCAAGATTGATATAGTGCAAAAGAGGTGTCTAACGTGAACTTTGTGAAGATAAAAAACTCTAATGACCTGACGGAATTTAAGTGCAAAAAAAAAAACAAGAAAAAAAGGAAAACAAAAAAATGGTCAAAAATGCGAATATGCGAAAAAGATTTATGTAATAGAAGGAAAAAATAAAAACGCCATTACCTACAAAAAAGGAAAATTAGCCGAATTGGGGCTTGGTGACATACATATATGTATGTGTCTATATACACATATATTCACATATGTACTTAAAATTTAACCAGAATTTTACGAAATTGAAAGCTAGATATTAATATTAGGGTGCAAAGAAGATAAAAAATTTAAAATTCTGGCAACAAACGAAACCAAACAAAAATTATTAAACTAAATTACACTACGGCTAGCTCAATGGTATTCAATAGAACAGACTAATAAAAAAACCTAATGCAACCAAACGTAATTCAAACAAGAAAAATGCCCACAAGAAAATAGATAAGTAATCTTTGATCTCTGCTCGGCAGTGGCTCGAGACTTGCTCCTCTTCGATATTCTCATCTGCTGCAATAATGTATCATCCAAAATCCTCCTTGGTGCCGGGACAGGCGCGAATGGAGGCTCTACCTGTCTCTTCGTGATTTCCGGCACCGCACTGATGTTTCTTCTTCTTCCTCTCACTGAATATTAGTCTGTTAAGTTGTGTCTTTGTGCTGATATGCACTTCAGCCTGGCTTCGTAATCAGAGGGGGGAAAAAATAACTCAGGGACCACAATATAAAGGACTCAGAAAAAAATTAAGGGATGCATGTGTACTAACTTATCATTTTATTCAATATAATTTTTATTTTATTTATTTAATTTCACTTTATTTTTACTTCATTTTATTAAATTTTTTATTTATTTTATTTTAATTTTACTTTAATTTAATTTAATTTTAATTTTATTTAAATTTTATTTTATCTTATTTTATTTTATTTTAATTTTATGGTATTTTATTTAATTTTATTTTAATTTTATTTAAATTTTATTTAAATTTTATTTTAATTTTATTAAAATTTTATTTTAACTGTTTTTTATCTTTTTTTTAGGAAATTTATTTTAAATATTATTTTAAATATTACTTAATATGCATTTTATTATTATTTCAGTTTTATTTTATTGTATCATTTTATATGATTATTTTATATTATATAAATTTCTTTTATTTTATTTTTGATTTATTTTCACTATTTAATTTACATGCACAGGGGTTTAGAAAAAAGGGCTTCACTGGACTCACCTATTAAGCTGCTGGACAGGGTACGGGATATTGGTTCCTTATCTTGGGCCGCTACTTGTAGGCCCGTTAACACGGCAAACGGGAAAAGAAAAAAACCAAACTTAAAAAAACTTTTGGCACTTTAAAATAAATTTTACTAAACACTTTCGTTTATGTTCAAGTCACTTTGGATAAACACTTTCGTTTATGTTCAAGTCACTTTGGATATTGAAAGAAGCCGTTTGCTCATTTCGTAAGCAATCCCCACAAGCTGAAAGTTTCCCGTTTTCCTTTTTCACTCATAGACGAAGGACCCAATACACACAATCTCACATTGGCGGGATACGGTATCTACAAAATTTACGCGAACTATCTCCAAACATACTAACAGATACATATTCGTACATCTCTATACATGTGTTTGCTGTCTACCAGTCACTAACACATGTATACATAGCTCTGTTGGCGTAAGCACACAGATACCTACGTAGATGTTCGAATATGATTAACCCTGCATTAACCAACAGGCTGCCGCTACACATCCATTCGACAATTAAGAGAAAACCAATAGAAGTATTTTTCGGAAGGACTGTAAGTACCGACCCCGAACAATTGGAAAGTCACAGGCAAGAAAACATAAAAAATTTAGCTGAAAAACAAATAAAAGATTTAGAATTCCACAATAAAAAAAGATCAATCTTCAAAATTTACAGTCCCAATGACATCATCTACATATGTCAGAATAAGCAAAAGAGTAGGCAATAAGCGTCGTCGGAGAAGACAGGAACTCCACAGTCATAACCCAATCAGGGAAGACGGTGCACAAAAGGCTGATAAGGAGCTGATAAAAATATAACAAAAAAAAAACAAAAAAGAAAAAAAAATTTTTTCTCAAAAAAAAAAAATCATTTTTTCTCATTTCTTATCTTGCCTCCATGTAACGAATTTTCAATTGATTAATACGCCATAAGCGAATGATTTAACAAATAAATTTCACAAAACTGCGAATAAATAGAGTAAGGAAATTTCATAAAATGGTCGTATCCCCAGAATTTTTTTTTTTCTCCCCAGGCTACTCGCCTGCACTGCCCAGGGAGAAGTCCAAATTCACGACTATTCCTCATCCCACTTAATAACCATCGATAATGGTTTCTCCAAAATCAAGGATGGCACCCTTAACTTTATTCACACCATTGATACCGCAGTCTACCGTCAAGTTCTGCAAAACATTACTGAGATGATAGACAAAGTTTTAACCACCGAAAATCTTATTTATCCCACCTTGCACCACGAGGCCCAACAAGCTATTGTAGAGCCTCCTCATAGTCCCAGACAAAGAAGATCCCTAGATATCCTTGGTACTGCCTGGAAATACCTGACAGGAAGCCCCGATCATGACGACCTAATTATGATAAATGGTAATTTAGAAAAACTAATTAACAATAATAATAAGCAATATTATATAAACAATGCTTTTAAGCAGCAGATAAATAATTTAACGAAAATCACTAATGATATATTAAGTAACTTTCAGATCGAAGAGGTAATTGTAAACGAAATCGCTTTAAATTTACAGAATAAAATTAGGCTTATAAAAGAAGAAATAGTTAACATAAAATATGCCATACAATGGGCTAGATTAGGTATCATAAATTCTATGATTTTGAATAAGAAATTGAAATATCCATTAAGGAGTTTAATAAGGAAAATATGCCCTTCAACACAATGGAAGAGGCTATAGAATTAGCCGAAGTTAGCGTATTAAGCAATTCAACTTATATTTTGTATGCCTTGAAAATTCCATTAACTACAAAAGTAATTTATAACAATTTTATTATAAAATCAGTAATAAAAAAAGATGTAATGATTAATTTAAAATTTAATAATATTATTCAAAATAAAGAAGAAATATTCGGAATAAAAATTAATTGTAAAAGATATTACTCAATTAGCATTTGTAAGCAAGATGAATTGTTAGATTTAAAAAATGAATTTGTATAACTAACCTAATTAAAAGCCTTAATTCTTCGTGCCCCATGATAAATTGCCACCATATACCAAGAGACGAGCTAATTGCCCCAGGAATACTATTCCTTAATGATTACCATGGCAATATAAGTATTAGCGGCGATATACGCAAAATAAATGACACCTATATATTGAACTTCAAAAACGAGACGGTAATAGCTAACGGCAGAACTTATAGGAATTTCGAAACACCTCCTTTAAGGGTGATGCCAACAATAGCACAGCCAAATCCAAGGGAGGAGAGCTTTACCAAACTTTTGTCACTCGAAGCCCTTAGCGAGTTAAATTTGAACAACACTATAAAAATCCAGTCCCTCCAAACAGAAAACACGGCCAACCGAATATTCTCAGGGATTACCATAATCCTAGTTATTCTTGTCATTGCCAGTTTCAGAAAGCACTGCAGGAAGAAAACAAATAAACCTACAAGCAACCATTACAACCAATCACTCAAGGCAGCCAGGCAAGTCCAAGTCCCAGTGCCCGAAGTAAGGACTTTTCAAATTTTTCAGACGATCGAGGACAACCGTCTTTAAGGGATGAGGAGTTAACACCACCCACATTCAAACTTCACAAATATTCACATATTAGGTTGCCTGCATTCTCTAGTCACATCGCAGCACACGTGTATGCGATAAACGCTGACTAGCATATTCACATCATGGGAACAAAACGCGCATCCGGAATAAATACTGATTCCTCACTACTGCTCCGTGGGAACATAGTTCGCACTGCCAGTACCGCGCATACCTTAGCTTCATATTTCTACACGCGCATCCAACAAACGCCAACCGCTCGTCACCAGCGGATGGGAACATTGGCAGCGATACGATACCACTGCAACATATGAAAATACCAACAACGATGCGACGCCGCTGCAATTGGGCCGTCGCTAAGAATTAATAAAAGGCCATACTAACATAGTTTGAGTTCAGTTGTATTTTGCTCGTGTAAAACCAATAAAGTGCAAGAAACCGGCATAAGCCGGCAAGAAAATAATTTTTTTACAGCGGCGATCCGCTGGCACTAGAATCTTTCATCGAGAAAATAAATTTAATTGAAGATTTATCGGACCAAAATTTAAATAATACTTTTATAGCATTTTTGAAATCCAAACTTGAGGGGAAAACACGCGAAGCATTGCCATTGTGATAAATTCAGTTGATGACATAAAGATTGCCTTGAGAAATAGAATAAAACCGGACAATTCGAAAGTTGAATCTGGTAAAATCGACATGTCATCAATAACAACTACTCGGAATTTGCCAAGCGAGTTGAAGAATTATCCGACGCATTGGAACGTTCTTTGATTATTGAAGGTATGACACAAGCCAAGGCATATGAAATGGCCGTAGAGCAAACAGTGAATGTGTGCAAGTTGAACACTCGTTCAGAATTAATCAAATCCATCCTGGCTTCAACTACCTTCAGTGATTCAACAGACGTAGTTGCAAAAATGATAGTTCAACGTAATAGTGAAGTAATTGGCCAAGGAGTTTTCGAGGAAATTTTAGAGGTAAGTTTCAATGGTAGGTACAACAATCCAAACGCAAGATTTAGCAATAACAATAGAAACAACTACAATAATAATAATTACAGGTGCAATAATTTTAATAGAAGTAATAATTCCAGATATAGTACCAATAGAAACAATCAGCCAAGTAGTAGTAACAATAATGCTACTAACAATAATAGACGGTCAAATTTGCGAAGTAATGCAATGTACGCTCTTTAAACGTGAACGACCCTCAGGAGCGAACATTGGGGGATCTGCATCACGATTTAGACAATTAAAAGAATTTTCTTTAAACATATCAAAATCTGTACTTTTCTAGCAGATGCTCAAGCAGATATTTCTTTAATCAAAATTTCAAGTTTATCTCAAAATTGTAACTTTTATAGTAAAGAAAGTATTAATATAACAGGCGTAACAACTGAAAGATTTTCAACTTTAGGCACCTTAAAAATCAACTTAATTGCGTATAATTTTTTAATACCGCATACTTCACATATAGTTAACGACGATTTTAATATACCTTCAGACGGAATACTCGGCAAAGACTTTTTAAAATTAAATAAATGCATTAATAATTACGCAAGCGATAGCATAACTATTAACACAGGCTTATACTAGGTTCAAACACACACCAAATTGGCAATTTATACTATTTGGGCAATTTATTACGCAATTTGTCATATAATAAATTGTAATAATAAATTGCCAATTTAAAAAAAATTGCGTAATAAATTGTTTCAAACAGCAAATGCAACATTGTAAAGTGTGTTTATTGAGTATATTAAAAGTCAGTTACGCATGGCTGAACTATATGGTTGGTTCATCTCATCAGCTGATTTTATGTCTTTCATTTCACTGGAGTAGGGATTGTCAAAAGAAGATGGCAAAATCAAAATGAAACCAAAACATTGAACATATTTTCTTACAACATACAAAAATTTCAAAATTTTATGTTTTCATTTCATTCCATGCACCTAATACCAATACGCACATTTTGACAGTCTCAACAACGATATGTTCTTACTGTAGAGATGAGCCAACCAGCTATCAAATTACTATTGTGTAAGCTAAATAGAGTTGTATGAACACCACTCAAGTTAAATCAAAATAGCCTCAATTTATTTTTCTGTTTGAACATAGTATTAGAAAATCTAAATATTCCAATTTTGCACGTCACAAGTACCGAAACTACGTTTAACTGACAAAACTCTAGTTTATATAAAAAATTATCGTTTACCATATACACAACGCGAAGAAATTAATAAACAAGTCAAAAATTTAATGCGAAATGATTTAATAGAACCCAGCTTTTCTAATTACAACAGACCTTTAACTTTGGTACCGAAAAAAGATCCTATAGGCAAAAAGTCTTATCGTGCGTTGATTTCAGAGCAGTCAATAAAAAGCTTATCGCCGAAAAATTTCCGTTGGCAGGTGTATACGACATACTCGACAATCTTGGCAGAGCCAAATACTTTTCAACTTTAGATCTTTTTTCTGGTTTTCACCAAATACCGCTTCGCTTTAATTCTAGAGACGTAACATCTTTCAGTACAGATCGTTGGAAAGTTTTATCTTTTAGTTTAAATATAGCACCAAATTCTTTTTCACGTATGATGTCATTAGCATTTTCAGGCATTTCGCCAAATCAAGATTTTATTTACATTGACGATGTTATCATCATCGAGACACATCACCTCAAAAATTTTGAAAAAGTTTTCGAAACTTGTAGAAAAAGTTGAATCTCAACAAATGCAATTTCCCTCGTTCCGAAGTAACATTTCTAGGCCATAAATGTACCTCGAAAGGCCTGCTGCCCGATGACTCATAAATAAACGCAATTAAAAAATACACTAAGCCTGAAGACAAAGACGCTGTTAGGCGATTCGTTGCATTTGCAAATTATTATAGCCGTTTTATACCTAACTTCGCGTCACTGGCAGCCCCTTTAAATCGTTTAAATCGGAAAAAAGTTGAATTTGTTTGGGATGATGCTTGCGAAGATGCTTTCGAAAAAGTAAGCTTTTCATTAATGTCTCCTCAACTGTTACAATACCCTGATTTTACAAAAGAATATATTATCACTGTAGATGCCTCTAAGAGTGGCTGTGGCGCTATAACATGGAGATAATGATTTACCGATTTGCTTTGCATCAAAATCTTTCAATAACGCCGAACACAAAAAGACACACATAGAATTAGAACTTTTAGCAATACATTTTGCTATTAAACATTTTCGGCCGTATGTTTACGGTACACATTTCAAATTCAGACCATAGACCATTAGTTTATCTAAAAAAAAAAAAATGTAAGGCGCAATAACCTCCGAAGAGATTTAAGGCCGAGCTTCTCTTCCAATTTGCGTCGTGCTCCTCTTGATTTTCCCTACAAATTGGCCGGACGGGACCTACATGTTTTATGCCGACTCCGAACGGCATCTGCAAGGCAGACGAGTTTTCACTGAGAGCTTTTCATGGCAGAAATACACCCGGAGTGCTTGCCAAACACTGCCGAGGGGCGACCCCGCTTAGAAAAATTGTCTTCTAATTTAAAAACCTTATTTCTTAAATTTTGATGTTGCTTTGCCCGGGGTGCGAACCCAGGGCATACGGTGTAGTAGGCGGAGCACGCTACCATCACACCACGGTGGCCGCCAAGTTTATCTATTTAATATGAAATATCCTTCTTCAAAACTCTCTAGAATCAGATTAGATTTATCAGAATACAACTTTACAATTGAATATATTAAAGGAAAATCCAATGTTGTGGCTGATGCTCTCTCGCTTATTAGTATAGACGAAATTAAAGATTCGACAAAACCCGTTTTATCCGTTAAAACGCGATCACAAACTAAACAACCAGAATTACAAAACGAAAACATTACTTTAAATGAGACGATTTCTAACGATAATAAAGTACAAGTTTATGACAAATTTTCATACGATTTTTCAAAAAAGATACCGCGAATAAAATCAACAATACAATATAATAAAAATAATGAGATCTCCAATTTACACATTTACGCGCATTTAAAACATAAAAAATATAATTTACTTAATATCGTAACTGTTAACGAAATAACGAATTTAGACGAGTTACTTTCGAGGCTTGAAAAAAACAGCCGACAATCACAATACTAAACAGTTAGAATGGCCAAAAAATTATATATTTTTCAATAATTTTCCAATCATTACAAATAATATTGACCGACCCTGTAGACCCGTAACAGACAATGAACAGAAACAAAAACTAATGACAATTTATCACGAAGACCCACTGTTAAGGCAGTCATTGTGGTACAAAAAGGTTATATGCCAAATTAAGAACTAAATATTATTGCAATAAATGCCTTTTAAATAAAGTGAGACCAAAAATAAAGGAAAATCTTGTCCTCACTCCAACACCCTGTAAACCATCTGACATAGTAATTGTCGATACAATAGGTCCACTTCCAGAATCAATATATGGTAGCAAGTTCGCTGTTACTATGCGTTTTGACTTATCTAAATACCTGGTAACGGTAGCCGTACCCGATAAATCAGCAAAAACGATCGCATGTGCATTTTTGAAAGCTTCATATTAACATATGGTACAATGAAAGCCATTAGATCCGATTTAGGAACGGAATAAATAACGAATTATTCTCTGAATTAACAAAACTTTTAAAAATTAATAATGATTGCTCAACAGCTTACCACCATGAAACTGTTGGTACTGTTGAAAGAAATCATAGTCTTTAACGAATATTTACGTGCATATCTTAATGAAACGTATTCAGATTGGGATACATATTTGAAATACTTCACATTTCTACATAATACTACAAGTAGTGCGGTTTTTGATAATAAATTTACTGCTTTCGAATTAATATTTGGCAGAAAATCTACAATGCCATATGAATTGCAAAAGGAACAAATTGATCCGACTTATAACGTAGAAAATTATAAAAAGAACTAGTACTTCGCCCCACCTAATAGTTGCGACCGACCACAAATTGTCATTCAATATCCTCTAACGGAAGTCCAATGAAACATGTTGTTTCAACAGGGGTGGGCCATAATGAAAGGGGTGTTAGAGGCGTTGGTTCCACATTACAATTAAAGATATGGTTGGTGTCATGTGGGGACACATTGCAAGCGGGGCATACATTTTGTATGTCGGGGTTGATTCTAGATAGGTAAGAGTTTAACCTGTTGCAGTATTCTGGGGTGTATTTTATTTATTTATAGTTGGTAAGCATTACTACAGTAAGATGCGAGTCTTTTATAGTACAACATACAAAATATAAAATATCGTCTATACTAAGTTAGTTTATAAAATGTAATGCAAACAATTTATTAAATAAAATATTGGTTTGTGAAATATATAAATATAAATATTCTGAACAATCATACTAGGTCGTTCAAATTCTAAGAAAAGTATTTATATAAGATATTCTGGAAGTTACCTGTTGCGTACAACAAGCAAAAACAAATGTATGTTGGGTTATTAAATTATGATGTATAAGACCTTAGATGCAGGAACTTCTTATTGTACGCAACTTTATGGATTTGTAACGATAGCGGTTGTATATGAAGGAAAACACAGTAGTTTGTATACTTTAAACTTTTAATTACTTCAGCGGGTTGCACTATGTAAATTACATTCAGTAAAAAGCAAAGCAAGAAGAAAAATTCTAAACAATGAAATTTCATATTCTTTCATTACATTCCTTCGCATTGGAATAACAGGGTTGCCAGATGGGCACGAAAATGCCGGCCGCCTTGAACGACCGATAATAGCTCGAAATTAAATTCACGTTTACAAATTGAATTCACATTTCAATTACTAAAAATAGCTTAGATAGTTAAATATTTACATTTCAAATACGTATGTATTAAGAGATCAACATTACAGTACAGACTCATCTTGTGTTGGCAGCAACGTTAGTTTCGCTATAGGCCGAACCAATTCACTATCGGCAGTCTTCAGTCTTACTACACGTACTAATCCGTCTGCGCCAGGATGTCACTGAATGACACGCCCAAGTCGCCATTTAGTAGGTGGGCTAGTTGGATCGTGAATAATAACGACGTCATCTTCCTTAAGATTTTCGGAGGAACGAAACCATTTAGCCCTTTGTTGTAGGTTGACGAGATATTCGTTCCGCCAACGGGACTAAAAATGTTGTCGCATTGCGCTAATAGCTTGCCATCTTTGACGCAACCTTCCTGAGAAATTTTCGGTATCAGGTTCAGGCAGCGCCTTGATTGGCTCACCAATCAAGAAATGACTAGGGGTGAGAACTTCCAGGTCATCAGCATTAGCAGAGTGCCAATAGAGCGGTCGAAAGTTGACGCAAGCTTCAATTTCCGTCAACAGCGTAGAAAATTCTTCGTATGTTAATAATGAATTACCCAGAGCTCGTTTCAGGTGATATTTAACTCGTTTCCCCCTGTCTCCCAATAGCCACCCATATGGGGCGCGCTCGGCGGGTTAAAGTGCCATGTCAATTGCATATTTGCCAGATACGAGATAACTTTTTCATCTCTCAAGCAGCGGTGGTAGGCGGCGTATAACTCTTTCTCAGCACCTATGAAATTGGTGCCGTTGTCCGAATAGACATGCTGGCAATAACCCTTTCTATTTATAAATCTCGAAAGAGCGGCAATAAACGCTGGTGAGGAGAGATCTCCGACGAGTTCGAGATGCATTGCCCCAGTACTCATGCATATGAAACGGCATATATATGCCTTGCATGATTTAGCTCCTCTGCCTTGGGAGAACTTGATAAAATAGGGTCCTGCAAAGTCGACAGCGCTGTGCAAAAAACATCGATAACTTGTTAGGCGGCTGCTTGGCAGATCCAACATCGCTTGACCTAGTGGTTGACGGTTTATACGTTTACATTTATTGATTTTATTTATTTATTTATTGACAGCCATATGGCCTATAATCCTTTTGATTTTATATAATTCGTATTAAATATATGTTTTACAATAATTATATAATAGGTTTTTAAATTTCTTCAAATTATTGCACGTTTTAATATCTACAGGTAACTAATTAAACATTTGCAAGCCTTTATAGTACAGAACAGATCTAACTTTGCATTTTCTGTGTGGCAACGTGGTAATATGAAATTGTGTCTATCTATAGTAAGATAGGTGTGTGTATTACTGCTGTAGCTTAATTTCTCTCTCAGGTAGTCCGGAAGTGCTCCTGGCTTAATGTTGTATATATATTTCATTGTGTGAAAGGAGATTAGGTGCTTTACGTTCAGCCATTTAAGAGTGTTCAGCATTGATGAAATACTTGTGTCGTACCGCGCGTTGAGTATATGTCTCATTGCTCTATTTTGCATTTTTTGCAACTAGTTTATTTGTGAGTCCGATGTGATGAACAAAACACTGGCGCAATATATAAAATGGGGTTTTATGATGGATTTATATACTAATATTTTATATTTCCTTTTTAAATATTTGCATGTTCTTTTCATAAATCCAATTTTCTTTGAGATTTTACTCACTACGTAGTCAACATTATCACAGAATTTTAATTTATTGTCAATTATGACGCCGAGATATTTGCTTTTCTTTACCTCCCTAATGGTTTCGTTTTTTATACTTAAAGTATGTGGTTCTAAATTTAGTTTATTTGATGTGGATATAACCATGTAATTTGTTTTCTCCACATTTACCATTAACTTGTTTTTACACAACCAAATGTAGAGAGAATTCAAGTCTTCCTGCATTTTTTCAAAGGCCACGCCTATATTTTCTTCACTTATTGTCAACAGAGCATCATCTCCAAACAGTTTTATTTTACAGTTCTTTATTGACGAGGCAATATCATTTATGTATACGTTGAACAGGATTGGCGCTAAGACTGAGCCCTGTGGAAGTCCTATGTTAATCGACACGCTATCTGAAATTGCTTCATCAATCACTTTATATTGCTTTCTATTAGTTAGGAAGCTTTCGAACCACTTCAACTCAATACCTTCAATTCCGATTCGTTTCAATTTCTTTACCATCAGGTTCCGATCAATAGTTTCAAACGCTCTTTTAAAGTCAATGAATACCACTAATATAGTCTTTTTTCTTCGCATATCTTCTTTCCACTGAGAAATAACCCATGTAAGAGCTGTTTAACAAGAGTGTTTGTCACGAAACCCTGATAGCTCTTTAATAAAAATATTGTTTCTTTCAATATATTCAATTAGTTGATTTTTTACCACTTTTTCTAAAATTTTTTCAGTATTTGGCAAGGTATTTATTGGTCTAAATTCTTCAGGTTTAACGGTGTTCTTTACTTTTTTTCCCAGGTACTACTGTTGCTATTTTCCATTCTTCCGGTACTTCTCCTATTTTTAAACTCTCGTTGACGACTTGTGAGTAGAAATAACCTAAGTAAGGCATAGTGTTTTTAATAAATAAATCTTGTGGCTAAAGCTTTTCACAATTTCCTCTACATTTTCTGTATTTACTTCAGCAAATTTAAAAGAAGTGTTAGTGTTAAAGTGATTACAGTCGTTGTTCTCAATTATCTCAATGCTTTCATTTATTTGCACTATACTTTCCACAAAGAATATATTTAACACCTCAGCTATACGTTTTTTATCATCAATCCCCCCAACCTTCGTGCTGTATCACCGTTATATTATCTTTCATATCTTGGTAGCATATAGTTTGCTTCAAGTACTTCCACATTAACTTGCTGTCAACACTGTTTGTTGTAATTTTATGCTCCATATATTTCATTTTTTTATTTTTATCATTTTTTGTATTCTTTTTTGATACTTGTGTATTCAGACCAGTCTCCGTTACTTATTGCAGCATTGTAAGCCAACGGTTTCTTTTTATTTAAATTTATCAGTTCATATTCGTACCACTTGTTTTTTATTTTAATATTTATTTCTTTAACGCAGGTTAACTGTTGCATACAATTTAATAAGCAAAAGTCTAAGTATGTGACCATGTCATTCAGATTTTGATTCAGTATTTCTGAGAAGTTAACGTTTCTTAGTAGTGCTAATATGTTCTCACTACTATATTTTTCCCATGATGGTATTCTAGCCAGCGTTTATTTGGGATCTCAGTTTTGATATTAATACTGAACATAATTGTCTCGTGGTCTGATATTTTATAAGTATCAAGCCTTTTACACATGGTAGGTTCCTCGTTTGAGTATAGTAAATCGATTTTGGTCTCAGAGCCTTCTGCTATACGCGTGTTAAAGTTAATTTTTTGATGCATGGAAAATGTATTATATAGCTCATTTAGCTTGTTATGGACACGCATTTACGGTGGAAGCAGTAAGGAAGGCGGTCGGCATGATGTGTTGGTGCACAGTGGCTAGTCATTGTCGGCTGGGGCGGGTTCTTGCCAACCTTACTGTTCCTGCGCCATAAACAGAAAAAAGTTCCTATCATGCCTATCAAACTAGCAGCTGTCAAATTTAAAATAAACTGACAGAAGCACAGAGACGACTCAAAACGCTTATAATTCAAAATAAAACAACATCCGGCCGAACCGGATGTCACGGACAGACCGTTAACATTCAAAAAATTTAAACTTCAAAAAAAATCAAACCCAAAAAAAAATTTACCGAACCGGACATGGCCGGTTACTAAAGCTGAAATTCAAAAGAACAAAAAAAAGCTGAAAAGTAAAAGAAAGGGCAATATATAGAGGTGCGCCGCGGGTGTTGTTGCGACGCCCGGTGCTTAGCCCACCCTCAAAAACCATGGCCACCGACGCACCTAAATTTCTGTGGCCCCTTACCTGTATTACCTAGTGCCTTCTATGTCAAAAGGACCGCCAGCATTCCCATTTTAGAATACAAATTTTATTCAACATTCATTATCAAAACATTTCAGTAAAAACTTATTCCGTATATACATGGCATTACAGGCTATATAACTAAAGCTATACTAAGGCTTATGAAAAATTATTATAAGGGAAACCCTAAGCAAAAGAAAACTCAAGGGTAAGTGTATTTTAAGATGTGAGAGTATCTGACTTAATTGGATATTCTTTTCCACGGCGAGTACAACTCAAAGGCTCCTAAGAAAATTGCTACTCTAAGTTTTTCTATTTCTTTCTTACGCTAGATTAGTAGGGGTACCATACTGACGCGTACCTGTACTCCCTCTTTAAAAGTTTCCTCAACTTCCTACCTATTCTACCTTTATTGTGTTTTATTTTATTTTATTTGATGTTATTTTATTTTATTGTAGTTTATGCTTTCTTGACTATTTAGGTTAAGCTTACTGTGATTGCTTTTCTTTTATTGTTATTATTATTATTTATAATCTTTATCGTTTTATTAAAGTTTATTTTATTCTGATTTATTTTATTTCAGGTGCATTTAATTAAATTTTGTCGTATTTTATCTTATATTATTCTATCTTGGTTCCGTTTAATTTAGTTTTATTAAGGTTCTTCTTTTTCTATTTTTTTCTTGTATAATTCTGGTAAGTAGTGTTGTTCGGGTTTTAATAAGGTTTCAAAATACTATAGATACATAAATAATATAGCAAATTAAGACTCACTACACAATATATTTACAGGGGCACGTCTTTTAAAAATTCAAATTTGTGCTAAATAAACAAGACTGTCATATATTTCTTTTTATCATTTACGTAAGTCAGCAATTGATTGTTAAGACCTCGTCAAATCAGAGTTTGGTTAACATTAGGTTAAAAAGTGTTTACTCACAAGCTCAAGTAAAGCTACTATAAACTATGATTATATATTTAACTGATACTGTGGTTAGTATGAGCTGTTTTATAAGCTATGGAGGGAGAAAACTTGTAACACTAGCGATATTCTTTCATAATCGCGCTGCAAAGGAAACACCCGGTAGAGTATTGGAAAGCATAAGACTTGGGCAACATTAAGCCTTTTGGAAGCAACTCGTTCTGCTCAAGTTACAAGGACTCTTTCGATTCTCACATTCTCACATACGTCTGTTGAAGATGTGAAGAGTCAACGATTTTGAACAGTAATGATTTCGAAATTTCATCAGTTCTTTCTTTTATTTTAGTTAGTAAAAGAAAGATTCTTTAATACCGAAATATTTATAAACTAACCCTAATATTTTAGAAAAGTTAGAGGATTCACAAAAGGAATCTTTTATTGAGAATTTCCGAAAAAAATTTTGAAGTTCAAGACGCTTTCTTAGTATGAAGCCCGTTTTCGAACGTGCCTTCGAAAAGTTCCAAAGATTGCCTAAAATTTTAGATAATTTCAAACAGTTTCCAAGCATTTACTTGGAATTTCAAGAATATTTTAGTGTGCAGGGTTCCAGTCCAATTAATGTTAGTTAGTTAATCAAAAATATATTTTTCTTTAACCATCCCTTTTCAAGAGTATTCCAAGTTTTCTCCCCAAAAAAACTTAATTTTACATACAATATATTGAAGAAAATCCACAAATGCCTTCGGAAAAAAAAATTGTCAAAATTAAGTGTTATACCGGTCTGGACCGAAATGAACTAGACGATACAAACCCAGGGTAAAAGTAAAGTTTTGAAGCTTAGATAAAAATTTATAGATTTAATAGTAAGAAAAATTCATCAGAATTTCTCATTCTCTTGTTTTGAAAATAATTTCCGTATCCGGAACGAACTCACCGCTTTAGATGTTGTTGCTCGTAGTTGGTACTATGAGGTCATTGCCGGTAAGTTGTCACAGCTGGGTGGTTGCAGCAGGCCTATATGCGGCGGCCCTGCTATTGTTGTTACTAAAATTGGTGGTGGTGGTACGTCCGGTGGTTGTTGTGCAGTTGGGTAGGCGCTGCCGGGGTCGCGCGCGGTGTCGCACGCAGTAATGGTGGCAACGCGCGGTTTCGTTGCGCTATTGGTGCTGGTTGCGCGTTTGGTTGGCTGGCGCTATCGCTGGTGGTTGCGCGCGGTGTTGCACGCAAGGGTGGTGGTAGGGCGTTTCGTTGGCTAGCGCTATCGCTGGGGGTTGCGGCGGCGTTGCACGCAATGTGGTGTTAACGCGCGGTTGTTCATGCGGTTGGTGCGGGATGTTGGCGCGGTTGCTGGTAGCTGTGGAAGCGTTGGCAATGGTCGTTACAAAACGAATTATTGCGTCCACTTATATAAATGCTGTAGATAGCAAAATTGATCTCCAGCAATTTAGTTGGTTAATGATTACCAAAAACTCGTACCATGTTAGGATTGTGAAACTTTGCAAAATCAACGCCAACAATGCATTAAAAACCTTTCGACTAAATTTATCACCGCATATATAACTCATGGGATTGTAGACCCCTGTAACTTGCAATACTTTTAAAACACTTATTGCATTTCGCTTTAGCAGCATATATATATATATATGTATGTGCATGGGTACACGTGTATCCTTTACTTTTGAACAATGACCGCATTCGTTGCTGAGCTTCTCTTGATTTCTGTGCTTGATATATATAAAGCAAAACCCTTCAGTCTTCGCTCACTTTTACTGCGTCGGCTTTTTACTACCCATTTTTATTTTATATATGCAAGCAGTTTCTGTCTGCCGACGCTATGCTCTGCCACAGCGTTTTGTCCCCGTCATCAATAGTTAACACATAATTGAGAACATACAAACCATAAAATCAAATTCTTTATTATTCTTCACGCTCACCTCTCGTTTAATGAATTTTGTTTTTCATTCAATACATCTTTTAGATTATTAAATTTGTGCACAATTTCCAATAGTTTTCTTTTTCCAACCACCAACAAGGGCAAAGATGACAAAGCGGCCAACCTCGCTTTTTTTTTCTTTCTTCTAAAAGTTAAGTAATCAGGGATATTGCTTGGCAATCATTTGGAATATTCCAACACCCCGTGCTCCTCGCACGCGCGGAGGAGACACGTGATGTCTCTCAAATACTATTGCTTAATATTAATATACACGATGTTTGGCAATTTAGCACGTCGCTCTTCAGTCTTTCAGGATTTTATTATGTAGCACGAGTTGAGAATTTCTGGAAGTTCGGCGCAAAAGGAGAGGAGACTGTTTTAGTGTTGCTGTAAACCGCCCGAATTGTAATGGTACACTATCTGCATTTGAGGGCGGCGCTCATCATTCCCTCCAGCTATATGTACACTTAGGTGTATTAATGATGTTTGGTGGTTTCACTGTTTCTTATTTTTTTCAATACTTATTTTAAATTAAACCGGACTTTTCGTCCACAATTTGCCACGACACTATTTTAGTTCTTCACCACTTTTCTTGATCAGAGATCTCTCTACAATGGCGCACGACGCCGTCCGGCTGCTAAGCAAAATTTTTCTTTCCTTTTTCTTTTTCCATTCAGCGATGGAAAAACACAGTTATCTAACTGTGGCGGCGATTATCGATTGGTTCATTGTTATCGTTGGCTCATCCCTACAGCACTATACCAGTCGCGTTCCGGTTGTCAAACCCTTGTATTGATGATAGGTGGATGGAACGTAGAGAAAGCGTAAAACTTTGCAACTTTTGTGTCCTGTGGGAACGTTGTGCGCCGAATTAGGTAAAACTTTACCACCACGCATGGCATAATTGCTAATGCATCGTTTGCATTTCACGTTTGCCATCTCCTTTTGACAATCTCTATGTCAGTACAATGAAACGAATAAAATCAGCTGATGAGATGAGCCACCTACACCATTGCGCCAGGTGTTATTGAAAATTCGTCAATGTCATGGGAATTTTTGGCGATGCCACCCGCACGAAACTAACAAAATTTTGTTTTAACCACCCCAGGCAGACATGAGTGAGGGTGAATCCTATATTTTCCCTAACACTAGCCAACTGGTACGTTCTAAGGTTGAATCTCCCAAGTGGACCATAACAAGCTTCAGACTATATGTTGATTCTCTATTCATATTGATATTAAAGTCACCAATGATTGCATTGTTATACGTTGTGTCACATATTTCCGCTACTATTGTTTCGAGAGGCGGCCACCGTGGTGTGATGGTAGCGTGCTCCGCCTATCACACCGTATGCTCTGGGTTCAACTCCCGGGCAAAGCAACATCAACATTTTAGAAATAAGGTTTTTCAATTAGAAGAAAATTTTTCTAAGCGGGGTCGCCCCTCGGCAGTGTTTGGCAAGCGCTCCGGGTGTATTTCTGCCATGAAAAGCTCTCAGTGAAAACTCATCTGCCTTGCAGATGCCGTTCGGAGTCGGCATAAAACATGTAGGTCCCGTCCGGCCAATTTGTAGGGAAAATCAAGAGGAGCACGACGCAAATTGGAAGAGAAGCTCGGCCTTAGATCTCTTCGGAGGTTATCGCGCCTTACATTTATTTTTTTTTTATTGTTTCGAGATAGTTAACAAAATCTGAGTCACTAGTACTTGGCGAGTGGTATAGTACTCCTATTGCCACTTTACTTCCACGTTTTTTAACTGGACAATGATACACCATATATTACCATCAATCGCTTTATTATATACTATTCTAAATTTTACTGAGTTACTAATGTACATCGCTACGCCCCCTGTGTGTCTGCTGTGAGAGTCACATCTTATTGTTGTAAACGATATCAAGCTTATTTCTGCATAACTGATTTCATATGTTACACTTGTTTCAGAGCAGAGTTAATTTTTGGGTCAAGTTCTTCCACCATTCTTTCAATTTCAAGTTTATTGTGCACCAAACTGTTTACGTTTAAATAAATCATGTTTAGGTTTTTATTTTGCCTTCCATTCTGTATCATTTGGTTTGATTGCTATTAACCTACCCGCTGCTTTTCTATCGCAAGTTTTCTTTGGTAGGACGGACATTTTTACTGTATATGCTGTGCCCAGTGTCTAGCTTAAAACCGAGATCTCTATTAGCGTCCACACAATTGCCACAGACTGGGTTAGTTACTTCCTCAATGCATTCCTCATATTTATGTTCACCCAAGCATCGGCCGCACCTTTGTTTTTTTGTACATGTACTGGCATTGTGGTTAAACCCTGAACATTTGTAGCATCTCTTAACATTTTGTCCATCGTATACTCCACACTGGTCCCATCCAATGTTAAGCTTGGCATGATTCATTACTTCTAAATATTTCTCACGATTAATTTCAATAATTGCAGTATAAGAAATTCTCGAGCTATTATTTTTCTTCGCTTGATAGACTTTTATACATTTAAGATTTGCGTTTTTAATGAAATCATTCTGCGCTTTTATTTTTGCTACTATTTCACCATCGCTGTATTTCTCACTCATGTTGGTAACTCTAATTTTGGGATTAACCACTTTTGACTCTTTGACTTTATATACCTCATAATATAACTTGTTTTCTAAAACACTTTTGATTTTGTCTTTTTCTGAACTGTCACTTGCCTGTATAACCACAGATCCATTATTTTTGTGCACAACCTTATTGATCTTCATATCTTTGGCGTCAATCTTATTTAAATCTTATTATTAACCATATTTACATTTTGGTCACCCACTTTACGCACTTCTTGTATTATTTCTTCTTTTTGTTTTGCTATATCATCTGCGGATTTTTTATTTAGCTCACATAAATTTTCTACTCTTTTTATCAACTCATCATTTCCTTTATCTATTTTATTATTATTGTTTTGTTCGCCAGCTTTCCGCACTTCTTTTATTATATCTTCTTTTTGCTTTGTTAACCCCTCCAAATTATCTTTACTTAAAATGCAAAAGTTTTCTAAACGTTTTATTAACTCATCCTTTTCTTTATTTGCTTTTTTCATATTTTCCATCACTTTTTTTATTTCCTTTTCATTATTATTAATTAGTGCACTAATTTCCTTATTATGGTTTTTTATCAATTTTTCGAACTCAGTTTTCTGCTCACGTATATTTACTTTGTTTGTCTCTGCTATCGACATCATCTTTTTCAACGCATAATCCACATTAGAGATGTATTGCACACAATCATCGCACATAAAGCGCATAAATGGGCAATTGACCAAACCTTGCAGAACATATTCATCAACTCCTGCACACGGTATACTTTTGTGGTAACTTCTCCCACACACACCCTTACATCGTATTACAGTTTCCCCTCTTAGCGACATTATGCCTTTTTGGCATTTATGACACTTGTCCGTCATTATCTCATTCACTTCTCCTCTTTTTATCTAAGTATGTATGTATTTATTTTCACAGCAGAACTACACTGTGGTTTTGTTTGCCGTGTTTTCTTTTTCACTGAAATTTAGTTTTTGTTATATTTATTTTTCAAGGTTTATTGACACAAATCGTTTGGGATTTATTTTTCACTTATTTAGCTTTGCGTCCTTTTACGCAGTTGTGGTAGACTGCGCGAACGAGATTCCGAGAACTCATAACCCAAAAACAACGTTGAAGAACGGTTTGCATAATTTGCGGACCGGCGTGAAGCGTGCTGCGATGAAGGAAGGAGTTACAATCGTTTCCTACGCCGATGACTGCACAATAATGGCCACAGGCCCATGCCCAAAGATCGATGCGCTACGCAATAAAATAAACGGATCCCCCCCGATCCCTCCAGTTTTTTCGCCTAGCGAAACCTGGCATTATCACCGACTAAATCTTCCGCGACCTTATTTACAACATGGACGTCCCAAATGTCGACCATTTTGAACATCCACGTCGATGGCACTACGCTACCGACTGTCCTACACCCCAAAATCTTGGGTGTGACGTTTGATCAGGATCTACATTTTAGTGAGCACGCAGCCGCAATTGTTCCGAGAATTCAGAGCCGTAACAAAATCCTCAAATCCCTCACTGGCAGTACCTGGGGAAAAGATAAAGAAACGCTCATGACTACATACAAAGCAATTAGCCAGCCGATTACGTGCTACGCGTCACCCATATGGTCGCCAAGCCTAAAAATCATCCACTGGAAGAAACTACAGGCCTGCCAAAATACTGCTCTCAGAATCGCCACGGGCTGTCTTCTTATGTCCCCAGAACACCACCTGCATAATGAGGCGAGAATACTCCCTATCAGGGAGAGAAATGAGATGCTGACCAAACAGTTCCTGTTGAATACCCAGAAACCTGGGTATCCCAACAGACATCTGATTGATGAACCAGCACCGCCTAGGGGCTTAAGGAGTCATCTCCGTAAGCATTTTGAGGAAATACGGCACCTGAGAACCCAGCCGTATGAAGTGAAAAAACACAAGCAGGTCCTTGGTGAACTCCATAAACAGGCGTCGGACCTTTATGCCGGGAATTGCCCGGTGAATTCAGTACTTATCCAAAACTCGCGGAAGAGAACGCATACTCCCCAGGGAAACGCGTGTCACTCTTGCTCAACTTCGTTCTGGATACTGTAACAGGTTAAACTCTTACCTATCCAGAATCAACCCCGACATACAAAATACAAAATGTATGCCCCGCCTGCAATGTGTCCCCACATGACACCAACCATCTCTTCAATTGTAATGTGGAACCAACGCCTCTAACACCCCTTTCCTTATGGTCCACCCCTGTTGAAACGGCAAGTTTCCTTGGACTCCCGTTAGAGGATATTGATGACAATTTGTGATCGGTCGCGGCTATTAGGTGGGGCGAGCATTGCTACAACAACAACAACATGAATGTCGAGAACTATTAGCTTAGCCAGGACTGAGTTTTTCAGTAGGATTATAGGGTGTTTGACGTCTGCAGAGACCGAAGCACGTTTTATCCTCCCGCCAACACGGAGAATGCCCTCAGGATCCAAAAACGGTTGAAGCCGGATTAGGGTACGTCGCAGTGGTATAGGTTTGTTTGACCTGCAAGAAACAATCTCTTTCGGAAAGGCGTTAGTTTGGATATACTTTACCAGAGTATTTTCAGCGTGACGAATTTCACCGCAGGTGGGAGCGCCAGTAGTGCGCTGACTGCTGATTGTTTGTAGATTTTTGATGAAGCGTATAACGTAGGCCATAACCCTCTTTAGTTTAGTGTACGAATTATATCTTGCCAATAGGTCCCACTCTTCCGTTGCTTGAGTGAGATGCGATGCAGACTTGGTATTTCGTATTTCGGAACTAGCAGTTGGATCGAGTTTCATCATTTGTTCCAAATCTTCGTTCGTCTGATGTTGCCACTGATTTTCACCTTCGGATAACCAACTTGGGCCTTGCCACCAAAGACAATGCGCGAGTAGATACGAAGGAGTTAATCCTCTAGATGCGCAGTCCGCTGGATTATCCTCTGAACGGACGTGTCGTCAACACTGAGGAGCCAAAACTTCCTGCACAGCGGCTACGCGGTTCGCTACGAAGACTGACCATCGACTTGGATGACTTTTTAACCAAGCTAGCGTTATAGTCGAATCAGTCCACGCATATAACTTTTTCATATTACCACCGAAGCTTAGCTGGATCTGCTTGACAAGTTTAGCACCTAGATGCGCTGCGCACAATTCTAAGCGTGGAAGGGTCGTACTTTTTAAAGGCGCGACTTTTGCACGTGCGGCGACTAAAACTACTTTAAATTTTCCATCGAGTATTTGCGTGCGACAGTAAAGTGCGGCAGCGTAGGCGCGTTGCGATGCGTCCGTGAAGAAATGATACTCAGCGTGATCGTAAATTTCGCCGGTGCCAATCCAACGATTTAATTTGAGTGCAGTGAGTTCAGGCAACTGCTGACGGTAAGCAAGCCATTCCTTTGCGACATCGACAGGCACTGGTTCGTCCCAATCAACATCCGCTCGCCAAATTCGCTGCAGCCAAATTTTCGATAAAATTGTACAAGGTGCGATTAATCCGAGTGGATCGAAGATTTTACTTGAATCCGACAAAAAAGCTCTTTTCGTAAGAACTGCAGGCATTGGTGTTAAGTTCACTGCTATCGATAAATAATCGTCGCTCGTGTTCCAAATAGTACCCAATGTACGTACTTCATCGCCGTCAGCCAACAAGTGTTAAATTTGCTTCGATGCGTGCGGTATATTTTCCTTAAGCTCATTGCAATTTGTAGCCCATTTACGTAACTCGAACCCAGCGTTAGATAGAACTACGGTTATATTACTTTGCAGCTTCATAAGATCGTCGATAGAAAACGATCCCGTGAGGAGATCGTCCATATAAAAATCGCGCATGATGACTCTAGCGGCTTCTTTGTGCTCTTCATCGGCATCTAAAGCTGCTTGGTGCAGAGAACGTAGGCTAAGTGTGAAGCCGAAGCGACGCCGTAAGTTACACGGATCAATCGATAGTCTCGAATAGGTTCGGTTGGTGCATCACGCCAAACTATGCGTGGGTAGTCAGCATCTTCTTCATATACATGAACTTGCCGATACATTTTTTCGACGTCGGCCATCATAGAGTAGCGATAAGTCCGAAAACGTACCATTATAGAGAACAGATCCTCTTGTAGCTGTGGGCCTATCATCAAAGCGTCGTTTAACGAGAAACCGGTCGATGTTTTCATCGAAGCGTTAAAAACCACTCTAAGTTTAGTGGTGGAACTAGTGTCTTTCACCACAGCATGGTGTGGCATGTAGTAGCTTTTATGCGGTGGCGCGTCACCCACGAGCTCCATGTGACCCAAACTTAACAGCTCCCGAATAAACTCGGAGTATTGTCGACGTAGCTCCTCATCCATAGCGATACGTTTTTCCATTCGTAGCAAACTTCGTATAGGTATGTTTCTCGACTCACCTAAAGGTACATACTCCTTAAAAGGCAGGCGAACTATATAGCGCACGTCTTTGGCGCGGCGGCAATACTGGCGAAAGTGCTTTTCGCAAGCCTCTTCTTCAACAGTTAAAAATTGCTTAGAGGAAACTCCTCGAGTTCCCAGAACTTACTCACCATTCTAATGAGTGGAACATCACAATGAAGTGAGAGAAGACCAGTATTGGAACTGGATGAACGCATGACTTTTCCGAAAAGTACCCAACTGAAAACTGTGTTTTGTGCCGTAGGTGTATTAGGCGGCCCCTTACAGAGCCCAGATAGCAAAAATTTGTCCATTTCGTTCATCCCTATTAAAACATCGATAGGGCCAGGTTTGGCGTAGTGCCGATCAGCGAGATCGAGATTTTGTATGTGCGGCCAAGATGGCATCTGTACACAAACGCTAGGCAGATCGTTTGTGATCTTCGATAATATAAGCGAATTGATTGTAAAATTCGTGGCAAGAGATCGAGGTGTGAGTGAGAGCACGGTCTCTCCTTTAACTTGACCACCATCTGACGAACCAATCCCAGTGACATGAGCTGCCGAAGGTTTTCTAGGTAAACGAAGGCGTTGGATGCAGGCCTCTGTCACGAAGGATGCATGTGAGCTGTAATGTACCATTCTTCTGCCTCTGCACGCGATTGCTCTTCTACCTCTTAGTTTTCTTCGCCGCACGACAACTCTACTTCTTGCTGAGCGTCAGCGAATCGGAGCCACTGCTCCTCGAGAAGTTGTAGATATGTTTCTACCGATTCCTTATCTAAGGCTAACTCATCCTTTTTGCTTGTTACCACATATCGCTTGATTGCATTCAATGCAGAATCGCGCACCCTTAGTTTTGACATGGCGTGATTTGCAAATTTGGTGTTATGTTATACACGTGAAAATGTTACTACTAAATGTGTATTTAAACCCGTACTTGTACCAGCAAAAACCTTTGATTAGCTTTAGAAAAGTTTTGCGTAGGTTTATAACCTTTTTTCAGCATACAAAATTTAATTCCGATGAAATTTAGTTGCAGATTGTGACTCGCAACTATGTATGTATGTATGTACGTGTGCCGGCACTATCCGGCTCGAAGGACCAGCTTGTTGCGTACAACAAGCAAAAACAAATGTATGTTGGGTTATTAAATTATGATGTATACGACCTTAGATGCAGGAACTTCTTATTGTACGCAACTTTATGCATTTGTAACGATAGCGGTTGTATATGAAGTAAAACACAGTAGTTTGTATAAACTTTTAACTTTTAATTACTTCAGCGGGTTGCACTATGTAAATTACATTCAGTAAAAAGCAAAGCAAGAAGAAAAATTCTAAACAATGACATTTCATATTCTTTCATTACATTCCTTTGCATTGGAATAACAGGGTTGCCAGATGGGCACGAACATTACCTTTGTTCAATTTGCTCCTTATAGTAGCAGGAATTGAATTCCAAATTCGTATAGCATTGATGAAAAACATTCTCGTAGAGTTTTAAAAATTAAATTGTGGTACAATAAGGTCATAAGAACGTTCTGATCTTGGAAAGATAAGCCTTTCATAAAGATACTTTGGAGTCGTAGTACTCATTAATCGGAAGAGAAAAATACAGTTTCTTGCTTTTAGATAATCAATGATATCACATCCCAATAGCGATTTTCTCCAGGTAGATATGTGATCAAACTTACGTATTCCATAAACATAACGAGTAATTTGGTTGAACACCATATCAATTTTGTGAGCAGACGGGGAGTCGGGCTTGCTATATACCAACTCAGAGTAGGTAAGGATAGGAAAAATTAGTTGGCGGGCAAGCCTCCACCTAACATGTATCGGAGTAAACTGCGCTGATTGCCTTAGGTTACGTAAGGTAACGTATACTTTACCCACAGCTGAGTTGATATGATCTACGCAGCTCAGAGTTGAATTAGTTACAAAACCAAGGTTGGTTATTTTTTCGACGATGTGAAGAGAGTTGTTGTTAAGTTAATATTAGGAATGCTAGTGAGACTAATTTTCTTTTTATAAACTGGTAAAACATACGACTTGTTGGAGTTAA
Organism: Eurosta solidaginis; assembly: GCF_040869045.1. Taxonomy (NCBI): domain Eukaryota; kingdom Metazoa; phylum Arthropoda; class Insecta; order Diptera; family Tephritidae; genus Eurosta; species Eurosta solidaginis. The sequence goes on from NC_090319.1 coordinate 158,784,926, forward strand.
GACGAAGGCCGTTTAGTGCAGCCCATCGGGAAATAGATAGTAAGTCCTCGTTCAACTTATCCGTTACTTCGGAGATACTGCCAAAGTGACCGGATAAATAAAGCTGAATATGTTACCATCGGCTGCCAGTTGACGCAGTTTACGAGTTCTGCGCTCACGATTGAAATATCTGGCGAACTGTGACAGCTTTCTACCATACGTGTGCGGGCGTCTCCGTTTATGGTGCAGAACGTCGTTTCTTCTATTTGATCCGCTAACATCTCACCCCTACTGTCTACCCGCAAGTTTGAATGCCATAGATCGTGATGGGCATTGAAATCGCCTAAGATAATGCGGTTGTTTGCAGTGAGTACGCCGCTGATATCTGGGCGGTATCAACTGGGACAACAGGTGACAGGAGGGATGTAGATGTTGATGATTTCTAGATTTGCATCGCCCGACCGGACTGATAATCCTTGACGTTATAGATGTTGATGATTTCTAGATTTGCATCGCCCGACCGGACTAATAATCCTTGACGTTCTAAGACACCTTCCCTGCGGTCGATGTCGGGATCAAATATATGATATTGCACAGTGTGGTGTATGATAGACGCGAGGCCGCCTCGATTTCCGCTCTCGCGATCATTTCTGTGGACATTATACCCAGAACAGGTCTGCAATGCAGATCTTGCTGTGAGTTTAGTATCTTGAATCGCAGCAATGCGGATGTTGTGCCGCTTCATGAAGTCGACTATCTCCGCGATCTTCCCAGTTAATCCATTACAGATTAACTGCGTCGAAATGCGAAGTGCTTAGATTATGGAGGGGCCACTTCTCTGCTCTCCTAAATGGAGGCAGCAATTCACCGCGCAGAGATGAAGAACCCGATCCCGCAATCGATAATGATGGAATATATGCCCCCCGCCCGATTATGACGAAGTTAGAATAGCAATAACCAGATTGAAAAACAACAAGGCCGTGGGCGCTGATGGATTGCCTGCGGAGCTATTCAAGTTCGGCGGGGAGGAGTTGGTAAGGCGCATGCAGCAGCTTCTTAGCAAAATATGGGCGGACGAAAGCATGCCCGACGGTTGGAATCTAAGTGTTCTTTGCCCAGTCCACAAGAAGGGGGATACTGCAAAATGCACCAACTATCGTGGAATCAGCCTTCTTAATATCGCATATAAGGTCCTTTCAAGTGTATTGTGCGAAAGATTGAAGCCCACCGTGAACCGGCTGATTGGACCTTATCAGTGCGGCTTCAGACCTGGTAAATCTACCATCGACCAGATTTTCACAATGCGCCAAATCTTGGAAAAAACCCGTGAAAAGAGAATCGACACACATCACCTCTTCGTCGACTTTAAAGCCGCCTTCGACAGCACGAAAAGGAGCTGCCTATATGCCGCTATGTCTGAATTTGGTTTCCCCACAAAACTTATACGGCTGTGCAAAATGACGTTGAGCAACACCATCAGCTCAGTCAGAATTGGGAAGGACCTCTCCGAACCGTTCGAAACTAAACGAGGTTTCAGACAGGGTGACCACCTATCGTGCGATTTCTTTAATTTGATGCTGGAGAAAATTATACTAGCTGCAGAACTTAACCGCACTGGAACAATATACTATAAAAGCGTGCAATTACTGGCATATGCTGATGACATTGATATCATCGGCCTAAACACCCGCGCTGTTAGTTCTGCTTACTCCAAGCTGGAAAAAGAAGCGGTAAAGATGGGTTTGATGGTGAATGAGGACAAAACGAAGTACCTGCTGTCATCGAGCAAAGAGTCAGCGCATATGCGCCTTGGCAACCACGCTACTGTTGGCAGCCATAATTTCGAAATAGTAAAAGACTTCGTTTATTTGGGAACCAGCATCAACACTAGCAACAACATCAGCACTGAAATCCAGCGAAGAATCAATCTTGCCAATAAATGCTACTTTGGACTAGGTAGGCAATTGAAAAGTAAAGTCCTCTCTCGGCGAACGAAAATCATACTCTACAAGTCACTTATCGTACCCGTCCTGCTATATGGGGCAGAAGCATGGACCATGACAACAGCAGATGAAGCGGCTTTGGGAGTGTTCGAGAGAAAAGTTCTTCGAAAGATTTATGGACCTCTACGCGTTGGCGATGGCGAGTACCGAAGAAGATTTAATGATGAGCTGTACGAGCTATACGCAGACATCAACATAGTCCAGCGAATTAAAACGAGCGGCTGCGCTGGCTAGGCCATGTTATGCGAATGAAAGATGATGCTCCGGCCAAGAAAGTGTTTCTATCGGAACCCGCCTATGGAAGCAGAGGTAGAGGGCGGCCCCCACTCCGTTGGAAGGACCAGGTGGAAAACGATTTAAACTCCCTTGGTGTGACCAATTGGCGCCGGTTGGCGGAGCGAAGGAGCGACTGGCGCGCCTTGTTGGACGGCCATAACCGTTTAGACGGTTAAGCGCCAATTAAGTAAGTAAGTAAGTAAGATTAGCTGCAGAATTCTGAAGTGCATAGGGGGAGACGTCGTCACTCTGGGAGTTAGTGACGGGTGACTACGCCTGGGTTGTGGAAGACCAGAACGCGATTGCTGTTGAGGCCCTGGGACTAGGCGTCCTTGGGTAGGCATTGGAGTACCCGGTGTAGTTGGGTATGCGGCCCGGCAACATGGCGCAATGAAACCCGTGAGAGGGTTGCCGGCGCGGAGACCAGAACATCTAGGAAAGTGGCACCGTCCATGGCAGGAGCTGCATTGGGCGGATGTTGCAAACATATTAATTCTGCGCTGGCAAACGGTGCAAAGGGAGTATGAGTGAGAGCAGCCGTGTGAGTTGAAGCCGCAGTGGGGCGCGAGCAACAGCGGGGCTGCTGTTGTTGTTGTTGTAGCAATGCTTCGCCCCACCTGACAGCCGCGACCGATCACAAATTGTCATCAATATCCTCTAACGGGAGTCCAAGGAAACTTTATGTTTCAACAGGGGTGAACCATAAGGAAAGGGGTGTTAGAGGCGTTGGCTCCAAATTACAATTAAAGAGATGGTTGGTGTCATGTGGGGACACATTGCAAGCGGGGCATACATTTTGTATGTCGGGGTTGATTCTGGATAGGTAAGAGTTTAACCTGTTACAGTATGCAGAACGAAGTTGAGCAAGAGTGACACACGTTTCCCGGGGGAGTATGCGTTCCTCTTCCGCGAGTTTTGGATACTTTTCTTTGAGTACTGGATTCACCGGGCAATTCCCGGCATAAAGGTCCGACGCCTGTTTATGGAGTTCACCCAGGACCTGCTTGTGTTTTTTCGCTTGATACGGCTGAGTTCTCAGGTGCCGCATTTCCTCAAAATGCTTACGGAGATGACTCCTTAAGTCCCTAGGCTCGTTGGCTTATCTATCAGATGTCTGTTGGGAGGCTCAGGTTTCTGGGTGTTCAACAGGAACTGTTTGGTCAGCATCTCATTTCTCTCCCTGATGGGGAGTATTCTCGCCTAATTATGCAGATGGTGTTCTGGGGACATAAGAAGACAGCCCGTGGCAATTTTTTGGCAGGCCTGTAGCTTCTTCCAGTGGGTAATTTTTAGGCTTGGCGACCATATGGGTGACGCGTAGCACGTAATCGGCTGGCTAATTGCTTTGTATGTAGTCATGAGCGTTTCTTTATATTTTCCCCAGGTACTGCCAGCGAGGGATTGAATTCTCGGAACAATTGCGGCTGCGTGCTCACCAAAATGTAGATCCTGATCAAACGCCACACCCAAGATTTTGGGGTGTAGGAAAGTCGGTAGCGTAGTGCCATCGACGTGGATGTTCGCGAGGCCAAAAACTGGGCGAAAAAACTGGAGAGATCAGGGAGGTAGCCGTTTATTTTATTGCATAGCTCATCGATCTTTGGGCCTGGGACTGTGGCCATTATTAGGCAGTCATCGGCGTAGGAAACGATTGTGACTCCTTCCGGTGGTGAAGGTAGCTTAGATATGTAGAAATTAAACAAAATTTGGGATAGAACACCACCCTGTGGCACCCCTTGTTTAATTCTCCTTGGTTTTGATGTTTCGTATCTAAATTGCACCGATGCCTGCCGACCACCCAGATAATTTGCGGTCCACCTTTTAAGACATGGGGGAAGGGTAGATCCTTCCAGGTCTTGCAGTAAAGAGCCATGGTTGACCGTATCAAAAGCTTTTGATAGTCTAGCGCTACGAGTACTGTTCTATGGTGGGGGTATTGATTTAAACCGCAATTTATCTGGGTGCTAATGGCATTTAGCGCGGTGGTAGTGCTATGGAGTTTTCTGAAGCCATGCTGATGAGAGGCTAGCTGCAAATTTTCTTGGAAATAAAGGAGCAAAATGGCTCCAAGCTTCTTTGCTACTGGCGATAGGAGAGATATCGGACGATACGACTCTCCTATGTTAGCTGGTTTCCCAGGCTTTAGTAGCGGGACCACCTTGGCCATTTTCCATTTCTCGGGTATGACAAAGGTGGAGAGAGACAGATTGAAGACATGCGCTAAATATTTGAAACCCTCTTTCTCTAGGCTTTTAAGCATCGGCATGGCTATGCCGTCTGGGCCCACTGCTTTGGATGGTTTAGCGCGACCAATGGCGTCCTCAACCTGCTGTTGTTGTTGTTGTTGTAGCAATGCTCGCCGCACCTAATAGCCGCGACCGATCACAAATTGTCATCAATATCCTCTAACGGGAGTCCAAGGAAACTTGTCGTTTCAACAGGGGTGGACCATAAGGAAAGGGGTGTTAGAGGCGTTGGTTCCACATTACAATTAAAGAGATGGTTGGTGTCATGTGGGGACACATTGCAAGCGGGGCATACATTTTGTATGTCGGGGTTGATTCTGGATAGGTAAGAGTTTAACCTGTTACAGTATCCAGAACGAAGTTGAGCAAGAGTGACACGCGTTTCCCTGGGGAGTATGCGTTCCTCTTCTGCGAGTTTTGGATAATTTTCTTTAAGTACTGGATTCACCGGGCAATTCCCGGCATAAAGGTCCGATGCCTGTTTATGGAGTTCACCAAGGACCTGCTTGTGTTTTTATACCTTTCATGAAAATGAAATGGTATATTAATTTCGTCACGAAACCGAAAATTGTAAGTCCTTAAAGGAAAATAGATAGACCCACCATTAAGTATACCGAAATAATCAGGTTGAAGAGCTGAGTTGATTTAGCCATGTCCGTCTGTCCGTCTGTCTGTTTGTATGCAAACTAGTCCCTCAATTTTTGAGATATCTTGATAAAATTTGGTGAGCGGGTGTATTTGGGTGTCCGATTAGACATTTGTCGGAACCGACCGGATCGGACCACTATAGCATATATCCTCCATACAACCGATTTTTCAGAAAGAGGATTTTTGTAATATCTTACCCAATTTAACAGATTGAAGCTTCAAACTTCACCATATACTTTCGTATATTGCACGTATTGTTGCCTGAAAAAATTGATGAGATCGGTCGTATATATAGTATATATCCCATACAACCGATTGTTCAGATAAGGAACTTTTCGTAATTACTGCCCTATTTTAAGAGCTAGAGGCTTCAAATTTCAACGAATGCTTACGTATATAGCATATATTGTTGTCTGAAAAAATCATAAAGATCGGTGGTATATATAGTTTATATATGGTGGTATATATAGTATATATATATATTTTCACATATTTTAGCCCCATTTTAACAGCTAGAAGCTTCAAATTTCACCGATTGCTTACGTATATAGCATATATTGTTGTCTGAAAAAATCATAGAGATCGGTTGTATATATAGTATATATCTCATACAACCGATTGTTCAGATAAGAAACTTTTCGCAATTTCTACCCCATTTTGACAGCTATAAGCTTCAAATTTCACCGATTGCTTACGTTTATAGCATATATTGTTGTCTGAAAAAATCATAGAGATCGGTTGTATATATAGTATATATCTCATACAACCGATTGTTCAGATAAGAAACTTTTCGCAATTTCTACCCCATTTTGACAGCTATAAGCTTCAAATTTCACCGATTGCTTACGTTTATAGCATATATTGTTGTCTGAAAAAATCATAGAGATCGGTTGTATATATAGTATATATCTCATACAACCGATTGTTCAGATAAGAAACTTTGCGCAATTTCTGCCCAGTTTTAACAGCTAGAAGCTTCAAATTTCACAAAATGCTTACGTATATAGCATATATTGTTGTCTGAAAAAATCATAGAGATCGGTGGTATATATATTATATACTTCATATAAACTGTCGTTTTTGCCCCTTTTTTACGGCTAGAAGCTTCAAAATTCATCAAATTTCATCAAATAGTTACGTTTACGTCATATATTTTTGAAATACGTGATTCGTAGTCATAGTTTTTACATGCAGACCACAAAAAACGTGAAGCTTTGCATCCTCACACAGATTACCTACCTATTTTTTATTTTATATTTATCTTAAAAATCGTTTAGATATGATCAAATTTCACCAAATGCTTACGTGTATAGCACATATTGTTGTCTGAGAAAATCATAGATACCGGTGGTATAAATAGTATATATCTCATACAACCGATTGTTCAGATAAGAAACTTTGCGCAATTTCTTCCCCATTTTAACAGCTAGAAGCTTCAAATTTCACCAAATGCTTACGTGTATAGCATATATTGTTGTCTGAAAAAATCATTGAGATCGGTGGTATATATAGTATATATCTCATACAACCGATTGATCAGATAAGAACTTTGCGCAATTTCTGCCCCTTTTTAACAGCTAGACGCTTCAAATTTCACCATATGCTTACGTATATAGCATATATTGTTGTCTGAAAAAATCATAGAGATCGGTGGTATATATATTATATACCCCATATAAACTCTTATTTTGCCCCCTTTTTACGGCTAGAAGCTTCAAAATTCATCAAATTTCATCAAATAGTTACGTTTACGTCATATATTTTTGAAATACGTGATTCGTAGTCATAGTTTTTACACGCAGACCACAAAAAACTTGAAACTTTGCATCCTCACACAAAGTACCTACCTGTTTTTTATTTTATATTTATCTTAAAAATCGTTAAGGTATGTAGATCTGTTCACTATATATTTCTTATCTTATACATGCGATTATTCGGAGATTACGAACGGGATAAGATTATTGTTCAGCCCCATTCATGAAAGGTATGAATTCTTCGGCACAGCCGAAGACAGTCCCGTTCTTACTTGTTTATTTTATATTTATCTTAAAAATCGTTAAGGTATGCAGATCTGTTCACTATATATTTCTTATTTTATACATCCGATTATTCGGAGATTACGAACGGGATAAGATTATTGTTCAGCCCCATTCATGAAAGGTATGAAGTCTTCGGCACAGCCGAAGACAGTCCCGTTCTTACTTGTTTCTCTTCATACGGTTGGGTTCTCAGGTGCCGTATTTCCTCAAAATGCTTTTGGAGATGACTCCTTATGCCCCTAGGCGGTGCTGGTTCATCAATTAGATGTCTGTTGGGATGCCCAGGTTTCTGGGTATTCAACAGGAACTGTTTGGTTAGCATCTCATTTCTCTCCCTCATGGGGAGTATTCTCGCCTCATTATGCAGATGGTGTTCTGGGGACATAAGAAGACAGCCCGTGGCGATTCTGAGAGCAGTATTTTGGCAGGCCTGTAGCTTCTTCCAGTGGGTAATTTTTAGGCTTGGCGACCATATGGGTGACGCGTAGCACGTAATCGGCTGGCTAATTGCTTTGTATGTAGACATGAGCGTTTCTCTATCTTTTCCCCAGGTACTGCCAGCGAGGGATTTGAGGATTTTGTTACGGCTCTGAATTCTCGCAACAATTGCGGCTGCGTGCTCACCAAACTGTAGATCCTGATCAAACGTCACACCCAAGATTTTGGGGTGTAGGACAGTCGGCAGCATAGTGCCATCGACGTGGATGTTCAAAATGGTCGACATTTGGGACGTCCATGTTGTAAATAAGGTCGCGGAAGATTTAGTCGGTGATAATGCCAGGTTTCGCGAGGCGAAAAAACTGGAGAGATCAGGGAGGTAGCCGTTTACTTTATTGCATAGCGCATCGATCTTTGGGCCTGGGCCTGTGGCCATTATTGTGCAGTCATTGGCGTAGGAAACGATTGTGACTCCTTCCGGTGGTGAAGGTAGCTTAGATAAGTAGAGATTAAACAAAAGTGGGGATAGGGCACCACCCTGTGGCACCCCTTGTTTAATTCTCCTTGGTTTTGATGTTTCGTTTCTAAATTGCACCGATGCCTGCCGACCACCCAGATAATTTGCGGTCCACCTTTTAAGACACGGGGGAAGGGTAGACCCTTCCAGGTCTTGCAGTAACGAGCCATGGTTGACCGTATCAAACGCTTTTGATAGGTCTAGCGCTACGAGCACTGTTCTATGGTGGGGGTATTGATTTAAACCGCAATTTATTGAGTGCTAATGGCAGCACTGAAGGTGATTGTTGACGCGCTGAGTTTGTGTTTATGTGCGCGTCTATTGGCTCTCCGTCTATCTTTGTCGACCGTAGGGTGGAATTATATATTGTCGGCAGAAAGCGCTCGCGCATTTTTTCGCATCCGACAGCACTTTGTCGCCAAAGGCGATGGAAACTTTGTCTTTGTGCTTAGTCGGATTCGATAGGGACTTTACGGTGGACCAAAGCTTACCCACACCGGTAGAGAGGTTAGGTGCTCCTCCTATTTCGCCCGCTTGTGTTCATCCACAAGCAATCTGATGCGTTGGTTTATATCCCTTATTTGGGGGTCGCCTGGATCAAGCTGTCTTATAAGGTCACGTTCTCTCGCTAAGTTTGCGGCCTCCGCCGGGAAGTGGGGCCGAATTTCGGGAATTCGCCCGGCGGGAATGAAACGTGCCGAGGCGGATTCAATGACCTTACGGAAGGCACGCTCCCCTTGGCGGGCATCAGTCGGGATAGGGAGGGCAGCAAAGCGGTTGTCTGTAAAGGATTTATATTCTTCCCACTTTCCTTTTTTGAAGTTTATGAAAGTGCGTTTTTCAGTGACGATGAAGTCGGCGGTACGCTCGAGCGAAATAAGTATGGGCAAGTGGTCGGATTGAGATATCTGGCGAGCTGTGACAGCTTCCTACCATACGTGTGGGGGCGTCTTCGTTTATTGTGCAGAACGTCGTTTCTTCTATTTGGTCCGCCAACATCTCACCCCTACTGTCCGCCCGCAAGTTTGAGTGCCATAGATCGTGATGGGCTTTGAAATCGCCTAAGATAATGCGATTGTTGCCAGTGAGTAAGGAAGGTATCCACTGGGGCAACAGGTGGCAGGAGGGATGTAGATGTTGATGATTTCTAGGTTTGCATCGCCTGACGGGACAGATAGGCCTTGACGTTCTAAGACATTGTCCATGCGGTCGATGTCAGGATTTGTATTTGTATTTGTATTTTATTAAATATAAATAAATAATATATAATATTGCACAGAGTGGTGTATGATAAACGCGAGGTCGCCTCCATTTCCGCTCTCGCGATCTTTCCTGTGGACATTATACCCAGAGCAGGTCTGCAATGCAGATCTTGCTGTGAGTTTAGTCTCTTGAATCGCAGCAATGTGGATGTTGTGCCGCTTCATGAAATCGACTATCTCCGTAATCTTCCCAGTTAGTCCATTACAGTTTAACTGCAGAATTCTGAAGTGCATAAGGGGAGACGCCGCCACTCTGGGGGTAAGTGGCGGGTGACTACGCCTGGGTTGTGGAAGGCCAGGACGCAATTACTGTTGTGGCCCTGGGACTGGGCGTCCTTGGGCTAGCATTGGGGTACCCGGATGATTTGGGTTTGCGACCTGGCAACATGGCGCGATGAAACCCGTCGGGGGGTTGCCGTCGCGGAGACCAGAACATCTAGGAAAGTGGCACCACCAAAGGCAGGAGCTGCATTGGGCGGATTTCGCAAACATAAATATTCTGTGCTGGCAAGCGGTGCAAACGGAGGTGGGGACTAAGAGTCTGTTTCCCTGACCTACACGATTGCTGCCGGAAAAGAGGGGGGGGGGGGGGGGGGGGGGGGGGGAGACGGGGGCAGGGGCTGATGCTCAGCATTGCTACCGACTCTACGACGAAGGTAGTAGTTATGAGTGGTAGCAGCTGTTTGAGTTGTTGGCGCCGTGGGGCGCGAGCAGCAGCGGGTACTTGTTGTGGCTTGCTGAGCAGCGGGGCTGCTGGAAGGTAGTGGGGGCGCTTAGGCGTAGACTATGGGACGCCCTTGGGCGTGAAAAGCAAGGAGCACAAAAGATTTATAAAAGTTACGTGGTCGTCGGGTTTTGGGATCAAGCCCAGAACAACCTGTCCGATGCAACCATCCCTTTCCTAAAGATGCAGCAAAACCATTTCTCAGGACCGGGGTCAGGAGACGGACCCGGATTGGATTCGATGCCTTCCCGGAGTAAGAGAATATGGAGCAGTCCTGCTGCAAGGGGCTGCTGGGAGGATGACAACTTGTGGGAGGGGCGCAACAAATTAAATGGGGTTACACTGAAATGACAGTCCTTGGTCGGGAAAAATCCCGAGTCGCTCCGGTACATATGTAGAACCGACTGCCTTGTGAAGCGTAGGTACCACTCATAACAGATGCAGCAAAACCATTTCTCAGGACCGGGGTCAGGAGACGGACCCGGATTGGGTTCGATACCTTCCCGGAGCAAGAGAATATGGAATTGTCCCGCTGCAAGGAGCTGCTGGAAGGATGACAATTTGTGGGAGGGACGTAATAAATTAAATGGGGTTACACTGAAATGGCAGTCCTTAGTCGGGAAAAATCCCGAGTCGCCCCGGCACATAGAACCGATGACCTTGGAAGCGCCTGTGGCACCCCCTGTTTAAATCTTCTTGGTTTTGATGTTTCATTTCTAAATTGCACCAGGTCTTGCAGTAACGTGCCATGGTTGACCGTATCAAAAACTTTTGATAGGTCTAGCGCAACGAGTACTGTTCTATGGTGGGGGTTTTGATTTAAACCGCAATTTATCTGGGTTCTGATGGCATTTAGCGCGGTAGTGGTGCTATGGAGTTTTCTGAAGCCATGCTGATGGCAGGCTAGCTGCAAATTTGCTTTGAAGTAGTGGTGGAATCTGGTGAAAAGAACTTGTTATATCTAGTGTGGAAAACAATTGCTCTTCCAAGCTTCTCAAATAAATCTAATCTTTTTAGAGGAAATTTGTCCTCCACAATTTTTTTTTGTTAAGTGACCTAAAGTTTACTACTAATCTCCACTTTTTCAATTCCCTAGAGCTCTTCTTTTGCACAATCAATAATGATGGCTCAATAAGAGAGAATACTCCCCATCAGGGAGAGAAATGAGATGCTCACCAAACAGTTTCTGTTGAATACCCAGAAACCTGGGCATCCCAATAGACATCTGATTGACGAACCAGCACCGCCTAGGGGCCTAAGGAGTCATCTCCGTAAGCATTTTGAGGAAATACGGCACCTGAGAACCCAGCCGTACGAAGCGGAAAAACACAAGCAGGTCCTTGGTGAACTCCATAGACAGGCGTCGGACCTTTATGTCGGGAATTGCCCGGTGAATCCAGTACTTGAAGAAAAATATCCAGAACTCGCAGAAGAGGAACGCATACTCCCCAGGGAAACGCGTGTCACTCTTGCTCAACTTCGTTCTGGATACTGTAACAGGTTAAACTCTTACCTATCCAGCATCAACCCCGACATACAAAATGTATGCCCTGCTTGCAATGTGTCCCCACATGACACCAACCATCTCTTTAATTGTAATGTGGAACCAACGCCTCTAACACCCCTTTCCTTATGGTCCACCCCTGTTGAAACGGCAAGTTTCCTTGGACTCCCGTTAGAGGATATTGATGACAATTTGTGATCGGTCGCGGCTATTAGGTGGGGCGAGCATTGCTACAACAACAACAACAACATGGCTCAATAATATCGTCAAGCAAATCTTGAACCTGCTTATTAGTCGCCTGGTAATTGCATTTGGCAACCTATAATTTTTTATATACTGGCGATTTATCTGCTGCTGTTGCTATTTTCTGCTAAAAAATTATTCTCCATCTAGATGAATTTCTCTACATATTTTAAAATAAATTGTCAAATTTTATTTTTTCTTTCACCTTTTAAAACATGGGTTCGTCCATTAAATTCTACAATATAGTATAGTACTTAGCAATTTTACGAGTTTGTTCCCATCCGCTGGAATTAATGTGTTAGCTACAAAAACCCCTTGTCTAAGTTCTTTACCTAATTCTACACAATCTTCTTCTATAGCAATTTCTATCAGCGCTATTACCTCTGAATTAGCTGGTATTCTTACATTCTTAACTTTTTTAAACTTCATATTCATGGGCAATATCAAGTGTTCGTCTTGTTGTTGTTGTTGTAGCAATGCTCGCCCCACCTAATAGCCGCGACCGATCACAAATTGTCATCAATATCCTCTAACGGGAGTCCAGGGAAACTTGCCGTTTCAACAGGGGTGGACCATAAGGAAAGGGGTGTTAGAGGCGTTGGTTCCACATTACAATTAAAGAGATGGTTGGTGTCATGTGGGGACACATTGCAAGCGGGGCATACATTTTGTATGTCGGGGTTGATTCTGGATAGGTAAGAGTTTAACCTGTTACAGTATCCAGAACGAAGTTGAGCAAGAGTGACACGCGTTTCCCTGGGGAGTATGCGTTCTCTTTTGCGAGTTCTGGATATTTTTCTTCAAGTACTGGATTCACCGGGCAATTCACGACATAAAGGTCCGACGCCTGTCTATGGAGTTCACCAAGGACCTGCTTGTGTTTTTTCGCTTCATACGGCTGGGTTCTCAGGTGCCGTATTTCCTCAAAATGCTTACGGAGATGACTCCTTAGGCCCCTAGGCGGTGCTGGTTCGTCAATCAGATGTCTGTTGGGATGCCCAGGTTTCTGGGTATTCAACAGAAACTGTTTGGTCAGCATCTCATTTCTCTCCCTGATGGGGAGTATTCTCGCCTCATTATGCAGATGGTGTTCTGGGGACATAAGAAGACAGCCCGTGGCGATTCTGAGAGCAGTATTTTGGCAGGCCTGTAGTTTCTTCCAGTGTGTAGTTTTTAGACTTGGCGACCATATGGGTGACGCGTAGCACGTAATCGGCTGGCTAATTGCTTTGTATGTGGTCATGAGCATTTCTTTATCTTTTCCCCAGGTACTGCCAGCAAGGGATTTGAGGATTTTATTACGGCTCTGAATTCTCGGAACAATTGCGGTTGCGTGCGCACCAAAATGTAGATCCTGATCAAACGTCACACCCAAGATTTTGAAGTGTAGGACAGTCGGTAGCGTAGTGCCATCGACGTGGATGTTCAATATGGTCGACATTTGGGGCGTCCATGTTGTAAATAAGGTCGCGGAAGATTTAGTCGGTGACAATGCCAGGTTTCGCGAGGCGAAAAAACTGGAGAGATCAGGGAGATAGCCGTTTATTTTATTGCATAGCTCATCGATCTCTGGGCCTGGGCCTGTGGCCATTTTTGTGCAGTCATCGGTGTAGGAAACGATTGTGACTCCTTCCGGCGGTGAAGGTAGCTTGGATATGTAGAAATTAAACAAAAGTGGGGATTGGACACCACCCTGTGGCACCCCTTGTTTAATTCTCCTTGGTTTTGATGTTTCGTTTCTGAATTGCACCGATGCCTGCCGACCACCCAGATAATTTGCGGTCCACCTTTTATGACATGGGGGAAGGGTAGACCCTTCCAGGTCTTGCAGTAACGAGCCATGGTTGACCGTATCAAAGGCTTTTGATAGGTCTAGCGCTACGGGTACTGTTCTATGGTGGGGGTATTGATTCAAACCGCAATTTATCTGGGTGCCAATGACATTTAGGGCGGAGGTAGTGCTATGGAGTTTTCGGAAGCCATGCTGATGAGGGGCTAGCTGCAAATGTGCTAGGAAATAAGGGAGCAAAATGGCTTCAAGCGTCTTTGCCACTGGCGATAGGAGAGATATCGGACGATATGACTCACCTATGTTAGCTGGTTTCCCAGGCTTTAGTAGCGGGACCACCTTGGCCATTTTCCATTTCTCGGGTATGACAAAGGTGGAAAGAGACAGGTTGAAGACATGCGCTAAATATTTGAAACCCTCTTTCCCTAGGTTTTTAAGCATCGGCATGGCTATGCCGTCTGGGCCCCCTGATTTGGATGGTTTAGCGCGACCAATGGCGTCCTCAACCTCTCTAGCGGTGATGGTGATTGGTGACGCGCTGAATTTGTCTTTATGTGCGTGTCTATTGGCTCTCCGTCTATCTTTGTCAACCGTAGGATGCATTATATATTGTCGGCAGAAAGCGCTCGCGAATTCTTTCGCATCCGACAGCACCTTATCGCCAAAGGCGATGGAAACTTTGTCTTTGTGCTTAGTCGGATTCGATAGGGACTTTACGGTGGACCAAAGTTTACCTACACCGGTAGAGAGGTTACAACCTCTTAGGTGCTCTTCCCATTTCGCCCGCTTGTGTTCGTCCACAAGCAATCTGATGCGTTGTTTTATATCCCTTATTTGAGGGTCGCCTGGATCAAGCTGTCTTATAAGGTCGCGTTCCCTCGCTAAGCTCGCGGCCTCCGCGGGAAGTGGGGCCGGATTTCGGGAATTCTCCCGGCGGGAATGAAATGTGCCGAGGCGGATTCAATGACCTTACGGAAGGCACGCTCCCCTTGGCGGGCATCAGTCGGGATAGGGAGGGCAGCAAAGCTGCTGTCTGTTGCAGATTTATATTCTTCCCACTTTCCTTTTTTGAAGTTTATGAAAGTGCGTTTTTCGGTGACGATGAAGTCGGCGATACGCTCGAACGAAATAAGTATGGGCAGGTGGTCGGATGCCAATGTTACCATCGGCTGCCAGTTGACGCAGTTTACGAGTTCTGCGCTCACGATTGAGATATCTGGCGAGCTATGACAGCTTCCTACCATACGTGGGGGGGCGTCTCCGTTTATTGTGCAGAACGTCGTTTCTCCTATTTGATCCGCCAACATCTCACCCCTACTGTCCGCCCACAAGTTTGAATGCCATAGGTCGTGATGGGCATTGAAATCGCCTAAGATAATGCGATTGTTGCCAGTAAGGCCTCGATATTAGGGCGGTATCCACTGGGGCAACAGGTGACAGGAGGGATGTAGATGTTGATGATTTCTAGATTTGCATCGCCTGACCGAACAGATAGGCCTTGACGTTCTAAGACATTGTCCCTGCGGTCGATGCCAGGATCAAATATATAATATTGCACAGAGTGGTGTATAATAAACGCGAGCCGCCTCCATTTCCGCTCTCGCGGTCTTTCCTGTGGACATTATACCCAGAGCAGGTCTGTAATGCAGATCTTGCTGTGAGTTTAGTCTCTTGAATCGCAGCAATGCGGATGTTGTGCCGCTTCATGAAATCGACTATCTCCGTAATCTTCCCAGTTAGTCCATTACAGTTTAACTGCAGAATTCTGAAGTGCATGAGGGGTGACGCCGCCACTCTAGGGGTAAGTGACGGGTGACTACGCCTAGGTTGTGGAAGGCCAGGACGCAATTGCTGTTGTGGCCTTGGGACTGGGCGCCCGTGGGCAAGCATTGGGGTACCCGGATGATTTGGGTTTGCGACCTGGCAACATGGCGCGATGAAACCCGTCGAGGGGTTGCCGTCGCGGAGACCAGAACATCTAAGAAAGTGGCACCACCCAAGGCAGGAGCTGCATTGAGCGGATGTCGCAAACCTATATATTCTGTGCTGGCAGACGGTGCAAACGGAGGTAGGGACTAAGAGTCTGTTTCCCTGACCTGCACGATTGCTGCCAGAAAAGAGGGGGGGGGGGGGGGGAGAAGACGGGGGAAGGGGCTGATGCTCAGCATTGCTACTAGCTCTACTACGAAGGCAGTAGTTATGAGTGGTATCAGCTGTTTGAGTTGTTGGCGCCGTGGGGCGCGAGCAGCAGCGGGTACTTGTTGTGGCTTGCTGAGCAGCGAGGCTGCTGGAAGGTAGTGGTGGGCGCTTAGGCGTAGACTACGGGACGACCTAGGGCGTGAGCAGCAAGGAGCCACAAAATATTTATAAAAGTTACGTGGACGTCGGGTTTTGGGATCAAGCCAAGAACAACCTGTCCGATGCAACTATCCCTTGCACGAGACACACTGAACAGAGTATGACCGTCCTAAAAAGATTCTTTTCTGGCAAATGCAGCAAAACCATTTCTCAGGACCGGGGTCAGGAGACGGACCCGGATTGGGTTCGATACCTTCCCGGAGTAAGAGAATATGTAGCAGTCCTGCTGCAAGGACCTGCTGGGAGGATGACAAATGGTGGGAGGGACGAAACAAATTAAATGGGGTCACACTGAGATGACAGTCCTTGGTCGGGAAAAATCCCGAGTCGCTCCGGTACATAGAACCGACTGCCTTGGGAAGCGAAGTGTTCGTCTTCTACTGTCAATGTTAATGTACAGTGATGGAAAAAGTAATAGGGACGAATTGCTGCCAAAATATTAAATCAATCAATTTAGCAGTACTTCGAGATCTTTCTTGGCATGGTGCGCCCTATAAAAATAACAGTTAAAGGTTGCTATTTTGCAATAAATTGTACTGGGCCAGTTCGTCTTATTTGAATTTTATTTGCGCAAAACTGACCGATTCCAAAATTGGCTTGGAAAAATAAATAGGGACAAAACGTGATTGTTAATATTTTCGGATTTTGGCAGTTGTGAGCTATAGTGAACAATTACCTGAAACAATTTTGATGTTATGAGTGATCCTTAAAGATGAAAGAAACCGTACACTAATTTCTACACCAAATTTCATTAAACAAATTTTAATATTTTACTCGGAATCGTTAATGGTACAGTAGTGGAATATACAGCCTATACGCGATATTATTGGATGCGTATTGGCAGTCCTCTTTTGTAACTAATTATAAACCTCGCCAGCAGACACCTCACGCGATATTTGTGGACGCGTATTCAGCAGCGACCTCTGTTCTACACTTTTACCCTATCTCAGGGCGGTTTAATTTAAAGTTTCAATCGCCGATATCAATAGACAAATAATTATCCTTCACTTAATTAATACTTACCTAACAGATTTCTTGCCACTAAAACTAATCCGTCTTTTCGTTTTTGTATTTTTTTCCAACTGGACGCTATATCGGATTTTCGTACCATTTTGCATCTAGAATGAAAAAAAAACTTATATTGTTACTACTTACTACAAGTATTTGCATACACACTGAATTCGGTTCTTTCAGACAATCCATCTTCGAAATGTTACAATATAAACAATATATTCAAGCGGTGTCAATTAGAGATGAAGTATGGTCGACGTATCGATTATTTCGATCACTGTTTTGGTGGCAAAATATTCTTTTCATTTGTGCCTGTGGGGCAAAGGTGAGGCCACATTAGGCTGCTCTACACAGCAGTGCACTTCTCTGCAAAAGATTTTACGCATATATGATAATGGGACACTTCATATTAAGCTTCAGCAGCACTGCTCGACCCAGCCAGCTCTTCATAATTGATTAACAAGGCAAATAAGCCGCGTAGGGAAGTGTCACGCAGTGCTGCTGTCGCTAGATCTGAATCGCCACGCAGCAAAAGATACTTCCAAACTGCAAATAAACGAGGAACGGTTAATTATTTTAATAAGTGATTATCCCGAGCTTTATAACATGAACATTACATGAATAGTACGAGAAAAAGTAATATTTGGCAAAGATATCAAAGGAAATTGGAAAAGATGGCGAGTAAACTGTTTTTGTTCTTGCGTTTGCATTTGCCGAGAGGTTGCGTTGAATGTGTCCCATTTTTTAATTAAATAATAAAGCATTCGCGCTTGCAGATGCACAGATTACAGCGAAGATACTGAATTTGCAACTGGTGTTAAACTATAATCAATTGCACCAGGAGCTAATGAAGACAACAAAGCTCTAATCGTGATTTTCCGATATTAGCCGTGGTTTTTTTTACATGCTTATACGCTTACGTTTGCGCATAAAAAAACTCTTATTCTCGCTTAGATAGTGCTTAGGAGACCCATCTGGCGACAAATAGCTACGCAGCATATCGTACCGAAAAGCGGAGACATACACCTCTTTTGTATGGCTGTGTATAACCTATAGCTGATTCGGTTGCGATGAATAGTGGGCACACACCATCTTTAGAAGTGGTACATAGAATTTGTGTAGAGGTGAAACATAGACACATATTTCAGTTGCATTTGAGTATAATGCGTATTGAAATATAGTAGTACAAATTTTATACGCAGCAATTTCAGAGGTGCATTTAAAGTTTGACGCTTAGCAGTCCATATAAGGTTTAAGCGTAAACGTTTATAGATGAAAAAAAAACACAGCTATTATTGCTATGGCCGCTGATACAGAAACCATATATTCTAGTACAATCGCCACTTTTGTGCGAACAAGATGGATCACAATTAATATGACGAATTCAATCCATTGAACATGTCATTGAAAGACATCTAGTTTAAAGCGATATGTATAAGTTGTACATATATTAAAGTAAAACAATGTACAATGGAAATACATAGTGGGGGTCCATTTACTTCCATGCTGCTAAATGTGGGTATCGATAGGGATAAATACGGGGCGGAATGTCATGATCTGTTACCAATATATCGAGCCATAGCCGCGACGCTTTTCTTCTCCTTTCCTCTTCTTCTCATAAAAATTTAACTATTACAGCTTCAGGCTCTACGTCGACCATTCATTAAACAAAAATAAACACAAACTTTTGACGCTCAATTGCCGCTTAACCCGAATCCCCCTACGTAAATTTTTTGTGGAATTTCGAAGAGATTTTTGTTTTGCAGCATCCTTTAGGTCGAACTAAAAAAATGCATCATTAGATTTTATATCCTGGACGCAGGGTCCTTGAAATGTCCTTTTGCCATATGGCAACGCCAGGTAGGATAGACCACTGGTTTACATATACGTAATAAATCATTCCGTAACCCTTTAAAATTCAAATTCATTATTTTCGTGGGAGTTTATTTGAAAAAAAAAAATATTGTGAATTCATTTTAGAACATTTCATTGAAAAAAGTATAAAGTTTTTGTATGATATTGTTACGAATATTAGCAAAACTAAGGGGTGCTGCCATCTCTAAGCCGATGTTAAGCAGTGACGTGAATTCACATCAATAATTCAATCATTATGTATCTACATAAACGAATCAATAATTGCGTCTACACATATGTACGTATACGAGCAGCGGAGAAGCAGTGCACAAACACATGCATATATCTTATCTGAGTTTTCACAAGAGAGGGCAATAATTAGTGCAAGTATTACTCAAATGAGAAATTATACATCTGTAGTTGTAGCTGAGAAATGTATAACTAACTAAGTAAAATTCTGGAAGCGCCTAGAAGATGCCACGAGGAAATTACAGAGTATAAACGCATCAGCGGTAGAGGCGCTATGGGCAGTTTCGATTAAGACGCTATCTAGCGAGCAATAGCAGTATTATTTTGAAAGTCAGTTTCATTTAAGCTATCAGTTTGGTTATTAAGCCAGATAGTTGCAAAGTATAAGTGTTATTGTGAAGTACTTTAATAAAGGCCATTTTGCATTATTCAATATGGGAGTTATTTATTCAACAGTTTAGTGATACGAACTTAGCAAAAGGGCTAATAAGAGGATTTGCAAGTAAATTCGTTATAATTGGTGTCAGAAGAGGAATTGTTGAATAAATTCCCGAGGACAACAAGGACATGGCTAAGTTCAGTGAATTGAAGATCTAGCAACTGAAGAAGGAGTTGGAGAGCCGTGGATTGAATACAACCGGCATTAAACTCGAACTTCAGGCACGGCTACGAGAGGCAATGGAATTAGAAGGAATTGACGTGGAAGAGTATGATTTTCATCTTGATGGCGTGGAAACAACAAAAATGGAAGAGACAGTTACGCAGACAGTTACGAGCACAGGCTTGAACATGATTTTGGCTGCAATATCTGCTCAAACATCGACAGTGGCTTCTCAACTGGAATCGCAAAAGACAGATATAACATCTCAACTGGCATCTCAACTAGAATCCCAGGAGAACCGTAAACATCCAAGATGGAATCCCAAGAGACACGAATAACATCAAAGATCGAAGCACAAGAAACGCGTATTTCAGAAATGTCGCCACAGATTACATCAAAGATGGAAACACAACTGAAATAACAAGAGACACGCATAACAGTACAACTCGAAGCGCAGGAGGCGCGTATATCACCAAACTCGAAGCGCGTATGGACAAGAAAATAACGCAGTGTGAGGAAAAAATCGAAGCCGAGGTGGATGCTTTGAGAGATCGTATACAGGAGTTGCAATTACATCGCCCAGCTGTTTCAGCAAGCAACACAAAGGTAAAAACACCATCCTTTGACGGTTCTGTTCCTTTCCAGGTCTTTAAGCTTCAGTTTGAGAAGACCGCAGCAGTGAACAACTGGAGTGCTGAAGATAAAGTTGCTGTACCATTCGTGGCATTGAAAGGATCTGCTGCTGAAATCCTACAGACTATTCCAGAGGGAGAGCGGAACAACTACGAGCCATTGATGAGCGCTCTAGAGAGGCGATACGGAAGCGAACACAGGAAGCAGATACACCAAAAAGAGTTGCAAAACCGCTACCAAAAAGCTAATGAGACTTTGCAGGAATTTGCGTCAGATGTCGAAAGGCCTGCACATTTGGCGAATGCCGACGCACCCGTGGAATACACCGAAAGGGTAAAGATTCAGAGCTTTATAAATGGCATACGGGACCTCGAAACAAAACGAGCTACATACGAAAACCCAAAGGCAACATTCGCAAAAACGGTTTCGCAAGCTCTGATTCAGGAATTAGCGGCGCTTCTGTGTAAGCCAGTTTTCAAAGCACGCCGTGTGGAAGTAGAAAGGCCAGAGTGGGTAGACGCAATATTGGAGGCGCTAAAAGGATCGCAAAAGCGGAGTGAGAGAGTTATCAGATGCTTCAAATGCGGGAAGCCCTCTCACATTGCACGTCATTGCGATCTTGATCCTAGTGGTTGCAACAGCATGATTGGTCTTAATAACAAAGATGACAGGGATGAGCAAGAGCGAGTAAGATGTAGAGATCGAGAGCTAGATCCAGCTATTGAATGCCCTGTGATATCTGTGTTGCAAATTGGTAGAAAATCGAGCAGTCTTACCGTCAGAGGGAATGTGGATGGTAAAGAACGTGTACTGACTGTAGATACGGGCGAATATCATTCCTTGATTCGATCTGATTTGGTCTACAGGAGAGTAAAGTCATTACCTGGAGCAAGGTTGCGTACGGTCACTGACGAGTATAACCAAGTTCAGGGAGAAGTGATATGTGAAGTCTTGATTGGAAAGGTCACGGTTCTACACAAACTCATTGTGGCGAAGATCGTTGAAGAAGTCATATTATTATTATTATTATTATATTTATTTATTACGGCCTTTAAGACCTAGTTGATGTTAAGTAAACATTTGTTTCATTTAATATTAAGTGTTTTACAATATAAAAATAATTTTACTTTAAACTTATTAATATTTTCACAATCTTTTATCTCAGTGGGTAGTTCATTGTACATTTTGTACCCTGTGTATTCTAAAGTCTTCTTTGCGAACTCTGTTCTTACTCTAGGCAGTCTTATATTATTGCAGTATCTAGTTCCATAACTATGGATCTCTTGATTATATAATATTTTATTGCTCAGGTAACTCGGTAGCATTCCTAATCTTACATGATGTATAAATTTCAAAGTGAAGTAACTTATTGACTGTTTTATACTAGGCCAGTTTAACCGCTTCAGCATTATAGGTTTTGAATATAAATCGCATTGCCTTATTTTGTTGTATTTGTAGTCTTTTAATTTGCATATCACTCGCTATCAGCAGAATTGTAGGATAGTATATAAAGTGCGGCTCAATAATTGAACGATACACCATTATTTTATGACGTTGACTAATATGTTTACATGTTCTGTACATGAATTCTATTTTCTGCGCAATTTTTCTTTCAAGATAATTTATATGTTCTCCAAAATTCAGGTTTTCATCAATTAAAACTCCTAAGTACTTCATTTCATTTACTCTTTGAATTAAGTTGTTTTTTAACTTCAGGGTTATATTGTTTAAGTCGTTATTACGCGTGATGTTCTGGTTTTTGCAAAATACCGTGAACTTAGTCTTATCTATATTTAACTTCAATTTTTTAAGGCAAACCAGTTGTATAGACAGTCAAGATCTTCTTGTGCTTTCTGCATTGCACAGTCGGAATATTTCTCACTGATGGTGACCAGTGCATCATCCGCAAATAGACGTATATTGCAATATTTTAAGCATTTTTTTATAAAATTTATGTACAATGTAAATAGTATCGGTGCAAGTACTGAACCTTGTGGAAATCCGATATCTACATCCACAACCGATGAGACTGCGTTTCCAATTACCGTCCTTTGCTTTCTGTCACTGAGATAACTTCGGAACCATTCCAAAGTCTTACCTCTGACACCAGTTTTGAACAAAACATTCAACAATTCCCGTCTATCAACTGTTTCAAGGGCCCGTTTCAAGTCTGAGAAGACAGACACCACAACTTTTTTATCTGATATATCTTCTTTCCATTCTGCAATAACCATGTTAAGTGCTGTTTCACAAGAATGGCTCTTCCTGAATCCAGACTGCTCAGGTATAATAACTTCGTGCTTATCTAGGTATGCCACCAATTGATTATTCACCACTATTTCCATAATTTTCTCATCTGAGGGTAACGTATTGATTGGCAGTAGCTCCTCCGGTTTCACTGTATTTTTTACTTTTTCCACAGGTACTATTGTTGAAACTTTCCAGCAGTTTGGAACAATGCCATTATTTACTTACTTACTTAATTGGCGCTTAACCGTCTAAACGGTTATGGCCGTCCAACAAGGCGCGCCAGTCGCTCCTTCGCTCCGCCAACCGGCGCCAATTGGTCACACCAAGGGAGTTTAAATCGTTTTCCACCTGGTCCTTCCAACGGAGTGGGGGCCGCCCTCTACCTCTGCTTCCATAGCCGGGTTCCGATAGAAACACTTTCTTGGCCGGAGCATCATCTTTCATTCGCATAACATGGCCTAGCCAGCGCAGCCGCTGCGTTTTAATTCGCTGGACTATGTTGATGTCTGCGTATAGCTCGTACAGCTCATCATTAAATCTTCTTCGGTACTCGCTATCGCCAACGCGTAGAGGTCCATAAATCTTTCGAAGAACTTTTCTCTCGAACACTCCCAAAGCCGCTTCATCTGCTGTTGTCATGGTCCATGCTTCTGCCCCATATAGCAGGACGGGTACGATAAGTGACTTGTAGAGTATGATTTTCGTTCGCCGAGAGAGGACTTTACTTTTCAATTGCCTACCTAGTCCAAAGTAGCATTTATTGGCAAGATTGATTCTTCGCTGGATTTCAGTGCTGATGTTGTTGCTAATGTTGATGCTGGTTCCCAAATAAACGAAGTCTTTTACTATTTCGAAATTATGGCTGCCAACAGTAGCGTGGTTGCCAAGGCGCATATGCGCTGACTCTTTGCTCGATGACAGCAGGTACTTCGTTTTGTCCTCATTCACCATCAAACCCATCTTTACCGCTTCTTTTTCCAGCTTGGAGAAAGCAGAACTAACAGCGCGGGTGTTTAGGCCGATGATATCAATGTCATCAGCATATGCCAGTAATTGCACGCTTTTATAGTATATTGTTCCAGTGCGGTTAAGTTCTGCAGCTAGTATAATTTTCTCCAGCATCAAATTAAAGAAATCGCACGATAGGGGGTCACCCTGTCTGAAACCTCGTTTAGTTTCGAACGGCTCGGAGAGGTCCTTCCCAATTCTGACTGAGCTGATGGTGTTGCTCAACGTCATTTTGCACAGCCGTATAAGTTTTGCGGGGAAACCAAATTCAGACATAGCGGCATATAGGCAGCTCCTTTTCGTGCTGTCGAAGGCGGCTTTAAAGTCGACGAAGAGGTGATGTGTGTCGATTCTCTTTTCACGGGTTTTTTCCAAGATTTGGCGCATTGTGAAAATCTGGTCGATGGTAGATTTACCAGGTCTGAAGCCGCACTGATAAGGTCCAATCAGCCGGTTCACGGTGGGCTTCAATCTTTCGCACAATACACTTGAAAGGACCTTATATGCGATATTAAGAAGGCTGATTCCACGATAGTTGGTGCATTTTGCAGTATCCACCTTCTTGTGGACTGGGCAAAGAACACTTAGATTCCAACCGTCGGGCATGCTTTCGTCCGCCCATATTTTGCTAAGAAGCTGCTGCATGCGCCTTACCAACTCCTCGCCGCCGAACTTGAATAGCTCCGCAGGCAATCCATCAGCGCCCACGGCCTTGTTGTTTTTCAATCTGGTTATTGCTATTCTAACTTCGTCATAATCGGGCGGGGGGACATATATTCCATCATCATCGATTGCGGGATCGGGTTCTTCATCTCTGCGCGGTGAATTGCTGCCTCCATTTAGGAGAGCGGAGAAGTGTTCTCTCCATAATCTAATCACTCTCTGGACATCAGTTACAAGGTCGCCGTTTTCATTCCTACAGGAGTTTGCCCCGGTCTTAAAACCTTCCGTCTGTCGCCGTATTTTTTGGTAGAATTTTCGGGCGTTATTCCTGGTGGCTAGCAGCTCAAGCTCCTCGCACTCACGCCTTTCTGCTTCTGCTTTTTTCTTCCTGAAAAGGCGTCTCGCTTCCCTTTTCAACTCACGATAGCGTTCACACACTCCTCTTGTCGCGCTCGCTTTTAACGTAGCCCTGTAGGCAGCGTCTTTTCTTTCGGTTGCAACGCGGCATTTTTCATCATACCAGTTGTTTTTTCGTGGCCGCCGGTAACCAATTTTTTCCTCGGCGGCAGTATGAAGTGCTTTGGAGATATGCTCCCACTGCTCCTGTATTCCTTCAGGATGAGTTGTGCCCTCAGAGAGCAGGTGTGAGAGTCGAGTTGCGAAATCATTGGCAGTCTGTTGTGATTGAAGCTTTTCGACGTCTAGCTTTCCTTGTGTTTTTTGTTCCTTGTTTTTAGCCGCGTTGAGGCGGGTGCGTATTTTGGCTGCAACGAGATAATGGTCCGAATCGATGTTAGGTCCTCGGATCGTTCGCACATCTAAAACACTGGAGGCATGCCGTCCGTCTATCACAACGTGATCGATCTGATTGCGAGTATTTCGATCAGGAGACAGCCATGTAGCTTGATGTATCTTTTTATGCATGAACCTCGTGCTTGATATGACCATGTTTCGAGCACCGGCAAAGTCAATCAGCCTCAGTCCGTTAGGAGAAGTTTCATTGTGTAGGCTGAACTTTCCGACTGTAGGGCCAAAAACACCTTCTTTGCCCACCCTGGCGTTAAAGTCGCCAAGCACGACTTTTATATCATGACGGGGGCAGCGCTCGTATGTGCGTTCTAATTGTTCATAAAAAGTGTCTTTCACCTCATCGTCTTTCTCCTCTGTCGGTGCCATTATTTAGGGACTCATTTATTATGTCTTTGTAAAAGGTACCAATGTACATCATGGAATCCTTGAAGACACCCTCAGATAAAAGCTTTTCTCCGCCATATTTATTTTTAAAAGCTTTTGTGATATTCATTATATCATCTAACTCAATGTCAGTGAAAAGGAATGGTTCTATTGCGATCGATCGATCAACGTTTAGTTCGGATGCAGTAGGCATTTCTTCGATACTATCACTAATTTCGACTATGCTCTGTACAAAAAAATTGTTTAGGGCATTAGCTATATGATACTCATTATCGAGGCATTCGCCATGTATTACTATCTTAGTGATATGTTTTTTGTTATCTGTAAGCTCTGCGAGGTCTTTCAGACACTTCCACATCCGCTTCACGTTTCCGTTATTGCTGTGAACTCTGCCTTCCATATACATTGTATTCATCCCAGTATCCTGTTTCTGTGGCAATATTGTATAGCTCAAGTTTTCTTTTATGGAGAGCTGTAAGCTCACGGTCATACCACTTATTTCTCAGTTGTATATTTGTTCTCTTCACATATGTCAGTGCTTGCATTACTTCAGTAAGAATATTGTTCAGGGCTGTAGTTTTATTTTCTACTTCCGCATTACGCATAAAGCTAAAATCGCATGTTCTTAGCTTTGTAAAGTGGCGCTTTGCTGCCACTTGTTTTCGCATACAACCCCACGCTCACACACGCACTCACTGGAAGAAACTATTTTTCCCTTTTTGATTTTATTAGTTTTTATTTTAAATTTCATTTTTCGGTTTCCTGTTTGTACTATAAACTTTTGTATATGTTTTAGTTCACATATTGAATTATTTTTAGTTTATATTTGTACAATAAAAATGTTTTACACTTTTTTATTTAAACTTAGTCCTTTTTCTAGTCTTTAACTTTGGTTACAATTTTTCCAGTTTTTGTTTTAATATTTTCCGATTGCGCGTGTAGCGCGGCGGCCGGCTCAATTCAAACTCAAAACTGTAGCAAAATACTGACGCTTCAAAGCGGCCCTGCCGCTATGCCAAAAGTGCATAGCGGTAAAATCGCATGATGCAGTGGCGTGATAGAGTCGAGTAACGGAAGATTCAGCCAATCAGAATTCTCTCCGTCATTCGACTCTCTCACCCAGTAACACCAAGTGCATACATGCATGGTTGCATGTGGGGGTGATGCCAGCTATTTTAGTTTTTAGTTTTATTTTTAGTTTTTAGTTGGCTGGCACTACATGCCGCTACAGCTTATTTAAAAGGTTTTCGGAACTATAGTATTCCCATAAGGTAAAAGTAGAGTAGCTTCTCATTTTGCAAAACTTTGTTGTTGGCACTTTGAAATTAATTGTTTCATGATCCGAAATTCTATATTCAACTATATTTTCCGACCTAACTTGATCATTATTACTAAAGAGCAAGTCAATTTTGGTAGACGAGTTCTCTGTTGTTCTCGTATTGAAATTAATTCTTTGAATCATTGCCCTTTGTGCGAATAAACTTAATAGGTGTTTCGAGTATGTTGACGATACATTCATATTGATGTTAAAATCTGCAATTATGATATTATTGTCTGATTCTTTGAGGTTTTCAGTCAGGATTTCATCTAAAAACGTAATAAAGTCGGCGTCACTGCTACTCGGTGAGTGACAAAGTACACCAATTTGCCATTTTAACGCACATTTTTTGATTTTTATAATAATGCACCATATATTCATGTTAATGGCTATATTGCAGACTATACTAAACTCTAAATTTTCACGAACATACATCAAAACTCCACCCGTATGTCTACTATGGGAATCGCAACGAATACATTTGTATGTCGGAATGTTTAACTCAGTATCCATTATAAGATCAGTTGTGCATGTTTCTGCGCATAGTACAATGTTTGGTTTTCTTATTTCGACAAGCCTCTCCAGTTCACTTTTGTTTGCTGTTATACTACAAATATTGAGATATATACATTCTAAGCTATGCACCCACTACTTCGATTTTTGTACTTTTTATGCTTTGGTTGCTAATAAACAATCTTTTTTTTCCTTGTGGATAATTTTTGCTGATATACAGGACATGCTCTATCCATAGTATCGTGGTTATCATCAAGCCCAAGATTCAGTTCCTTATTTGCCCTCATGCAGTTGGTACATTTCCTGACTGGTTCCTTATCGCATTGCGTATGTTTGTGTTCACCCAGACATTTTGTGCACACTTCTCTTTCTTTACAGTCACTGGACTTATGATGAAAGCCTTTGCATTTAAAACAACAAAGTACTTGGACTGCATCATACACCTCTGCACCGTTCCCAGCCTACATTTATCCTTTCTCCAGCTAGTATATTCGTAAAAGCTTCTACGTCCACTTCCAGTACTGCGTTGTAATACACATTCGAGCCCTTTTTCTTTTCATACTGTTTTATAATTTTAATGTCCGTTTCAGAAAGACACGCATTTTGTCGTTTAATTCTCTGCGCCAGTTCTTCACTATCATATTTAAAATTTTTACCCGATACAACAACTGTCGGTTTCACTATCTTAGGGATCTTGACCTTATAGGGAGTCAACTTCTTCGTTGACCATTACATCAAGATCGATATGCAGAGATGGGTGATGCGTTATGGGAACCAGGATATATCACTTAACTTCAAGTTGGAGAAAGGGTTCAGTAGTAATCGAATAATGGTGGAGAAGACTCGACAAAGGCCCCGAAAGTCAAAAGAAAAGGTTGATAGATCGAATGGGCCAAATAAAGCGAAATTAAAAGTATCTGCGACAAAAAAGACTGGCATCGACAAGCCCTAATGGACGCACTAAAACGACTGAAAGAATTTTTCAGAAAGAATGCAAGGGAGGTTCCAAGCCAGCGCGCACTACTGTTGTGAAACGTCCAGACGATAATGATGATGCAAAGTCAATCCGTCAAGTGCAAGCTCTGCGAAGAAGTTCATTGGCCAAACAACAGAGTGCGAGGGAACGATCAAGAATAATGAGTAGTAAGATGAAACGCAGGTACAATGAGGACAAAATTTGGAAGGTTTCTTGGACGGAGATTTGGTACTGTTAAACAACCCTCACCGGAGGAAAGGTGTTCCAGCCAAATTTCGGTGCAGTTGGGAAGGCTCGTACAAGGTTGTGAAGAAGGTCAGTGATACCATCTACCGCATACAAAGCATTGAGAAACCACGGAGTAGAAGAGTGGTACATTTGGAGATGCTAGCGGCGTTTAGATCAGGAGATTTATCTGATCGGGACGATCAGACTTAGGTGGAGGGCAGTGTTACGAATATTAGCAAAACTAAAGGGTGCTGCCATCTCTAAGCCGAAGCTAAGCAGTGACGTGAATTCACATCAATAATTCAATCATTATGTATCTACATAAACGAATCAATAATTGCGTCTACACATATGTACGTATACGAGCAGCGGAGAAGCAATGCACAAACACATGCATATATCTTATCTGAGTTGTTACAAGAGAGGGCAATAATTTGTGCAAGTATTACTCAAATGAGAAATTATACATCTGTAGTTGTAGCTGAGAAATTTATAACTAAGTAAAATTCTGGAAGCGCCTAGAAGATGCCACGAGGAAATCACAGAGTATAAAAGCATTAGCGGTAGAGGCGCTATGGGCAGTTTCGATTAAGATGCTATCTATCGAGCAATAGTAGTATTATTTTGAAAGTCAGTTTCATTTAAGCTATCAGTTTGGTTATTAAGCCAGCTAGTTGCAAAGTATAAGTGTTATTGTAAAGTACTTTAATAAAGGCCATTTTTCCATTATTCAATATTGGAGTTATTTATTCAACAGTTTAGTGATACGAACTTAGCAAAAGGGCAAATAAGAGGATTTGCAAGTAAATTCGTTACAATATGATTCGAAGCAAGGCAAGCAAAGTCCGACATCGCATTTTTTGCAGGATGTTCGCACGATGGACCTACATACGTCTCCAGCACATCGCCTGTTGTTTTTGATTGGAATTACAAGATGATCAGTTCTGTCATAGCGTAGAGCGTTCGCTAAGGATTCCGTACGTTTAGTTGAATATTTTTGAAAAATTTTCGGTTGGACGCCGTACTGCTTACAGTAGTAAATGGATATTTCTTTCCTGAAGTCTTTAAGTGACACATTTTCATTAGCGGATCTGTAAAGAAGCCAACTGTTCTGAATGCTCGCACCCATAACCCAAGTAAAATGCAGTGCCACCATTTTTTTCCCCGAAAAGAGATGCGTTGATCTGAAATATTTTGGTCAAATCGATCAACACCCATCATAAATTTGTTGTACTGGGTTACAACGCATGGACGTGGAACAGGTATTTTTCTAGGCAATTGGCTACTGTAGCGAGATGCTGTGGATAGTGGTTCAGAGCCAAAGCACGTCGAAGCGAGGCAGACCACCGAGTTATCCACCCATTTTGTCAGATGACTTCCTTCCTCTTTGATTTTCGTGGCTCGAAATACCCTCTTTTGCATTTCCGCAAGTTTTTTTTTTTATGTGGAATAGGAAAATTTTTTGGAATTCGGTTTTCGCGAATAGTGCCTGTAGCTTGGTAGCCTTTATTTTTCAAGTAAATCAGCAGAATATTCCAGTAAAAAGATTGTCAATGTAAAATGAGGACGGAAGTTTTTGCACTTCTTCCGAAAAATCGTCAACCATACACAAAAGTGGAACTGTGCAAATGCCAAATCTATCTTCATATTTAGGATTCATTCTCGGAATTTTGCCTTGGTATATTTCAAAATTGATCATCTTTCCACTAGGAGTGCAAAGAGACCGAGCCTTGTACCCAAAACATATTGGCTTTCCTTTTATAAATTGTTAACATTCATGGCGTCCAAAATATGCAATCATGCTTTCGTCATATGAGAGATTTGGTTCTGGATAAAAATTTTCAATCATTTTGGTCTTTATATGGTCAGTCGATGTGCGTAGTTTCCAAAGAGTATCGAATCTGCCGGAACTTGCTACCGGTTCGCATATTGATGACTCGAAGTGTAGCATATAATTAATTTCCTCAAAGCGGTTTCTTCGCATAGCATTGACGACCATTGTATTTTGAAGGTCGTGTTCGCAGCTCCACATATCTCGAAAGGATCCGGTAGAATTGTAGCCAGTTACTATCAAAATTCCAATGAACACGCGTAATTCTGAAAAAATTTTGGTTACTTGGGGTAATCGTAATCGATAGTACAACTTCATTACCTCCTACAGTAAGTGGTTCGTATCGTTTCTGATTGTGCGTAGCGTACAAATTCGAACATTTGCATATATGTTCAAGCAAGTCACCGCTAAAAAACTTCTCAAATATTTCATGTGGTCTAAGTTCTCGACAGTCTTTGAAATTCGGTTCAGGAAAGATAGGAAGCACTGCCAATCAATTATCGGGTTTCCAAGTGTATTCACTGTATTTTGTTACTTGGTGGAAGTGAAATTTCAGGTTTTGATGAGATCTCGCAACGAATTTCCTTTGAAGTGCTTGGTAAACAATCATTGAAGCTATCATCAGGTGCATAGTCATCAATATCGCTTAGGTTGCAGTCGTACGTGTTGATTCGCATGCCACTTTCAAACACGATTTTAACGGGCAAACATTATCTGGAGTTCCACCTTCATCGTCACCATCATCTTCACCACTTATGTTGCCATCCTGCTCAGGTGGCTCGATGTAAAGTGCCTGGATATTTTTTGGAAATTCGTTCTCCTCATGCGAGCACAATTCTTCCAAAAAATCCAGTGCTTCTTGCAAGGACAGTTTTCTTCAAAAAGGTTAGAATAAAAAAAGGCATACAATATTGTATGTGTACATAATACACCAATCTGGGCCTTTAGGAGACCCCCAATTAATAACAAAAGCAATAAAACGCAGCAGAAAATATTGAAATCTAAACCAGTGGTCTAGCCTGCCTAGCGTTGCCATATGGACAAAGCCACGGAAACACACGAAAAAACACATTGAAATATATTTTTTTTATAACCAATTAATTAGAAGTTATTTTGCGCTTCAAACACTACACAAAACCACAAATTTTATAGCTTAATCGCGTTTTTTATAGATGTAATAGATCTACTAACTTTTTTGTCTCCCGTTTTTTTTCAATAGACATTTTTTATCAATCTTGAAGTGCACTCACTATCACAAACTAATTTATACTGATGAGGAAATGAATGCTGCTTAAAGCGCAATGAATTGCGTAACATCACGCGCAAAAAAGTTAACGATATCTGCATTCTTTGGAAATTTGTGAACGTTTCATTGCAAGACTATTGCGCGTTGAGCATATGGCAATCCGAGGGTGATTCGGGTTAATGTGAATTACAAAAGTACGTCGTACAGTGAAGCGCAGCTGCCGCTACATGTCGTCCAGCGTAATGTGGGCATACCTTTAACGTCACCAGGGGCGGCATTCACTAACTATGAGTTTTACGGCTGAATTCTGTAATTCCTTTAGAGAAAATTTTTGTGACTTGAGATGATTTCGGTATTCAGTAAACGAAAGTCACAAAAAGAGTTCACCATTTGGTGTGCAAATGAAAGAGTGAACAACACGATATTCTACAACTGATTGAACAGATATATTTCAATATAAATTACAATACACAAAAGTTAGTTGTTGATCGTGCACATGGCAGAATGAATAATAATAAAAGAATATAATAAGAAGAAAGCAGGAAGTGTCAGCCATCTGTCATAGGTGATAGATAGTTGCCAGACGTATGTTGCCAATGACCATTGTGTAGGAGTTGCCACATGACTCCCCCGCTAATGACCCAGCCGATCAGGAAATTTTAAATCCGGGCTTCAGACGATCTATCGACGCGATTTTGTTTTCTCCGTTGATATTGAGTTTAAAATGTTTTTTTTCCATGTTTTCGTACTTCAAATGGGCCACATTATGGAGCTTGTAGTAGTGTTTTGTGGCCATCGACTCGTACAAATACATACTTGGCATTCGGAAGATCCGGATGTATGAAAATTGATGGTGAATCGTGGAAGAGGTTTCATGAGGTCTGATGTTGTTCATTTTACGTTTGAATGAGGTAATAAAATCGCTATATTTTGTACTCTTCGTCGCCTCATTGAAAAATTGTCCTGGTATGGTGAGAGTTTTTCCATAAACCATTTCAGCTGGCGATGCATTCAGGTCGTCTTTTACAACCGAGCGTAGTCCGAGTAAAATGAGAGGTAACTCTTTGATCCAGTCGTAATTTTCCAGTTTCGCCTTTAATGAGGATTTTATGTGAGCGATGCCAACGTTCGATAATACCATTTGCTTTCGGGTTGTATGCTGTCGTTCGCAAGTGTTTTACCCCAAGTAATCGCTTCAGCTCATTGAACAAGGTGGACTCGAACTGTCGGCCTTGGTCTGTCGTTATTCTTTTTGGTACACCAAATCGGGAGATCCACCCTGATACTAATGTGTCTGCGACTGTGTCGGCGGAGATGTTTGAGATGGGGAGGGCTTCGGGGCAACGGCTGGCTCGGTCGATGCACGTTAGTAAATACGTGAAGCCTTTAGATTCGGGTAGTGGCCCTACTAGGTCGATGTTAATGTGTTCAAATCGGTCACATGTGATATCGTAATGTTCAATGGGTGATCTCGTATGTCGATGTACCTTAGCTTTTTGGCATTTTAAACAATTACGGACGAATTGTTTACAATCTTTGCGTAAATTGTCCCAGACAAATCGTTGCTGAACAAGTTTTGTTGTCCCGCGTACTCCGGGATTGCTCAGGTGGTGCAATTTGCCTATAACGAGATTTCGAAATTTGTTAGGAACGAAAGGGCAAATATAATTACCAGAAACATCGCAGAATAGTTCTGCCTCCGATCCAGGAATTTTTACTTGTTTCTGCCGGATACTGGTGTTTTTGTTTTTGAGCAATGTATTGAGAGAGGTTTCCTTTTGTTGTTCAGCGGCCATTTTTTCGAAATTTATCTCGCCTCCTCCGATTGCATCAATTCTTGATAGTAGATCTGGAACGACGTTATCTTTCCCTGGGACGTGACAAATGTGTGTTGTGAATTCGCTGATGTAACTTAATTGTGCTGCACGTCTTGGAATAATTTTTTCACTGAATGTTGTGAACGCGAATGACAATGGCTTATGATCGCAATGTACTTCGAATTCACGTCCGTGCAATAGGTACTCAAATTATTTTATTGAGCGATAAATTGCTAATAATTCCCGATCGTACTTTGGATACAGGATCTCTGTCTTGCTTAACCGCTTCGAAAAAAATCCCAGTGGCTAGTGCTGACTATTCTCAACTTGATGAAGCACTCCTCCAATAGCAGTAGAGCTGGCGTTTATTGCCAGAATTAATTTAGCGTTAGCTGCTGGATGCACGAGTACCGACGCATATGCCAGTTGTTTCTTGTATTTTTCAAAAGCCTCCCTTGCGTCCTCAGTCCACACGAGAGGTGTTTATCGTTTTTTTTGTTATGTTTAATAGTGTTTGTAATCGTTGTTGTGTC
Source organism: Eurosta solidaginis (assembly GCF_040869045.1). NCBI lineage: Eukaryota > Metazoa > Arthropoda > Insecta > Diptera > Tephritidae > Eurosta > Eurosta solidaginis. The sequence goes on from NC_090319.1 coordinate 158,818,877, forward strand.
TCCACAGCATCTTTGATGAACCGACGGTAGAAGTTAATCATCAACATAAATCGTTTTAAGTCTTTCGCAATCGTCGGTACTTTGAAGGATAGTATTTTTTCCACCTTTTCTGGTACGGGTTTGATACCGTCAGGTGTTACTTCGTGTCCCAAAAATGATATTTTATTTACTGCAAAGATGCATTTTTCAGCGTTGATGCGAAGTCAGAATTCGCGCAACCGGCTGAATACGCCTCGGATATCTTGTACGTGTTGGTCGTACGACTCTGACGCGATGAATATGTCATCCACGTAAACGAAGACGTTTTCAAATCCACGAAGCACTTCATCAATTAACCGTTGAAATGTTTGTGATGCATTTCGGAGTCCGAAGGCCATAAAAACATATTCAAATAAGCCGAATGGGGTTATGATGGCAGTCTACGGGATATGTGACTCTTCGATAGGGACTTGATGATATGCTTTTCTCAAGTCGATGTGGCTGAATATCTTTTTCTCATGCAGTATATTCGTAAAGTCTTGCACGTGGGGCACTGGATACTTGTCCGGCTTGGTACTGGCATTTAATTGGCGGTAGTCTCCACACGGCCGCCAGTCGCCATTGTTTTTCTGCGCCATGTGGAGTGGCGAAGCATAATTTGATTTAGAGGGCCTGCAAATTCCCAGTCGAAGCGGCTCGTTAAATTCCTTTTTCGCTGTCTGCAATTTTTGGGTGATAGCCGTTTTGCTTTTGCAGTCACTGGAGGACCAGTCGTTTCGATGAAGTGTGTTACGTTCGCCCCCCCCTTTTACCCGAAACGAAAGCTTGTCATCGAGCAAGTCTTTGAATTCTGTTAGCAGAAATGAACATTTGATTGTTGAATCAATTATAGTTACCTGTTGAAAAGACGTTGCAAGAACTTCACCCTTCGAAGACAACCCTGTCAAGGATCTATCAGATTTTTGCGTTTTATGTCAACAAGCAATCCATATTCGTTTAAAAAATCTGCTCCAATTATCGAAGTAGAGCAATCGGCTATAGTGAAATTCCATGGAAGCTCGCGTCGTAATCCAAGGCTTACTGTTAAAAGACGTTTGCCATATGTTTGTATTGTGGAACCATTTGCCGCGTAATATTGTGCGTACTCTTCTACTTTGGCATTGTTGTAGCTGCTACGTAATTTTTCTTTCATACGATGAGTTGGTCTCAGTATAGAGTGATCAGCACCAGAATCTATTAAAAAGTCAGTGTCGGTTAGTTTTTTTGTTTTGCTTTGAACGAGCATGGTGAATGACAGTTTTTCGCATTGTCTCCCAGTTAGCGGTGATACTAGCATACGTCGCTATTATCGTCACTATCTTTGTCGCTCCGCTTTTTGTTTGTTGACCGGCCCCGTTTTCGATGCGGTGTGTGTTCTCGCCGAGTAGATCGCTTTGGCGTTTCGATTGCGCTTAGCCGATTGGATAATTTGTTTAATTTTTGTTGGATTATTTCTAACGTTTGTTCCAATGGCGCGGTTTTTTCAACGCTGGAAATGATGAAAATGATGCGGCCAAAACAGTTCTCGTTGTTTGTGAAAGCTTTTTCATCCACAGATTTTTGATGAAATCATCGCCAACGTCTTTCGATGCGAGGGATTTAATTTTTTGTAACGCCTGTGATGGCCTCATGTCACCCAGCGGCTCGTTGGAAATCAACTTCTCGAATTTTATTGTTGCCGTTTCTGAATAGATTGATATGAGTTGTTGCTTCAGTTTGTCGTATTTTTCGTCGTTGAATGGTTGAAGTAGCAATTGCCTCACTTGCAGAGCTACTTTGCTTGACAAGTTTTCGACAGTGCGCAAGTATTTTGATTTATTTGAGGTTATTTTTCGTGCCTCAAAATGTGATTCTACGATGACGAACCATAGTTCCGGGTGGTTTTCATAAAACTGAGTGAATTTGACTTCCGAGACAGATGTTATTTGGTTTGCCGAGGAGAATCCATTCTGTCCTGACGACTGCTGTGCATTTATGGACAATGCCTCGTTTAATTGAATTATGAGCGATTCAATTTGTTCAGCAAGTTCTTCACTGGTATGCATTTTGCTTTCATTCACGTCCAATATTTGATTTTAGCAAAATATTCTTTTCTCGGGGTTACCAGTTTTTGATGCGCAAATGAAAGAGTGAACAACACGATATTCTACAACTGATTGAACAGATATATTTCAATATAAATTACAACACACAAAAGGTAGTTGTTGATCGTGCACATGGCAGAATGAATAATAATAATAAGAAGAAAACAGGAAGTGTCAGTCATCTGTCATAGGTGATAGATAGTTGCCAGACGTATGTTGCCAATGACCATTGTGTGGGAGTTGCCACAACCAAAAAGACAATTTACTCATACATTGAACAAATAATATGGCATTAAATTTTATCACCATAACGTTAGGTGGTATTGTGGCTGAGCTTGCGAAGACGCCGTTCACAATTTTGTATAGAAAATCCCAAAGTGTGTAGGTTCGAATTTCAGCGGCGCCACATGCTATGAACAAGACAACTCACTGAATAAAACTTTCGTGAGTTTCCTTGACAGCCAGTGTACACTATTGTGACATTCAAAACTCATACGCACTGTTGCATACCTACTTTTTTTCTTTTCATGGCATTTGATAAACCTTTTCTGAATAACATATGTATGACTTTCACATTTAGAGCTCATTCAGCAAAACAATGTGCACAATGCTCTTCAGAATCGCATGATAATTTAAAGTGTAAATTTTGGGTGCAAATGAGTTTTCAATAAGTGTACATTTTTTGGTTTTTCACAGTTAAGCTAAGGCCACACAGCTGCACTACCCAGCATTGCGCTATATGGCTAAATATTATTTGCATTCATGCTTATGGAACAATTCACAATAAGCGTGAGCAGCATTTCGCGACCCAGCACAGCGCTCAAATTTGATCAACTATGCAAAAAAAAGCCGCGTAGGGAAGTGTTGCGCAGTTCTTCTTCCGCTAGGTGTGAAATATTTGGGCCAAAATATCCAAAGAAATTGGTGCAGAATTTGTTGCAACAGGTATTCAATTATAATCAATCGCGCAAGGAGCTAACGAAGACACCAAAGGCTCAATCGTGGTCTTTTCGATATTATTGTTATGGCTGCTGATATAGAACACATCAATTCTAGTACAATCGCCACTTATGTACGAAAATTATGGATTACAATTAAAATCGCAAATTCAATCCAATAAACATGAAACTGAAAGACTAGTTTAATGCGATATATATAAGATGTATATATATTAAAATAAAACAATGTACAGTGGATAAACATACAGAAATATAAAAAAAAATGTGAATATCCTAATTTACTATCTGTTAAAGTCTGCATTATCAACTACAAACCTCACCTGGAGGGGTCGCTGGTAGAAGACCGTTGCAAGTACTCGTTGCGTTTTTTTTTCCTTTCTTGGACTTTGTTCCATCATACGGATCCGTTACATGGCATCAGTTCCTTAGAGCCTATAAAAGGGGCGAACAGCTATAAACTCGCCCTTAATCTTTTATCAGCGATCCACCAGGTGAGTGTTTGTCATTAGAAATTTTTAACCTTATTTTTCTCAATTGTGTTTGAATAAAAGCCTGCGGGACAGGCTATCATATACATATACATTTCATATATAAAAACAGTGTGGTTTTGCTTGTTGTTGTTGGACAGCTAGGTTCCCCGTTTCCGTAATTCACGAGGAATTCCGGCTCCATTTGTCCCCGCTCGAACACGGTCCTTCGAGCCGGATATTGAAACATTTTTTTCATTTTTTGGTAATAAAACCAGCTGCCATTAGGTTTTCTTTTTGCCTATACGCGTCCAACAACAAAAATTCATATCTTTTGTCTTTTCCAACAATGTTGCTTTTTTAAAACCTGTCCACCAACAATTGCCAAGTCCCATTGGAAACCAAACAAACACACCATACCAAAATCCATTGTGAATAGGCAGTGCAAGTAAGAAGCTGCTTGTTTACATTTGGTTTTTGACATCTCGTAGTTAGCCATTGAAAAAATAAAAAAAGGGATTTTGGAAAGCAAGCAGGCAGGCAGGCAGGAGAAAAACACAAGAAATTCGTGTTTTTATTGGACATTTGGCGGCCGCGATCATCCAGAATTACACCAGGACGGAAAAGGAAGCACCCCTGAGCAAAAGCAACGTGTTGAAGGCACAACGACCGCACATACAGGAAGGTAACTGGTTCTGAACGAAAGGTAAAATTATTGTGATTTACGTGTATATATTAACACCAAACCATAAACGGCATACGCTGCTCGTGAGTTGCTCATTTCCCTTTACAGCCTTTCGTCCACAGCATATCACCCGCCTAATCTACCGGGAAGGAGGCCAGCGACAAGGAAACGCAATAAATAGGTGAGCGTCAACCAGTTTTCGCTCCGACTCACCGAAAGATTGTGGCCACGGCCACAATTAGAATACCGGTGCGATAAGGCTGTTAAGCGAACAGTCCCCACCGGTGGCCAGTGAATAAAAAGCCTTAGTAAAGAAAGTGATTCAAAGTCCCTGAGTAGCAGGGCAGTAAAGTGAAAGGTAACGTAACAAAAGCCCCTAAGAAGAGGGCAAGCCCCCAATACTATAGTAAAGTGATTAAAAGCCTCTGAAAAGCCAGTTGTGTGTGTGCAAAAGTCCTTGAAAAGGAGGGCAGTGAAGTGAAAAAGGTGCCTTAAAAGAGGGTGAAAATACCCAAAAAAAAAAAAAAAACAAAACACGCTGGGCATACTAGGCCAGTTGTGTGTGAGTGCAAAAGTCCCTGAAAAGCGGGGCAGTGAAGGGATAAAAGTGCCTAAAAAGAGGGTGACTATACCCAAAAAAAAAAACACGCAGAGCATACTAGGCCAGTTGTGTGTGTGCAAAAGTCCCTGAAAAGCAGCAGGGCAGTGAAGTGAAAAAGGTGCCTTAAGAGAGGGTGAATATCCGGCTGAGCTCAGGCCAAGGGGTTCACTGCTGGCGGACAGTGAACGGCCTATTAATTAGGTTAGCTGCGAATATCAAATAAGCAGCCTTCGACCAAGAGCGGCTGGTGAGGAGAGTTTGGCTTAGAAGGCCTAAAGCACCCTGAGAACCTCCAGTGGCAGGGCGAGTAGATGCCGCCCTGAATTAAGCATCCACAGCCTAGTACGGGGTTGCTTCGAGGGAATACCTAACCAAGATAGGGAGGCAACTATACGACGTGGGATACACACTCAGGAAGGTAAAGAGGTAAATTATTTGTAATTTTTAATTAAGACTGAGCCCAGTAAGGTCTTAATTAAGGTATACTGGAATCAACGACTCGGATATGATTGTTAAGGGCTGGCGAATGTGGCATTCGGAAATCTCAGTACACGGCTTGACACACCGTCGAAATGACTTTCCGGTTAATGTCCCATTCGTCTCCGTCCCGTTAAAACCTTGGCAGGCCTTGGGATACGTTCAAAGCCCGTCATCATTAAGTTGGTGGTGCAGGTTCGGTTGAGATCCTCCCGATTAATAGTGATCTGGCTCTGAACGCAGTCTTCATGAGGGACTGCGCCAACCTTCACGTGGCCTCCCTGCCTTCGCATAGACAACCATGGGATCTATAAAGGTAACTGCACACTCGGACCAAGATAGCGGCCTCAAGTGGGGACCCAATTACATAAATGATGAGCAACAACAAGACTAAAATAAAAACCAAACACAGGAGAATGAAATGGCGTTCAATCCATTCGTAGGAAGGAAGCTAGCTCGCTCTCCAGAAGGGCGTGGCCCATCGGCTGGGGGCCTTAACAATTCTTCGCAAGTGGTAACGAAACCCAAAGGAGCGGAGGCCGAAAGCAAGCAAGGAGCGTTGTCGCCGGGTGCTACACCGAAGCTTTGCAAAAAGAACTCCGACAGCAAGACTCAAACGGGTACACCAAGCTAGGCAAGGCGATTGAGGACTTCATAGGGCGTAATAATATACACGCGGAAATCAAGCGCTTGGCCTCCGTAATAAAAGTGCTGTACATCGAGTCGGCCCTAGAGGTAAAGAATTTAGAACATAAATTGCGTGCAAGCGAATGTGCCAAGGATAGAAGTCCATCACCCCCAGGAAAGCGACCGAGGAATAATTCGTACTTGACCAAGGAGAACAACGTGGTGAAACCCACTACTACACTAAAAGACGTCTTGCCAGGGCACGTGGGTGGTCACAAACGATGGCAAGAAACGCAAGAGAAGACGGAGCGGAAAGAGGAAACCGCAGCCCAAAAGACGGGAGAGTGGCAGTTAGCTAAAAAGAAGAGCAAGAAAAAAGCACTTAGGGCTAGGCCGGATGCAATCATCATTTCCAAGGCGTGGGGTGCGACATACGCCGACATATTGCTTAAAGTTAGAAGATGCGACGAATTAAAATCCCTGGGTGATGACGACAAAACTATTAGAAGAACGGCGAAAGGAGAGCTGTTGCCCCAGCGGGTTAGAGGATCAGAATATACCCGCGGTAGATATGCCTGTCGTAAGAGGCGACTAAAATACCAGATTCAAGGGGTTGTGTAACGCAACCCTTCAGGTTGCCAGCGCAATATATAACTTCTCCGAACCCAATTGTCAACCTCACCTAACCGCGGCGAATCCTGTTTCACTAACAGACGAGGCTCTGGAGACCACAAGCTCCTCATGGAACTTGGGGGTGGGGAGGGGGGAATGGCCTGAAGGTTTAATGTGGCCACATAAATCGTTACCGAGATGGTCGGGCTAGCACCTTAATGGTGCTGTGGTACCGGAGCGTACCGGATCTTTATCCGGCAAAGGACCATCACATCGATAACACTCCCCAAAGCCTTCGGGGAGCAACCTTATCGCTACAACAACAACAACAACGAGAGCTGTTACTAGAGCTGAAAAAATCGCAGGATGGGAAAACAAGCGCGTACCAAGCAGAAAATGAAGCGGCACTAAAGGACTCGGCTAAAGTTATAACAAAGTCCCAAATGGTCACACTACAGTGCAGAGATCTCGATGAGATTACTACGCCCGAGGAGATTTGCAACGCCCTCCACCAGCAATGCAACACCAAACTTCCAGATGTGGCTGCCATAAAAAGCATACGCACAGGGTACAGTGGCACGAAGTCGGCATTTATAAGCCTTACAGCGGATGATGTCAAGGCGGTTCTTAATACGCAAAGAATCCGGGTAGGATGGGCTTCCTGCCGAATTAGAGAGCTCAAGCAAGAGAAACGCTGTTATAGGTGCTGGGGCTACGGGCATATAGCTCAGAAATGTAAGGAGACTGTAGATAGGTCTATCCTATGCAGAAAATGCGGCCAGGAAGGTCATAAGGCTGCAAGTTGCGAAAACGCACCGAAATGCGCGCTATGTAGGGGACAACATTCAGCAGGCAGGTTTAAATGCCCACAACGAGAGGGCAGCAAAATGACTATCTCATGAGGGTATTGCAGCTCAATTCAAACCATTGCGAGGCAGCCCAAGAGCTATTATCCCAAACAGTCTATGAAGGAGGATATGACATAGTGGTACTCTCTGAACAATACAAAAATCGCCAGGAGCAGGGTTGGCTCTCAGATTCAGCAGGGAAAGCCTGAATTTTGGCACCAGGGAAATTTCTCCCACAGGAAATTATGACGCCAACGGTAGCAGGATTCACGTGGGCAAAAATCACGGTATATACGTCTTCAGTTGCTATGCCCCTCCGAGCATGACCATCGCCGAGTTCGAAGACATGATATACGGGATCACCATTGAAGCACGAGGTAAACACCCGCTTTTAGTGTGTGGAGACTTCAATGCATGGTCATCTGTGTGGGGAAGTAGACGAACCAACGAAAGAGGGAGAGTTCTTCTCGAAAGCCTTACTTCTTTGAGGCTAGAACTCCTAAATGAACCAGGGATATGTACCTTCGATACAGGTACCAGACGATCCATTATAGATCTCACCTTCCCTAGCAGCGAAATAGCAAGACGAGCAAAATGGTCCATAAGCAACGTCTACACACACAGCGGCTATAAAGCTATTAGCGTAGAGCTGCTCGAAAATCCACGAACGGTAGCAGCAAGAAATCGACAAAGTAGGAAATGGAAACAGCACCTTTTCGACCCACAAATATTCGACATTATCTGGAAGGACGCCATAGTACGAGAATCGCATGCGGAAGACCAGTCGATTCAAATCACTAAGTTGCTATGTATGGCATGTGATGCTGCCATGCCCAGAAGTCGCGGAAAAGCACAGCGCACTCCGGTATATTGGTGGAATTACGAAATTGCGGAAGAGCGTAGAAAATGTCACAAAGCACGAAGAATAGCGCAGAGGGCACCCTCATCACCACGATATGCGGAGCTACACAGCACCTATGTCGCACAAAGAAAGGCACTTAAAAATGCCATAAAAAAGAGCAAGAAGTTATGCTTTAGGAAACTGCTGGATAATGTCGACCTAGATCCTTGGGGATCAGCCTACAGAACTGTGATGGCCAAAGTTAAAGGACCGATATCACAGCAACCTACGTGCCCAATACTGATGAATATTATTGTTGAAACACTTTTCCCGGCGCAAGATAGCTGGACTTATCCAAGTGAAGATATAGAAAGTACGGAAATTCCGCAAATTACAGAGCAAGAGGTGCTGGACGCTGCAAAAAGAGTTGCTGATAACAAATCCCCAGGACCCGACGAAGTACCAAACATAGCCCTATGACTGCTCTGTGCACTGATTATGTTGGACATCAAGAATGCTTTTAACACTGCGAACTGGATGCAGATAATGGAAGCGCTGCAAAGCTTCGGCACTCCAGCTTACTTACGCAGAATAATAGGTAGCTATCTTAAAGACAGAGTACTCCTTTTTGACACGGATCAAGGAGCAAAAGAGTACAAAATCACAGGAGGCGTCCCACAGGGATCTGTTCTCGGTCCAACGCTTTGGAATATAATGTATGACGGGGTGCTAAAGATTGATCTACCAGAAAACACGCAAATTGTGGGATATGCTGATGATATTGCAGTGGTAGTAGTGGCCAAGAAACTGGACCTGCTTCAAGCATTATGTAATGACGCCGTAGCAAGAATAAAGGAATGGTTGACCAATACGGGACTGGAGTTGGCTAGCCAAAAGACGGAAGTGGTATTAGTAAGCTTCAAACGGTCGGCGAACGAGTTAGTCTTAACTGTCGGGGATCACCAAATCACCTCAAAGGATTCCTTAAAATACTTAGGAGTGCACATTGACTCTAAGTTAACTTTCAAAGAGCACTTCAGAGCGGTGGGGGAGAAAATTACCAAAGTTAATGGATCACTTATGCTAATAATGCCTAACATTGGTGGCCCGAACGAAGCTACACGTCAGCTATTGTCCACAGTAAGCAGCTAAATAATACTATACGCAGCACTAGTGTGTTATGGATATAAACAGACCCATCAAAAATATATATTAGCAGCGTACCGACTTGCTTCTTTAAGAATAGCCAGTGCTTATCGGACGGTGTCCGACGATGCGATCCTGGTTCTAACCCGGAAAATCCCAGTGGACTTACTGGCAAGCGAAATGGCCGATCTGTATAACACTAATATCGAGCGACCATCTGAAGAAGGCAAGAAAAGAGCAAGGACACAAACAATAGCTAAGTGGCAAGAACGGTGGGAGGCCTCGAGTAAAGGGCGCTGGACTTTCACACTAGTTTGGAACGTAGCCCAATGGAAGGAGCGGAAGCACGGCGAACTGAACTACCATCTCACGCAGATAATGAGTGGACATGGCGGTTTCAAAGAGTATTTATGGAAGCGTAGGATAGAGGAAGATCCTCATTGCCCAATGTGTACCACGGAGTTAGAAAACGCAGAACACGTCATGTTCCACTGCCCCCGTTTCCACAAAGAAAGACTCACCTTGCATGGAGTCTTTGGGGAGGAACCTACCACGAGAAATTTAGTATCACATATGTGCAACAGGAAAGAGTGCTGGACTGCAGTGAGCAAAATGGCATTTATAGTAATGACACGCCTGTTGGATGCTGAGAGGGAGCGCAGAGAAATGCGCATGCGAAGCAGTGGCGATTAAATGGACACTCAGAGCAAATAGCATGAACCTGGACGCAGGGACAACAGTAGGCTCTTAAAAAATGAGAAATATGGAACGCCACCCTGAAGTAATGCGAAAGTGGTGCCGGTTCCAGAACGGGGCTGTTTTTTAGTCTACGGACACACGATTGCTGCGACGGCAGCAATTATGGTGCATTAGAAATTTTTGAGCCTCCCCGCAAAAAAAAAAAAAAAAAAAAAAAAGAGAGGGTGAATATACCCCAAAAAAAAACCCTGAGCATACTAGGCCAGTTGTGTGTAAGTGCAAAATTCCCTGAAAAGCAGGGCAGTGAAGCGATAAAGGTGCCTAAAAAGAGGGTGAATATACCTCAAAAAAACAGAGCATACTAGGCCAGTTGTGTGTGTGTGCAAAAGTCCCTGAAAAGCAGGGCAGTGAAGTGAAAAAGGTGCCTTAAGAGAGGGTGAACATACCCAAAAAAAAAAAACGCTGAGCATACTAGGCCAGTTGTGTGTGAGTGCAAAAGTCCCTGAAAAGCAGGGCAGTGAAGCGATAAATGTGCCTAAAAAGAGGGTGAATATACCCCAAAAAAGCAGACCATACTAGGCCAGTTGTGTGTGTGTGCAAAAGTCTCTGAAAAGCAGGGCAGTGAAGTGAAAAAGTGCTTTAAAAAAGGGTGAGTACTTACTTACTTAATTGGCGCTTAACCTTCTAAATGGTTATGGCCGTTCAACAAGGCGCACCAGTCGCTCCTTCGCTCCGCCAACCGGCGCGAATTGGTCACACCAAGGGAGTTTAAATCGTTTTCCACCTGGTCCTTCCAACGGAGTGGGGGCCGCCCTCTACCTCTGCTTCCATAGGCGGGTTCCGATAGAAACACTTTCTTGGCCGGAGCATCATCTTTCATTCGCATAACATGGCCTAGCCAGCGCAGCCACTGCATTTTTATTCGCTGAACTATGTTGATGTCTGCGTATAGCTCGTACAGCTCATCATTAAATCTTCTTCGGTACTCGCCATCGCCAACGCGCAGAGGTCCATAAATCTATCGAAGAACTTTTCTCTCGAACACTCCCAAAGCCGCTTCATCTGCTGTTGTCATGGTCCATGCTTCTGCCCCATATAGCAGGACGGGTACGATAAGTGACTTGTAGAGTATGATTTTCATTCGCCGAGAGAGGACTTTACTTTTCAATTGCCTACCTAGTCCAAAGTAGCATTTATTGGCAAGATTGATTCTTCGCTGGATTTCAGTGCCGATGTTGTTGCTAGTGTTGATGCTGGTTCCCAAATAAACGAAGTCTTTTACTATTTCGAAATTATGGCTGCCAACAGTAGCGTGGTTGCCAAGGCGCATATGCGCTGACTCTTTGCTCGATGACAGCAGGTACTTAGTTTTGTCCTCATTCACCATCAAACCCATCTTTACCGCTTCTTTTTCCAGCTTGGAGTAAGCAGAACTAACAGCGCGGGTGTTTAGGCCGATGATATCAATGTCATCAGCATATGCCAGTAATTGCACGCTTTTATAGTATATTGTTCCAGTGCGGTTAAGTTCTGCAGCTAGTATAATTTTCTCCAGCATCAAATTAAAGAAATCGCACGATAGGGGGTCACCCTGTCTGAAACCTCGTTTAGTTTCGAACGGCTCGGAGAGGGCCTTCCCAATTCTGACTGAGCTGATGGTGTTGCTCAACGTCATTTTGCACAGCCGTATAAGTTTTGTGGGGAAACCAAATTCAGACATAGCGGCATATAGGCAGCTCCTTTTCGTGCTGTCGAAGGAGGCTTTAAAGTCGACGAAGAGGTGATGTGTGTCGATTCTCTTTTCACGGGTTTTTTCCAAGATTTGGCGCATTGTGAAAATCTGGTCGATGGTAGATTTACCAGGTCTGAAGCCGCACTTGATACCGTCAACCACGAGTTGCTTATTCATAAGCTTGATTTACTGGGCTTTCCGTTTCACCTATTAATGTGGCTGAAAAGCTATCTTTCTAACCGGACCCAAAAAGTCCTGTTCAAGTGCAATCTGTCGGAATCGTTCGGAGTTTCCTCCGGCGTACCCCAGGGAAGTCATCTAGGCCCTTTGCTCTTTGCACTTTTCATTAATGACTTGCCACAGACAATATTATATTCCCATACTATAATGTATGCGGATGATGTAAAACTTTGCTACACTTACTGTCCTACCGATTTGAGTTCCTTGGATCTTTTTCAGGCCGACTTGGACTCGTTCCAATGTTGGTGCACAACAAATTTACTAGCTTTAAATTGCTCTAAATGTAAGCATATGACATTTCACCGAGTGAAGCCAGCATTGAAATCTTATGTAATAGATGGTACGCCTTTGGAGCGTATATCTATTGCAAATGATCTAGGTGTCCTTTTTGATCCGAAATTGAATTTTAACATGCATATTTCATCTATAGCCAACAAAGCGTTGGGTTTACTTGGATTTGTTAAAAGATGGGCTAAAGAGTTCGATGATCCGTACCTCACTAAGGTTCTTTACACATCGCTGGTTCGTCCAATACTCGAGTATTGCTCATGCGTTTGGTCCCCTGTTCCTCAAAAGCATATAAAGCGTCTTGAGTCAGTTCAAAAGCAATTTTTGATATTTGCATTGCGCGGCCTTAATTGGGACTCAAGTCTCCACCTTCCTCCATACAGAAGTAGACTTCTTCTTATTAACTTACCCACTCTGGAAAATCGGAGAATATTACTGGGGGTATTGTTCATCCATAAGCTCATTATTGGAGAAATTGATTCCGCGGACCTCCTCAGCCGCTTGATTTTTGCGGTTCCCCCTAGAGTATCCAGACACTACGTTCCTTTCTATTTACCCCTTTGTCGACGAAACTTTGCTAAAAATAATCCTCTTCTTATCTGGTGCGCGCACTACAATGACTTGTATAGCTGCATCAGTCTTGAATGTACTTTTGCCACTATACGTAATGCAATACTTGCCTATCTAATTTAAGAGATACAAGCTAATTTAATTTGCCGGCATTTTATTACTTCGATAAAAAACAGGAACTGTCTCGCTTAAGGATGGAGGAACATTTATCAACATGTATTATTAAGAAGGAACAAGACAGTACTGTGCTGAGCGGAATCTGATGCATTCCGCCAGTATAAGATTTCGGCATAAGATCTTATTTCTGCTCATATTTCTTATTATTATTATATTCTGAAATTAAATAGTAATGTTCATTAAATTTTCTTTGTTTGTAATATAACATTGTTGAAAGCTCGATATATCTTAAATTTTATCTTTTGAGTTGTATATTTATATATCTTTTATATTATGCAGTCGACCATAGTTTGTCGTCGACTTTAAATAATAAATAAAGAAATAAATAAATAAATAAATAAATAAGGTCCAATCAGCCGGTCCACGGTGGGCTTCAATATTTCGCACAATACACTTGAAAGGACCTTATATGCGATATTAAGAAGGCTGATTCCACGATAGTTGGTGCATTTTGCAGTATCACCCTTCTTGTGGGCTGGGCAAAGAACACTTAGATTCCAACCGTCGGGCATGCTTTCGTCCGCCCATATTTTGCTAAGAAGCTGCTGCATGCGCCTTACCAACTCCTCGCCGCCGAACTTGAATAGCTCCGCAGGCAATCCATCAGTGCCCACGACCTTGTTGTTTTTCAATCTTGTTATTGCTATTCTAACTTCGTCATAATCGGGCGGAGGGACATATATTCCATCATCATCGATTGCGGGATCGGATTCTTCATCTCTGCGCTGTGAATTTCTGCCTCCATTTAGGAGAGCAGAGAAGTATTCCCTCCATAATCTAAACACTCTCTGGACATCAGTTACAAGGTCGCCGTTTTCATTTCTACAGGAGTTTGCCCCGGTCTTATAACCTTCCGTCTCTCGCCGTATTTTTTGGTAGAATTTTCGGTCGTTATTCCTGGTGGCTAGCAGCTCAAGCTCCTCGCACTCACGCCTTTCTGCTTCTGCTTTTTTCTTCCTGAAAAGGCGTCTCGCTTCCCTTTTCAACTCGCGATAGCGTTCACACACTCCTCTTGTCGCGCTCGCTTTTAACGTAGCCGTGTAGGCAGCGTCTTTTCTTTCGGTTGCAACGCGGCATTCTTCATCATACCAGTTGTTTTTTCGTGGCCGCCGGTAACCAATTTTTTCCTCGGCGGCAGTATGAAGTGCTTTGGAGATATGCTCCCACTGCTCCTGTATTCCTTCAGGATGAGTTGTGCTCTCAGAGAGCAGGTGTGAGAGTCGAGTTGCGAAATCGGTGGAAGTCTGTTGTGATTGAAGCTTTTCGACGTCTAGCTTTCTTTGTGTTTTTTGTTCCTTGGTTTTAGCCGCGGTGAGGCGGGTGCGTATTTTGGCTGCAACGAGATAATGGTCCGAGTCGATGTTAGGTCCTCGGATCGTGCGCACATCTAAAACACTGGAGGCATGCTGTCCGTCTATCACAACGTGATTGATCTGATTGCGAGTATTTCGATCAGGAGACAGCCATGTAGCTTGATGTATCTTTTTAAGCATGAACCTCGTGCTGGATATGACCATGTTTCGAGCACCGGCAAAGTCAATCAGCCTCAGTCCGTTAGGAGAAATTTCATTGTGTAGGCTGAACTTTCCGACCGTAGGGCCAAAAACACCTTCCTTGCCCACCCTGGCGTTAAAGTCGCCAAGCACGACTTTTATATCATGACGGGGGCAGCGCTCGTATGTGCGTTCTAATTGTTCATAAAAAGTGTCTTTCACCTCATCGTCTTTCTCCTCTGTCGGCGCATGGGCGCAGATGAATATATTAAAAAATTTTGCTTTTATTCGGATAGCGGCGAGACGCTCGTCCACAGGCGTGAACGCCAGCACTTGGCGACAAAGTTTCTCTCCCACCACGAATCCGACGCCGAAACTGCGCTTATTCGTATGACCACTCCAATATATGTCACAATTTTTGATCTTCTTTCTTCCTTGCTTCGTCCAACGCATTTCTTGGATGGCGGTGATGTCAGATTTCAGATTTGAGATTTCAGAGGGTGAGTATACCCCCCAAAAAAAGCAGAGTATCAAGGTAAAAGTGTCTGTGAGTAAAATCCCTGAAAATCAGGGCAGTGATTCCACAAAAGGTGGTTAAAAGAGGGTGACAGCCACTGAAAACGCTCAAGAGCAAATTTTACCGAGTGAAGCTTTTTTTTTCATAATCCAGTTTTTAAAAATTGAAATTTGTCGGGTTAAAAATTGAAGCTAGGGCAACTCGGTGGCAAACGAGGCTTTCAGGAAACATCAATCCTCCTACTGCATCCAGTAAAAGCTATACGGAGTCATCAAAAGGCAGAAGGCCAGCCACGGTCCAAGATTTCAGACGGTCCGCTATAAAACGGGCATAGATAGAAGGAAAACATGTGGCAGTTACAGGCCAGGTAAGTAATTTATCCTGAACTCACCTCCCCACGTCTATCTAATTCTCAGCTGAAAATATTATTTAATCTGCCATCGGTGACAGGAGAGCGGGGGACTGAAATAAAAAATTTACAGAGATCTTTAAATAACTGCATCTCAATACTGCAGATGCATGGCATTGATACCGACAACTGGGATGCAATCTTTATTTATCTGGTATCCAGCAAGCTGCCGGACGTAACACTAGCCTTATGGGAGCAGGAGCAATCAGTCGGCCCTCGACATCCACCCACGAAAAAAGGAAGGTATCAATCAGCCAATCACGGCAATGTTTCGCAGGCAGGCTGCAGGCTGTGCCCCAATGTTCCCCATACTCTGAAGTCGTGCCCCAAGTTTTTAGCAATGAAGGTAGAAGAGCGCTGTAGGGTAGTAAGGAAGTGCAACTTATGTAAGAATTGCCTCGCGCATTCACACGTTGCACGTAATTGTACTAATACCTTTAATTGCATGACTTGCCGTCAGCGTCATCATTCACTCCTGCATCGCAACCCACATGGAAACAGCCAAATTCCATCAAATGCCAGCCCCTCCCCCCAAAATAATACGACTCAACCATCTCAGGACCCAACGACCTCAGGAATGTAAACGCGTTATACGAGGCGAATTTTAAGAATATTATTTTAGGAACCGCCATGGTACACGTATGTCATAATGGAGTAGCATATGAAGCCAGAGCTCTTCTGGATTCGGGTTCAGAAGGGACCTTTATCACGGAGCACCTCCAGAGTCGCATCAAACTTCCAAAACGCGCTGCAAACACCAAGGTAAGCGGCATCAATGCCACGTCCGCTGCAAACGTGCGTAAAGTAGCACTGTTCATTTTAGGATCACCTGTCGACCCCCAGCTCCAAATCGAGGCAAGAGGCCTCATTCTCCCCCAACTGACAGGTAGTCTTCCCCAGTTTTCTGTCGACCAAGCCTATCTTGGTCAACTCCCCCCGATGCAGTTGGCCGACGTCAACTTTCACAAAAGCCAGCAGGTCGACATGATTATCGGTGCTGACTTGTACCCCGCGGTAATAAAAGGGTGTGTAAAGAAAGATGTCTTAGGCTCCTTGTTAGCTCAAGAAACAGTGTTTGGCTGGATCCTAACTGGTCCAGCCCCGCTCCCCCTCCAAACGAGTCCAGAGTCTTGCGTCTCCCTCTATACGGAATTTTCCAGCGCCCAGTTAACGCGGTTTTGGGAATTAGAGCAAGTTCCGAACAAAAAGTCCGTTACCCCCGAGGAACAATTTTACGAAAAACACTATGTAAGGACAACGATCAGGAGTGATGACGGACGGTACATGGTAGCATTACCATTTCGACGCAAGTTCCCTGACGACATCAATATTGTGAAGCCCACGGAGGGCAGGAAGTCCTCAATTCCCTATTACCTACCTCACCATGCAGTCATCAAACCGGACAGTACAACCACGAATGTGCGCGTGGTCTTCAACGCTTCCAGTCCCACGTCGAATGGAGTTAGTCTGAATGATGTTCTCTACCCTGGACCAGTTCTACAAGCCGACCTTACTGCCCTATTATTAAAATGACGCTTTTTAAGTATGTGTTCAATGCAGACAATGAGAAGATGTATAGGCAGATCCTGTTACACCCCAAAGACACCCAGTTTCACAGGATAATTTTTCGGGAGTCCCAGAACGATGAGCTGGTAGAATACGAACTCCGCGCAGTGACTTTTGGAGTAAACTGTGCCCCGTACTTAGCTATCAGGACTCTCCTCCAGTTAGCTGACGATATCAGGGTTCAGTTCCCTTTAGCTTCCAGGATATTGAAGCAGCATATGTACGTCGATGACGTTCTCGCAGGTGCCCTTGACCGCGAGGCAGTACTACAAGCTCGTGACGAGCTCATAGAAGCGCTCAAATGAGCTGGATTCCCCCTTCGGAAATGGACGTCAAACTCGAAAGAGACCTTGGCAGCGTTACCAAAGGAGCACCTGATAAAGGAGGAGTTCCTGGAAATTGATGACCTCAGTGAAGCCAGGATGTTAGGTATACGGTGCAATGCGGTACACGATATATTCCATTTTAGCGTCCAGGAAATCCCTACAAAACCAAATTACACCAAACGTGAGGTTTTGTCTTATGTTGCCAAATTATTTGACCCCGCGGGATGGTTAGGACCCATAGCAGTAGAAGCCAAAATCTTGATGCAAGACATATGGCTTACGAAGATTGATTGGGATGATAGCCTCCCTCCAGACCCTCACCGGCGATGGGAAACTTTTCTAAAAAATTGTACCCACATTTCAGAAATTAAAATTCCACGGTGGATTCATTTCACACCGTGGCATGAAATCGAGTTCCACGGTTTTTGCGATGCCTCGGAAAAGGCTTATGCAGCCGCCCTGTATGTTAGAGTGTACGACCGCACAACAAACAGGACTCCTCATGTCAGTTTACTGGTAGGTAAAACCAAGGTGGCTCCAGTTAAAACCGTCTCTTTACCACGGTTGGAATTATGTGGAGCATTGCTTCTGGCCGAACTTATCCACGCTTTGCTCCCCCAATTCGACGTTACGCAGCCGACCATCTACAAATGGACGGACTCGACCATCGTGCTCTCCTGGATGAAGAAGCCACCGCGCTGCTGGACAACCTTCGTGGCGAATCGGGTCGCAAAAATTGATGAGCTCGTCGGAGTAGAGGGATGGAATCATGTGGAATCTAGCGATAATCCAGCGGACCTGGGCAGTCGCGGTGTGACTCCGCAAGAGTTGGCGGGCAGCACGCTCTGGTGGTAAGGCCCAAGATGGCTGAAGGCGCCCCCATCGGAGTGGCCAAGCAAAACAGATGCCTTGCATATGGAAACGGACCTAGAGCAACGAGCTGTCCGAGCTCATACCACCAGCGCTCAAGAACTTCCGGATATTCTGGAGCGATTTTCGAACTTTTCTAGAGCCCTCAGAGTCATCGCACGGATCTTCCAGTTCTACCGCAACACGCATCCTGTGCATAAGTTAACCCCCCGCAAGGGCACCCCAGATATCTCACCAGAAGAAATTAAGATGGTAAAAGCTGGCTTATTCGTTTAACGCAGAAACGATGCTACGCTGAAGAGTATCGGATGCTAGCTTCAACTGATGCCGTGAGCTCAAAGAGTTCCATCCGCACCCTCAACCCCTTCCTCGATGCGGACGGAATAATGCGCGTGGGATGAAGATTGGAGCTGTCGACGATACCCTACAACGAACGTTGTCCAATTATTCTCCCATACGACTGCGCGTTTTCGCGCCTTGTAGTAAAATTTTCCCATTTGATTTCCCTACACGGGGGAAATCAACTAATGCTACGACTTTTGCGATCAGAATATTGGATCGTGAAGCTAAAAAATTTGATAAAAAATATAATAAATAATTGCAAAGTTTGTCTCATCTACAGGAAAAGGACACGTGAGCAGTTGATGGCAGCACTACCGCCAGAACGAACGGAGCTATCGCGACCCTTCACTTATACCGGAATCGATTTCACTGGTCCGTTCGACATCAAAAATTATACGGGCAGGGCATACATATTAACGAAGGGTTATGTCTGCGTGTTTGTTTGCTTTGCTACGAAAGCAATACACTTAGAGGCAACAAGCGATCTATCGACAGCCACATTTCTGGCTGCATTTGCGCGGTTCATATCTCGGCGATGCTGACCCCACCAGGTGTACTCGGACAATGGGACGAACTTTGTAGGAGCAAACAAAGCATTAAGGCAAGACTTTCGGAATTTCATGACTGAAGCTGCTCGGCATACCACTATGTCATATGCCCATCAAGAAATCCACTGACATTTTATCCCACCAGGAACACCCCACATGGGAGGACTGTGGGAAGCAGGGGTGAAGAGTTTCAAAACCCATTTCCGCAAAATTTCAACTACCATGCGATTCAAAATGGAGGAATTATCCACTCTACTGGCTAAAATAGAAGCCTGTCTGACCTCGAGACCGATCAGTCCGATGTCTGACAACCCCAACTGCATTGAACCCCTCACCCCTGGACACTTTCTGATTGGAATCCTCATACTCGCGAATTCAGAACCAGAGGTTCAAGGAACACCGATGTCAATCGTCAACCGATGGCAAAAGCTCAAAGCTATTCATCAAGGATTCTGCCAACGATGGAAGGGAGAGTACTTGAAGGAGCTACATAAGAGGGTTAAGTAGCAACACCCCCAATGAAATCTTGAGGTTAACGATCTAGTAATTATCAAAGAAGATAATTTACCCGCTAATGAATGGCGACCTGGGGCCAAGGGCCAATCTAGGCAGAATAGGGCTGGGGGAAAATCCAGGCCGGGTATTCCGAAGGCCTGTACCTCTCGGGGAGGGGCCACCGACTGGGAAACCTTTGAGGCCGCTTCCGCCCATCTCGTAGCCACCAGCATGGCTGTCACTCGGCGTCAAATGTCTGGCGGTTTGGCTGCTGGGGGCCCCAGGGATGTGGGGGTGGCCGGCTCTAGGGTCAAGAGAGTAAAAAAGCCCAGTCACCAGGACAAGCGCTGGGCTGCCCCGATCCTGCGCAGAAATGCCTCCTAGCCAATAAGCGAGGGGGGAAGTTTCTGCGGAGGACTGGGCGAAGGCGCAGCGTGACTATGCTTGAGCGAAACAAATGTTGCCGGACTTCAGGCTGGACTGTGTCGAGAGCGGTGAAGCCTCGAAGCGCCAGCGGGCTATGGATGAATCCAACCATACGGCACCGAAAGGGGCCAAGACGCAGGGAGGCTGGACGCGGTCTTTCGTCGAAATAGCCAAGGATCGGCAGATCATTGGCGTTATAGTCATTGGCCGTTAAGGTCAAAAAAGACAACCGTGGTCCACCGCCTTCTTATACCGATGCGGGGTGGTTCCAGGGCAATGTTAAACTAATTGCATGTGACGACGCCAGGTCGTTGAAGCTTTACAAAGCCACCGTCTCGCTGATAGGTGAGGTGTATCGGGGCACGCGCCTCAAGGTAGTGGAGGCGTGTGATATCCCCTCACGAACAAGGGTGAGCGCCTGGGTTTCAGTGAAGCAAACGGACCCAGCTGATATCCTGGAGCTGCTCCAGGAGTACAACCCGGTTATACCGACCCAAAACTGGAAGGTGGTTAACGCGGAGAACGCTGAACGGGCCACGATGCAGATAGTCCTGCTGCTCGACAGCGCAAGCGTCGAAGCGCTGAAAAGGCAGGATTTCAGGGTAAGCTACGGCTTCAACAATATAAGCCTTAAGGTTTATAAGGCTGACGTTGAAGCCTTGATAAACCTTGGGTCTCGTACGGAGGTGGTTGAACTCCCCCAGTGAAGACGAGATGGAGGTAGACGAGGGCGAAGAAGCTGGTGGCTACCCTTCGTAAGGCTCGAGCGGAAGGTTAGCTCTCAGAGGGTTTTACTCTAAGGGTCAGCTTCTGGAGGATGGCGATTCGGACGCGACGCTCACGGAGGAGAGCGCAAACAAACAGTGATTCGGGTCCTCCAAATAAACCTGCATCCCTGTAAAGCAGCATCATCTGCACTCCTACTGCACCTGTCTTCAGGTGCGGTAGACATCGTGCTAGTCCAGGAGCCGTGGATCACTGACAATAGGATCTGTGGCCTGCGGACACCAACGTATAAGATGTATAGCGCTCAGGAAAAGGGTAAGCCTAGCACATGTATATTGGCTAAGTCTACTCTTAATGTTTTTCTTCTACCCAATTTTAGCGATGGGGATCTGACAGCGGTTAGCGTCGAGGTGCTAGGGAGGAGCTTTAAACTTGCTTCCTTCTACCCAGCGCACGATCACCAAGGCTCATTACCACGGGATAATTTCAGGGAGTTCGTGATAGCAGCAAATCCATGAAATGATTTCATCCTACTCGGAGGCGATGCCAATGCTCACCACGCCCAGTGGGGCAGCAGTGATACAAATGGCCGAGGTGAGTCTTTATTTAACTATCTTTTAGACACTAATCTAAATATATGTAATAGGGGAAATGACCCCAGTTTCATTACGAGGAACTGCGAAGAGGTCCTTGACATAGCCCTGGTCACATATTCTTTCAGTTACCTGATCGTTTCATGGAGAGCTCTAAAGGAGCACTCCATTTCTGACCATAGATATATAAGCTTTTCTATATCACAGGCGCACACAAGTCCTAAGTACATACAAAATATTAAAAGAACGAACTGGGGCTACTATAAAAAGATAATAGGTAAAAAGCTATCTGAAGAGGTGCGAGCCCCAGAAAGCGAGGAGGATCTAGACGTGTTTGTAAATAATTTCAGTCAAAAATATAGGAATGCTTTAGATAGGGCTTGCCCGACTAAAAAGGTTTTGGAAACTGACAAACTACCATGGTGGTCGTCCGATCTTGATAAGCTTAGGAAGTCATGTAGCGCGGCCTTTAATAGCGCAAAGCATGATGGACATGAATCCTCATGGGCTGCTTATAAAACGAAAATAAATATATATAAAAAAGCAATGCGAAATAGAAAGCGGTCCTTCTGGAGGGATTTCTGCGGCAGGATTCAATCCACATCCGCGGGAAGGTACTGTCGAAATCTCCAACTCAGCTAAGTTACGTCTAAAAGCCGGATGCGCACTGGACGGACTGCAGCGCTGAAACCATAAACTTGCTTGCGTGTCTTCAAATATTGTCAGCGCAGGGTCACTTAATGATCAGCTAATAAGCGAAATTACAGATGATAAAAGGATAGATTGGGCTTCACAGACCTTCAAGCCCTATAAATCGCCGGGGCCGGATGAAATTTTTCCGGCTCAGCTAAAGTATACTGCCGAACTTAGAAGGCCCTGGATAAAAGGGATGTTTATAGGTTTTCTTAGGCTCAATTACGTACCAGTATCGTGGAGGAAAGTCAACGTGGTCTTTATCCCTAAGGCAGGGAAACCCTCCCACTCTAAACCAAATCATTATAGCCTATAAGCTTATCTTCCTTTCTGCTTAAAGCACTCGAAAGACTCCTAGAGGACTACATCAGGAGGAGGATTGAGCCGTCGATTCTTTCGCAAATTCAACATGCCTATACTAAGGGCAGGTCAACTGACACGGCCTTGCACTCACTGGTATCCGTTATCGAAAGGTCACTAGACGTCAAGGAATACGCATTTCTAGATATAGCGGGTGCCTTCAACAACGTTTTCCCGGAGGCCATCACATCGGCGCTGACTGATCTGGGGGTCGACGTGTGCCTGGTGGAGTTTATATACAATCTGCTTACGCGTAGGAAGATTAAAACTGAGCTAGGTGGATGCATGGTGTGATGGTAGCGTGCTCCGCCTACCACACCGTATGCCTTGGGTTCACACCCCGGGCAAAGCAACATCAAAATTTTAGAAATAAGGTTTTTCAATTAGAAGAAAATTTTTCTAACGGGGTCGCCCCTCGGCCGTGTTTGGCAAGCGCTCCGGGTGTATTTCTGCCATGAAAAGCTCTCAGTGAAAACTCATCTGCCTTGCAGATGCCGTTCGGAGTCGGCATAAAACATGTAGGTCCCGTCCGGCCAATTTGTAGGGAAAAGCAAGAGGAGCACGACGCAAATTGGAAGAGAAGCTCGGCCTTAGATCTCTTCGGAGGTTATCGCGCCTTACATTTATTTTTTTTTTTTAGGTGGATGCGTGATCCGTAGACCGGTCGGCAGGGGCACTCCGCAGGGAGGCGTTCTCTCTCCGCTTGAGTGGTTACCGTCAACCAACTACTACACCTCATGGAATCAGAAGGTCACCAAGTGATCGCGTATGCAAATGACATCTGCGTAACCATGTGGGGGAAATTTGCAACCTAATGGAAGGAGCACTATCCAAAATTTCGCACTGGGCAGCAGCCACAGGTTTGGAAGTCAATCCGGATAAAACCGAGCTTGTCCTCTTCACGAGGAGATACAAAGTACCAAATCTAACACCGTTAAGAATTGGAAGTACTTTTTTAGCGTTTATCGATCAAGTCATGTATTTGGGAGTCATTCTGGATAGGAAGCTATTATAGAGTGACCATATAGTGGAGCGATCCAAGAAGGCAGCAGCAGCGCTGTTCACCTGCAAGAGGGCAATTGGCACCTCCTGGGGATTCTCCCCTAAGCTGGCCTACTGGATTTACACAGTCATTGTGCACCCGATTCTTCTTTATGGTGTCTTGCTTTGGTGGCCTGCACTAGCTACCTTACAATGCTTCAAAAGGTGCAACGGATTTCGGAGCTCCGCATCACCGGAGCTCTCGGCTCCACTCCGTCTGAAGCACTCACAATGCTATAACTTCCACCTCTTGACTTGGTGACGAAGGAAATAGCGGCCATCGCCGCTCTACGCATAAGGGAAACAGGTCTCTGGTCAAATGGATCTAGTGGACAAACAACAATCCTGTGCACGTACGCTCCAGTCCCAATACCGGTGCGCACTGACTACTGCACGCCAAAGAACATATTCGTTAAAAACTATAGTATATATATATCATCGCGACAAGACTGGAACACCAGACAACATGCAATACCGGGTGCCATCAACATATTAACGGATGGTTCTAAGCTTGACAGGAAGGTGGGAGCAGGCCTTTTTCACCGGATCTGGGTTTAGAGGTCTCTTTTCGATTACCAGATCACTGTAGTGTTTACCAAGCGGAAATTCTGACAATACGCAGGGCTGTGAACCATCTCGGGTCTATGCTTAAGAATGGTAAACGGGTGTTTATTTCCTCAGATAGCCAGGCCGCATTAAAGGCCCTGGAATCATTCGTCGACAACGCAAAGTCGGTCACTGAATGCCGCAGATCTCTTAACGAGATGGCTCAGCACTTCAGTATCAGCCTGACATGGGTACCTGGGCACAGGGATATTGAAGACAACTGCAGAGCAGACGAGCTGGCCAGAAGAGGCACCACCGACCATATCCTTCCGGGAAATGGTTCGGTAGGTATACCCACGGCCACTTTCGGGCTTCGTGTGAACAAACACAAGCACTATAAGAATTGCAAATGGACTATGGTCAGCCATATCATCGTGTGAGACATCCAGGCAACCCTGTCCCTCATATGACAAGGGGCGCACAGGAACCCTTCTGATTTTAAACAAATCAGTTCTATCTTCCCTGATAAGGGTTCTAACAGGGCATTGTTTAATAGACACGCATGGTGCTGGAATGGGGGCAACGACCATCGACTATTGTCGCAGCTGCTAATGTACAGAAGAGGAAGAGAGTGTCCAGCACCTTCTCTGTCATTGTCCAGCGCTTAGTAGGCGTAGGTTGGCCATCCTTGGTAAACCTTTTCTACATTCTGAGGTCTCTAGCTATGAAGTAAAGGCTTTAGCAAAATATATAATTTCCACGAAGTGGTTTGACCCACTTTAGGCAGGGTAGGGGTCCTCTTTGAGACCGTATAGGGTATTACAATGGGCCCATTGGTGGCATAAGTAGTGGGCTGTTACCAACGTTACGGTTGTAATGGACAAAAAAGAGTAGAACTGAAAAATACAGATCCTAGTCAACGACATCTCCACCTGCAGGGTTTTAAAACGCGATCCGACCAACAGATTACTAGAGCAAAACAATGAATTAATACAATGTATGTTCAATAATGGCTCTATAGATGCCCAGGAAATGAATCTTCTACTATGTAAAAACGGAAACAAACCGAGAATTTACGGATTACCAAAAATCCACAAAGAAAATATACCTTTACGGTCTATAAGCTCCTCGATTGACTCCCTGTCATACAATTTAAGTAAATATGTCGTGAAAATTCTTAAAAATGTTACTATGTCGTCCAAGTACAATGTCAAGGACTCGGAAGAGTTTAAAAACAAAGTGGGGGGCACCTACATATATGATAGTGAATGCTTGGTGTCCTTCGACGTAGTCGCCCTGTTCCCAAGCATTCCAGTAGGTGTGGCCTTGGAGATAATTTCTTCAAAGTGGGATGAAATAAAAGATTACACGACGTTAACAAGGGAACTTATTCTCACGATTGTCAAATTCTGCATAAAGGAGAATAGATATTTCAAATGTAACGAAAGGATATACGAACAACCGACAGGAATGCCATGGCCCTCCTCAGTCATAGCAGACATCGCCATGGAAGAGCTGCTAACAAGATTTGAGACGGAACCCAAATGTAAACCATGCCTACTAACTAAATATGTAGATTATTTATTTGCGATTGTCAAAACGAATGAAATAGAGAATATGCTCAGGGAACTCAACAGCTACAACAAGAACATAAGATTTACAGTTGAAGTCTAAAAAGGCGGTCAACTACCATACCTGGACACGTTAATGAACAAGCACAACAATAAAATACGAAATTTCAAAATAAGAACCTCTCATGATGAGGTAACATGTGAAAAGAAAAGTAAAATATACAAGTCGATAGTATATGCTCCAGGAATATCGGAGAGAATAAAGACATCGCAATTATATGACAATGACAAAATAACACTAGCGTTCACATATAACAATACGTTACGACAGG
Organism: Eurosta solidaginis; assembly: GCF_040869045.1. Classification (NCBI taxonomy): domain Eukaryota; kingdom Metazoa; phylum Arthropoda; class Insecta; order Diptera; family Tephritidae; genus Eurosta; species Eurosta solidaginis. Next base: position 158,844,802 of record NC_090319.1, read on the forward strand.
TATATATATAGCAATACTAAGGACAGAATCAGAGAAATCAAACATCATATAAAACACAAATTAAAACTTATCAAACAAATTAAAACTAAAGAGAAGGATTTCCGGTCACAAGTCCAATATGAAGCTTAAAAATAATGCTTCGGACAATAAGATGGCCTTGAAAGCGCATTGTAAGGATACTGGTCACTATCCTGACTTCAAGAATGTTTCTATTTTGGATATAGAAAAACATTAAAATAAGCGCTTTACCTTGGAAATGCTCCATATTATGAGCACACCTAATGATAGGAGAATGAATTTTAAAAGGGACACCGACCAATGTGCATATGCATACCGACATCTATTGATCAGGCAACAACAACATGCAGTGCAAGCTTCACGGTGCTCAGCAAAGTCGAACAGCGTCCAACAAACATCCCGCTAACAACCTACCCAATGGCAAAAACTAAACCATTGTAAATTTTACCAAGTAGCGCAACTAACAGCTGATCGGTGAAAATTCGCACATTCACACGAACAGTTCTCGACTCAGTTTCAAAACAAAACTTTAGATTATTCAACTCAAATTTTAAAGTGAGATAATCTTTACGAATTTATGTACATAGAATATATAAGGCGTTTTTGTTGTTATTAAAACAGTAGTTTTATTTTTATTAAAGCTTTTATCAATTTTTTTTTTTAATTTTCAAAAAACTCCGAACACCATTCCTTCATTTTATGACATTCGACTGCCTAGTCCACTGCCTTCCACTCTATTCGCAACATAACCTCTGTTTAAGTTGCCAAACTATATAGTAAACAATGAACTAAACACTACAGTGATGATTCATACACTTTTTCTGTCTTATTGTTCTTGGTTCTATGTATTATTGTTATTGCAAAAATTTGTTTACACTTACTGTACTTTGAATTGTTTACTTTCATGCTTATGCTCTATTATTCTTCAGCTTATTGTTCCTTGTTCTATGTATTATTGTTATTGCAAAAATTTTATTTACACTTACTGTATTTTGAATTGTTTACTTTCGGGCTGATGCTCTATTATTCTTCAGTTTTTGAACATATGATCAGTCGATCAATCATAGTCATATGTGTAAGTTCTGTCTTGTTTTTAATATAGTATTTTACAGAATATTATTCTAATGTCCTTTTTCTATTTGTATTTGACAGTCCTGATTTCAGACTGAAATGGAAATATCGACGAATTAAAAACTAAACTACAATTTTAAATATTGTGTTATTTAACTACGGCCTTTTACCTCATATAAAGTTTTACAATAGCGACAATTTTTTTAAATTAAAATGTCATCTTGAATGGAAGAAAAAAAATTAAATATGGTGTACTAAATTGATTGGTTGGGGAGGGGGAGGATGACGACAGGGTAGGTAAAAGGAGTCATACGGAGCAACAAAAGCTGAACCGCTTAAAGGCGAAATGGTGGAGGGTCCAAAGACGGGTGGGCTTCCTGTGAGAGGTTTGCGTGGAAGTAAATATAAAGATGTGGCCAAGGGTTGAGGACCGCGCCATAGACGATGAGCTAGTTGGGGGCATGCCATATTGATAGCGCAATATGGGATGGATACGTTTAGACATGTACGTTATAATTATATTTATTATGGCGCCCAAACCAAACGTATAGAACGGCTGCTATAGTTATTATAGCGCCCAAGCAAAAATAAATTTGTATAAATAAATTTTTATTAATTCAGTGTACTATATGGTACTATGGGTTCGCACCCCGGGCAAAGCAACATCAAAATTTTAGAAATAAGGTTTTTAAATTAGAAAAAAAGTTGTCTAAGCGGGGTCGCCCCTCGGCAGTGTTTGGCAAGCGCTCCGGGTATATTTCTGCCATGAAAAGCTCTCAGTGAAAACTCATCTGCCTTGCAGATGCCGTTCGGAGTCGGCATAAAACATGTAGGTCCCGTCCGGCCAATTTGTAGTGAAAATCAAGAGGAGCACGACGCAAATTGGAAGAGAAGCTCGGCCTTGGATCTCTTCGGAGGTTATCGCGCCTTACATTTATTTATTTATTTTTTTATATGGTAGTCAAACAAAGTAAAATTGTTAGGACCTTGCGGTTTACCAATCAGTAAATTTTGCATTCGAAGTTAACACCAAGTTCGACATTAATAGCCAACGCTCATTGTAAATCAAACATACATTTCAGTTGTTGTTGTTGTTGAAGTGACGATAAAGTCACTCCCCGAAAGCTTTGGGGGTGTTATCGATGTTGATGGTCCTTTGCCGGATATAGATCCGGTACGTTCCAGAAACAAAGCACCTTTAAGGTACTAGCCCTATCATCTCGGGAACGATTTATATGACCACATTAAACCTTCTAGGCCATCCCGCCCTCCCCACCCCCTAGTTCCATGAGGACCTTATGGTCGCCAGAGCCTCGGCTGTTACTGAAATGGGATTCGCCACGGGTAGGTGAGGTTGACAATTGGGTTGGGGAAGCTCTATATTGCATTGGCAGCCCCTTGAGAGGGTTGCGCTACACAATCCCTTGAATCAATTTGGTATTTAGTCGCCTCTTACGACAGGCATACCTACCGCGGGTATATTCTAACACCCCCAACCCGCTGGGGTGAATACCTTTCAGTCTTGAGTAATAGTACCACAAATTTTTTGTCACGTCATGTAATTTTTTGATAGGAAAATATTTTAAGGTATGTTTGTTGTCAAATGTGAGTAAAATAAAAAATGTATCAAAATAGATGTGTAGATATGTTTTTGCTTTGTAAAACATGTGAAAATGTATGCGTTTAATTCAAAAATGTAAATTCTTTTGGTGGCTGAAAACTTCACAAAAATTTAAACTATGCATGTGGCTCCACTTTAAAGTTTTTCAATACGAAAAAATAAATCGTCAAATAAAACTACATTGGAGACAGTGCAGGTTAAAGGCTAAGTAACCTAAAACTATATAGGTAATTGTATACGACATATCTTAACCCTCGAGAACACGCGTTATAGACATTTTTCTCAAGTAATTTTTCGTTTCGCGAAATTTCCATGTTCTATGGAATTCCGGCACTTATTTTCTTGAGAACCTTCGCTAGTAGTTGTGCTTCGCACTTTCAATTTGTTTCGGTTAGTACACGATCGGACTTTAGGTTGATTGTTAAGTGCGGCATTTTGCTCATTGCGCAACAATGTAAGTACTTTATGGTTTATCTTTTTCGTTGAAAACCCCCATTTTACCTCTAATATCACTTTCTTTCACAATATTTATACTAGTATTTCCTAGTATTTGTGAAATGGAACGCAAACTGGTTGGAAGAAGTTTCAGATGATGAGAGCTTGATTTATGACGAAAATGAATTCTGACTCTGAACAATCCGCCAAGGACGAGGGCAGCTTTAGTATGTATACTGGGACACCACGAGGTAGACGCAGTGTGTATTGGGGAAAAGATAAGGATTACCTTAAAGTGGCCAATGCGCCTCTTTTTTAAGCTTTTGGACATTGCTGGAAAAACTCACAAATTATTTATAAATCAAATACAGGAAATTTAACTCAGAGGAGGACCTTTCTGAAGGAATTTGCTCTCGAGCTAATAAAGCCACATATTTCTATTCTGGAGGCCATAAAACTTTACCTCGTGATTTAAGGAACACTATGAATGCCATTGTACCAGCTATGAAAACCCACAAATTACCTATCCAGATTGTGCATTCACGACTACAAAATTGCTTCGTTCTGCGCAACTACGTCATAGTTGACTCTCAAGCAAATAAAAAAAGAGCGAGAAAAAAAGAGCTAAAGGAAAAGAGTCAATTCATACGTCATAAAAACAACTGATGTAATTTTTGCATCCACAATTCACAATCTTCTTGTGTGATTTGTGATGAAAACCAACATGTTCAACCTGGCCTTTGCAAGCTTTGCCCCAGGACTTGAAATGGAAAGTGTAATTTCTTTTCAAACTCCTTTTTACTTTTCAGAAAAAAAATATTAATTGGGTACACTTTTTTAGTTTTGATAGTTTCTTTTGATAACATTCGTGAAAAAATTAATAATATTGATGTAAATTTTTTGTTAAATTACAAAGAAAAACTCAATTTTGTAACAATGTTGAGTACGTGAACTTTGTAATTATTTTGCAGATGCCACAAATAAGCGCAAATCCTGGTAGCTGTGCTGCCCGTATGCTAAAAATCCGCAAGTAAAGAACGAGGTGCTGTTTTGATGCATTTTCTTGCTGCTGGTAAAAGGTTGTTCTGCGGTTTTTTCAAAACATTTTCTCAGCCGTTCGTACTTCCAGATTTCGTTTGCGGAGTACTAAGCAACTTCCGAAAGTTTCGGGTGTGTGTAACTGCCTAAAGTTTGAAACCTAGCGTGTGGTCAAGCTGAGCATAGCTAAATGCAGTGCGTGACTGTTTCTGCAGCTCTCCTTGATGCAGCTCATGCCAATGCTGTAAAAAGGTATCTCCGTTCTTTCTTCATACAGGCCAGTGGCCAGTGATTGTGGCAATGATCCTATATATATATTTTCTTAAATGGTGCATCTCGACCACCTATGCTGCCGGCTAACATAGGAGACTCTTATCGCCCGATATCTCTCTTATCGCCAGTAGCCAAGACACTTGAAGCTGTAGGATGTCCAATGTGGTCGACATGGGGTTTCGCCCTTGGAGTTATGTTGTAGCACTCGACGTTTATCCGCCGCGTCGTTTCAAACGCGGATAAGCCACAGCAGCCACTTTAATGCCGCTTGTGGAAGGTACGCAATGCCGTTTTTATTTTTACTCTCAATAAGCCGACTTCAATAAAAAGAAACAATGACACTTCACTTATTACAAGAATAGTATTTTTATTAAATTTTTAGTCACCAATCTAATGCATGATGTAATAACGACAAGGTGGTCTATGTAGTGACAGCTCATTTTGAAAATTCCCATACAATACGAATGATGAGAGAAAGGGGAAGAATAGAAGAGGCCGTTTTATTAAATAAAGTACTGTTACGAATATTAGCAACACTAAGGGGTACTGTCATCTCTAAGCCGATGCTAAGCAGTGACTGTATGCACATCAATAATTCAATCATTATGTCCACACATATGTACGTACACGCAGCGGAGAAGCAACGCACAAGCACATGCAGATATCTTATCTGAGATATGCAATTATAATTGTGGAAGTGTCGCTCAAAAATACACGCGCATATGAGAGCTATACACGTACATATGTAGTTATAATTATATAGCAGTAACTAAGTAAATGCTGGAAGCGCCTAGAAGATGCAACGAGGAAATCAGAAAGTTAAAAGGCAGCAAGAGTAGAGGCGATACAACCAGTTTGATTTAAGGAGCCACCTGGCGAGCAATAGTAGTTATTGTGAAGTATTTTAATAAAGGCCATTTGCATTATTGAAAAGTGAAGTTATTTATTCAACAGTGTAGCGATACGAACGTTAGCAGAGAATTTGAAATAAGAGGAATTGCAAGTAAATTCGTTACAGTACTTTTTTTGCATCAACGCCTACGTACGTTTTTTACACTTTTCATGAAAATAATTCTTATATTAACGTAAGTTTATGTCAGGCTCTCCTAATATACTTCCGGTTCTGCTATTAAAATTTTCTGCCGTTCGAAATTTGCATAAAACAAGCAGGGCCGCCACTTAAAGATAGATTACTATCCTTTCTTCAAAGCCTTTGTGAACCTAATGTTCGTGAATTTTGTTGTAGCATGGCAAACCTGAGATATTTAGCTTAGTTTGTGTTCCGAAAGGCAAAATTAATTACAACAAGAAATGAACCTAATGTTCGTGAATTTTGTTGTAGCATGGCAAACCTGAGATATTTCGCTTAGTTTGTATTCCGAAAGGCACAATTTATTACAACAAGAATAAACTGTGAAGGTATGTGGCAACTTAGTGAAGACCAAACTCCTCCACTAATGCTTGCGGCTATTCTACATAGTAGTTATTACTATACATACATAAACATAAGATTACGCAGTGAGGGAGGAGGTTCGATGACGTTGTGCTGACGATGGAAATACCAGTGGCCTGCTTTAGTTTGCAATACGCCTGGCGAGAGGTAGGTGATTATTTTACTTGAGTAATGAGATACCCGGGTACTCATTTGGGGGATCAAAACACCCGGGCAACCGATCATTACCAAAATCTGTGAAAAAGGTAAATAATTCGATGCCTTCGGACTACCCATTTAGACTGTGTCCGCTGAATTCAGTGTCAGTCCCTAGTATTTGCGCGGAGGATATTTTATGGCATCTAGAAAAACTGAAGGTTGCCTATTCTGCCGGACCTGACCAAATTCCATCAATTGTGCTTAAAACATGTGCTCTATACCTTTATCAACCTTTAACTTCTCTGTTTAACGCTTCCCTGAAACAAGAGCTGTTTCCCAGGCAGTGGAAGGAGTCTTTTAAACTCCTCTCTATAAAAGTGGTAGCATATCCTGTGTCACAAATTATAGGGAAATTGCCAAAATGAGTGTTGTTCCAAAGCTTTTCGAGTCAATAATCACTAAGCAACTAGCGCATAGTGCATCTTCATTGATTTACTTGTCACAACATGGCTTTTATAAGGGGAGATCGATCGACTGTGTCGCAATTTGCTCGAGTTCACAACTCTTGTATCCAACAGCTTCAAGTTTAATTGTGAATATGATGTAATTTACACTGATTTTAGCAATGCTTTTGATAAAGTTTCGCATAGCTTACTCTTGCACAAATTTGATCAACTGAGCTTTCCACTTTTGTTTCTTTCTTGGATCTCTTCTTATTTATATGGAAGAAAGCAAACCGTTATATTTAAAAATAGTTGGTCCCATTTTGTTAACGTCACTTCTGGTGTTCCGCAAGGTAGTCACCTTGGTTCAGTGCTATTCCTACTTTTCATTAACGACCTACCAAGTGTTTTGAAGCACTGCAAGCCATTGATGTATGCGGATGACGTCAAACTTATTATGCCTATCAGCTCACCAGATTCTAGAGCACTTCTTCAGCCAGATCTTAATAACCTAGTAGAAAGTGTAAAGCGATCATCATGTCACTAAACCTATCTAAATACAACTTCATGTGTTTTACACGTAAGCCCTTTCATCCCAATCCTTACGTGCTTGGTGATTACATTATTGACCAAGTCACCAGATTCTCTGACCTAGGCGTATTAATGGACGCCAGGCTTGATTTTAAATCACACGTTGAATCTTGTGTAAATAGGGCTAAAGGTACCTTAGCGTTTGTTAAACGATGGTCCATATGTTACTAAAATCGCTTTACATCATTGGTGAGGCCGCGTTATCAAGTTTATTGTGATAAACTGGAATCGGCCCAAAAACAATTTTTGATTTTCGCTTTGAAACATTTACCTTGGGATACGTCACGGAATCTTCCGCCCTACAGCAGCCGATTGAAACTTTTACAATTGCCTACGCTACAGAGCCGTAGAGAGATGCTTGGTGTCATATTTATTGTAAAACTTATAAGAGGGGTGATTTCTAGCCCATTATTCTTCGGCGAAATTCAGTCCCCAAAGCCTTCGGAGAGTATCCTTATCGCTAGAACAACATCGAAAGAGGTATAGTGATGTCCTGTATGAGCATTAACACTTTTTCATGCAGATCGAGTTTTTGCATAGGCAACTGCTACATAAAAAACATCAGACAATTTGTCCAACTCGCAACACGCGGAAGGCACATGCTTTCATTCTTTTTGATATGCGCAGGATTCCAGAATTAATATCAAAACGGTTCACTATCTCGTCATAGCCAGTCAGCCTTTGATATTGAGCTGCGAAACGTGCATCCTGCCACAGCAGTTAAACAGAAACATAAAATAGTTAAAACATGTATAAGAATTATTATTAAAAAACATTTTAGCATTATTTTCGACGGAAATATTAAAATTCAAACAATTTCGTTTAATATAAAATATTTTATATAAAAAATTTTACGCATTTGAGTTATAGAAAAGTCAGTTCAAAATAGAATTGGAGAAAAAGTGATGTCTTTGCATACTTTTACTTTGAGATGTATGGGTTTTACTACAATTTTACCTCTGAATGGAAAAGTAGTTTCGCAAAGAGGCAAATGGAGTTTCAGAGTGGGAGTTTAAGATGGCGGATTAGAAAGAGAAGTTGCCAACGTCAGTCACCTTGTAATTGCATCATGAATCTAATATATATATATTTATAGATTTACGGAGCGATATACAAAGTGTGACTAGTCGGTTTAACACGCACAAAATATCTGGCATCATTAAATCTGACATTTTGTGAGGTAACCCTGATTGATGTAGTTAATACCCTACAATACACGTACCCGTTACCTAATCGGTTACTTAATCGTCACCAATAACTTGGTCACCAATTATCGTGTTAATAGGGGGACTCATGTAACCGTATAAATGCCTTATAAAGTGTGTAAACCAGGGATGCACCTTAACGTTAAGCTAATCGTTTATCAAAAAATTTCCACCGTTTCCGTTGAAACACTTCGAAATATTATCGATAAAGAAATTATCAAGATAAATTGTATCTCGTTTTTAACCGAAACGAAAAGCTTTCGTTAACGTTAAAAACGTTAACAAAAACGTGATACTTTATGTTTGAATTGTGCTGGCAATGCTATAGCCATGGTGAAGCCGTAAGGTAGTAACAGCGAGCGGACATACACACAAACTCCATGTAATTTGTTTGTGTAATTCGTTGGTGGTAATGTCAAAAATACTCTGAGAAATGTTCGTACTGTCAAAATTCATGAGAAAAGTTGCAATCAGCTTGGCTAATGCTTTCACCTTTAATGACTCCGCCATCAATCAGCTTTGCCAGCATAGTTTGAAATTAGTAATCAACATAAATGATTTGATTTCGTTTTGATATGGCAGAAAACGAAACAAAATCATTTCGTTAATTTGACGTTCTTAACGTTAATAAACGAAACGAAATGACTTTGTTTCGTTTATTAACGTTAATTATCGTAACGAAATGATATCGGTTCGTTGGTTAAGCATGCCTGGTGTAAACGTATACATTTATCTAGTGCGTAAACGAGCTGTCAAATTTTGTATGAAAAATAGGGGGACTCATGTAACCGTATAAATGCCTTATAAAGTGTGTAAACGTATAAATTTATCTAGTGCGTAAACGAGCTGTCAAATTTTGTATGAAAAATCATTTACACAATTTGTATCAATTTACGCGCACATTTCATTGTGTTAACGCGGTAAACTCAAAGGAATGCAACCTTGCAGGCATTACAGCAGGCATTTTCATCAGAAATCTCCAACATCAGCAAGTAAAGGCGTTTTAGTTTTGATTTTTCGCTTAATCTTGGCATTTTTTAATTTGTATAACAATCAAAAAAATTTTGTTTGGCAATAATACAGCTGATAAACAATCAAGTTTATCAAGAGTATTACTAGGTGCGTTCATATAACCGCGTTTGCAAATTGATATAATATTACACCTTATAAGTTTATAAGCTTTCATGAGTCCCCCTAATCATTTACACAATTTGTATAAATTTACGCGCACATTTCATTGTGTAAACGCGGTAAACTCAAAGGAATGCAACCTTGCAGACACTACAGCAGGCATTTTCATCAGAAATCTCCAACAACAGCAAGTAAATGCGTTTAGTTTTGATTTTTCACTTAATCTTAGCATTTTTTAATTTGTATAACAATTAAAAAAATTTTGTTCCGCAATAATACAGCTGATAAACAATCAAGTTTATCAAGAGTATTACTAGGTGCGTTCATATATCAGCGTGTGTAAATGGATATAATTTTACACCTTATAAGTTTATATGCTTTCATGAGGCCCCGTAATAACTTTTACATTGCTGTCGTGAAAAAGGTAACGCACGCGCTCTCTCAAAATAGTGTACGTCTGACTCGCTTTCTCGCTCTTACATATTGTGTTTTCGACATTCCTTCTCGCTCGATGTTATTTACATTTTTAAGTTACTTCATTAGGTATGTTTTCGTTATCGCTAACCAAAACATATGCAACAACAACAACACGGGTAACTGGCCTATCGGTTACCCGTACCGGTTACCTTCTGTCAAATCGCTTTTTGGATGAATGATAGGTCCGACACATAAGCACTTTTTCATATAGATGAGTTTAACACAAGCTTATGATTTATGAGTAGATTGCAAGTATTTTTATAGATAACGGTAGAATGAGCGACACTGGCGCCATCTGATATTGCAAAGTAGCCAAATCCTCAATTTTGTTACAAACAAATCATAAGAAGAAGAATTTGACATTTGTATACAAGTTCGCGCGTCGAAAACAAATGTGAAAAAGTGTAGTGAATAATTTTTGTTTATTCAATTTTATATTAAAAAGGTAAAAGAAAATGGACATTCAGCTAATTGGAGCTGTGCAAATGCATCCGTGCATTTACGATAAAAGTTTAGTGCCATATAGGAATCGGCTGGCCAAAGAACGGGCGTGGAATGATGTGGCGGCCGCCAGCGGAATAAATGGTAAGTAAAATTTAATAATGGGGGTGGGATTTTGCCAAGAAGAACCACTCCAACTGTTCCAAACATTTTGAACGCTTTGTTTTGTAATGTATATTTGTAGTTGAGCAGTGTGGTGTGCGATGGAGAGCTCAGCGAAGTCGGTTCGTCAGGGAATCCAGTGGGATGCATGCGCCATCGGGAAGTGATGCAAGCGATAGGGATGGCCACTGGATGTACATGGACGCAATGTCGTTTTTGCAGCGCCATATTGAACCACGCAAGTAAGTAATAATCATATTTGGTAAAAGAAGAGACCATTTTTAATTCTTATACGTTTTACTTCGTGTGATTGTGTTTTGTTGTACACAGGAAAGAAGTTGTGTAGATAGGTGTTTTGCGCTGAGAAAATGTTGATCATCAAACTGATATTAGACGATATTGACATTATGTCCATTCTCATTTTCCAAAATGGTCATAAAGTGAATAATCCGAAGGCGGAAATAAAAATGTTTGTTCTATCAAAACATATTTGTAGGTGAAGTTGAGAATTTTCATGCGTTTGTGATATTTTGTTGTACGCAAGAAAAAAATTGTATAGAAATGTTCTTTGTGTGGAGAAAGTTGTGATCACCAAATTCTTGGGGGCCAGCTTTTCCGAAATGGCCATAAAGTCAATCCGAAACCGGAGATATTTGCACTGGCCCATTTACTTTAAAACATTATATTGATATCACCAGAATTTCTACCTCAACTTTGTCAGGGGCCTGGCACTTATCCGGTTTTGACATCCACCATAATACATATATGCACTGGCGCATACAAATATATAAATTATGGCGATACTACAAAATCTTCCTGAACTTTGTCAGGGGCCTGGCACTTAGCCGGTTTTGACATCCACCATAATACATATATGCACTGGCGCATACAAATATATAAATTATGGTGATACTACAAAATCTTCCTGAATTTTGTCAGGGGCCTGGCACTTAGCCGGGTTTGACATCCACCATAATACATATATGCACTGGCGCATACAAATATATATATTATGGTGATACTACAAAATCTTCCTGAACTTTGTCAGGGGCCTGGCACTTAGTCGGGTTTGACATCCACCATAATACATATATATGCACTGGCGCATACAAATATATATATTATGGTGATACTACAAAATCTTCCTGAACTTTGTCAGGGGCCTGGCACTTAGGCCGGTTTGACATCCACCATAATACATATATATGCACTGGCGCTTACAAATATATATATTATGGTGATACTGCAAAATCTTGCTGAACTTTGTCAGGGGCCTGGCACTTAGCCGGGTTTGACATCCACCATAAAACATATATGCACTGGCGCATACAAATATATAAATTATGGTGATACTACAAAATCATCCTGAAGTTCGTCAGGGGCCTGGCACTTAGCCGGTTTTGACATCCACTATAATACATATATGCACTGGCGCATACAAATATATAAATTATGGTGATACTACAAAATCTTCCTGAAATTTGTCAGGGGACTGGCACTTAGCCCGGTTTGACATCCACCATAATACATATATACACTGGCGCATACAAATATATATATTATGGTGATACTACAAAATCTTCCTGAAAATTTGTCAGGGGCCTGGCACTTAGCCAGTTTTGACATCCACCATAATACATCCCTGCAAAAACGCTCCACGTCATTTTACTAGTCATTTTACGGTCATTGTGACTTTCTGCAGCGGTTATATTCATAGTCACGTTTGCATGGGCGTGATGAACTTTTGTGACCAAATTTTCCGTTTCGTTCCTATTAATGTGATCGTGCATTCCGCTCCCACTTATAGGATGTGAGCATAGCACTGTGCTGCTCACACACGTCACTATGCTCGTGAAATGGCGGTCATTTTTCCGTCATTTCACTCTACATTTTCGAGTCATTTGACAATCAATTTTACTGCGGTTTTACCATTTATATAACCGCCATATAACGTGAATTTTACCTGCAGATTTACTTTACCTGGAGCAGCCATATGAATAAAATATGAACCAAAAAAATTGAATTTTCAATATTTATTATTTTCAATATTATTATATATGTACATGAACTTGGAACTTTATTAATCCAGTTCATATAAAACAGAAGAACTTTAATAATAAATAAACTCGCTTAATTTTTGTTTTCCAATTGAAATCTCTTCTAAGCGAGCAAAAAATAATTTTAAGCTTCAGAAAAAACTCCAATTATTTGAATAATCTACAACTTAAAGCTTAGTAGAAATTCAGATCAAGAATATTCAAAGGTGTCGTGGATCCGATTGCTGTCGTAATTGAAGAACTTAAAAATGTACGACTCTAAATCTAATCATTCAAGCAATAATTCTGCAACCCAAAGCAGGAGTATTGATTGGTTTCAAATCTAATTCCGACAGCAATCGTATCACATCCCTTATTATATATGTACGTGATATTGCAACTTAAATTAATACAATTGATATAAAGAAAAGTAAGTACTTTAATAATAACATAAACTCTCTTAATTGGTTTTTGTTTTCCAATTGAAATCTTTTCTAAGCGAGCATAAAATATTTTAAGCTTCAGAAAAAACTTCAACTTAAAGCTTAGTAGAAATTCATATTACGTTTACTCTTTTTTCAAATCAAGAATATTCAAAGGTGTCGTGGAATCCGATTGCTGTCGTAATTGATGAACTTAAAAATGTACGACTTGTAATAAAGTCAGACTTATTATTGTTCTAAATCTAATTATTCAAGCAATAATTCTACAACCCTTAGCAGGAGTATTGATTGGTTTCAAATCTAATTCCGACAGCAATCGTATCACATCCCTTATTATATATGTACGTGATATTGCAACTTAAATTAATACTGTTGATATAAAGAAAAGAAAATACTTTAACAATAAATAAACTCTCTTAATTGGTTTTTGTTTTCCAATTGAAATCTTTTCCTGTGCAAGCACATCGCTAACCTGTGTTGGCAAAAGATATGATTATACTGTCTTCGATAGATAGTCGGACGAGCCGCTACTCGGCGAAGTAGAGATGACCGTTGTGTCGGTGGCAGCTGTTACAACAGCAGTTTCTAACTTTACACCATCCGTACAGTGTTATGAATGCTTCACTGCCTTTTCCAATTGCTTGGCGCCAGCAATTTTTGCTGTTTGTAAAGCTTTAGCTGTAATGCAAATATATAGATGGGTTAAAGTGGTTTTCGTATGTTATTCAACAACTCACCCTATACCATCATCACAGCCTCCTCATCGATTTTGAATATGTGTACTTTTTCAGTATTCAGACCCAGTTCGTGCAACCGATTCATTCATATACTGTGGGTATTTGAGCCGTAGACGCAATGGAAGATATTTTGATTCTTTTTGAAGTGTAACATTTGTAAACAGTTGGGTTTCTCTGCTGTCACCATCACCACTAGAGAGCTATTGAAGAAACGCTCGACCAAGATAATATGTGAGATTTACACGCATAGATTTCTTCCACCTTTTCACAGTTATTGATGGAGAAAATGCGAAAGCCATATTTACCATCCAATACCGAAATAGAACTGTAGAGGAAGAAACATTTTATAAAATTTTAATAAAATCAAAAAATTATAGTTGTGCTAAAATGGGGTAACGTATTGTATGTTAAAGTATAGCGAAGTCTCAGCGGCTTTGTCCTGGTGAAAATTGAGTTTGAATAGGTTTTATTCTTCATTCTTAGAAACATGTACGAAGGTTCCTGGTAAGATATTAAAAATCCTCAACGCTTTTTTTGCTATAACTTAAAAAAACTCATATTCAAACTTCTGCTTAACTTCTACATATCAATAGCTACCTTTACCACCAGGAGTCCCTATTGCTTCTACGCCTATGCTATTGTTTCCTACATCGATGAACTTTGTAATAAAATAAACAGCTATCTCCCCAATCTCTCCAGTTTTGTCGCCTCGCGAAACCTGATATTTTCATCAACCAAATCATCGGTGACCTTATTTAAAACATGCCAAATGTCGACCGTGCTTGGGAGCAGTGGTGGACCCAACAGAAGAGGAGATCGAGCGCTTGGCATGGGCTCATGAGGCGGTAGAAGTAGGTCGAAGGAAGTTCAAAAGGTTTGCTGCGAGAAACCCTCGGTTCTGCAACCGGTATGAGGAGGAAGAAGCGTCGAATGGCAGAAAGGGCCCAGTCCCAGAGCCGCGACGCAGGGCAGTCCCATAGACAAGACAAGTAGGCCCAAAGCTGTAAGACAGATGGGCCCCAATAGCGAGGTAGCAACTACCTCGAAGGCTGCGAGTCAGAGGGAAGTTCCAACTATGGAAGTAGGAGATAAGCCAAAGGGAGATAACGCTAAGACTCCGACTTTCTCGGAGGTGCCAAAGGGAAATAACACTAAGACGCCGGCTTTTCCCGAGAAAATGAGTGATGTGGCAAAGCAGTCACTGACTGTGGCGCTGGTTGATCGTAGCAGTCCTTTCGAACAGATGACTAGTGAAAGGTGGAGATCTGTAGAAAAGGAGCTTAAGATGATGCGGGAATAACCAAGTAAGCTCCTTCCAACCTTTGATTCGAGGATGGTATAATGGTATGAAGATGATAGCGTGCGACAACATCGCGAGCTTGCGGTGGCTGGAGGAAGTGGTTCCAAACCCCCAAAGGCAGGGCACGAACGCACGTTTTGAGATGGTGGATAAAGCGCAACTCCCCAAGGTACCAAAAGTTAAGGTATGGATACCATGCGTGATGAAGTCGGAGGATACAATGCGACTTTTTCAGAATCAGAATCCGAACATACCGACACAGGATTGGAAGGTACTTACCTACTTTATCTCGGCCTACGGAGGAAGGTCAGTTATACATCTTCCAAATAAACAAGCAGGCGGAGGATATATTGTACGCGCAGCTTGGAAAAATGTCCTTAGGTACAGGCAAAATTTATATGCGACTCAGGAAAAGAAGTCGCGGGTATTAAAGTCCTAACACGCTGGACGTGGGCGAAGTCGAAAAGGACCTCAAAAGCCTAAGGGAAAAAAGACAGGTGGAGGTAGCCCACGTCACTCCGAATGTGTTAGAAGGGGACCAACAGCCAGATGGTGCTGTGAGTCGCACAGAGGAACACCCGGCACAACAGGTACAAGAGTCTGAAGGGGGCTTCGAACACTCTAAACCAAAAGGGCTAGGGGAGGACGACGACGTCCCGATGAAAGTGCTGGAGGGGGACAAGCAGCCCATTGGTGCTGCGAGTCCTACAGATAAACCTCCAACACAGTAAAGTGGCGTCGAGCGAACTCCTCCTCCTAACGCGCTGATCCAGGAGCCGTGGTTTCCATCGGGAGGAAAGGTTTATGGAATTAGCGCGCGTGGATTTGGCGTTTACTATGCGCAAACGGAAGGACGGGTGCGAGCTGTAGTAATGGTAAGGAAACAGCTGCATTCATATATGCTGCCTAATTACACTACTGAGGGCCTCGTAGTGGTGGTGAAATCGCCGGGCTCAGATGGTACATGTCCGGCCATGCTACAAGTTTCAAGTAGGGTGGTCGTGGGATGGCTTAAAATAATATTCGATGGGTGCATAAACTGAATCATGTACCGCACTCTTGGAGAACTGCTCGTGTAGCTTTCCTACCAAAGGCGGGGAAGATCGGTCACGTGTATCCCAAAGATTATAGACCCAATAGCTTACCATCATTTCTGCTCAAAACCTTTGAGAGGCTGCTAGATGTGTACATAAAGTCCAACGTGGATGAAAAGCTGCTCTCCACAACACAACAGGCGTACACCAAAGGCAAGTCAGTAGACACCGCATTGCATAGGGTGGTAATAGGCATAGAAAAAGCCCTGGAATATAAGGAATATGCTCTAGAAGTCTTCTTAAGCTTTGCCGGGGCTTTCTAAATGAGCGATTATTGATGGTCTTCATTACGTTAAAGTACATCCAGCCTTACCCAGATGGATTGACTGCATGTTAAACTGCAGTAAGATTACATCGCAATGGGGATTGTACGCGGCCACGAAATTAGTGGACAGGGGCACTCCGCAGGGAGGGGTGCTATCAGCTCTGCTGTGGACGCTGGTCATTAACCAGCTGCTTAGGGGATTCTACGAGGGACCAGAAAAACTTACGGTTTACGCAAATGACGTTGCATATGGTCTTGTTTACAAAGAGGTACAAGGTCCCTAATTGGACCAGGCCTAAGTTAGGAGGGGCGACCCTACGGGAGAAACCTTGCACAAATTATCTAGGAATGATCCTAGACAGTAAGTTGTCATGGAAGCTCAACGTGGAGGAGAGGGTGAGGAAGGCTTCAACGGCACTTTATGCATGTAAAAGAATGCAAAAGAACCGGCATATACGATCAGAAGGAACTCGATGACGATGCCTCAAAACTAACAACCAAAAGCAATAATTATCATTTCACTGACACAAATTTTATAGTTTTTTTTCGGGATTTGGACACAATGTTGTTGTTGTTTTTGTAGCGATAAGGTTGCTCCCCGAAGGCTTTGGGGAGTGTTATCGATGTGATGGTCCTTTAGCCGGATACAGATCCGGTACGCTCCAGTAACACAGCACCATTAAAGTGCTAGCCCGACTATCTCGGGAACGATTTATGTGGCCACATTAAACCTTCAGGCCATCCCTCCCTATCCACACACACGATTCGTCTCTGATCCGCATCGAAAGTTCGTTTCGTAATAGATTAGATAAGATTAGACATTTTTTTCAATTTGTATTTTGACTTACCAGCAACAACAGAATCATGTTTAATTGTACGCCGCACAACACTGCCACGTAAAATCAATGTACTTGTTCTAGCATTAACGCAACCTTTAAATAATTATAAACTATAAAAATGAAATTAATGTCAAACCTTGGAAAATGTTGAAACGTTCACCACCAACCTGACGCTCTTCAAAGTAATCACATTGACCCAAAACACTTGAATTAATATCATTAGCTGTAGTCATAACAGCACCACCACAAGCTTTCATTCTACGTTTCCAATCTTCTTCTGGTACATGAACAGCACAGAACATATCACGATCTGCAAAATACTGTGTATCAACATCACCAATTTGCAATTTAGAAAACACAACATTGGCGCCTTACTTAGCTAGTTTATTCTACAGAATACGCCATTCAGCATCAATAAAAATAATAAATTTCTGATACTCTTGGACATTAGAGGACATTGCTGTAGCAGATCATTTTTCCAATAACACTTTGTTGCTCCTTTGATTGGCGCTTCGACATGTACAGCCATGTCATATTTTAGCATGCATAATTGTAATGCTTTACGTATAGCTTTAATGATGATACGTGCATGCACGCCTTCCTCAACATCTGGCTTAACTTGTTTTAAGATTTCACATGCTTAAAATACTACTGAAGTGGTGCCATCGCCGACCTGATAAGAGAAACATTTTTATTCTACACATTCTAATATAACAAAAAACTTACCTCAGCATTTTGAGATTTGGCGATGTCTACTAGAGTTTTACGGCTGGATTCACAATATCCAATGGTTTCATAATGGTTTCCCCATCATTTGAAATTGTGGCCTTACCACTGGAATCAACAATATGCTTGTCAATACTACGTGAACCCAATGTAGTGCGTACAGTGCCACAATTGAATGCGAGGCATTGATGTTGGATATGAGTTGAGGTTTACCATGGGAGCTATCGGTACCCAAGCATTTTTTACACAAATACTCATGTAACCAATACAAGTTCAAGACATTCATATTTATTGACACGCTGTCCGGTATGGCCCAAATGTTGGAAATATGCAGTTGGCACTGTTGAGAAAAAATATGGATCAATGAACACAAGTAAAAGTGAGATTTTTTTTACCATCTCTTGTTACTTTACACATTAGACATTGGAAACGACGACCAGCATCTACAAGTTGCTATTGAGCCTTGCAACGATTGCATCTAATTGCACCCAATTCACCAGAATTTACAATGGGTGGCTCATATTCACCCTCAACCGTGCGTGCCATTGGTGAGACGGTAAGTGTAATGGACAAAGCTGTTGTTTTTAATAAATCAGCTGTTGCAGGTATGCAATACAAAGACGACCTGCAAAGAAGAAAGATCAAGGTAATTGCCAAGCAAAACATTAATTTCGATTATCAATACCTAACGTAACGTGGCGAGGAGTTACCCTGATCTTCTACCACATATTTTGTGGTCACAAATGGTGGTAATAAACCCTGTTCATTATTAATAAAAGCACCACCAACGCTATTTTGATTTTCAATGATAACGCTTATCGGATTTGGCATCTGATCGGGATCTAACGGCGTTGGGCTTGATCATACTGTTGCGGCTGTTGATATTTACCAGTAACAGGTGCAGGTGGTTGCTAAAGAAAATAACACAAAAATAATCATCAGCAAATTTGTAAATTATTAGTTGTATTAACATACATTATAACCAGGACGTCCGGACGTGTCCGGGTATTGGAGGTTGACCGGGCTTGGGTGGTTGACTGAGCATTGGCGTCTGTCCAGGTTGTGTTGGTGGCATCATAAAAGCCATCAATAACAAGTGCCAAGAATATATCCGCGGCATACCTGCCGACCAAAATGATTCAGTGGTTGTGATTGCCAACCTCACCTACCCGTGGCGAATCCTGTACCTAACAATTTGGTGTGAACAATTGGGGCCAGTTAACCCTCTGAAATAATCGGGGCAATTGTACGCCATTGTGTTGGCATTAATTTGGCAAAATGCAAAAGCTTTTCATCCTTCTCCCATGACCATTCTGTCTTCTTTATGCTAGGATCAAGCCATTCGTACCAGCGTGCCTTACATTGCTTGGCAGATTTGCGGTGCAGCAGTTATGCAATACGTGACCACTGGTTTTTACCATATTTCATTACAGCTGCTTTGAGGATTTCATCCTGAAAGTTATCAATTTAGTTAATAAACGGCCAAGAGTAACCAGTCGCGTCAAATGCTTACCTCAGTGTTTCTCCACACACCATCTTTTATCATAATTCGCGGCATGGTGCTACATAATTGTGATGTCTTTCGATGAGCACAAAAATCAAATAAAAAATTGTTGTCGAAATAAACAGCAAAAATCATTGTATATTAAAGACTTTGGGAAAATTTTAGAATAGCACCCCCCGAGTTAGGGGTAAAACTTGGTATCAAATGAAAGAGGGAGTTCTCCCGATCACAAATATATATATTTTAAGTTTGCAAATTTAGCAAATTTCTATAGCACTTTAAATTACAATTTACACATCTTTCAAAACCTTAATCCACATACATATCTATATAAATTGGCAACGATAAACTTAAATTGCATTTTTGTATATTTCACATTTCATTTTTGCATTGTTTTCACTTATTATAAATGTTTTTATTAAATCAATCGCGCTTTTGCAGCAACATGCACATATATATATATATACATATATTTTATTGATGACATTACAAAGCTGTGCTGCCACATATATATACGTATACACATATAAAATTTGTATAGAAATTTGCAATCTTTAACACCAAATAACTTTTAAATTATAAGTTTGCGCACTTTAAAATATATATATATGTGATCTGGAGAACTCCCTCTTAATTTTAAATCTTTCCGGAGATATTCCATTTAAAACTCTCAAAATTGAAAAAATTTTCGACCACCAAATGTTTTGCTGGCTCTGCTGAATTAGAAATGGCGGATTTTTTTGCACGCAAAAATGACGTATTTTGCTATCCCTATAAAAATAATAGGTGCGAGAGAGCACGATACATTGTGGGAAAGCTAAATTTGTCAACATGCTATTTCATTTGGAGAATTTTTCATTCCAAATCGTCACCCCTGTCAAAATTTCGTGTGTCTGTGTGCGTTTTTGGTCACACGATTTTTGCAGGGATATATGCATTGGCGCATACAAATATATATGTGACCCGGTCTATGAAAATGTGGCTCATATATTATAGTGGTACTACAAAATCTACCAGGTACTGCACCCACTTTGTAAATCAGCACAATATATATGTCTCATCTTTTTCAGCAAATTTCAGTATAATATTAGGGCATATTTTCAATCCATTTTTGAGTTACTTCCCGTGGAGCTAAAGTCTTAAAACTTGGTGCACACTTTATAATCCAATGACAGTTTTGATAGGTGATCCAGGGATCGAGAAAATTCAGAAAAATTCCGAACATGAAAATTTCGTTCAAGGAACTTCCCGAAAACCTAGTGACCTGAAACTTTAAACATTGCTTAAGGCCCTTTCAGGTTGTAATATTTTAATACATATTTTTTTTCTGTACGTGTATTTGTGTCTGAACTCCTCGTAAACGACTGCACTGATTTTGATAAATTTCTGTGTCTGTGTTCAAGGGTATTTGCGGATGCTTTAGATTGACAATTTTGTCCGGAACTGGACCATGGAAGGTCCAATTCCAAAAAATGTTATTAATGGTGCGACTTGCCTGAAATTCGGTACAGGGGTGAAAGATGATGAGGAGAGACGGGTGAGATACAAAGGTTTATTTGCAGAGGCTACAATATTCCAATGCGTCTGTACTTAGGAGAGTAAAGTCATCGCAGCGAGAAATGTCGGGTAGGGAAATGTCTAAATTATATCTCAGATATAAAAAGGAATGCGATTTACCAAAAATTTTTCCTGGCACTGAATATATTATTTATATATAAATATGTACTTTCAGGACTACTGGCAACACTTCTTTCAATAAAGGCAGTTTTCCGAAAACTATGCAACCGATACCTGCTTTCATGCTTGGAGAAGGTGATTTTAAACGGCCGCGGTCAGTGCATTCCACGTATCAGTCGCAGGCTGTATATTCACCTCGATTGGAAATCACCCACCAGCCGCAACCGTTATACGTTGTTTCTAACGATCAGTTGAATTATCAATCACAGCCTGGAGAGCAGCAGGATCAATTTAATGCTCAATTACAAACTGATCCATTAGATTACCAGTCGCAGTCTGCGTATCAATCGCAGCCTTTGGTTGCACAATTTTACGACGAAGAATCTATCCTCGAGCAGTCGCAAAACGCAGAAGTATCGAAAGTTTTCAACATATCACCGTTAACACCTCCTGGAACTTCACAATCCGAAGAAGGGCCATGTGCCCTTCCATCTACGTCCTCCCAATCCAAAGAACGGCCACGTGCCGCTCCATTGACGTCTTCCAAACGAAAGAAAGACGAGGCGCGGTTTGACAACCTATGTGGAGCTGTAACTGATTGGCTAAGGAAATCAAAACCTTCTCCACCTCAAAAAAGCCGTAATACCAATTTTTTTAATACTCTCGATACCTATCTCCTCAAATTTGAAGGGGTTCAAGACAAAATGAAAATTTATATATTAAATTTTGTTTTTAGTGGTGGACAAACCATTCCCATATAAAAAGACAAACATATCGACTGCTGGGTGGAATATCACCCTATCTCAGTTGCAGTTTCGAAAACGCTCTATCTCAGAAAACGTTTAAATAACGTCCTATTTGAGAATTTGTTTCGGAAACGCCCTATCTCCGAATTCGGTTAAAGAACGTATGCATTTTGACACCGAGTTCTGATGTGAACGTCTTTGGAAAAAATTTCTGAGTTAGGGCGTTATTCAAACGTTTTCTGGGAAAGAGCGTTCTCGAAACGACAGCCGGGGTACGATGCTATTCCACTCAGCAATCGATGTATATGCAGATAGAGTAAACGATACTTCATGGTTAGAATTTCATAACCGATTTTTACAATAAAAACTTCTTTAAAAAAACTTATCATTATTGTCCCAGCAATTATTGGTTAATAAATTCTAACCACAGTTAAAATCCAGTTTTAAATTTCATCATGCTACTGCCAATATAGAAGTATTACATATATGTTAGAGACTTAAAAATGAATATACATAATTTATTATTATTATTATAAGGACCCTGGGCATTGGGAATGTCTCTGCTGTGATGAATATAAGGTACTGAAGTAGACAATTTTATTTTTCTATGACAATGCCAACATATAATTTTATTTACAAAAATTATTTAACAACTTTACTTTAGTTTTTTGTTACTTTATTTAATTCCAAACTATGTAAACGAATAAACAATTAAATGCTAAAATAACGTTTATTGCTATTTTTGTGAACACAACTGTATACGCTAAATACAATATACAATGAAATGAACTAAATAAAAAAAGTATGTAACACATTAGCAAATACAAAAATTTATAAACTAAATATGAAAACACATCTCATATGACATCAACCTGTTATTAAATCAATCATAAAATCTCAAAAAAATTTTATATAAAAAAATAACTGTGAGGACGAAAATAGCAGTGAAAATTTTTATAAAATTTTGTGAATTAAATTACTTTTATATTTTCGATAAAATCAAGAAAAAACTTACATAAATTTTGTTACTGAAACTATGCAAAGCAGTTTCAAAAACGTTTTCAAAATTTTAAGGAAAATTTAAACCGTCTCATTTAGTGAGAATCGTTAATTCTATGGGGTTTTCGAAAATCATTTTTCCTTTCCTCAAAGTTCGAAACGAATATAAAAATGGAAAAGTCAACTTTCGACTAAGTGTTTTTATTTATAAAGAGAACTTTTCGATAGTTCGAATTATATGTTTACCAAAATAACCACTGCTATTTTCGTGTTAGCAGCTGTATTTTAAATATATTTAACTTATGCTAGTAAACAATAAACTTGCTACCTCTTAATGTATATATATATCTTTATATATATATTTACAAATGTACATATATGTGATATATACAATTTACAACTACATGAATTAATTTAAAAGTACAAATGTATTATGCACGATAGAAACAAAACGTAATAAGGTGCAATATAATATAATTATATTAAGCTGAGGTATAAAATTAATTTATCAGCAAATGAGTTGAAAACGCTGCACAATGTTTCGTGTAGAACAAGCTAGCTGGACAAAAACAAAGTTCTTATTCCAAGAAAAGTGTAATGAGAAATGAAAGAAAACAAACAAAATAACGGGATTTTTGCTTTCTTTTGATATTTTTGTTCATATATATTGAGTGATTGAAGTAAGAAGGCAGGAGTGGCCGTAAAATGCATTGATTAATTTGCAAAATTCTTGTTGAATATTAAGCTACATATTTCCTTTAAGTGAGCACTTTTATATAACTTTTTTGATGGATTCTAAGCTCGAAGGTAAGTAAAATTTTTTAATAGTAATTCTTTCGCAATTAGAGTATTTTCAATATATTTAGCATTCCGTTATTAAGAAGAAAAGGTATTTTTCCTTTATATTTTTAATTTTAGGGACAAAAAAGTTACATACATCAGCGGACATCCGGGCTAAATTTTACTTATGTTATAGTCGCAAGTATTCTCTAATAGTCGAAAGAAAAAACCATTGCGAATTCTTTGCACACCTATTTTTAATTTTTTCTTTTGTAGATTTCGTTATCTCTACATATAAAATAGAATGTATGTACGTACCAGCTCCGACGAGATATTTGAACCTTTAAAGCTGATCTACAAACGGCAAAACCAATTCCCAGGTACAGGGAACAAACACGTAGCCATAAAACACACAAAAAAAAAATGCGCATGGTCAACAAGAGCACACCAAAAGCAAAAAGGCGAAGATCACTGACTTCAACCTGCCACAACCTACCGCACCAGTCACCAAGGCATAAAAACAGGTACATACAAAGCAATCCTAATGCAGGTAAAACCACACAGGAACGCTACACAAAATAACCCCATTTGGTAGCATCTACGCCAATACCTGAATGTAATATAAATACTGCACAACTGATCACAAATCAGAACGATAAACGACACTTAAGATGGCAGCACAACAATCATCAACTATTCACCCTGTCGGAAAATCAACAACACAAAGCAGTTTAGTTATAATCGTACCAAGAACGGAGTTTTTTGACATTTGGGTTCAACATTCGAAGGAAACCAGATATAAAGAATTATTGAGTTTTGTTGTACTTAAGTACGATTTAAGCGAAGCAGCCGAGTATTCGATAAAAAGTTTAAGCTTACAAATATCGGCATATTCGTCGAAGCTGGATCAAAAGTGGAACACTTCTGGAAGACATAAGGAGCGATTTTTTAATAAAAACTCGGAGTGTCTTTTGGGTCCAGATTTCACATTTACAATAACGGTGGAATCAAAGTTGCCATCAGACCAACCAACCACTTCTTCAGGTAAACCCGGCCCCGGAAGACGAAAGAGAGACTTTGTTAGCTGCAGTGAAAAAACCAAACAGCGTCGAGTTGATGACCTCTTGCAATCTAGAAGTCCTGGTGAGTTACTTTATGCGGCAGAAGTATCAACGCGTATGTCCGGCAACAGAAATGTTGCTAACATTATAAAAAAACCACAGGAAACCACTCAAATATCCGGCAAAAAGATGACATGTGAGCCAGATGCAAGATGCTTGAGCAATGTAGAAGCTTTAGCATACTACGTATATAGCAAGTCGACGACTCATGGGTAAAAAACGGCTCGGAAGTGGAGCACCAAGGCAGTCCATAAGGTTTATCCATCATTTTATAGTCTAAGAAAAGCTAAGGCAGAATGCTACCCAAATGAGATTGATGTGGGTGAAACACGTGCGGAAATTAAAGTCCAGTCCGTATTAGATAAAACTGTTGAGCGTTTAGTTTTAGCAAATGAAGAAGTTTTTGTTAGTTTGTTACCTACAAACTTGACGTATACTTTAATCAGCAAGTGGGGTTGCGATGGAAGCTCTGGCCATAGCACATATAAGCAAAAGTTTACATGCAGCTCTGACACTGATGAGTTTTTGCTTATATTTTCTTTCGTTCCTCTTCTATTACAGGATGAAAAAGGTAACATTGGTTGGCAGAATCCTCGACCTTCTTCTACAATGTATTGCCGTCCAATTAAATTTATTTTTTCTTAAGAAACAAACGATTTTATTGTTTTGAAACGAACAAAGTTCTAGAGGAGATAAATGCGTTTTTGCCAACAAAGTACATGCTCGAAGAATACGAAGTTTCCGTAAATCACAATATGCTTCTAACAATGATTGACGGAAAAGTTTGCAATGCTTTGACTGAAAATTCTTCCGCACAAAAGTATTATATTTGTGGTGCCACTCCAAAAGATATGAATAATGAGTTACGGGACTTTACGCCTAACCGAGATAATCTTGGTTTTGGTTTGTCTACTCTCCATGCATGGATAAGATGTTTTGAATGCTTGCTTCACATAAGTTATCGCCTCGAAGTAAAAAAATGGCAGCTTAGGAATGAGGCAGATAAAGAGAGTGTAAAGCTACGTTCCAACAAAATCCAGAATAAATTTAAGTGTACTTGGATTGATAGTAGATAAACCAAAACCAGGTGTCGGCAATACCAATGACGGCAACACTGCTCGTAGTGCTGAGATTACGGGATTGGATGTAACGCTCATCAAAAGATTCGACACTCTCCTTCGCGCATTAGCATCTGGGTACAATATAAATATCCAAAGATTTGAAAAATGTGCGGTCGAGACTAAAAAACTAGTCATAGATCTCTATCCATGGTTTAATATGCCTGTTACAGTTCATAAAATCTTAGTGCATAGTACTGATATTATAAAATCAGCAATTTTACCTATTGGTCAACTTTCTGAGGAAGCACAGGAAGCCCGTAACAAAGATTTGAGACGATTCAGGGATGTTAACACACAAAAGCAGTCGCGTGAAGCCACGAATAGAGATCTTATGAATATGTTGCTTATAACATCGGATCCTTTAGTTAACAGTTTTAGGGAGATACATAAGAAAAAAATTAAAAGTCTGACTTCAGAAGTCTTAAATTTACTGTCCCCCGATAATGTTGAGGAGTCCATAAATACCCCAGTTGTTTCAAGCTTTCACAGTAGTGTTGCTGATGCTCATGACTATTCCACAAGTGACTCATCGAAAGAAAGTGATGATACCGAATAATAACATAATTATAAAAGATAACCTACCCTACAACTTTTTGTTGGATCAGGTTTTATTTAATTTAAATCTGTTGTCTTTTCTACTTTGTATGATACTTTACTTTAAAGTTTTTGTAATAAGTAATTTTCACATAATTAATTTAATTATTTACATTGTTATTATTATTATTGTAATTCACTTTTACATTCCTGACTGGTACTATAAAATAATTTTGTAAAAATTGTATACCAGGATAAATACTCAAATAAATACAAAATATGTATGTACATATGTACAGTCACTCACATAAATAAGTAGACACCCCTTTTTGGACAATTCTTACAATTTTCGCTTTCGCAAATTTATTTTAACTAATTTCACATAGGAAAATTTGTCACGATCTATAACAAAAAATAAATTATATTTAAAAAATTTTTGAAAAATTCGACGAATTTTCATAAAAAATTTTAATTTTTTTTTCGGAATTTTTAGAATTCTTTAGAGTATTGAGATTTGTAGTCCATTCAATTTAAGTACAATAAAGTAATATTCTTAAGTCCTTTAAATTTTTTTGGATCTATGTCACTTATTTTTTTTTTTTTTTTTTTTTATGTCACTTATTCACATGAGTTACTGTATAATTTTGTCCAGCTAGCTTGTTCTACACGAAACACTGTGGGCTGACGTGAATACTCCAAATGAAATAAATTTTAAAGTAAAAAAAGTATAAATCGACCTATCTTAATAGAACGGCCGCAACAAGTCCGTTGAAAAGGTTGTAATTCAAGAATTTGGTTTTTTACAATTTCTTTTCACAATTTATGAAGAGCTTAACTCAGTTGTCCTTTGCGAGCTGTGATAAAAAGATAAAGCTTCATAAAATTCCTGTCAAAAATTATAATATTTCAAAAAAACCTTTTTAACAGGATATGAGATACATATGGTTTTATTTATGATTACGCTCAAATACCACCTTCCTGCCAGTTACGTCCTTTTAAGGTTACTACCGTTCTATGAGGATATGCCGAATTTGCAGCGCGACAAATGCCCAGCCCAACAAACATTTCTGTAAATATTTTTAAGATAATCTATTCCACAATTAAATATATTATAAATTTATTTAAGAAATATATGTTGATATCTGAAAATTATGAAGGTGGTATAAGTCAAGTTACTAAATAGTAATAATAAATTAATAACCTAGAAAAAACTCTAAAAGTTAATAGTTACAATTTTTAAATTCTAATGAAGAATTGTGTTTCGAATTAGAATTTTCGATAGCTTTGCGTATGATCTTCACTTTTAGTTTATACTGATTTTATTAATGAATGTAAACTTACGAAAATTTTATAAAAGAAGCTTGTTGTAAATGGTTTCTCAAATCTTATTTTAAACGAGAATTTTTATTCATATCAAGCAATTCAATAACATTACCGTGAAATATATGTAGATATTCAGAGAAGAATTCAAGAAGCGTTTTGAACGCATCTATCTTAATATATAAAAAACACGTGTCACACAATTGAGGCCAATGTACTCCTAAACTACTGAACCGATTTTGAATTTGTTTCGCATTCCGTGTGTAGTTTGTTCTAACTTGAAATATAGGATAGGTCTCTAGGGTCTCGAGATATAGGCCAAAACGTGGACCCGGGCACCCTTAGAATGTGTTTGTACAATATGGATATCAAATGAAAATTGTTGATGAGTGCTTTAGTACAGGGTAGTTTTCATACCCCTGGGTGACTAGGGTTTCGAGATATAGGCCAAAATATGGACCCAGGTACCCCTAGAATGTGCTTATAGAATATGGATATGAAATGAAAGCTGTGGATGAGTGCTTTAGTACAGAGTAATATATTATCCAGAGACGGACTGGGATTAGGACTAGGACTGGGACTGAGACTCGGAATGGGACTGGGACTGGAATAAAATACATACCACCTTCTGGGACAGGCAATAAGGGATGCAGAAGAATGAGAAGAAATTGAGAGAAGAGAAAAGGGAGAAGGAGATTGAGAAAGAGATAGAATGAGACGAAGATGGAGATAGTAGACGGAGGGAGGAGTGAATTAAAGGATTAGGAAAAAGAGAAGAGGGGGGAGGGCACAGTCAGACGGAAAAAGCTTATTAAAATGTATGCAGATTGGCCAAATTTAGGGCAGGACAACGTCTGCCGGGTCTTCTAGTAATCATATAAATAATAAATTAAACAACGTTTATGAAAATAATTTAAAATTTTCCAATTTGAAAAATTATTTTCACAGTTTAATTATTTAGCAACATTTGTTTTCAATAAAATTTTTTCTCAAAAAATTCAAATTTTTTAAATACTGAAAACCTTTATACATCGTTTATCGTTTAACACAAGTTTGCTTCAAGTTACTTTTGAAAACATTTACAGAAATGCCCTTTGGATTTATTTGAATGAATAATTTTTATGAATGAAAATGAAAGTCGTTTTAGTTTAAGTGTGCATATATAAAAAATAAAATGTACTGAATTTGAAAGTAAAAAAGTGTAAAGCAACTAAATTCAAAACCTGTTTTACTTTAGCTATGACTATGTGCTTGTATATTTAGCTAAGTGCTCTGTATAAAAATGAAGGTAATTCCATTTTCATTATTAGGTGCAATTTTGTTTGAGAAACATATAATAAAATTTTTTCTTCATGTCGACATTTAGCGTAGCGTAGCCTAGTACAATGTTTGTAGATTAGTCCCTAGGGAGTAGAGATGGCTCCCTAGGGCGTTCGGGGTATTCATTTTGCCGTTGTGTTTAGTTGGGTTCAATAGCGACCTTACGGTAGACCATAGCTTACCCACACCGGCAGAGAGATTACAATTCTTTAGGCGCTCCTCCCATTTCGTCCGCTTGTGTTTGTTCGCAAGTTGTCTGATGCGTTGGTTAATATCTCTTATTTGGGGGCCGCCAGAGTCGTGCTTCTGTCTTATAAGCCCACGTTCTCTCACTAGAGTAGCGGCGTCCGCCGGATTCTTCCGGCGGGAATAAAACGAGTCGACGTGGATTCGATGACCTTGCGGAATGCTCGCTCCCCTTGATGGGCATCAGTCGTGATTGGGAGGGCAGCGAAGCGATTTTCTGCGAACGTTTTGTAATCTTCCCATTTTCCCCTTTCCCTTTTTGAATTTGATGAAAGCGTATAATTTATATATAATGATAATATATATATATATGAAAGAAGTATAATTTTAACAAGTAAGAATTTCATTATTTTGCCAAGAGAGGTAAAATGAAAAGATTGAGAAAGTTAATTCAAAAATTACTCCAATGCGTCATTGAAAAATTGTTTTCAATTTTTAGTCATAAAAAGTAAACCAATTTTATTATTCACTTTGTTCTTCTTTATAAAATCTTAAAACTTAATTATCAAAGTTAGAAAATAAAATAATATTTTTGGTCTCCCTTTTTTTAAATATAAATGCATTTATATAACTTTCAAAAATTTTTCTAATTTGTAGTAGGGGTATGTTACACCATGGTACTATGTTATTTACTAAATATACATTGAAAATTGAATGCCACCAAACATTAAATGATATGCAAGCAAGTATACACTACTTATAAATAAACAAATCATCTGCTTAGAGTGCAAACCTGCAAAGTACTAATTTTTCAAAAATGACCTTTTGATGCAGTTTGATAGAGCAGGAGCTAATGCATCAACCTGGCATAACAACATCATCAACTTTATAATGAATAAACTTCCTGTGCTTTCAATGAAAAAATGAAACAGTTTTTTGCCTGCCATGTAAAATTTTTGTATATAGGTTAGCAGCTTTCCGAAGAAATATTGAAAGGGAAGTGTTATTGCGCCCTTCCTTGAATATGGTGAGATGATAGTCTTTTAATGTGTCTCTTAAATTAAAGTCACTTCTTGTGGCGTTGTTTGAGCATGCGAGCATTGCATTTGGCAAAGGTACTTGAATTTCACGCCTCCACAAACCCCTTCTTACAATGCCGTTCTCCTCCTCATCCACTGCTTCAGGCGGGCAATAGCTACCATCATGCATTTTAAGAAAGTTGTGCAACACGAAGGTAGCCTTTACTATTTTTTCGGCGGATTCAGGACTCATATTCAATGGGCTCAACAAAATTCTCCAAGGGCACGCCAAAATACCAAATGCGTTTTCAATTACGCGACGACCACGAGACAGGCGCTGGTTGTAGTTCAATCGTTCTGGAACCAGGTTTGTTCCTAAAATCAATAAATATTATAGGTGCGAAGGAGAAATTGCAATTAGTTCCACGAACCTGGATATGGCTTCATTAGAAACGGTTTCAAAAGAAACGCATTATCGCCCACAAAATAGTGTGGAAAACTGACACATGTACCTGGAAGCATTTCATTTTCAGGCAAGTCTAGCTTTCCACCATAAAGGTCTTTACCAAACCCGGAATTCCATAGTACCTCGCCGTCGCTTTGGGAACCGTATGTGCCAATGTCGATGCAGGTAAAAGTATAGTTCGCGTCACAAACTGCAAGCAGAACTATAGAAAAGTTCCCTTTGTAATTGAAGAATTGTGAACCTGAATTTGATGGGCTAAATATGTTTATATGTTTGCCATCGATTGCTCCAACGCAATTTGGCAAATCCCACATTGTATAGAAGTCCGTGGCGATTCGTTTCCACTAATCTTTTTGTGGTACGGACAAATAAATGGGCCCCAGTATTTCCCATAGCGCTTCACATGTTTCTCCAACAATGTTCTTCATAGTGGTTTGCTTCCGCCATGAGCCAAGTAACTAATGAGAACACACATTATTACAAATAAAAATCCTATATTTATTAGGCACACATTATACCTGAGGGTCAAGTAAAGCCGACATTCAGCATAAATGGACGGCCGATTTGAATGCTTTACAAGTTTCTCTTGTATTAGACTCAACAAAAACTCGAATGTTACCTTATCCATTCTTACAATACTTCTGTACTCCTCAGGAAAAGGGAAATGATTTTCGAAAAAGCCATGGAGATTGCGATCTCTCAGGGCTGGCCGCACCCACCACCTACGATTGCCGTGTAAACCGTTTAAACACTCCATGGCTTCGAAAATCATTAAAATAATTAAAATTACTTCTATTTCTTCCATTTTTTATTTAATTTTAACACTTAAGCAAAGTTGTTTTTTATAGCGTTTTCTCTTCTGAAGATATTACTAGAATAGATCAAATGAAATGGAAAAGTGTTACGCTCTTTGTACGCCGCGCAAGGGTTGTAAATATATTTTGTTCTATTCTAAAAAGCAGGTAAAGCCTTTACGGAGTGTTTCATTCTTTTGCGAAAATTGTTGCCTGCTCGCAACGCAAAAGCATTACACTTTTTGTACATAAACAAATTTACACATTTGGCGAA
This sequence comes from Eurosta solidaginis, assembly GCF_040869045.1. NCBI lineage: Eukaryota > Metazoa > Arthropoda > Insecta > Diptera > Tephritidae > Eurosta > Eurosta solidaginis. The sequence goes on from NC_090319.1 coordinate 158,876,600, forward strand.
AATAAACCCATTTCGCAATGGTATCGGTTCGCTGGTTAAGCATTCCTGAAATAAACATCAGCTGACTTTTGTTTACAAACACGCCATCTTGCATCATTCATTGTGGCGCTGTTACTGTCACGCATAAGCTTGTGTTAAACGGATCTATATGAAAAATGTCATTGTGCCACCGCCTTGAAACGCGTCCTTTTTGTTTAAATAATATTTAATTATTAATAATTCATATTTACAATGTTTTTTTACAATTTAAATTATTTCCTTATTACTCTAGTAAGCTTTACATATGTGTATAATGATATGTAAAAGCTACATAAATACATTAACGTCTATGTATAGTCGTGCCCTTTTTGAAACCTTTTTTCGAAGCTCAGAGTGATGCTGCTCAATTTTCCCTGCGCTGGTGGTGTAATTCAACATCAGTTTGCAGAACAATATGAGTTTTGTAGGTATAATACCGGTGATGTTGAGCCTTTGGTCTTGACCCTTTCCCATAATACACTTGTTAGGGCCTTATATGTGGTACTAAAAAGTCGGATGGATAATTGTCGCAGTTTTCGTGTAATTTGAGCAAATGTATGTTCTTCTTACAGCCACAGCTTGGATATTTGGGATATTACTATGCGCTCATTATCAAAATCAAATTAACTAGAATGAGAAAGAAACTAATATAAGTAAGGATAGATTAAAAGTTTTTAATATATGTAACCCGAAAAGTTTTCTATAAATAGGGCTCCACAATTAGCTATTTGCTGAGAGGCCAATGGCACAAGGGACTCAAGGAGATTTCAGATAACCAGAATCAGGGGTACCCGAAGATACTTCGCTATTGCATTTATAGAGAACATAAAATTATAACAAGGGATAATTGATTGATGTTACGAAGTAAATTAGACGTGCTACAAAAACAAATAAATGCAGATGACTGTTTAATAAATTATCTGAAGTCCTTGAATGGATATTCAATTTGAAAAGGGCAGAGTACTGCTAAAACTGCTTTCCCCGAGTAACCCGGGTGCGAATTGATATTGTAGCATTATACGTCATACCCACTGTATTGTAGCATTATACGTCACACCCACTGTAACACACTTGCGGCATTACGCATCATGAACTCCAAATATATTTTAGTAATAATCATATTACAATATTTTCCAACATAAATTATTGAACTAACCCAGACGGTTAGCTAACATCAATGGAATGCCGAATATGAAACCTTTGTCCGTTCACAGCTAATAAATTCTGCTTAGTACTTAAATACAACCAAGAATATGAATTAACCAAATATTCCCATTGCACATGAATATCGATCTGCTGACTCTGCATACAAATCTACATGCATGCATGGTAGCACAAATATGCACATATGCACAATAATTCAAATCTACATGCATGCATAGTAATACAAATATACATACATATATGCATAGCAATACAAATCTACATATATGCATAATAACACAAATCTACATATACTGCATATATGCATATTAATACAAATCTACATATATGCATAACAATACAAATTCACATATATACTCTGTAATACAAATGTACTTATTTTTAGTTGTTAGTATTAGGATATTTGTAAATGTGTAGGTTAAGTAATTAGCTATAAAAAGGGAAAGAATTTTTGTAATAAGGAGAATATTGATCTGACCTCCAAAGTCAACACATCTTTTGTTTTTATAACTTTTCATGGCGATCCTGCCAGTCCGATCCTTAATAAGCATAAACATTTGCTGAATAAGCAAATATTGCTAAGACGATCTGACTGGAGGAAATTCTGTCAGTTTGAAAAGCAGGACAATATATAAATAAAAAAAAAGACTTATATTTTAAAAGGAAAAAACCGATAAAGCATCCGCAAAAGCAAGCACAAACACAAACCAAGGAACTATTTTCAAACAACCAACGCTGACATATTTACATCCTTCATACATATATGGCTACGTATTTTATGGTATCCTCTACAACGCATAGAAGAAGTGGAATAAATTGGACAATTTAATGGCAAAACGGGTCTGAAAAGGTTTTCTTATCAATTGGCGGCGCAACATCTGAGGCGACAGCAAAATAAAGTATAAGTATAAAATTTAGAAACAAATTGGGCGGCCTTTATGGAGCTAAACCATTAGCAAAAACGAAAGTTTTTGCTTAGGGATTTAAAAAAAAAAAAAAATAGGAATTAAAAAAAAAATGTAAAACAGTATTTTTCGCAAATTTTTTTTTCTCTGCAAAAAAGACAAACGTACTAAATTTTAAAGAATTTTTTTTCTTGCTTGAAAAATTTAAAATAATACATAGAAATCTACATTGTTAAAAAAAAAGAAGAAAACTACTTTTTGAACAATTCAGCTATCTCCATTATTATGCAAGAAATAGAAACAGAAGAAGAATTTCATAAAATTTTTAAAAAGTTCGAAGACACTATAAAGAAATTCATAAAAATTTCTGAGAAAGTCATTAAAAGCAGTAACACCACCAAACAGGGTCCGACACCAATTACTATAGAAGAGTATTGGCGACGGAACCAAACTATAAAAAAGGAAGAAACACCAAAAATACCTACCCCAAAAATCCGAAAAAGAAAAAGGGGAGGTAAACAATTTAAAATAAAAAGAGAGATAGCTGAAACCTTCAAACAATTAAACTTAACCACAAATACTGAAGATAGGTTAAAATTAAAAAGAAAAATTAAAGAACTGAGAAACAAAAAATAAATATTTAAAAAAAAAAATAATTTTTTTTTAGTAAATTGGAATGCCAGCTAATTACGGGGAACAACCCATTGCATGGGAAGATAGTGTAATAATAGCTAATGAAAGAAAATTACAATGGTTAAAATCATTTTGGAAGAAAATAGGTATGACTAGGGAACCGACAATAGAAGACGTAACAAACCCTACAACAAGGGAAGAAGAAACAGTTAGGATGTTACGAATGGTATTCCCAAATAAAAAATAAATTTTTAAACGTAATTACAAATTTTAGAATTAAAATCTAATACTAAGTTTTATATTTGCTAACGAATAAATATATAAATAAATAAATAAAAACTTAATACAAATTTTCTTCATTAATTGCTAAAAATGGCATGGTGGAAAACCATATTAAATGGTATACTAATAGGTATTGCAGGATACGAAGTTGGTAAGGAAAATACAGAAAATAATGTTGAAAATAAATTGGTCAAGTATGAACCAAAAGAAATTATAGAAAATAAAGAAGAAATCTCCGATAAATGGCTAACTATTTTTGTTTGTGTAATTGCATTTTTGATTGTCGCAATTACAATTCTAATAAAAAACTATATAAAAAACAAACTGAGACAATTAAATAATGCACAAAGAGTTTAACGGAAATTGCAAAAAGAAATGAATACATGGGAAAAAATCTATAATAAATTAACAGAAGAAAAACTAAAAGCTGATAAATCATATAAGTGCATAAACAAAAGTATTACCATAAAAATAGAAACGATAGCAAAACATCTGAACATAATTTCAGAAGCCCTAAATGCTGTAAAAGAATTGATTAGTAAAGTAAACCACATACTTACTAACGACCACCAAAAAGAGGCTCAACAAATTTTTTCAACAGTAAGGGATAAATTAGTATCTTCGTTAGCAAGATATAACATCGAAATCCCCATACCAACTACTATAGAAGAAAGTTTCCAAATTGATTTCAACTCCGTTCTAACTGAACCTTCAAGAAACCGTACCCCTTCACCATCATTTAGTTTAACCTCATCAATGGAAGAACATAAACCACTGCTTAACCGACCCATAAACGTCACAATGGCACAAACAGTAGTAGAGTTTATCAAAACTGCCTCATCAGTGCTGCCAGAGTTTGATGGCAAGCCTGAAAATTTGCACAGTTTCTTAGATGCTCTTGATATTCTAGACCAAATCAAGGATACTCATGAAGCTTTAGCTATAACCATGATAAAGACAAAGCTAAAAGGCACGGCAAGAAACTTCATAAGTGACGAAAATACAATTACACAAATAAAACAAAAACTAAAAAATGCAATAAAGGGAGAATCAGTAGAAGTTTTAACAGCTAAACTCCTGAATATCCAACAACGCAGCAAAACTGCAAACCAGTATACTGCCGAAATAGAAAAAATCACCAGATCATTGGAAGGAGCTTATATCTCGGATGGACTTAACCCAGACTTAGCAACGAGATATTCGACACAAGCAGCAGTAAAGGCCATGTGTAAGAACTGCTCCAATGATAAAGTAAAGATGATTATGCAAGCGGGAACGTTAACAACAATGAACGACGCAATATCAAAATTCACAAACAGCTGCACAGAAATCACAGGCAGCTCGAATACAATTTTCAACATTCGTCAACAAAACCAATACCGGAGTAATTTCCGTGGAGGTTACCAAAGTAACAGCTATGGAGGTTACCGAGGTAGGAGATTTAGATACCCGACAAGCTTTAATAACAACTTTAGAGGAAATAACAATAATAATAATTCCCAAAGAAGATCACAAATACAAAATAACAATAGACAGCACAATCAGACGCGCAACGTGCGAAATCGTACCCAGCAGGAAAACCAAGAAACTCCACTTCAAAATCAGTAGATAAAAAAATATGTGTACTAAACTTACACTTAAATAGCTACATATCTACAAAAACATCACTAAATAACTCGATTTCAAATTTTTTAGTAGACACAGGAGCAGATATCTCCATAATTAATAAGAATCAAGTACTTAATCATACAAAAATAAATACAGCACAAATAACAGACTTAAAGGGCATTGGTCAAGGTATAACCAGTACATTAGGCACAATTAAAGTTGATTTAAAAGGCGATGACCTTCTAATTTATCATACATTTCACGTCGTAGAAGACGATTTTCCAATACCATGCGACGGAATAATAGGTTTGGACTTTATAAAGAAATATAATTGTAATCTAGACTATGGCAAAAAAGAGGATAAACTACAACGATGTAGCTAACAAATTTTCTGTCTGCTAACACAATTACGATCCCTGCTAGATCTGAAGTCATTAGACAAGTAACAGTAAACTCTGATAATAAAAACATCTTCATACCCCATCAACAATTATCTGAAGGAATTTTCATAGCGAACACAATCACAAATAAAGAACAAACTTTTGTCAGAATTATAAACACCACACATAAAAACACAACTATTCAAAATTACAAAATACATACTGAAAATTTAGATGACTACAATTTAATTAAAACAAACACACACAATAAACAGAGTAATGACACAGAAAAATTAAAAATATTAACAAAAAATTTCCCAAAATTTGTCAATTCACAACTAACCTCATTATGCACAGAATTCATAGACATATTTGCACTGGAAACAGAGCCAATCTCCTCTAATAATTTCTACAAGCAAAAATTACACATGAAAGATGATACACCAGTATGCCCGAGACACAAAAAGGAGAAATAAGCAAACAGGTTAATAAATTAATCGATGATGACATTATAGAACCCTCAATATCAGAGTACAACAGCCCAATTTTACTGGTACCTAAAAAATCACTACCAGGTAATACTGAAAAAAGATGGAGACTGGTAGTTGACTACAGACAAGTAAACAAAAAACTAGCAGCGGATAAATTCCCACTTCCAAGAATTGATGATATTTTAGACCAACTTGGAAGAGCAAAATATTTTTCATGCCTTGACCTTATGTCAGGTTTTCACCAAATAGAATTACACCAAGATTCTAGAGATATAACCTCATTCACAGCAGAAAATGGTACATATAGATTTAAAAGACAACGTTATGGATTAAAAGTAGCACCAAACTCATTCCAAAGAATGATGACACTGGCATTTGCAGGCCTCAAACCATCCCAAGCATTTCTATATATGGATGATTTAGTTGTACTAGGATGTTCAGAAAAACATATGCTGAAAAACTTAAGAGATGTTTTTGCTACTTTTGGGAAATACAACTTAAAATTACATCCAGATAAATGCCTATTCTTCAGCGAAGAGGTAACTTATTTAGGACATAAATGCACAAGCGAGGGAATACTTCCCGACCCAAGCAAATTTGAAACAGTTCAAAATTACCCAACACCAAAAACAGCAGATGAAGTTAAAAGATTCGTAGCTTTCTGCAATTATTACAGAAGATTCGTACCGAATTTCGCAGAATACTCAAGAAAATTAACCAGGCTTTGCAAAAAGAATGTTTCCTTCGACTGGACAGAAGAATGTCAAAAAGCTTTTGCTATTTAAAGGAAGCCCAAAACTTTTGCAATACCCTGACTTCAGTAAAGAATTCTGCATAACAACAGACGCTAGTGGGTATGCTTGCGGAGCAGTCCTTAGCCAAGAACATGATGGCAAACAGTTACCAATTGCTTACGCTTCTAGATCCTTTACAAAAGGCGAAACAAACAAAGCTACAATAGAAAAAGCACTAGCAGCTATCCATTGGGCCATAACATTCTTCAGACCATACGTCTATGGTAGAAAATTCAAAATCAAAGCCGACCATCGCCCTTTAACTTACCTTTTTTCGATGAAGAACCCTTCATCTAAGTTAACACGAGTAAGACTCGATTTAGAAGAATACGATTTTGAAGTGGAGTACATTGCTGGAAAAGAAAATCACATCGCGGACGCATTCTCTCGCATTACCATAACAAATTTAAAAGAAATGTCAGTGGAAGCATCCAAAATAATGAAAGTTTCAACTAGATCAGCAGCTAAAAATATAAAAAATAACTTTAAAATTGAAGAAAGTCACACAGAGAACCCCAAAATATACGAAGCGCTAAATAAATTTGAAGTAAAAAACTAGTCGAGCTCGTTTTCAACCCTTCGAAATTCTATTTTAAAAAAGGAAAGAAAATTTGTAGCAATTTTGATAAAAGCAACCTAATTGTTGAGGATAAGATTGACTTAAGACAATTCTTTACCAGGCTCGAAAGAGAAGCCGGCAATTTAGGCCTTGTACGAATACAGTTGTCCTTAGGGGACAAATTGTTTAAAAGAAATTATACTGCAGTAGGAAAATTTATTGAAAAAGGAAACAAGGTTCTCAAAAACCTAACAATTGCACTAACCCCAGAGGTTATACATGTGACTAATCCCGGGAAAATTAAGGAAATTCTGCAAAAAATATCATGACGATCCTATTAGTGGTGGCCACCCAGGAATAAATCGCATGACAAATAAAATCAAGCAGAAATATAGCTGGAAAAACATGAAAAATGACGTAAGAAAATACGTAAAAAGCTGCATCCACTGTCAGAAAAACAAAATAAAGAAGCATATAAAAGAGCCAGTGACAATAACGGAGACACCTCCGAAGGCTTTTGATATAGTACAGATCGATACGGTTGGACCATTACCGAGATCAATAAATGGAAACGAATACGCAGTTACCATCATATGCGACCTCACCAAATATTTGGTAGCAATTCCAGTCCCGAGGTAGGCAATTGAAAAGTAAAGTCCTCTCTCGGCGAACGAAAATCATACTCTACAAGTCACTTATCGTACCCGTCCTGCTATATGGGGCAGAAGCATGGACCATGACAACAGCAGATGAAGCGGCTTTGGGAGTGTTCGAGAGAAAAGTTCTTCGAAAGATTTATGGACCTCTACGCGTTGGCGATGGCGAGTACCGAAGAAGATTTAATGATGAGCTGTACGAGCTATATGCAGACATCAACATAGTCCAGCGAATTAAAACGCAGCGGCTGCGCTGGCTATGCGATGTTATGCGAATGAAAGATGATGCTCCGGCCAAGAAAGTGTTTCTATCGGAACCCGCCTATGGAAGCAGAGGTAGAGGGCGGCCCCCACTCCGTTGGAAGGACCAGGTGGAAAACGATTTAAACTCCCTTGGTGTGACCAATTGGCGCCGGTTGGCGGAGCGAAGGAGCGACTGGCGCGCCTTGTTGGACGGCCATAACCGTTTAGACGGTTAAGCACCAATTAAGTAAGTAAGTAAGTAATTCCAGTCCCGAGCAAACACGCGATAACAGTTGCTAAAGCTGTATTTGAGCACTTCATTCTGATTTATTCTGACATGGGAACCGAATACAAAAATTGCTTATTCGAAGAATTATGCAAACTGTTAAAAATTGAGCATAGAACCTCAACACCATACCATCATCAAACTCTGGGCACCGTAGAACGTAGTCATAGGACGTTTAACGAATATGTACGTTCCTACATATCCAGTGACAAAGATGATTGGGACGTATACCTCAAGTACTTCGCATACTGTTACAACACAACTCCATCGACAGTACACGGGTATTGCCCCTACGAGCTGATATTTGCGAAAAACCCCCCGACATACGAATTCTCAAAAGAGAATAAAATAAGCCCAGTGTATAATCACGAGGCATATGCTAAAGAAGTTAAATACAGACTTCAAATAGCACAACAAAGAGCTAGAAAATTAGTAAAAGAAGCTAAGGAAAAACAAAAAATTAATTATGATAAAAGTAGCACCAGTAAGGAAATAAAATTAGGAGATTTAGTATTAGTAAGAGAAGAGGCTAGCCATAAGTTAGATAATAGATATAAAGGACGGTATAGAGTAAAGAAAATTGACAAAAATAACAATTTTACTTTAATACCACATAGAGAAGAAACTAGAAATAATAACAATAAAAAAAAAGGAATTAATAATCCATAAGAATAGGCTTAAACACATCTAAAATACCATTTGATAATAATGTTAAAATAAGCATTCCACTTTACTTATCGCATATTAAATATCTAAGAAATTAAAAACGAAAAACATTTTTTTTTCTCAGTCCTATATTTACACAAATTATTTTTAAAGAATATCTTCGAACACGCGGATTTTAGGTGGGTGCACACATTTAAAATTCGCCTATAAAATAAAATAAATAAAATATATAAACAAGTAAAATAAGTAAAATAATCGTTAATTTAAAATGTATGTGGGAGCCTTAAAGTAATTAAGACATTTTACAACACTGTATGTCATAAAGCGACTGCAGGCGGACAACGGACTAACGCAGAAACATGAATAAATAAGATAAAATGCAAACAAGCAACAAAGGGATAACGGAACTTTTAAAATAGCGAATAGACAAATTTCAAAGTCATAGTTTGCGCTTGAGGACAGTTCATATGAAGTTGAGTAGTGAATCGGACGCGCCACGGCAAGTAAAAATAACTTCTTTTTTGTATATGCCGAAGCATAAGTGCAAAGTAAAAATGTTTAACTAAATAAATAAATTTGAACTAAAACATGTGTAAATGTGAACTAAACGTGTCTATGTAACCTATAATAGTAGCGTACAACGCAAAATAATACGAACTTGAAATGTTAATTGTAAAACGGAAATAAATGAAATACAAACAATTTGACGTAATTTTAAAGAAAAGAGCGTGTTAATACCTTTTGAACCCCACAAATGGTGTCAGAAGTGCGGAAATTTTTTTAATAAAAACTTATTTCATGCGCCGTCCGATTATTTGTGCTAAAGCCGTTAAGCCACACACGTACATACAAAAAAAAGAAAGCTTGTCACAGATCGTTGTGAAAAATTCAGTGCTAGAAATGCAGCAATATCTGCATAAAACTGTACCAAAAATTCATATCGGGTTTAATTGAAGTCATACGATAGAACAGTTATACATTGGGGTGCCTATATGCAAAACCCTATCGTTGAAAAGCCGTTATGCTCATCGCTCATATTTTGCGTGAAAAAGAAATAATAAATTTTGTCGCTTTGCGGCGTCCGTTTAATGAACAACGGAACACGAACCTTGAAGTGTTGCTATACTGTGCTGGCGAACAAGTTGAGTAGCCAAGCAGTAAAACTTAAATGTTGTTGTTGTGGGCGACTAAGTAAAAGCCCCACCGTTGATGTGTTACTGTACTGTTGTTGGTGAACAAGTCGAGTAGCCAAGCAGTAAAACTTAAATGTTGTTGTTGTGGGCGACTAAGTAAAAGCCCAACCGTTGATGTGTTACTGTACTGACATGGGCGAATAAGTCGAAGTAGCCCAGCAGTAAATCTACGATTCCGATGATTGATAATATTTGGCGAACCTATGTTGCAGTTGATGGAAGAAACTTTACACCTACTAAGTTGCAGTTGTTGATACGAGCCGATGCCGCACTTACAAATGAGAAAGCTGAACACTGTCGAGACAAACTAACGATAAGTATAAGTTTATATACTAACTCGATTGTATTGTAGAATTGCTATTAGTACTAATTTTTGCAAAAATAAGAATATCCATTTCAATACATTATAACAAGGTAGATACCAAAAAAAAGTTATAAAGCTTACCGTGGCACAATGGATAGAGATGAAATATTAGGGTTGACCGTAAGTAATTTGAAAAGCAAACTCACTGAACTAGGGCTTTCCACAAGTGGTCGTAAGGTAGTCCTTCAAGACAGACTTATGGAGCATTATGGAATTGAGCTTAGCGATGACGAAGACGAAGTCTTCGAGAATGCTTCCTCTGTACACTCCGTTGCCGTTGGGGTGCGTGAAACAACTAGAACACCCTTCACACTTCGTGACATCGAAGATTCTTTGTCTTGTTTTTCAGGTTCAGGCCAAGCATCAATAGAAAAGTGGTTAGAAATTTTTGAGGAGAATGCTGCAGCAGTGCAGTGGAATGAATTGCAAAAATTTATTTATGCAAAGCAATTGCTAAAAGGTGGTGCTAAGATGTTTGTTCAGTGCCAAAAAGGTATAAAAGACTGGGACTCTTTGAAAAAATCGTTAAAAGAAGAATTTGGTTCAGCAGTATCTGCGAATGAAGTGCATCGTATGTTGCGCAATAGGCGAAAACAGTATAACGAAGATTACAAAGAGTACTTGTACAACCTCATGGAAATAGGGAAAATGATTGATTTAGATGATGTTAGCATAATCGAATATTTTATAGATGGCTTGCCAGATACGAGGTCCAACAAGGCAAATCTCTACCTGGCAAGAAACATAAACGAGTTAAAAGAACAAATAAGAGTTTACGAGAAAATCCGGGGAGGTAGCCGAGCAGCTGCAGTTAAATCAAGCGAACAATCTGGGAAGTTACCAAAACAAGCGCAACACCAACAAGATAAACGCTGTTTTCGGTGCGGTGAAACAAACCACATTTTGCGTAATTGTCCCCAGGCTACAGTCACTTGTTTTAAATGCGGTCAACTGGGTCATATAGCGTCGAATTGTAAAAACCCCAAAAAGGAGTTGAAGGCAGAATCGCTTAATGCAACCATGATGAGTACAAAAAGCAGAACCGTATCACGGGGCGGACTTATTTTTAAAGACATTAAAATTCGGAGCTTCGTACATTCAGCACTCATAGATACAGGATGTGATTTATGCTTGATTAGATATGACGTGTTGGTATCATTAGGCGAATTCGAGTTAACCAACGAAAAGCATCAACTATTCGGTAAAGCCGATAGTGCCTTGATAACTTTAGGTGGGTTTAAGACCGAAGTAGAGTTTGATGACTCCGCAGTTGTTATTAACTTTCATGTTGTTCGCGAGAGAGATTCCAGATTCGGTGTTATTATTGGCAATGACGTTTTGAAATGGGTGGACATAGTAATAAAGAATGATGAAGTGCAATTTAGAAAACGGGGAACTGTGTCCGCGAGTTGTGAGCCAATAACAATAGAAAGAAGTAGTGCAGTTGCTGGTGGACAGTCAGCCGTTGATAGCAAATTAGCTACGGACACTAAGTCAGTTGTTGGTAGAAAAGAAGAGACGTTCGAACTTTTTAATGAATTTGGAAATATATGCACGGCGGAAAGCCAAGAAAGAGAGAAAGAGTTAGATCTGGCGCACTTAGATGCACTCCAAGAGGCAAAAATTAGGTCTTTAGTTAAAAGTTATGTACCCGTGAGAAGTAAAATGTCTCCAGTAGAAATGAAGATCATTTTAACCGATGAAAAGCCAGTATATCAAAGGCCACGGAGACTTTCATATGAAGATAGGTGTTGGGTAGACGCCGAAATTGCGAAGTGGCTGGAAGAAGGCATCATCCAATCCAGCTCTTCGGAATATGCGTCACCTGTGGTTTTGGTATCGAAAAAAGACGGAAGTAAAAGACTTTGTTGCGATTACCGCCAGTTAAACGAAAAAATCTATAGAGACAATTTCCCTATGCCGTTAATTGACGACGTTTTAGAACGACTTCAAGGCGCCAAAGTCTTCACGACGCTCGACCTGTCAAATGGGTTCTTCCACGTGCCTATAGAGAAAGATTCCAGAAAATATACGTCGTTCGTGACCCATAGTGGTCAATACGAGTTCCTCTATGTCCCATTCGGAATTTCCAACTCACCCGCAGTCTTTTCACGGTACATAACGGCAGTATTACGCCCTCTAATACAATCAGGCGTGGTAGTCGTATACATGGATGACTTGATTATTCCGGCGAAAGACGAAATGGAAGGCATGAAGAGCTTGGAACTCGTTCTGGAAGTTGCATCCGCAAGTGGTTTGAAGATAAAATGGGAAAAATGTCAGTTCTTGAAGAAAAAAGTTGAATTCTTAGGTTATGTGATAGAAAATAGCACAATTAAGCCATGTTTAGCAAAGACAAAGGCAGTAGAGGGTTTTCCGGTACCAACTTCAAAGAAAAGTCTTCAGCGCTTTTTAGGGTTAACGTCGTATTTCAGAAGGTTTATTGAAGGTTACGCGATTATAGCAAAGCCGCTATCTGAGCTTCTCCGCCAAGACAATAGGTTTCAGATGGGAGACGAGGAGCTAGCCGCATTCCTGCAACTTAAAGTAGCTTTGGTTACGGCCCCGGTTTTAGCTTTATATAACCCTAAAGCAGTCACTGAGGTCCACACAGATGCAAGTATGTACGGCTATGGCGCGGTTTTATTGCAAAGAGACGTCGACGATAGAGAATTTCATCCTGTGCAATATATGAGCAGGAAAACTAAACCATTTGAGGAAACACTCCACTCGTATGAGTTGGAAGTTTTAGCAATAATTGAGGCACTAAAAAAATGGAGGGTTTACCTGATAGGCATCAAATTTAAAATCGTAACCGACTGCAATGCATTCACGATGACGTTAAAAAAGCGTGATGTACCGTTAAGAGTTTCACGCTGGGCTTTGTATTTGCAGGATTTTGATTACACAATCGAACACCGTAGCGGAACAAAAATGAGACATGTAGACGCGCTCAGTAGAATGTCGTGCTTGCTATTGGAGGATACATTAAGTCATCGGTTGCAGTTAGCTCAGATGGACGATGATTGGATTAAGGCAGTTAGGAAATTACTAGAAACAGGTCCTTACGAAGATTATTACCTATACAATGACATTTTATTCAAAGATCCAGTTAAGACGTTAGTGGTTATCCCATCTCAGATGGAGGACGAAATTATACGAACCGCGCATAACCAGGGACATTTTTCTAACAAAAAAACTCAAGAAGCAATCGAGAAAAAGTATTACATGCCACAGTTGTCAAAGAAGGTAGCAAAGTTTGTTAGATCGTGCATGGAATGTATTGTCTCGGAAGCGAAGGCGGGGAAAAAAGAGGGATTTCTGACTCCGATCAATAAGGAGGACCAACCATTGGGTACTTATCATGTAGACCACTTAGGGCCAATGGAAACGACAAACAAGCAATACAATTACCTATTTGTTGTAATCGACGCGTTCTCAAAGTTCACATGGCTTTATCCGGCGAAGAACACGGGCGCAGAATCGGTGATCAACATACTAAAAGGGCAGTCGTCAGTTTTCGGCAATCCGAAACGTATTATTTCTGACAGGGGTACCGCGTTTACGTCAAATTCCTTCAGGGAATATTGCGTAAGCGAAGATATACAACTTTTAAACATAGCCACAGGTGTCCCTAGAGGTAACGGTCAAGTCGAGAGGATTCATAGAGTTATTTTGCCAATGCTAACTAAACTCTGCGTCGACGATCCAAAGTCCTGGTACAAACATGTAGATAGAGTACAACGCGCTATAAATAATACTCCTCCCAGAACCACAAAATTCTCACCCTTTAGAATCCTAACGGGGTTAGAAATGAGGGTTGCGGATGTACCAGAACTTAGGGAAATGTTAGAAGAACTTAGAGTCGAAGAGATAGATAGTGAACGTTATGAAGTCCGACAGACGGCAAAAGAGAACATAGAGAAGATTCAAGAAGAAAACAAGAGAAATTTTAACGCTAAACGAAAACGGGAAATAGAGTATAAACTAGGCCAACTGGTAGCCATCAAGCGTACCCAGTTCGGCACAGGGTTAAAACTGAAACCAAAGTACTTAGGACCATATAGAGTTACCAAGAAATTGAATCACGGTAGATACGAAGTGGAGAAGGTAGGAGACCACGAGGGTCCAAGACGTAGTACAACGGTAGCGGAGTACATGAAGGCATTCGACCCATCGTTCGAGGCGAACTAAACTCAGGATGGCCGGATGTGGGAGCCTTAAAGTAATTAAGACATTTTACAACACTGTATGTCATAAAGCGACTGCAGGCGGACAACGGACTAAGGCAGAAACATGAATAAATAAGATAAAATGCAAACAAGCAACAAAGGGATAACGGAACTTTTAAAATAGCGAATAGACAAATTTCAAAGTCATAGTTTGCGCTTGAGGACAGTTCATATGAAGTTGAGTAGTGAATCGGACGCGCCACGGCAAGTAAAAATAACTTCTTTTTTGTATATGCCGAAGCATAAGTGCAAAGTAAAAATGTTTAACTAAATAAATAAATTTGAACTAAAACATGTGTAAATGTGAACTAAACGTGTCTATGTAACCTATAATAGTAGCGTACAACGCAAAATAATACGAACTTGAAATGTTAATAGTAAAACGGAAATAAATGAAATACAAACAATTTGACGTAATTTTAAAGAAAAGAGCGTGTTAATACCTTTTGAACCCCACATGTATATGTACAAAATATTGAAAAAAAAAACATATATAAAATGTAAACATAATAAAAGTATCAAAGTCAGCAAATTAGAACAAAATACACAACCTCTCTCACTACAATTTCAAGTTAAGGTAAAATACCAAAATCACTTAAATGCAAACAAAGAGTCTTATACAATTGTTCACAAAACAATTATATAATACTCTTTTTCTAAGGCGGATGGTGTAGCATTATACGTCATACCCACTGTATTGTAGCATTATACGGCACACCCACTGTAACACACTTGCGGCATTACGCATCATGAACTCCAAATACATTTTAGTAATAATCATATTACAATATTTTCCAACATAAATTATTGAACTAACCCAGACGGTTAGCTAACATCAATGGAATGCCGAATATGAAACCTTTGTCCGTTCACAGCTAATAAATTCTGCTTAGTACTTAAATACAACCAAGAATATGAATTAACCAAATATTCCCATTGCACATGAATATCGATCTGCTGACTCTGCATACAAATCTACATGCATGCATGGTAGCACAAATATGCACATATGCACAATAATACAAATCTACATGCATGCATAGTAATACAAATATACATATATGCATAGCAATACAAATCTACATATATGCATAATAAGACAAATCTACATATACTGCATATATGCATATTAATACAAATCTACATATGTATATGCATAACAAAACAAATTCATATATATACTCTGTAATACAAATGTACTTATTTTTAGTTGTTAGAATTAGGATATTTGTAAATGTGTAGGTTAAGTAATTAGCTATAAAAAGGGAAAGAATTTTTGTAATAAAGAGAATATATTGATCTGACCTCCAAAGTCAACACATCTTTTGTTTTTATAACTTTTCAATATGACTACGCCTATCCTTATTTAGTAGCAGGGTCGAGCACCAGTTCCGTGTTGAACATGAAAATAAACGTTTGGTTGTCTCCAAGTTGATCATATGATAGTACAGAATATACTTGTTTGATGCACCACCGAAAGGATTCAAGGGCTGCTAGCGCAATTTATAGCTTCTCTTTTCTGTTTCTTTAGTAGACCAGGAAAGGCCAAGAAAGTTCAATGTGGCCATGTTAAATCGCTCTCGAGATGGTCAGGATTGCTTTTCAATGGTGCTTGTTACCGGAACGGACCAGATCTATATCTGGCAAAGGATCATCAACATCGATAAAACTTGAACCTTCTATATTATCCCACCCTAGGTTATCCAACTAAATCCAGGCGGTAGGCCACGGGGCGCGCACATTACCATTATATTCCGTCTCCCATTACCATCATCGGCAAAGAGGTTGAAAAAGCCATCAAACTTGCTAACCATCTAAAAAATATTGGCTAAATGGGATCCAGTTGTTGTTGTTGTGGTTCGGGACTGTTGTTGTGGTGCTGGTCTACCTTCCGATATTAAAAGTCGTCGATTAGTGTAATCACTGCCGGTCGCTTGCGGCCAAGTATCCTATGGGTAGCCGCTAAACATCCGTTTAGCGGTGAGCTAATGTGAGAAGGCGACAACCTGGCTAGGCCACTCTGACATAATCGGTTTAAGGGCTAGCCGGGGGAGATCTCATCGGCAGCGTCTGTACACCTCTAGGTGCGGCTGCAAGCGGGCGTCTGTCTTGGAGCAAGCGGCTCGCTACATAAATGTGCCAAGTAATATTTTCACCCCCGCTGAGAGGGTTGGGGCTGGGCTTGGGACCCGCCACGTAAAACCCAACTCCAATGAAATATAACAACAAGCCTCGGATAAATAGACTCTCTATTGATGACGACCATGGCAAACGTTTAAAGGACAATGAATTGAGGGCATGCACCTGGAACGTCCGCTCCCTGAATGGGATTGGTGCAGATGCCCGGCTGGTTGATGTCCTCGTCAAAGCAAAATCTGACATTATCGCCATCCAAAAAATGCGTTGGACGAAGCAAGGAAGAAAGAATATCAAAAATTGTGACATATATTGGAGTGGCCATACGAATAAGCGCAGTTTCGGCGTCGGATTCGTGGTGGGAGAGAGACTTTGTCGCCAAGTGCTGGCGTTCACGCCTGTGGACGAACGTCTCGCCGCTATCCGAATAAAAGCAAAATTTTTTAATATATCATTCATCTGCGCCCATGCGCCGACAGAGGAGAAAGACGATGAGGTGAAAGACACTTTTTATGAACAATTAGAACGCACATACGAGCGCTGCCCCCGTCATGATATAAAAGTCGTGCTTGGCGACTTTAACGCCAGGGTGGGCAAATAAGGTGTTTTTGGCCCTACAGTCGGAAAGTTCAGCCTACACAATGAAACTTCTCCTAACAGACTGAGGCTGATTGACTTTGCCGTTGCTCGAAACATGGTCATATCCAGCACGAGGTTCATGCATAAAAAGATACATCAAGCTACATGGTTGTCTCCTGATCAAAATACTCGCAATCAGATCGATCCCGTTGTGATAGACGGACGGCATGCCTCCAGTGTTTTAGATGTGCGCACGATCCGAGGACCTAACATCGACTCGGACCATTATCTCGTCGCAGCCAAAATACGCACCCGCCTCAACGCGGCTAAAACCAAGGAACAAAAAACACAAGGAAAGCTAGACGTCGAAAAGCTTCAATCACAACAGACTGCCAATGATTTCGCAACTCGACTCTCACACCTGCTCTCTGAGAGCACAACTCATCCTGAAGGAATACAGGGACAGTGGGAGCATATCTCCAAAGCACTTCGTACTGCCGCCGAGGAAAAAATTGGTTACCGGCGGCCACGGAAAAACAACTGGTACGATGAAGAATGCCGCGTTGCAACCGAAAGAAAAGACGCTGCCTACAGGGCTACGTTAAAAGCGAGCGCGACAAGAGGAGTGTGTGAACGCTATCATGAGTTGAAAAAGGAAGCAAGACGCCTTTTCAGGAAGAAAAAGCAGAAGCAGAAATGCGTGAGTGCGAGGAGCTTCAACTGCTAGCCACCAGGAACAACGCCCGAAAATTCTACCAAAAAATGCGGCGACAGACGGAAGGTTTTAAGACCGGGGCAAACTCCTTTAGGAATAAAAACGGCGACCTTGTAACTGATGTCCAGAGAGTGCTTAGATTATGGAGGGAATACTTCTCTGCTCTCCTAAATGGAGGCAGCAATTCACCGCGCAGAGATGAAGAACCCGATTCCGCAATCGATGATGATGGAATATATGTCCCCTCGCCCGATTATGACGAAGTTAGAATAGCAATAACCAGATTGAAAAACAACAAGGCCGTGGGCGCTGATGGATTGCCTGCGGAGCTATTCAAGTTCGGCGGCGGGGAGTTGGTAAGGCGCATGCAGCAGCTTCTTAGCAAAATATGGGCGGACGAAAGCATGCCCGACGGTTGGAATCTAAGTGTTCTTTGCCCAGTCCACAAGAAGGGGGATACTGCAAAATGCACAAACTATCGTGGAATCAGCCTTCTTAATATCGCATATAAGGTCCTTTCAAGTGTATTGTGCGAAAGATTGAAGCCCACCGTGAACCAGCTGATTGGACCTTATCAGTGCGGCTTCAGATCTGGTAAATCTACCATCGACCAGATTTTCACAATGCGCCAAATCTTGGAAAAAACTCGTGAAAAGAGAATCGACACACATCACCTCTTCGTCGACTTTAAAGCCGCCTTCGACAGCACGAAAAGGAGCTGCCTATATGCCGCTATGTCTGAATTTGGTTTCCCCGCAAAACTTATACGGCTGTGCAAAATGACGTTGAGCAACACCATCAGCTGAGTCAGAATTGGGAAGGACCTCTCCGAGCCGTTCGAACCTAAACGAAGTTTCAGACAGGGTGACCCCCTATCGTGCGATTTCTTTAATTTGATGCTGGAGAAAATTATTCTAGCTGCAGAACTTAACCGCACTGGAACAATATACTATAAAAGCGTGCAATTACTGGCATATGCTGATGACATTGATATCATCGGCCTAAACACCCGCGCTGTTAGTTCTGCTTACTCCAAACTGGAAAAAGAAGCGGTAAAGATGGGTTTTGCTGTCATCGAGCAAAGAGTCAGCGCATATGCGCCTTGGCAACCACGCTACTGTTGGCAGCCATAATTCCGAAATAGTAAAAGACTTCGTTTATTTGGGAACCAGCATCAACACTAGCAACAACATCAGCACTGAAATCCAGCGAAGAATCAATCTTGCCAATAAATGCTACTTTGGACTAGGTAGGCAGTTGAAAAGTAAAGTCCTCCCTCGGCGAACGAAAATTATACTCTACAAGTCAATTATCGTACCCGTCCTGCTATATGGGACAGAAGCATGGACCATGACAACAGCAGATGAAGCGGCTTTGGGAGTGTTCGAGAGAAAAGTTCTTCGATAGATTTATGGACCTCTGCGCGTTGGCGATGGCGAGTACCGAAGAAGATTTAATGATGAGCTGTACGAGCTATACGCAGACATCAA
Organism: Eurosta solidaginis; assembly: GCF_040869045.1. Classification (NCBI taxonomy): domain Eukaryota; kingdom Metazoa; phylum Arthropoda; class Insecta; order Diptera; family Tephritidae; genus Eurosta; species Eurosta solidaginis. The sequence goes on from NC_090319.1 coordinate 158,895,994, forward strand.
CATAGTTCAGCGAATTAAAACGCAGCGGCTGCGCTGGATAGGCCATGCTATGCGAATGAAAGATGATGCTCCGGCCAAGAAAGTGTTTCTATCGGAACCCGGCTATGGAAGCAGAGGTAGAGGGCGGCCCCCACTCCGTTGGAAGGACCAGGTGGAAAACGATTTAAACTCCCTTGGTGTGACCAATTGGCGCCGGTTGGCGGAGCGACTGGCGCGCCTTGTTGGACGGCCATAACCGTTTAGACGGTTAAGCGCCAATTAAGTAAGTAAGTAAGATTAGTGTAATCTCCACGTAGTTAGTTACTCCCACGAATACGCCCGCATCTAGTGCCACGATTACTGAAATCAGCGAGTTGTAACTATTACATTTGAAACGCTCATTACCACATACAAAGCAATTGGCCAACCGTTTGCGTGCTACGCGTCCCCTATATGGTCGTCAAGCCTAAAAATTACCCACTGGAAGAAGCTACAGGACTGCCAAAATACTGCGCTCAGAACTGCCACGGGCTGTCTTCTTATGTCCCCAGAAATGAGATGCTAACCAAACAGTTCCTGTTGAATACCCAGAAACCTGGGCATCCCAACAGACTGATTGATGAGCCAGCACCGCCTAAGGACTTAAGGAGTCATCACCGCAAGCATTTTGAGGAAATACGGCACCTGAGAGCTCAGCCATATGAAGCAAAAAAACACCAGCAGGTCCTTGGTGAACTCCACAAACGAAGAAGAGGGACGCATACTCCCCAGGAAAACGCGAGTCACTCTGACTCAACTTCGTTCTGGATACTGTAACAGGTTAAACTCTTACATATCCAGAATCAACCCCGAGATGCAAAATGTATGCCCCGCTTGCAATGTGTCCCCACATGACACCAACCATCTCTTTAATTGTAATGTGGAACCAACGCCCCTAACACCCCTTTCATTATGGTCCACCCCTGTCGAAAGAGCAAGTTTCCTTGGGCTCCCGTTTGAGGATATTGATGACAATTTGTGATCGGTCGCAGCTATTAGGTGGGGCGAAACATTGCTACAACAACAACAACAAGGCGCTTAAGTTACATTTTTCAAGCGGAGAGCCATAAGTCAGTGCGCTGAGCTGAACCTTCAGAGCGGATACTCCAACAAAACAATTGTCAAACTCAGTCAGACAGTCAGGCCCCACTAAAAGCAATTGGGGCGTTCGAAATAAATTCAGCACTGTTGTTGTTGTTGTTGTTGTAGCAATGCTCGCCCCACCTAATAGCCGCGACCGATCACAAATTGTCATCAATATCCTCTAACGGGAGTCCAAGGAAACTTGCCGTTTCAACAGGGGTGGAACATAAGGAAAGGGGTGTTAGAGGCGTTGGTTCCACATTACAATTAAAGAGATGGTTGGTGTCATGTGGGGACACATTGCGAGCGGGGCATACATTTTGTATGTCGGGGTTGATTCTGGATAGGTAAGAGTTTAACCTGTTACAGTATCCAGAACGAAGTTGAGCAAGAGTGACACGCGTTTCGCTGGGGAGTATGCATTCCTCTTCCGCGAGTTTTGGATATTTTTCTTCAAGTACTGGATTCACCGGGCAATTCCCGACATAAAGGTCCGACGCCTGTCTATGGAGTTCACCAAGAACCTGCTTGTGTTTTTTCGCTTCATACGACTGGGTTCTCAGGTGCCGTATTTCCTCAAAATGCTTACGGAGATGACTCCTTAGGCCCCTAGGCGGTGGTGGTTCGTCAATCAGATGTCTGTTGGGATGCCCAGGTTTCTGGCTATTCAACAGAAACTGTTTGGTCAGCATATCATTTCTCTCCCTGATGGGGAGGATTGTCGCCTCATTATGCAAATGGTGTTCTGGGGACATAAGAAGACAGCCCGTGGCGATTCTGAGAGCAGTATTTTGGCAGGCCTGTAGTTTCTTCCAGTGGGTAGTTTTTAGGCTTGGCGACCATATGGGTGACGCGTAGCACGTAATCGGCTGGCTAATTGCTTTGTATGTGGTCATGAGCGTTTCTTTATCTTTTCCCCAGGTACTGCCAGCAAGGGATTTGAGGATTTTATTACGGCTCTGAATTCTCGGAACAATTGCGGTTGCGTGCGCACCAAAATGTAGATCCTGATCAAACGTCACACCCAAGATTTTGGGGTGTAGGACAGTCGGTAGTGTAGTGCCATCGACGTGGATGTTCAATATGGTCGACATTTGGGGCGTCCATGTTGTAAATAAGGTTGTGGAAGATTTAGTCGGTGACAATGCCAGGTTTCGCGAGGCGAAAAAACTGGAGAGAACAGGGAGATAGCCGTTTATTTTATTGCATAGCTCATCGATCTCTGGGCCTGGGCCTGTGGCCATTATTGTGCAGTCATCGGCGTAGGAAACGATTGTGACTCCTTCCGGTTGTGAAGGTAGCTTAGATATGTAGAAATTAAACAAAAGTGGGGATAGGACACCACCCTGTGGCACCCCCTGTTTAATTCTCCTTGGTTTTGATGTTTCGTTTCTGAATTGCACCGATGCCTGCCGACCACCCAGATAATTTGCTGTACACCTTTTAAGACATGGGGGAAGGGTAGACCCTTCCAGGTCTTGCAGTAACGAGCCATGGTTGACCGTATCAAAGGCTTTTGATAAGTCTAGCGCTACGAGTACTGTTCTATTGTGGGGGTATTGATTCAAACCGCAATTTATCTGGGTGCTAATGACATTTAGCGCGGAGGTAGTGCTATGGAGTTTTCTGAAGCCATGCTGATGAGGGGCTAGCTGCAAATGTGCTTGGAAATAAGGGAGCAAAATGGCTTCAAGCGTCTTTGCCACTGGCGATAGGAGAGATATCGGACGATATGACTCACCTATGTTAGCTGGTTTCCCAGGCTTTAGTAGCGGGACCACCTTGGCCATTTTCCATTTCTCGGGTATGACAAAGGTGGAAAGAGACAGGTTGAAGACATGCGCTAAATATTTGAAACCCTCTTTCCCTAGGTTTTTAAGCATCGGCATGGCTATGCCGTCTGGGCCCACTGCTTTGGATGGTTTAGCGCAACCAATGGCGTCCTCAACCTCTCTAGCGGTGATGGTGGCTGGTGACGCGCTGAATTTGTGTTTATGTGCGTGTCTATTGGCTCTCCGTCTATCTTTGTCAACCGTAGGATGCATTATATATTGTCGGCAGAAAGCGCTCGCGCATTTTTTCGCATCCGACAGCACCTTATCGCCAAAGGCGATGGAAACTTTGTCTTTGTGCTTAGTCGGATTCGATAGGGACTTTACGGTGGACCAAAGTTTACCTACACCGGTAGAGAGGTTACAACCTCTTAGGTGCTCTTCCCATTTCGCCCGCTTGTGTTCGTCCACAAGCAATCTGATGCGTTGGTTTATATCCCTTATTTGGGGGTCGCCTGGATCAAGCTGTCTTATAAGGTCGCGTTCCCTCGCTAAGCTCGCGGCCTCCGCCGGGAAGTGGGGCCGGATTTCGGGAATTCTCCCGGCGGGAATGAAATGTGCCGAGGCGGATTCAATGACCTTACGGAAGGCACGCTCCCCTTGGCGGGCATCAGTCGGGATAGGGAGGGCAGCAAAGCTGCTGTCTGTTGCAGATTTATATTCTTCCCACTTTCCTTTTTTGAAGTTTATGAAAGTGCGTTTTTCGGTGACGATGAAGACGCGGTACGCTCGAACGAAATAAGTATGGGCAGGTGGTCGGATGCCAATGTTACCATCGGCTGCCAGTTGACGCAGTTTACGAGTTCTGCGCTCACGATTGAGATATCTGGCGAGCTATGACAGCTTCCTACCATACGTGTGGGGGCGTCTCCGTTTATTGTGCAGAACGTCGTTTCTTCTATTTGATCCGCCAACATCTCACCCCTACTGTCCGCCCGCAAGTTTGAATGCCATAGGTCGTGATGGGCATTGAAATCGCCTAAGATAATGCGATTGTTGCCAGTGAGTAAAGTCTCGATATTAGGGCGGTATCCACTGGGGCAACAGGTGACAGGAGGGATGTAGATGTTGATGATTTCTAGATTTGCATCGCCTGACCGAACAGATAGGCCTTGACGTTCTAAGACTTTGTCTCTGCGGTCGATGCCAGGATCAAATATATAATATTGCACAGAGTGGTGTATAATAAACGCGAGGCCGCCTCCATTTCCGCTCTCGCGGTCTTTCCTGTGGACATTATACCCAGAGCAGGTCTGCAATGCAGATCTTGTTGTGAGTTTAGTCTCTTGAATCGCAGCAATGCGGATGTTGTGCCGCTTCATGAAATCGACTATCTCCGTAATCTTGCCAGTTAGTCCATTACAGTTTAACTGCAGAATTCTGAAGTGCATGAGGAGTGCCGCCGCCACTCTAGGGGTAAGTGACGGGTGACTACGCCTAGGTTGTGGAAGGCCAGGCCGCAATTGCTGTTGTTGCCTTGGGACTGGGAGCCCTTGGGCAAGCATTGGGGTACCCGGATGATTTGGGTTTGCGACCTGGCAACATGGCGCGATGAAACCCGTCGAGGGGTTGCTGTTGCGGAGACCAGAACATCTAGGAAAGTGGCACCACCCAAGGCAGGAGCTGCATTGAGCGGATGTCGCAAACCTATATATTCTGTGCCGGCAGACGGTGCAAACGGAGGTAGGGATTAAGAGTCTGTTTCCCTGACCTGCATGATTGCTGCCAGAAAAGAGGGGGGAGAAGAAGACGGGGGCAGGGGCTGATGCTCAGCATTGCTACCAGCTCTACTACAAAGGTAGCAGTTATGAGTGGTATCAGCTGTTTGAGTTGTTGGCGCCGTGGGGCGCGAGCAGCAGCGGGTACTTGTTGTGGCTTGCTGAGCAGCAAGGCTGCTGGAAGGCAGTGGGGAGGGGCGCTTAGGCGTAGACTACGGGACGCCCTTGGGCGTGAGCAGCAAGGAGCCACAAAAGATTTTTAAAAGTTACGTGGACGTCGTGTTTTGGGATCAAGCCCAGAACAACCTGTCCGATGCAACCATCCCTTGCACGAGACACACTGAACAGAGTATGACCGTCCTAAAAAGATTCTTTTCTGGCAAATGCAGCAAAACCATTTCTCAGGACCGGGGTCAGGAGACGGACCCGGATTGGGTTCGATACCTTCCCGGAGTAAGAGAATATGTAGCAGTCCTGCTGCAAGGAGCTGCTGGGAGGATGACAATTTGTGGGAGGGACGAAACAAATTAAATGGGGTCACACTGAAATGACAGTCCTTGGTCGGGAAAAATCCCGAGTCGCTCCGGTACATAGAACCGACTGCTTTGGGAAGCGTAAATTCAGCACTGGTCCTTGAGTGCATAGAAAAGCTGAGTCAATTAGGAGCACACAACGTAGTACTGTTGGCCTGGGTCCCAGGCCATAGGGGAACAGAGGGTAAAGAGCAGGCGGACAACCTGGACAGAGGCAGCAACTGCACGACCCATCGATTCCGGGCCGTTCCTACCTGTTGGCTAACATGTGCATTTATTAGTAGAAGAGAGGGAAAGAGAAAATAACACTGGCGCAATAATGTTAGGCGGTTATATCACAAGTCGTTACAGGGAAATAATAGGCCTCTCGAAGGAAAACCAAAGAATCCTAACAGTTATTTTATAGGGCATTGTAGAACTGAACGTATGCAGAAACTGGGCATACTATCGAATAGTACATGCTGATTTTGTGATCCATATCCTCCTGGAATGCGGCGCAATCTCAAGACGTAGGGCTAAGTTTATGGGCCCACCATGGCCAGATCATTTCCACATTCAATCCCTCAAGCCAAGAGAACTTCTAGGGTCCATCAAGGAAGTAGGCTTGGATGAGGTGCTGTGAAGGAGGTGAGGGCTTAATGGACGAGTGGTTGTTGTTGTTGTAAAGTGCTTCGCCCTATCCAATAGGTGCGACCAATCTCAAATTTTCACCAATGTCCTCTAACGGGAGTTCAAGGAAACTGCTGTTTCGACAAGGATGGACCATAATGAGAGGTGTTAGAGGCGTTGGTTCGACAATACAGTTGAAAAGATGGTTAGTGTCATGTGGGGCCACATTGCTAGCGGGACATACATATTGTATGACGGGTTTGATTCTGAACAGGTAAGAGTTTAATCTGTTACAGTATCCAGATCGAAGTTGAGCTAGAGTGACTCGCGTTTCCCTAGGGAGAGTGCGTTCCTCTTACTCTATTTTCTTTAAGAACTGGATTTCCCGAGCAATTCCGGCATAGAGTTTCGACGCCTGTTTTTGGATATCACTGAGGACGTGCTCGTTCTGTTTTGCACCGCTCTGGATTTTCGGTACAATTGCGGTAGCATGCTCTCCAAAATGAAGATCCTTTTTGAACATCACACCCACATTTTCCTTGACTTGGACAATTAAGTTAATTGTTAATAAAGTTTTAATTGTTCTACAGTCGAATAGTCGAGGAAACGATCTTGACTAAAAAACTATTCGTGACATTATTTAATTCTTGGTCACAAAATAGGTTAAGTGATTATGTTGCTATCTCGGTATTAAATATAATATGCAACTTTTTTACTTTCACCAACGATATTCATATGCGATAAATGTTTGGACTCACCAGTCAATTGTTAGTATAACATCAACATCTGAAATTTTCTCTTGTACCGAGTAACTATTTAATAGCTTCGGCCGCTTTTCCAATTTGATTTTCTACGTACGTATTAATGAACCTGCATACATTCTCTTTCAACTGTAAGTACAAGTATAATACTCACGTTATACTAATAAAAACAGATATTTACGCTTACATCAGATTCCCATTGATCAGTTGGCACATAGTTTACTTATGCACAATGAGCTGGCAGCTGTGTCAATATATTCGGGCGACGGTCTTGTAAATGTTCAACACTATTTGTTTTTATGAATGCGTGTTCTTTACTCCTCAAGACCTTATTATGATGATTAGTTCTTATACTACACAATCACAAAAATTTTGAAGGCAGCTACATATCCTTTTTTGATTTCGAATTCAAAACTCATTGCCTGCATATAATGGCGGTATGGTCTACAAGGTTTATAATGCTCATGCTAATCTTTCCCGATATGGTTGGGCTGGTACCTTAATGGTGCTTTATTCCCGGAGCGTACCGAATTTGTATTCGGCAAAGCCCATCAACGTCGATAACACTCCCTAAAACGTACGGCTAGCTTCAAAGCAAAGTGAACGTTGGATAGCTGATCAGGAAGAAGAGTTTAAAGCTTCTCTAGGGAATGTAGTAAATCGAAAAACATATGAAGATTTAAAACGTCAAGAATTGCTGTAAACATTCAAGATTTAACTTTAATGATTTTGCTTTTGTGTTATCTATAATACGAGTATTAAATTCACCGTTCTAAGGTTTTTAGTTAAATTGCTCTAAATTCAGTTTCAATCCTAAGGTATCCAAACAGGTAAGTGGTAGAAGTGTTGCGTTTCTTTCTGCTTTCTCTTTGAACACATTTCATAGCCAAGGGAAATTCTGGAATGAACAGCATTAGACTTTGCCGTAAATGCTAATATTCACTATTTCATACCTGATAATGTAAACTTTGGCTAAAGCGTACAAACGCCTGTTGTTGTTGTTGTAGCGATAAGGTTGCTCCCCGAAGGCTTTGAGGTGTGTTATCGATATGATGGTCCTTTGCCGGATACAGATCCGGCACGCTCCGGTAACACATTAAGGTGCTAGCCCGACCATCTCGGGAACGATTTGGTAATTCTTTACGACAGCATGACACTGCTAATACGCTTCCAAAAATATTGAGAGAGGTATCAAAGGACGCGTCTTGGTAATTGTTTACTTTAGCTCACAACTGCAAAACCCCGACAAAAAATATCGGGAGAGGTGTCAAAAGACGCGTTTCGATCCCAGGACCGAGAGCGGAAATTCAAAATTTTATTTCTGTCAAAAGTTATTTCCAAAAAAACGAAAAATGGTATTTTTGCGCAGAACACCTTTCTGCATTGGCGGCCTTCGACCGCGCTTATAAAAAATTACCCTGGGTGGGTCCAACACCGGTTTGGAGACCAAAACTATATCCGCGCAAAACACTTTTACCCACAGTTTTTCTTGTGGGTACTACAAAGTCATCAAAACAACAAAAAAACACATGAAAATATTCAATTTCGTTTGCAAATATCTCCGAAACGAAATAAAATTTTGGGTAATAGTCTAGTTGAGGGGTCGACTGCTAATACGCTACCAAATATATCGAGAGAGGTGTCAAACGACGCGTCTTTACATCAGTATTAATAATCCGATGGCGGAAAATAAAAATATTAAATCGTTCAAAAGATATTAACGAAAAACCGAAAAAAGACCCGCGGGTACCTCCGAAACCGGGGGTGGGATCCATAGTATTTTTGCGCAGAACACCTTTCTGAGTTGGCGGCCTTAGGCCGCGCTTAAAAAAAATAACCCTGGGCTACGCCGTGCCAAGTCCGGGTGTGTGGTATAACTTCAACTGCAAATATCTCCGGACATAGAAAAAATGGTAGTAGTGCAGTTTACGGTACCCACCCTACAGCTGGGCCAAGATTTTCGAGTGAGGTATCAAAAGACGCGTATTAATCTCGGGAACAATAACACGAAGGCGGAAAAGAAAAATTTTATATCTGTCCGGAGATATTGGCAGTTGAAATTGGCGATTTTCATGTGGTTGTTGTTGTGTGGCACCCACAAAAAAAATTGTGCATCACCGTGGCGGTAGCCACGGTTATACCATACACCCGGACTTGGCATGGCGTAGCCCAGGGTTATTTTTTATAATCGCGGCCGAAGGCCGCCAAAGCAGAAAGGTGTTCTGCGCAAAAACACTATGGATGCCACCCCCGGTTTCGGGGGCCCCGCGGGTCTTTTTTCGGTATTTCGTTAATATCTTTTGAACGGATAAAAAAGTTAACTTCCGCTTTCGGATTCTTGATATAGACGTGAATACGCGTCTTTTGATACCTCACTCGAAAATTTTGGCCCAAATTCGGTGGGTATCGTAAACTGCACTATTACCGAAAAAATTTTTCTTTTCCGCCATCGGATTATTGTTGTCGAGATTAATACGCGTCTTTTGACACCTCTCTCGATATTTTTGGTAGCGTATTAGCAGTCGACCCCTCAACTAGACTATTACCAATAATTTTAACGCGTTCAAAAGATATTAACGAAAAACCGAAAAAAGACTCGCGGGTACCTCCGAAACCGGGGGTCGGATCCATCGAATTTTTGCGCAGAACACCTTTCTGCGTTGGCGGCCTTCGGCCGCGCTTATAAAAAATAACCCTGGGCTACGCCATGCCAAGTCCGGGTGTGTGGTTTAACCGTGGCTACCGCCACGGTGATGCACATATTTTTTTGTGGGTACAACACAACAACAACCACATGGAAATCGCAAACTTCAACTGCAAATGTCTCAAGACAGAGATAAAATTTTTCTTTTCCGCCTTCGGATTATTGTTTTCGAGATTAATACGCGTCTTTTGACACCTCACTCGATATTTTTGGTAGCGTATTAGCAGTCGACCCCTCAACTAGACTATTACCAATTTTTTATTTTCCGCCTTCAAATTATTAATACTGATGTCAAGACGCGTCGTTTGACACCTCTCTCGATATTTTTGGTAGCGTATAAGCAGTCGACCCCTCAACTAGACTATTACCCTCTTAACACACCAGGTTAAGACAGAGCTGGCGATCTATGCAATGGGTCTGAACTTTTTTATTTTTTTAATTTATAATCGCAAATTCTTACGCGTGTGTAATAGCTTAAAATGAGCGCTTCCCAAGACAGTCGGTTCTATGTACCGGAGAGACTCGGGATTTTTCCCGACCAAGGACTGTCATCTCAGTGTGACCCCATTTAATTTGTTTCGTCCCTCCCACAAATTATCATCCTCCCAGCAGCTCCTTGCAGCAGGACTGCTACATATTCTCTTACTCCGGGAAGGTATCGAACACAATCCGGGTCCGTCTCCTGACCCCGGTCCTGAGAAATGGTTTTGCTGCATTTCCCAGAAAAGAATATTTTTAGGACGGTCATACTCTGTTCAGTGTGTCTCGTGCAAGGGATGGTTGCATCGGACAGGTTGTTCTGGGCTTTATCCCAAAACCCGACGTCCACGTAACTTTTATAAATCTTTTGTGGCTCCTTGCTGCTCACTACCTTCCAGCAGCCTCGCTGCTCAGCAAGCCACAACAAGTATCCGCTGCTGCTCGCGCCCCACGGCGCCAACAACTCAAACAGCTGATACTACTCATAACTACTACCTTCGTAGTAGAGCTGGTAGCAATGCTGAGCATTAGCCCTGCCCCCGTCTTCTTCTCCCTCGCCTCTTTTCTGGCAGCAATCGTGCAGGTCAGGGAAACAGACTCTTAGTCCCTACCTCTGTTTGCACCGTCTGCCAGCACAGAATATATAGGTTTGCGACATCCGCTCAATGCAGCTCCTGCCTTGGGTGGTGCCACTTTCCTAGATGTTCTGGTCTCCGCGACGGCAACCCCTCGACGGGTTTCATCGCGCCATGTTGCCAGGTCGCAAACCCAAATCATCCGGGTACCCCAATGCTTGCCCAAACGTGCCCAGTCCCAAGGCCACAACAGCAATTGCGTCCTGGCCTTCCACAACCTAGGCGTAGTCACCCGTCACTTACCCCTAGAGTGGCGGCGTCACCCCTCATGCACTTCAGAATTCTGCAGTTAAACTGTAATGGACTAACTGGGAAGATTACGGAGATAGTCGATTTCATGAAGCGGCACAACATCCGCATTGCTGCGATTCAAGAGACTAAACTCACAGCAAAATCTGCATTGCAGACCTGCTCTGAGTATAATGTCCACAGGAAAGACCGCGAGAGCGGAATTGGATGCGGCCTCGTGGTTATTATACACCACTCTGTGCAATATTATATATTTGATCCTGGCATCGACCGCAGGGACATTGTCTTAGAACGTCAAGGCCTATCTGTTCGGTCAGGCGATGCAAATCTAGAAATCATCAACATCTACATCCCTCCTGTCACCTGTTGCCCCAGTGGATACCGCCCTAATATCGAGGCCTTACTCACTGGCAACAATCGCATTATCTTAGGCGATTTCAATGCCCATCACGACCTATGGCATTCAAACCTGCGGGCGGACAGTAGGGGTGAGATGCTGGCGGATCAAATAGAAGAAACGACGTTCTGCACAATAAACGGAGACGACCCCACACGTATGGTAGGAAGCTGTCATAGCTCGCCAGATATCTCAATCGTGAGCGCAGAACTCGTAAACTGCGTCAACTGGCAGCCGATGGTAACATTGGCATCCGACCACCTGCCCATACTTATTTCGTTCGAGCGTACCGCCGACTTCATCGTCACCGAAAAACGCACTTTCATAAACTTCAAAAAAGGAAAGGGGGAAGAATATAAATCTGCAACAGACAGCAGCTTTGCTGCCCTCCCTATCCCGACTGATGCCCGCCAAGGGGAGCGTGCTTTCCGTAAGGTCATTGAATCCGCCTCGGCACATTTCATTCCCGCCGGGAGAATTCCCGAAATCCGGCCCCACTTCCCGGCGGATGCCGCAAACTTAGCGAGGGAACGCGACCTTATAAGACAGCTTGATCCAGGCGACCCTCAAATAAGGGATATAAACCAACGCATCAGATTGCTTGTGGACGAACACAAGCGGGCGAAATGGGAAGAGCACCTAAGAGGTTGTAACCTCTCTACCGGTGTAGGTAAACTTTGGCCCACCGTAAAGTCCCTATCGAATCCGACTAAGCACAAAGACAAAGTTTCCATCGCCTGTGGCGATAAGGTGCTGTCGGATGCGAAAAAATTCGCGAGCGCTTTCTGCCGACAATATATAATGCATCCTACGGTTGACAAAGATAGACGGAGAGCCAATAGACACGCACATAAACACAAATTCAGCGTGTCACCAATCACCATCACCGCTAGAGAGGTTGAGGACGCCTTTGGTCGCGCTAAACCATCCAAAGCAGTGGGCCCAGACGGTATAGCCATGCCGATGCTTAAAAACCTAGGGAAAGAGGGTTTCAAATATTTAGCGCATGTCTTCAACCTGTCTCTTTCCACCTTTGTCATACCCGAGAAATGGAAAATGGCCAAGGTGGTCCCGCTACTAAAGCCTGGGAAACCAGCTAACATAGGTGAGTCATATCGTCCGATATCTCTCCTATCGCCAGTGGCAAAGACGCTTGAAGCCATTTTGCTCCCTTATTTCCTAGCACATTTGCAGCTAGCCCCTCATCAGCATGGCTTCAGAAAACTCCATAGCACTACCTCCGCCCTAAATGTCATTGGCACCGAGATAAATTGCGGTTTGGATCAATACCCCCACCATAGAACAGTACCCGTAGCGCTAGACCTATCAAAAGCCTTTGATACGGTCAACCATGGCTCGTCACTGCAAGACCTGGAAGGGTCTACCCTTCCCCCATGTCTTAAAAGTGGACCGCAAATTATCTGGGTGGTCGGCAGGCATCGGTGCAATTCAGAAACGAAACATCAAAACCAAGGAGAATTAAACAAGGGGTGCCACAGGATGGTGTCCAATCCCCACTTTTGTTTAATTTCTACATATCCAAGCTACCTTCACCACCGGAAGGAGTCACAATCGTTTCCTAAAAATGGCCACAGGCCCAGGCCCAGAGATCGATGAGCTATGCAATAAAATAAACGGCTATCTCCCTGATCTCTCCAGTTTTTTCGCCTCGCGAAACCTGGCATTGTCACCGACTAAATCTTCCGCGACCTTATTTACAACATGGACGCCCCAAATGTCGACCATATTGAACATCCAAGTCGATGGCACTACGCTACCGACTGTCCTACACCCCAAAATCTTGGGTGTGACGTTTGATCAGGATCTACATTTTGGTGCGCACGCAACCGCAATTGTTCCGAGAATTCAGAGCCGTAATAAAATCCTCAAATCCTTTGCTGGCAGTACCTGGGGAAAAGATAAAGAAACGCTCATGACCACATACAAAGCAATTAGCCAGCCGATTACGTGCTACGCGTCACCCATATGGTCGCCAAGCCTAAAAACTACCCACTGGAAGAAACTACAGGCCTGCCAAAATACTGCTCTCAGAATCGCCACGGGCTGTCTTCTTATGTCCCCAGAACACCATCTGCATAATGAGGCGAGAATACTCCCCATCAGGGAGAGAAATGAGATGCTGACCAAACAGTTTCTGTTGAATACCCATAAACCTGGGCATCCCAACAGACATCTGATTGACCAACCAGCACCGCCTAGGGGCGTAAGGAGTCATCTCCGTAAGCATTTTGAGGAAATACGGCACCTGAGAACCCAGCCGTATGAAGCGAAAAAACACAAGCAGGTCCTTGGTGAACTCCATAGACAGGCGTCGGACCTTTATGTCGGGAATTGCCCGGTGAATCCAGTACTTGAAGAAAAATATCCAGAACTCGCGGAAGAGGAACGCATACTCCCCAGGAAAACGCGTGTCACACTTGCTCAACTTCGTTCTGGATACTGTAACAGGTTAAACTCTTACCTATCCAGAATCAACCCCGACATACAAAATGTATGCCCCGCTTGCAATGTGTCCCCACATGACACCAACCATCTCTTTAATTGTAATGTGGAACCAACGCCTCTAACACCCCTTTGCTTATGGTCCACCCCTGTTGAAACGGCAAGTTTCCTTGGACTCCCGTTAGAGGATATTGATGACAATTTGTGATCGGTCGCGGCTATTAGGAGGGGCGAGCATTGCTACAACAACAACAGCTTAAAATGATATAAAACAATATAAGCCAGCGATTTAGTTTAGCACCCCCCGAGTGCGGGGTTTAACTTGGTATTAAATGAAAGAGGGAGTAATCCCGAGCACAAATATATATATTTTAAAGTGCGCAAACTTATAATTTAAAAGTTATTTGTTGTTGAAGTTTGCAAATTTAGCAAATTTCTATAGCACTTTAAATTACAATTTACATATCTTTCAAAACCTTAATCCACATACATATCTACATAAATTGGCAACGATAAACTTAAATTGCATTTTTGTATATTTCACATTTCATTTTTGCATTGTTTTTACTTATTATAAATGTTTTTATTAAATCAATCGCGCTTTTGTAGCAACATGCACATTTATATATATATATATATTTTATTGATGACATTACAAAGCTGTGCTGCCACATAAACAAAAAAAAACTAATATAAATATTACCTTACCACCTTTCAGTTAATAAAGAAAAAGGAAAATATGTATTTTTTCTACTCATTTTCAGAAGTTGAAACACCTTTCCGCGTAGGCGGCCTTCGGCCACGCTAATAAAAAATAACCCTGGGCTACGCCGTGCCAAGTCCGGGTGTGGCACGGCGTAGCCCAGGGTTATTTTTTATAAGCGCGGCCGAAGGCCGCCTATGCAGAAAGGTGTTCTACGCAGAATTACTGTGCATGGCACACCCGGTGTTGGACAGGCTAACATAACAATAAACATAAGAGTTATAAGGTAATACCAGCTCGTTCACGAATGCAAAAAAGAGCTTTTTCAAATTTTTGGCAAATAAAGACTAGAAAAGTTAAAGATATATATACATCAGATGAAAGGTATTTTTATAAGTTATTTTTCGATTCTGCACTTGTTCCGTTTTTTAGATGTGGCAGCACAGATTTGTAATGTCATAAAATATAGGTAGTAGTCTTTGCAGTTGAAGTTGGCGATTTACATGTGGTTGTTGTTGTGTAGGTACCCACCAAAAAAATTGTGCATCACCGTGGCGGTAGCCACGGTTATACCACACACCCCGACTTGGCATGGCGTAGGCCAGGGTTATTTTTTATAAGCGCGGCCGAAGACCACCAACGCAGAAAGGTGTTCTGCGCAAAAATAATATGGATCCCACCCCCGGCTTCGGAGGTACCCGCGGGTCTTTTTCCGGGTTTTCGTTAATATCTTTTGAACGAGTTAAAATTTTTATACTGATGTCAAGACGCGTCGTTTGACACCTCTCTCGATATTTTTGGTAGAGTATTAGCAGTCGACCCCTCAACTAGACTATTACCAAAATATATATACGTATACACATATAAAAGTTGTATAGAAATTTGCAAACTTTAACAACAAATAACTTTTAAATTATAAGTTTGCGCACTTTAAGATATATATATTTGTGATCGGGAGAACTCCCTCTTTCATTTGATACCAAGTTAAACCCCGAACTCGGGGGGTGCTAAACTAAATCGCTGCCCTTATGTTTATTGTTATGTTAGCCGATCCAACACCGGCTGCGCCATGCACAGTAATTCTGCGTAGAACATCTTTCTGCATAGGCGGCTTTCGGCCGCGCTTATAAAAAATAACCCTGGGCTACGCCATGCCAAGTCCGGGTGTGTGGTATAACCGTGGCGGTAGGCCGCCTACGCGGAAAGGTGTTTCAACTTTTCAAAATGAGTAGTAAAAATATATATTTTCCTTTTTCTTTATTAACTGAGCGGTGGTAAGGTAATATTTATATTTGTTTTTTTTTTTTTGTTTTTGTGGCAGCACAGCTTTGTAATGTTATCAATCATTGTGAATGATGACAAAGTGTGATCTCTTCTGCATAAACGTCAAAATTCCAAAGTGATTGGATCACCTGATTCGTATTTGACTATCGCTGTCTCATTCTGTATCTCTTTCTATCACCCGCTGAAGATAGGCGCCGCCATATTGAACAGCCTGTCAAAACGCTGAAAAGTAGCCATATTGAACAGCCTGTCAGGCAGTTGACAGATAAGAAATCACACTTTGTCATCATTCACAATGGTTATCAATAAAATATATATATATATATATATATATATATATATATATATATAAATGTGCATGTTGCTACAAAACGCGATTGATTTAATAAAAACATTTATAATAAGTAAAAACAATGCAAAAATGAAATGTGAAATATACAAAAATGCAATTTAAGTTTATCGTTGCCAATTTATGTAGATATGTATGTGGATTAAGGTTTTGAAAGATGTGCAAATTGTAATTTAAAGTGTTATAGAAATTTGCTAAATTTGCAAACTTTAACAACAAATAACTTTTAAATTATAAGTGGTAATAGTCTAGTTGAGGGGTCGATTGATAATACGCTTCCAAAAATATCGATAGAGGTGTCAAACCACGCGCCTTGACATCAGTATTAATAATCCGTAGGCGGAAAATAAAAATTTTAACGCGTTCAAAAGATATTAACGAAAAACCGAAAAAAGACCCGCGGGTACCGCCGAAACCGGGGGTCGGATCCATAGTATTTTTGCGCAGAACACCTTTCTGCGTTGGCGGCCTTCGGCCGCGCTTATAAAAAATAACCCTGGGCTACGCCATGCCAAGTCCGGGTGTGTGGTATAACCGTGGCTACCGCCACGTTTGTGGGTACAAACACAACAACAACCACATGGAAATCGCCAATTTCAACTGCAAAAATCTCCGGACAGCGATAAAATTTTTCTTTTCCGCCTTGGGATTATTGTTCTCGAGATTAATACGCGTCTTTTGACAGCTCACTCGATATTTTTGGTAGCGTATTAGCAGTCGACCCCTCAACTAGACTATTACCCAACTTCTGGTATGATACGCAAATGTTCACATTTACGTATTGCACGCTGTCATTGGCACTTGCATGATTTATTCGACGTGGATCCAAGTCCATTAGAGTAGATGATACGTGAATTCCCAGAGGTTAAAGATAAAGGCAGAAATGGGTACAGTCGCTGGACGCGATGGTTTGACGGGGCGTCAACAAATATGTCTGAATACGGCAGCTTTACGATGGTCAACGCTGTCGCGTTGTAATGGCTTTATATTTCGTCCTTGACTTTGACAGAAGAGTTAAACGTTTGTGCGGTCCTGCTAAACCAGGAGTATTCACCTTTTTATTCAGAAATTTCGAAAAGCTCTTTTTCGTTGAAGTATTCATGGAACTGTGCCGGATAAAGCGTTAATTTTCAAATATAAAACTATGCCCCAAACTCTTAAATGGATCAGTTAACATGCTCAATGAGTACATTGACTAATGCCATTTTTACGTGAATCGATTTGCTAGTCGAGGTTTTGACGTTGAACGATTAATTTTTAATTGGTTTAGGTTCCGTATGTTCATAGGTTTACGAGAGGGCACGATTTTATGGTTTCCGTACCTCTTGTGATCGAATCATGGACTCCACTAGCTTTCAGCGTTCTGGTTTTTTGAGAACTGAAAAACTTGGAAAATTCATACTGATGCGTAGCAGAAGTTGGATATCAACTTTTGTATAATAATGTTTTACACAGTTGGCTGCCACGATGTTGGAATTGAAAAATTCTTCGAAATTTCCTTTGTATAGGCAGTCAACGAAAACACAATTCGAATGACGATGCATTTTGCATGTTTTATTTAAAAAAAACCAAAGTTCTGTAGCGCGAATTTAACATAGATTTAGCAATATGGCTATCCCTATTCATTAAGTGAAAAATTCGAAGAGGAAGAAATACGATTGATTCAAAGCGGTTGTGGCCGCACTGGGCCAAATATAATAAAACCCTCAAAAAATATCTGAGGGATTCTGCAAGAGCAACGAAGTCTTTCTTCAGTTTATTATAAAAATATAGTACTGAATACCGACTTCCATGCATATTAAAAAGGGTTGTATTTGATTTCAAAAAGTTTTCGTACCATCGTATGGAACAAATATTAATTTTGAGATTTGAGACTTTAATAACTTCTTTTGGCCTCGTACCGTTGGCCGGGTGCGAGGATGTTCTGTGGCAGATCGAGGATCTGCGTTAGGGTTCCGGTATCCTTGAATGTTTGAAGATTGAAATTAATTTTTGAAAATTTAAATATAATGGGCCGAAGTGCCTTTGTTTTCTGTGGCAGATAATCGATCTGCATTTCGGTTGTTGGTTGGCCTCGTTATGGGATAACGGGAGCTGGGTTTTGAAATTTTGAAAATAGGGATATGGAGGAACGGAGGGATTATTACGAGGAGCTCGTGGTCCTCTCGCAGTCTCTCTCCTCCGTGGGAAGAAGGGTCAGTATGACCAAAGATCGTCTAACTAGACCCTTCTCGGTTATGAGGTCGGCTACGCGTACTCGGTCATCTTCGCCGGGGTATACGTTGACGACTCTACCTAACCTCCATTCGTTTGGAGATAAGTGGTCCTCTTTGAGGACAGCGAGATCCCCCACTTGTATATTCGGTTTGTGATGCTTCCACTTCACTCGTTTTTGAAGTTCGGAAAGATATTCCACCTTCCATCGTTTGCAGAAAGTGTGATGGAAGGCTTTGAGTTTCTGCCACCGATTGATCATCGAGGCAGAGCTCCCACTAGCATCTGGTTCTCGCGGAGCCAGTAGGTGGCTGCCGGTTAGGAAATGTCCTGGGGTTAGTGGTTCCAGGTCCGTTGGGTAATTCGACTCTGGACTGAGGGCGCGAGTTGAGCCACACCCCAATCCTGCACAAAAGTGTTTGGAGCTCCTCCATAGTATATTTGTGGGGAGAGCCGATCTTTTTGAAGTGGCTTTTGAAGCTCTTCACTCCCGCTTCCCACAGGCCGCCCATATGTGGAGCGGCGGCAGGAATAAAATGCCAGGTTGATGCTTGATGGAAAGTTGGTACCATTGTCGGAGTAGATGTTTTTCGGACATCCTCTTCTCGCGATAAAACAGGAAAAGGCTGCGAGGAAGCATGGGGTGCTAAGGTCACTAGTGGCTTCTAAGTGAATTGCCTTAGTGGAGAAACAGAAAAAAAGGCATACATAGCCTTTGGACAGTCGACACCCCCTACCGCGGTAGCTTTTGATTTCGAAAGGCCCCGCAAAGTCTACCCCGGTATTGGTGAACGCGCGGGTAAAAGTGGTACGTTCGCCGGGAAGGGTACCCATAAGTTGGGACTGCGCCCGCTTTCGGTGAATAATGCAGGTTCTGCAATTGTGGATGATGGCTCTGATCATGGTCTTGACATTCGGTATCCAATATTGGGTTCGAATAAGACGGAGCATGAGCTGGTTCTCGCCATGACGGGAATCATGATGAGTCATCATGACTGTAAGGCGAGACAGCCTACAATTGTAAGGCAAGACGACCGGATGACGCTCGTTATATGACAAGTCCTTTGAAGCCCCTAGACGCCTCCCTGTTCTAATAATATCATCTTTGTCGAGGTATGGGTTGAGTGACAGTATTTAACTCTTTCAATAAATAGGTTCCCCATTTTTCAATTTTACGTATTCTGTACCGTAGAATCGTTTTTGACATACTTTAATTAACGCTTGAGTCGTGGCCTTAATTTCGTCGGCTGAGATTATGCACGACTTTTCGCAGAACGAGGCTTTGGTCCTTGGGTGAGTTCTTTTATAAAATCTCCTAACATAGGATAGGACTTTCAAAGCCCTAGGTTAATTTGTGAAGCGGTTGAGAATATCCATTTGATATACCCTTGTCGTGGCATATGATTGTGCCCTCTTCTCCTCGATGGACGTTTTGTATTCGGTGTCTTGTGCTGGCCAGTGGGGAATTGTCTTATTGCAGTCAAGGAGGTCCCTGCCACCACAACGAATTGTTGACCAAATCGGACGCTAGTAGTCCTCTGCTTCCCAAATCCGCTGGATTAGATTCTGAGTCCACGTGAAGCCAGTCTTTGTTACCGACCATGTCGATGATCTTGGTGATGCGATATGCGATGAATGTAGACCAGGAAAACGGCGGCTTCCTTATCCATGCGAGCACTATGGTTGAATTCTTCCACAGGCGCAGTTTTACGGGTCACATTCTGATGTTCATAAAAATGGATCCGGTTATTTCTGCGAGCAGAACTGCTCCACAGAGTTCTAGAAGTGGAAGTGATATAGCCTTCACTGGAGCTACTCGGGTTTTGGCTAGCAAGAGATTTGTGAAAATTTTATCGTCCCTTTTTACGCGCATGTAGATTGCTGCTGCATATGCCTTTTCCGATGCATAGCAAAAAACATGTATTTCGATGTCGTCCTCTGGCGTAAAATTTACCCATCTCGGTATCATAATGTTATCTATCTCGCGGTACTGTTCCAACGTTCCAATGTTCTAGTCGATACTGGTTCGTCCCAAGCTGTGCCCTCCAACCATATACTCTGCATGAATATTTTCGCCACGATGACCATTGGGGATCGAAACGTTTGACGATTGCCGATAATATTGTTCGTTTCGTAATGTTTTCAGGGTTTTCCAACGCGCCTTATTTAAAATAGAAGATATCGGAATGGGCATTCCATCGAATGCCTAATGCCTTGACTGAGCTGGTATCTTCGAATGCCAGGAAATTTTCACTGAGCAGATCTGCTGTAGGTATATCCTTAAGAATTTCCCCTGAATTTGACGCCCATTTGCGTAGTGGGAAGCCCGCCGAGTGAAGGACTTGACGAATTTCATCTCTCGCTTTAATGGTTGATGTGATTGTGTGTCCACCCGCTAGCACGTCGTCTACATACATGCATTCCCTCAGTATGCTAGCCGGTGTAGGGTGTGAATTTGCTACATCATCCGCCAGTTGTAGGAGTGTTCTTATCGCAAGATATGGAGCGCAGTTCACTCCGAAGGTAACAGTCTTTAGCTCGTAAATGCTGATAGGGTCGTTCGGGGAGGTGTGATAGACAATCCGTTGAAATTTGGTGTGATTTTCGTTCATCCAAATTTGTCGATACATCTTTTCGATGTCGCTATTAAAGACGAAGCGATACAGTCGCCAACGTAGAATTAAAATGGGCAGGTCCGCTTGGATTACTGGACCTGGGTGGAGTATGTCGTTTAGACTAATTCCATTTGCCGTCGGACTTGACGCGTTGAAGACGACGTGCACCTTGGTAGTGGTACCTTCCGCCTTTACAACGGCGTGGTGGGGCAGGAAATAATTATCTGAATCGTCGGATGGAATATTGCTTTTGATTTTTCGCATATGTCCGAGCGTTTCGTATTCTGACAACACCCGAACATACTCTTTCCCTAACTCTGGGTTTTTTAGAAAACGCCCATCATTTCTAATGAATTGTGAAGATGCGCGCCTCAGTGACGGTCCTAAACTAATATTCGCAGGACAATCCTGCCTGAATGACAGTGAAACTGTATGTCTTCCACTTTCATCACGTTTTGTTGTGTCTTTAAATAATTGTTCACAATACCTTTCTTCTTCATTAAGCATTTTATTTTTGGGCATATTTTCTACCTCCCTGAACGCTTTTAATCGATTGTCTAACGCAACCTCATTGTAGAATGACGTGATGGTCTTCGTTGGACTCGGTGCTTCGATGCGACCGGTTAGTATCCAACCGAACACTGTCTCTTGGGCCAAAAGTGTATTTAGTACATTCTCTTTCAGACCGCTCAGTATAATTTGGGGATATACTTATGTCTCCTCCAAGTATGAGGTCTACGTCTTCGTTGATGTAGGACCTCTTGTCTGCCAAAACCAAGTCTGGGAATGCCTGCATTGTCATGGCGTTGATATGGCAGGATGGAAGATTCCCAGTGAGTTTGGCTAGGACTAGAATGGGTGTAGTCAGGCTGAAGCAGGCATCCATTGGTGAACGTAATTCAATTTTGGATGCCTCTTTCACCTGAGCTGACACCGTATTTATGATGCCTGAAACTTGGGCATGCATTTTCCTCGCTGGCAAATTGATCCTGGGTTTTAACCTTTCAGTTATAAAGGAACATTCAGACCCTGAATCAATTAATGCCTGCGCGGAGTAGTCGGTACCATTTTGGTGAATGTGTACGCGAGCAGTTCCTAATAGCACGCCTGTGATGGAATTGGCATGACAGGATCTGGTTCGCAGATTGTCGCGCCTGTGCCGAAGTTGTTGGAATATTATCCGCATCTTTGAAAGTATTGATGTATCCGCATGCAGGAGCGTGTGGTGATGGGAGTGGCATTTGGAGCAGTTGTAGGAAATGGTGCACCTCGTCACTGCATGTCCTGGGGATAAGCAATTCAGGCAGCCACTTGTGGATTTTATAAATTTAATACTTTCTACTGGGGTTAACTCGCAAAAGCGTGAACAGTTTCGTAATCTGTGCTCAGGGGATTTGCACATTTTACAAATTGACTTTATTGTTTGCTTGGATACTTTTATTTGAAAAGCACCAAGTTTTTTCGTAGGGGTTTCTGTCGATTGTCGCGACGCGTTTCGTTTTTGCACTCTCGAAGTGTCATGCCCTGTAAAACCAGACACTGTTGCAAATGTCTGAAACCGATTAGACAGGAATTTATCCATATCTTCCCACTTGGATATGTCCATTTTATGGTCTATACTTTGCTCCCATAGAGCCAACACGCTCTCTGGTAACTTGGTTGAGCAGAGATTAGTCAGGATTGCATCCCAATTGGAAGTGTCAATTTTGTAGCATTTGAGGGACGAAATACAATTATTTATATCATTTTGTAGCTTCTTGATTGAACTGCCGCACTCACTTTCTACCTTTTTTAAAGTTAAATAAAATTTGTAGTTGTGTGTTTACTAAGAAACGTTTGTGTTCGTATCTCTCACACAAGTTTTTCCAGGCCATCTCGAAACCTTCATTTGTGAGAGGGCATTTTTTAATGATGTCTTTGTTCGCCCTGCGTTTTGTTGTTGAGATGGAATAACTTTTCCACCCCTTTCTAGCTAGAATTGTTTATATAAATTGCCAGGTCACGAAAAGTTGGCCAAGACAGATAATCCCCTTTAAATACTTCCGTGTCGCAAGCAGGGAGGCGAATTTTATGCCCATGAGGTTCTTGTTCAGGGTTGACGTTCTTGTCCTCTTTCTTGTATTTTTCTGCCGCAGCAGATATAGACGCTAAGCATCGTCATCCCCTGACACCTCATCAGACCCCAGTAGCGAATCAAACGCAGACTTTACCTTCTTCCACAAGGACCGCAACTCTTCCTGCTGTATCACAAGGGTGTGTTTGCTATGACCGCTTTCCGGTATAAGGCTGTACTTTGTATCAAACTCTGCGATTAATTCCACCAGCCTGATGTACGTTTCCATGGTTTTATTTGAATTTATTAACCAAATAATTGCCGATTAGAAAAATAGAACTCTTCTAAGTTAAAGTACCTGCCCAGCCGTAAATGAAACTATTGTATTTCGAAGCCTTATTATTAATTTTTTATATTTTATAGAATTTTGTCAGAGCAGCGACCACAAAAACAAGGCTTATTATTCAGACTTTTGTCACCGTAGCAATAATAACAAAGCGCTTATTTTGGACTTTTTGTCTCATTAGCGACAACAAAAAGGGGACCACTCGCCACCTCCACAAATAATGGGTGTATTTTTGAAAAATTGCGTGCGATATTCGAAAATAAGCGCAAAGAAGTGTAAAAAGAAGTGTTTAAAAGTGAAGTGAGCACCGAATTAATTAAAATATATTAGTGTTGTATTTGTGATCTACAAAAAAAAAACAACAACAAAACTGATATAGTGAGGTTGCTTGAAAGTGAGGTTATGTTACCCTCTGCCTTGTCTTGTGTCTGGGAAACCTTACCGCTGGTGGGGGGATAAACCAGATAATCACAAGGGACAAAATAAATTAAACCACAAGTGATTTAAATTTGGAAAACAAGTAAAAGAAAGAAAAAACTGGTGCTCACTTAAATAAAACTTCACTATTTACACCTTGTTTGATTTCACTTTTTCGAGCACAATACGGGTGATTTCTTTATTTTTCACTAATCAACACTCAAAAAAGTGGTAAGAAATATAACACTTACTTCTTATTATTTTGTGGAGAAACAAATTGTAGCAATGGACTGTTCAATGTGCTGTGGCTCCGCTAGCTGCTAATACCGTGTATTATATGCTTGCGAACTTCTTTGGTGGTTCTGTTTTTGGCTGCTGGGGCAAATAATTGTTTGGCAATCCTTTGGCAAAATTGTTATCGTAGGCGAATGTGCTGTGCAGGTTGATATCTGTATGATATAGTGGACAGTATTTTCAAGTGCTTTACGTTCTCGGTGAGGAGGACCAATGTTCGGCCTGGGTGCGTCTTAAACCGGCAGTGGGTAGGCGCACACGGGTCGATCTCGGGATTGATGGTTCACTCAAAAGAAATAAGCAAACACAGGAGGATTTTCCTCGTGATAATATGATCTTTAATGATATTGAAAGAAAATATATTATGAATAAATGGTTACCTTTATGTCGAAATTGACGATGGTGATCCTCGGCGATGTGTGCTGGTTGGCGGTCGATCGAAAAAGAGGCCGGTTGTCCCGTTGATAATAACCGCTAGGCCGGGAAAAGTCCTCTGGTGTTGCACATATACGTGCATGTGTGCTGATAACCTGCACACACAGCGTGAGAGTGTGGGTGGCTGGAAATGTTATAAAAATATTAGAGAGGGGCGCCGCCAATCAAGTAAAAGTTAGCCATTGGGCCTAAACAATGTTAGTTCCTACTTTTTTTGTTCATAGAGTTTTCGTGAATATCTGGCGATATTGTCCAATGTTTTCCCCATTTTCAAAATACCTTTCACTTCGGTTTGTTTTTGATGTGCTTTTAACCGAATTTTTTCACGATCGTCAACGGTAAACCTAAGACGGGGAGTCGTTGTTGGTGTCATTGTTGATGGACGTGGTGGTTGATTATCTTGTTCACCCTCGGGTGAACGTGTCGCCATTGTTGATGAACGTGGTGGTTGAATAACTTGTTCATCCTCAGTAATTGTTGGTGTCAGTGTTGATGAACGTGGTGGTTGAGTATCACCCTCACCCTCGGATTCTTGGGCCTGAGATTCATTATCTCTATCAGTTATTCTTTGCCTGGGGGTGCCATATATATTCCCTGTGGGATTGGCGGCTTGTTGGAGGTGGAGAAGATCATCCACCTCTCGCTCTAGAGCAGACAATTTTTGCTGAACATATGGTCCTCCTCCAGTGGCTGTAGTTTCCGCGCGGTTTGTACAATTCGAGGCCGCGAAATTCGCCCAAACTTTCATTCGCTTCGCAAGTGACAATATGCGTATTATTTTGGATTGATTCGTCTTACATTTAAAAATCAAAGCATTTTAAATTAGCAAATTTATAAAGCAAAGATGCATAGATATTTATTTCCGCTAGTTTCATCTCATTGAGTATAATATGAGACTGAACGTAATGTCGTCACTCAGTTAATAATATTGTATCACAATATCTCAGAATGTTAGAATTTCACATTACACCAGTTTACAATAAAAGGTACATATTTTTTTCTTTTTATTCCAATTTTGGTTCATATATTCTGTATACTAAACTAAATTAATGTATAACATTCAATCTACTCCGGTAAACAAACTTAAGCATTCCTTTTTTTTATATCCAAGCATACGCTTATTAAAAATAAATTGAAGCGAACCCTGTAGCTATAAAAAATAGCTATAGGTTTAAAAAATGGCAGCGATTCAAAAATATCCATCACTATTCTCACTGTTACTTCAAAATCCCTGTATCAGCCATCACTAAAGGCTTGGTTTCCTCCAAAAGTGGTGTCGCGATGTTATGACCGATACAGAGCGGCTGGTATACTCACCGCTTTCAGCAGCACGAGTTCAAAATTGCTTCGTTCTGCACATCTACGTTACACTTGACTGCTTGAGCGAATGAAATAAAGAGAGAAAAAAACAAGAGCTAAAGGAAAATGACGTAAATGTTGCCCATAAAAAACAGCTGATCTTTTGTGTAAATGCGCAATGTGCAATCTTGTGTGTGTGATTTGGGATAATTGGTGACCAAGTTATCGGTGACGATTAAGCAATCGATTAGATAACGAGTACCTGTCTTCTAGGGAAGTAAGTTTAATAAATTGTCATTACTATATTAATCCCAAGCGATTGTTCTCTTAGACACTCTCATCTTATATGATTTAGATGTTTGAACATTAAACATTATTTTCGTATATTTTTGGCAAGCTTATTGTTTCATGATCAGAAATTGGATATGCTTGCAGATATTTGCAATTTATTTCTTCTGAATTTGAATATATGAGATCAATTTTTGATTCGGTTGTATCCGTTGTTCGTGTATTAAAATCTACTTTTTGAACCATCCCAATACAGAGAACATTTCATTCAGTTTTGTACTATAAGTTGATATGTGATTCATGTTAATATTAAAGTCACCAACTAGTATATTGTGGTTAGGTTAGGTTAGGTTGGGTGGTAGCTTCCCTGATAGGGGAAGCTCACTTGGACAACATGACGGTCCGTTGTGATACCACATATAATAAACTAAACTAACGGTGACGTAGATATAACTACTTAGAGAATCGTTGGGTAGCAACGATAAAGTTCCGAATGATCCCGATCTCAACCTTGGATAGCTCCTCGGGAGATCCAAGTGAGTCACGACCGAAATACTTTCGCTTAGTTATGACAAAAGCTGGGCAGTCAAGCATAAAGTGATTTGGTGATTCGACCTCATCATCCTCCATACAGCTGCAGCAGGATGGAGTTTCCAATATATTGAGACGTACCGCATGGATACCCATGGGACAGTGCCCTGTCAAAACCCCAATGACCATTGATAGGTGAGCCTCAGTGAACCCAATTATTTCAGAAGACCTCCTGCCATCCTGATACCCTGCAAGACGTAGTGTCCGCCCAACGTTTGCTGAGCTGACTTGAGGCCCAGCTATGGACGAGCAATCCACAGGTGGCTAGCGGAATCCAGAAATCCCTATAGCCATCTTCATCCGGTTCAGTTGTACCGATTCGGGCTAAGAGATCCGCTTGACAGTTTTCCGGAATATCACTATGGCCCGGGACCCAGATAATTTTAATTGTAAAATAATTCGATGCAATCGCAAGTGAGGTCAGGCACTCCCAGACCACCCCCGATCACACTGTAGTTGAGCTAAAGGCCTTTATAGCCGCTTGGCTATCAGAGTAGATGTTAAATTCCCTAACCGTAGTAGCGCTGGATAGCATTTCATTCACCGCATCCTTAATCGCAGTACCTTCCGCTTGGAATACACTGCAGTGATCAGCCAACTTAAACTTGCGGCTTACATTTAGCTCTTGACAAAAGATCCCCCCCCCCCCCCCGCCAACCTTTCCGTCCAACTTCGACCCATCCGTCAACAAGTTAACCGGTCCCATGCCCCAGATAATTCCTCTTCCCCACTCCTCCCTCGGGGGAATGACTGGGGTGAAGATTGTATAGGAAGCGGCCATCGGCATGCAATAGTCCGTCCTGTCCGGGATAAAGTCGAAACTAGTAAGAAGGATAGAGTGTCCGAAATCAGAAAGCATATAACCCATATCACAAAGGCTGACCAACGATCGGGCCGCGGATGCCTTTCCCGCAATATCTACAGGATTTATATTCAGCATGACATTCAGTGCCAAGGTAGGTGTTGTTCTCATAGCGCCACTGATACCAATAACCGCCGTCCGTTGCACTGGCACTTCGAGGTGCTCGCCGTGTCCAGTGCTTTCCACCACACCAGCACCCCATAGAGCAGAATCGGTTTGACCACCATCTCATAAAGCCAGTGTACTACTCCTGGCGAGAGCCCCATCTCTTTCCGATAGCCCCCTGCAGCAGTACAAGGCAACCGCGGCCTTCCTGGCCCTATCTTCTACATTGGGCCTCCAGGACAGCTTCTTGTCCAGAACAATTCCCAAATATTTAACCCTGTCAGTAAGTACCAACGGTACCCCTCCAATCGAAGGAGATCTGAAGTCGGGTATCTTATATCTCCTTGTAAAAAGAACAAATTCTGTTTTTCCCGGGCTGACCGGCAATCCACATGATTCAGCCAACATAGCCACAATATCCAGGTAGCCCTGTAGAACATCGCGCAGGGTGCCCAGAAATTTGCCTCTGACTAGGATAGCGAGGTCGTCTGCATAGGCAACCACCCGACAACCATTGGCTTCCAGCTCCACAAGAAGCTCGTTGACTACCACAACCCTGAGCAGAGGAGATAGGACACCCCCCTGTGGCGTGCCCCTGCACACCTTCCTCCTAATTATGGCCCCTCCCCACTCCGCTGCGACAATTCTGCCGCATAGAAGTTTGCTAATAAATTCAACCAGAGCCGCTTCGACTCCTAAACCTACCAGAGCTCTTTCGATTGCCCCCGGTAAGACATTGTTAAAAGCCCCCTCGATGTCTAGAAAGGCACCCAGAGCATACTCTTTATGTTCTAGAGACCCCTCTATTTGCTTTGCAATCGAATGGAGAGCCGTTTCCGTCGATCTGCCCTTGTAGTACGCATGCTGTGAAGCCGACAATAACCCCCAGGTATCCTTTCCCGTAGGTACAAGTAAATCAGCCGCTCAAACGTCTTAAGAAGAAACGACGAGAGACTGATTGGCCTGAAATCCTTAGGTGACACATGAGAGCTTTTGCCGACCTTCGGAATGAAGATGACCCTAACCGTGTGCCACGACTTAGGGATATAGTTAAGCCTGAGGCAGTTAGTGTAGATGATGGCCAACCAGCGGCAGGAAATCCCTAAAGACTTTTGAAGTTCCGCAGGAATGATGCCATCCGGGCCGGGTGACTTATAGGGCTTGGAATTTATAGCCCAGGATATTTGACTTTCCCGTAGTGGAATGGCAGGCATTTCTTCATGGCCAGCAACCGCCGACCACGCAAGCGAAGATCCCTGTGCAACTGGGACATCGGGAAAATGATTGTTCAGTAAAAGTCTCAGGGACTCCTCGCTACTCATCGACCAGTCCCCACCATAATCCCTCAGATACCCCCGGGGCGGGATTCCTAGAGAGTATTTTTCTAAGCCTCGCGGATTCATTGCAGCCCTCTACGTTTCGCAGAAGCTTCGCCATCCTTATTTCATATTTATAAATCCGCAGACTCACCTTATAGAGCTCCCAGTCCGAGGGTAGTTTACTCATCCTGGCTCTGTTAAAGAGCCGCCTACTGGACGCTCTTAGGTCGTCAAGGGAATCAGACTACCAGGGCGGCTTACCCTTCCCCCTGTAAGTTTTCAGTGGGCAGGACTGTTGAAAGGCGCTATTGCCTGCCGAGGTGAAGTTTTCCGCCAGACCGTCTATGTCAGATTCGGACAGGTCCGAACCAACGATAGGCGCCTCAGGCAATAGCTCTCGCAACTTCCTACAATAAAAGTCCCAGTTGGTACTTTTAGGGTTCCTAAAAGATATTTTACCGGGACGTTCTTCGTTCACCGAGAACTGAATATATCGGTGATCAGAGAAGGAGTGCTCGTTGAGAACCTTCCAGCCAGATATCCGATCTTCCAGTTCTCTGCTAACCAGGGTGAGGTCCAGGACCTCCTCCCAGACCGCAGTAATAAATGTCGGGTCAATCCCCCTATTACATATACAAAGTCCCTCATCTACAATAAAAGTAAATAAAGACTCACCTCTGGTGTTCGTATCCGAGCTCCTCCATATGCTATGGTGTGCATTAGCATCGGCACCTATGATTACGCCAACACCTCTCCGTCTTGCTTCAGCGGTGATTTCGCCCAGTATCACAGGTGGTGGTCCCGTTACGTCCCCATGGGCATATACGCTGAGACCGCCCACAATTCGTTACTGCCTCGCTCGAGGCAGACCGTGGTTACGTCAGCATTGCTGAAATTAGAGAATAAAAGCTTTAAATTCCTTTTTAATAAGCACATAGGATCTAGGCCTACCTGCCTCCCCATACACCAAGGTGTTGAATTTTCCCGTCCTTAATCTAGCAATTTTTCTGCCGTTACTACTCAGCCACGGCTCCTGGACAAGGACTATATCCACTCCGCCTTTCTTAAGACAGAGCAACAAGTTTGCGGAAGCCGCCTTAGAACGCTGAAGATTGATTTGACGGATTTACATCAACGCCACTCTTCTTCTTCTGCAACCCATCCTTGGCGGCTTCGCCCTCCGAGACTAGGAGATCCTCTGAGGGAGAGGAACCATCTCCCCTGGAATCGCCGTGGTAGATTTTGAGAACCACACGCTCGAGGTCATAGGAGATAACCCCCCTCGTGTCAGAGAGAGGACCGGTGGACTCTACGTTTAGCAGAATCAGCACTTGCCGACGTGGCCCAACAGCCTATTCTAGGACCCTCCAGTTATGCGTCGGAAGGTTCGGGTTGCAGTAACGCATTAATTTAGTATTTTCTCCGGCTGAGAGGGCCCGGCAGGCAACCACACTCGAGCCCTCGGTCGAAGGGGGAGATCTCTCCGTTCCACGGCCTCGAGTCTGGCCCCCCTCCAGACCTCCCAACCAAAGAAATTATTTTCTTAAAGATACAGGCCGACCGCTCGTCAGCACAAGTAATCAGTCTAAATCCATTATACCACCCCGAGTATACGAAGCATTGCCGCGGACCTGGGCTCTCAATAACAACGGTCATATAGGCCGCTGATATGGCGCTGGCGACCCACGGCCACTCCTCTCGTGAGATGGCACCTTCCTCCCTACTCCTATCCAGGACCCCGAGGGTGATGGAGCCCGCTCGTTTAGCGATTTCGCTAAACGCAATTGCGTCCCCACCTCCTCGGGCCCTTTTTTGTCGTTGAGGCATTCCGCTCATCCGACCTTTGCCGCTTCATAGCCCCCAAACTCTGCTACTCACCCGCATCGTTCGACATCGGTGTGTGGTCGTCGCAAGCTACGACGTTCCTGGCCCACTCCAGCGTCCGGGAATGCTTCTCAGAAATCTGAGCTGCATCCCTTCCGCCGTAGCGCTCCAAGATCTTCTCAGCTAGGCGCCGATTACCCAGATCTTTCCTACGCGGCGTCGATCGCCTACCTTTCCCGGCAGGCTTCGACCCCAGGGCTCCAGTTGGGAAAGCTCCTCGCGACAGGGCTTCCTTACTAGTACTGGGCTGGTCCGTCGCATTCGCCGGACCTCTACCTTTCCCTGGCACAGCCCCATATGGGCCTGCATTGGGTGTCGGTTTCGACACCCCTCCTCTACGCGAACTACCCGTACCTACGGGGTTTGAAACCAACCCCTGCGCTGATCCATCTGATCAGCCCTTTTGACCCGCCGGGAGCTTTCCCGGCTGCAGGTAACTTGCTTCGGAGCGCTCTCCGCACCTGTCGCGTCCCTCGAACCATGACGCCTTCGCCGTCACTCCTACCCTCCTTTTTGTTAGTTTTCGTGTCCATTCTAAGAAGTCCTCCCGCAAGGCCGCTATCCGGAGCCGATTGTGTAGTCGCCCTTCAACGGTCCCGTGGTTATCTATGCTGCGCAGGGAGGCCACGCGAGGGTTGACGCATTACCTTATGGGTAATGCGTTCAGAGCCAGACCGGACGCAAAGCGGGAAAATCTTCAACCGCACCTACACCACCAACTTAACGGCGACGGAGCCGGCACTTACCTTGAGGCCCACCACAGTTTTAACGGGACGTGGGCAGGTGCAGCATCAGCCTAGCAGCCATTTCGATAGGGTTTCACCCCGACCTACTAAGGTGGGAGAATACCGCACCTACCAGCCCAAAGTCATCAATTCCTAAACATAGTAAAAATCAAAGTCCCTAACAATCCAGCTCGTCACCGTTGAGTACCGATCTTGACCCTTAACAGGGTCCTCCCTGCCCTGAGCTCGGCACAATGACTCAGGGGTGCGGATTTTATCGAGTTGTCCTCTCTAGATCCGCCATTATCAGTAGAAGCAGGGGTACCTCGTGCAGGACGTAATAACCAATTGTCACACGTGATTCGTCACTATGGCCGGTCTAAGATTGATACCAGTCCCTGATCCAGAGCGTGGAACCACGTATGATATCCAAGCCAAGTATCTTAACCCCCTATATTGTGGTTACTCTTTTCATATTTATCAATTAATATTTCATTTAAATGGTCTAAGAAAGCTGCATAACTTGTGTTGGGCGAGTGATAGAGCAACCATATTTGCCACTTTTTACAAAGTTTTTTCAATTTTATTACGATGTACCACAAGTTCATCTTTACACTACCATTCCACTTAAATCATCACCAAATTTTGGATATAGGCTCCTTCGATCAACACGAAGGTTTTAGGCTAAAGATAAGTTCGACATATAAAAGGGGCGTGGGACCTCCCATACAAATGGAATCTTTGGTACTGCATACATACTGAAGGTATACATGCCAGAACATTGAAATTCAGTAAGGAGTTATACGAGGTCAATCCCTAGGTTAGCTTAGGTTACAAGGGCTGGGCTGGACACTATGGTAACAGCTCAGTACTTATTGTGCTTATTGTAATACCTATACGGTCTCATAGAGGACCGTCACCCTGCCTAAAGAGGGTCAAACCACCTCGTGGAAATTATATATTTTGCTAGAGCCTTTACTTCATAGCTAGAGACCTCAGCGAGGTCATGTAGAAAAGGTTTACCAAGGATGGCCAACCTACGCCTACTAAGCGCTGGACAATGACAGAGAAGGTGCTGCACACTCTCTTCCTCTTCTGTACATCTGCAGCTGCGACAATAGTCGAAGATCGTTGCCCCCATTCTAGCAAAATGCGTGCCTATTAAACAATGCCCTGTTAGAAACCTTATCAGGGACGATAGAACTTATTTTTTTTTAAATCAGAAGAGCTCCTGTGCGCCCCTTGTCATATTAGGGCCAGGTTTGCCTGGATATCTCACACGATGATATGGCTGACCATAGTCCATTTGCATTTCTTATAGTGCTTGTGTTCTCTCGAAGCCTGAAAGTGGCCACGGGTATACCTACCGAATCATTTCCCGGAAGGATATGGTCGGTGGTGCCTCTTCTAATGCTGATACTGAAGTTCTGAGCCATCTAGTTAAGAGATCTGCGGCATTCAGTTACCGAAATTGCGTTGTCGACGAATGAGTCCAGGGCCTTTAATGCGGCCTGGCTGTCTGAGAAAATAAACACCCGTTTACAATCCTTAGGCATAGACCCGAGATGGTTCACAGCCCTATGTATTGCCAGCATTTCCGCTTGGTAAACACTACAGTGATCTGGTAGACGAAAAGAGACCTCTAGACCCAGATCCGGTGAAAAGAGACCTGCTTCCAGCTTCCCGTCCAGCTTAGAACCATCCGTGAATATGTTGATGGCACCCGGTAACGTATGTTGTCTGGTATTCCAGTCCTGTCACGATGGTATATATATACTATAGTTTTTAACAAACACGTTCTTTGGCGTGCAGTAGACAGTGCGCACCGGTATTGGGACTGGGGCGTTCGTGCCCAGAATTGTTGCGTGCCACTAGATCCATTTGACCAGAGACCTGTTTCCCTTATGCGTAGAGCGGCGACGACCGCTATTTCCTTCGCCACTAGGTCAAGAGGTGGAAGGTATAGCATTGTATTGAGCGCTTCAGATGGAGTGAAGCCGAGGGCCCCGGTGATGCAGAGCTACGAACTCCGTTGCATCTTTTGAAGCATTTTAAGATAGGTAGTTTTAGCTAGTGCAGGCCACCAGACCAAGGCATTATAAAGAAGAATCGGGCGCACAATAGCTGTATAAATCCAGTAGGCCACCTACGGGGATAATCCCCAGGAGGTGCCAATTGCCCTCTTGCAGTACTGCTGCTGCCTGCTTGCATCGCTCCACTATATGGTCACTCCATAATAGCTTCCTATCCAGAATGACTCCCAAATACTTGACTTGATCGCTAAACGCTAAAAACTTACCCCCAATTCTTGGAGGTGTTAAATTTGATACTTTGTACCTCCTCGTGAAGAGGACAAGCTCGGTTTTATCCGGGTTGACTTCCAAACCTGTGGCTGTGGCCCAGTGCGAAATTTTGGATAGTGCCCCTTCCATTAGGTTGCAAAGAGTTTGCGGAAATTTCCCCCGCATGGTGACGCAGATGTCATCTGCATACGCAATCACTTGGTGACCTTCGGATTTCATGAGGCGTAGTAGTTGGTTTACGGTAACCACCCAAAGTAGCGGAGAGAGAACACCTCCCTGTGGAGTGCCGACCGGTCTGCGGATCCCGCATCCACCTAGCTCAGTATTAATCTGCCTACGCGTAAGCAGAATGTAAATAAACTCCACCAGGCACGCGTCCACCCCCAGATCGGTCAGCGCCGAGGTGATGGCCTCCGGGAGAACGTTGTTGAAGGCATCCACTATATCTAGAAATGCCACCAATGTGTATGCCTTGAGGTCTAGTGACCTTTCGATAACGGATACCAGTGAGTGCAAGGCCGTGTCAGTTGACCTGCCCTTAATATAGGCATGTTGAGCTTGCGAAAGAAGCGACGGCTCAATCCTCCTCCTGATGTAGTCCTCTAGGTGTATTTCGAGTACTTTAAGCAGAAAAGAAGATAAGCTTATAGGCCTGTAATCATTTAGTTTAG
The DNA here is from genome assembly GCF_040869045.1 of Eurosta solidaginis. NCBI lineage: Eukaryota > Metazoa > Arthropoda > Insecta > Diptera > Tephritidae > Eurosta > Eurosta solidaginis. Next base: position 158,930,233 of record NC_090319.1, read on the forward strand.
AGTGGGAGGGTTTCCCTGCCTTGGGGATAAAGACCACGTTGACTTCCCTCCACGATACTGGTACGTAATTGAGCCTAAGACAACGTATAAACATCCCTTTATCCAGGGCCTTATAAGTTCGGCAGTATACTGTATCTGAGCCGGAAAAATTCCATCCGGCCCTGGCGATTTATAGGGCTTGAAGGTCTGTAAATCCCAATCTATCCTTTTATCATCTGTGATTTCGCTTATTAGCTGATCATTAGGTGACCCTCCGCTAACAATACTTGAAGACACGCCCGCCCTTGCTGGGAAGTGTGTATCCATTAGCAAATTTATGGTTTCAGCGCTGGAGTCCGTCCAGTGCCCATACGGCTTTTGGACGTAACTTAGCTTAGTTGGAGATTTCGACAGCAACTTCCTTAACCGGGAGGCCGCGGATGTGGATTCAATCCTCCCGCAGAAATCCCTCCTGAGCGCTATAAAGCTTATACGTTGGTGTCCGCAGGCCACAGATCCTATTGCCAGTGATCCACGGCTCCTGGACTAGTACGATGTCTACCGCACCTGAAGACAGGTGCAGTAGGAGTGCAGCTGATGCTGCTTTACAGGGATGCAGGTTTATTTGGAGGACCCGAATCACTATTTGTTTGCGCTCTCCTCCGTGAGCGTCGCGTCCGAATCGCCATCCTCTAGAAGCTGACCCTTAGAGTAAAACCCTCTGAGAGCCAACCTTCCGCTCGAGCCTTACGAAGCGTAGCCACCAGCTTCTTCGCCCTCGTCTACCTCCATCTCGTCTTTACTGGGGGGAGTTCAACCACCTCCGTACGAGACGCAAGGTTTACCAAGACTTCAACGTCAGCCTTATAAACCTTAAGGCTTATATTGTTGAAGCCGTAGCTTACCCTGAAATCCTGCCTTTTCAGCGCTTCGACGCTTGCGCTGTCGAGCAACAGGACTATCTGCATCGTGGCCCGCTCAGTGTTCTCCGCGTTAACCACCTTCCAGTTTTGGGTCGGTATAACCGGGTTGTACTCCTGGAGCAGCTCCAGGATATCAGCTGGGTCCGTTTGCTTCACTGAAACCCAGACTCTCGCCCTTGTTCGTGAGGGATATCACACGCCTCCACTACCTTGAAACGCGCGCCCGGATACACCTCACCTATCAGCGAGACGGTGGCTTTGTAAAGCTTCACCGACCTGGCGTCGTCACATGCAATTAGTTTAACATTGCCCTGGAACCACCCCGCATCGGTATAAGAAGGCGGTGGACCACGGTTTTCTTTTTTGACCTTAACGGCCAATGACTATAACACCAATGATCTGCCGATCCTTGGCTATTTCGACGAAAGACCGCGTCCAGCCTCCCTGCGTCTTGGCCCCTTTCGGTGCCGTATGGTTGGATTCATCCATAGACCGCTGGCGCTTCGAGGCTTCACCGCTCTCAACCCAGTCTAGCCTGAAGTCCGGCAACATCTGTTTCGCTCAAGTAAGGTCACGCTGCGCCTTCGCCCAGTCCTCCGCAGAAAATTCCTCCCTCGCTTATCGGCGAGAAGGCATTCCTGCGCAGGATGGGGGCAGCCCAGCGCTTGTCCTGGTGACTGGGCTTTTTTACTCTCTTGACCCTAGAGCCGGCCACCCCCACATCCCTGGAGCCCCCAGCAACCAAACTGCCAGACGCTTGACGCCGATTGACAGCCATGTTGGTAGCTACGAGATGGGCGGCAGCGGCCCCAAAGGTTTCCCAGTCGGTGGCCCCTCCCCGAGAGGTACAGGCCTTCGGAATACCCGGGCTGGATTTTCCCCCAGCCCTATTCTACCTAGATTGGCCCTTGGCCCAATAGCCGACCCCCCCCCCCCCCCCCATCTCCCTGAAGCCCCCAGCAGTCGACCCACCAGACGCTTGTCGCTGGGTGGAGGGCCTGCTGGTGGGGGCCAAGGGAGGGGCGGTAGTAGCACTGATGGCCTCCCGGTCAGTACCCACTCCATGAGAGGTACTGCCCCTCAGACTACTCGAACCGGATAATCTCTCGGCCCTTTTCTGTCTGTCTGCCGCTGCAGCAGCAAACCTCTGTGGAGTTCTCTCAGCTAACTTGAGGCCTGGCTGAGCCGTAGCCTTTGCGGAGCAAACTCCTGTCGGCTTCTTATTAGGAGAGCCGCACTCCTTATTATTTTTATAAAATTTTCCTCCATACTAATTACACCCACGAGTAGCGGAGAAGGGGAAAGGTCCACCCGGACAGAGATCCGCGATGTCCGGGTAAGATTTAATAGCATCGAAGGTCGCCCGGTATTCGATGCACTCCGTTACCGACTGGGCTATTTATGGGCCCCCAGCCAGGCTGATCCTCGGCACGGGTCGTATAACACCTTGATCCATCCCATTAAGGAGGAAGGGAGAGAAAAGGGAAGAGAAAAAATAAAGGAAGATAGGATCGACGATTTGGGGTGACGCCGGTGAGTGCAAGACGCAACACCCCCATGAAAGGTACCTAGGTCAATCCGTAACACCAGCATGAAAATGTTGAATTAGGAAAAAGGGGGCGTGACACCTCCCATAAAAATGGAATATATCATACTGCTTATCTACGGATGTAGTAATGTTAGAATAATGAAAATTGGTAAGGAGCTATATGACGTTAAGTCCTAACACCTCAAGTAAAATGTAGAATTGGGAAAAAGGGGCGTGGCACCTTCCCTACAAATAGGATTTTTCAGAACTATGGCTGCCGTACACACTTTGGTTATTTTAACACCTAAAGTTTGACTGCATTTTTGAGTTTGGCTGTTATTCCTTTTGGACGTATAGTAATCTGCCGCCGTTAAAAAAAATTTGTTAGCTTCAGTCTATCTACATCTTCTATAAAAATCAAATTCTGTGTGTGTGTTCCCTGTGGAAACGTATTACCCACACTTCAATCATCACCCAATTTTGGCATAGGTTCCTTCGATCAAGACGAAGATATTTCATATTTCAGAATTAAGAATTTTAAATTAAAATTTTTTTTGGCTATGCGAACGAGCAATCTTAGCGCCCAAAAATGATCAAGTGTACAAAATCAATGATCGCATTCAAAACCAAATTTCTGTTGAAGTGACGAAATATAAATCGATCGACACAGTTACAGATGAAGATCAAATTGTGAATTATCCAATTGAATTTCTAAACTCTTTAGATCCACCTGGCATGCCTGCGCATATATTAATTTTGAAAATTGGCTCACCAATCCTGATTCTTCGGAATTTAGACCCACCAAAATTATGCAATTGAACAAGACTTTGCGTTAAAAATTAATCCCGAATGTAATCGAAGCAACAATCATCAGCGGTAAAAGCAAAGGTGAGGTTGTGCTCATACCACTGATCCCATCGATTCCTACAGATTTGCCATTAAATTTTAAGCTCTTTCAGTTTCCTGTACGCCTTGCTTTTGTAATTACAATCAACAAACCACAAGGACAATCGCTTACTGTTGCAGGATTAAATTTAGAGAGTCCACGCTTTTCCCATGACCAGCTATATGTTGCTTGCTCTATAGTTGGAACGCCAAAAAATTTGTTTATCTTTGCACCGAACGCAAAAACCAAGAATATTGTGTACCCAATTGCATTACAATAAGATATAATAATAAAATGTTTTAAACGAAAATTTCACCAAATATGCGTACAAAATTCAATTCAATTTGCAGAACAATAAACTAAATTATCAACAAACAAAACAGAAAAAATAACGCAACATTCATTCAATCTCGGGCGTAACAACGTACGACGGGTAAAGCTAGTATTATATTAAAATTTATTTCTCTATGTACATATATTAGTACTCCCCCAGTATGCCTACTGTGGGAATCAAATCTTATCATGTTAAAAGGTTGCTATTTCTAATTCATTATCTTCAATATCTTTTGTTGTACACGTTTCAGAGCAGAATATGATTGCCGGCTTGAGAACTTCCGCCATTATTACCAATTTACTTTTATTTGAAACTATGCTATTAATATTTAGGTAGATACATTTTAATCAGGGATGCACCTTAACGTTAAGCTAATCGTTTATCAAAAAATTTCCACCGTTTCCGTTGAAACACTTCTAAATATTATCGATAAAGAAATTATCACGATAAATTGTATCTCGTTTTTAACCGAAACAAAAACCTTTCGATAAGGTTAAAAACGTTAACAAAAACGTGATACTTTATATTTGAATTGTGCTGGCAATGCTATAGCCAATGGTGAAGCCGTAAGGTGGTAACAGCTAGCGGACATACACACAAACTCCATACAATTTGTTTGTGTAATTCGTTTGTGGTAATGTCAAAAATACTCTGAGAAATGTTCGTACTGTCAAAATTCATGAGAAAAGTTGCAATAAGCTTGGCTAATGCTTTCACCTTTAATGACTCCGCCATCAATCAGCTTTGCCAGCATAGTTTGAAATTAATAATCAACATAAACGATTTGATTTCGTTTTGATATGGCAGAAAACGAAACAAAATCATTTCGTTAATTTGACGTTCTTAACGTTAATAAACGAAACGAAATGACTTTGTTTCGTTTACTAACGTTAATTATTGTAACGAAATGATATCGGTTCGTTGGTTAAGCATGCCTGATTTTAATACACTGTCACCAGCAATTGCAGACTTGCTTTTTCTTATAACTTTTGCGTTAATATATTCATCAAGTTGATCTATAACTTCTGAGTGGTGCGTTAGTTGCTAATAACCAAGCCTATGCTTTTTTACACTTAAGTGCTTTAAATAGACCGGACATTGTCGGCTATTACACGAGTGATTTACGTCTAGCCCTAAGTTCAATTTTTCATTAGCTTTTACGCAATTTATACACTTGTTTTTAGGTGTTTCATTACACTTCGTGGTTTTATGTTTACCCAAACATTTGCTGCATACCTCATCACTTTTACAATCGCTCGCTTTATGATTGTATCCTTTACATTTAAAACATGTTGTCACATTAACACCATTGTAAAACCTGCATCGTTCCCATTCTACGTTCAATTTATCTAACTTAATAGCACCTCTACAATAGCATTAAAATTGTTTTTGGTGCTTGTTTTAACATTAATGAAATGAAATGTAAGGCGCGATAACCTCCGAAGAGATTTTAGGCCGAGCTTCTCTTCCAATTTACGTCTTGCTCCTTGTTTTTTTTTAATTTTTCTACAAATTGGCGGGACGGGACCTACTTGTTTTATGCCAACTCCGAACGGCATCTGCGAGGCAGATGAGTTTTCACTCATCACTTTTACAATCGCTCGCTTTATGATTGTATCCTTTACATTTAAAACATGTTGTCACATTAACACCATTGTAAAACCTGCATCGTTCCCATTCTACGTTCAATTTATCTAACTTCATAGCACCTCTACAATAGCATTAAAATTGTTTTTGTTGCTTGTTTTAACATTAATGAAATGAAATGTAAGGCGCGATAACCTCCGAAGAGATTTTAGGCCGAGCTTCTCTTCCAATTTACGTCTTGCTCCTTGTTTTTTTTAATTTTTCTACAAATTGGCGGGACGGGACCTACTTGTTTTATGCCATCTCCGAACGGCATCTGCGAGGCAGATGAGTTTTCACTGAGAGCTTTTCATGGCAGAATACACTCGGAGTGCTTGCCAAACACTGCCGAGGGGCGATCCCGCTTAGAAAAATTTTCTTCTAATTGAAAACCCTTATTTCTAAAATTTTGATGTTGCTTTGCCCGGGGTGTGAACCCAAGGCATTCGGTGCGGTAGGCGGGGCACGCTACTATCACACCACGGTGGCCGCCGTTTTAACATTATATTGTTTAATAATTTTTATTTCTCCTTGCTCTAGGCATTTGTTTTGGTACTTTAAACACTCTATTAATTCACTATTATTTTTTTCAAAGTATATGCCAGTTATAAATATTCTATTCTTTGATTTTCTCTCTTCATTTTCATTTAAACTATTAGTTACGATAACACCATGTTGGCCAGTTTTGATATCGGTTATTTTTAATTCTTTAGGGTTAATTTTATTGTTTAAATCTATTTTTTGTTTTTTTTTTTCATTCGTTTGTGTTGCTTTCGGATTGACAATGATAGGAGTGCGTTTCTTAAATTCGGACACGCCCCTATTTGTATGTGTATTATCACCCATTTTCGATGCATTTGCATTGATTTTTGCTGTTGCGTCACACTGCCTTTATCTTTCACTATTGTTTTAAATTCGCTACATTTTCATTTCCCACTACTTCAACTTGTTTAATATTTGTTCCGCTACCTCCCGCACTTTCTTTATTTCTGCTGCATTTTTAAGTACATTTCTTGGTGCATTTTTAGGGTCGCTAACCTTTCATTAAATTCATCATCAATCGCTTTCATTAGATCTTTCAGCTCTCTCTTGCTGGTTTGTACTGCCAGTTCAAATTCATTTATATATATATTATATATATTTTTGTTTTCCTTTATTCATTGGATATACGTATACAATAATACATATGCAGTCTCAAAAAAAAAAAAAAATTTTTTTTGTGAAAATTTAGCTTAGATAATTAACAATTTCTACGCAAAGAGTCATGCAGTCTCTATTCAATTATATGTAGAAAAAAAATATAAAAATAAAAGAAATTGAATGGTATTTAAAAATGCAACACAAATTGATAAATACAGTAGAGTTAGTATAAAATATAAGGTTTTGGTTTCTTTTAATGTTTGATTAAAAGATAAAAGAGAAAGAAAGGATTTTTTAGTACAGTTAATTAAATGCATTGTATCATGAATATTGGTCGATACTGAAATCGTGTCTTTGAAGGAACAACAGAATCATTTCACGTTTAAAAGTGATAATGTTGTGAGATGTTTTAACATACTTTGGTAGTTTGTTGGACACTTTCACACCATAATTGCGTAATGAGTTTGCACTTTTTCCTGTTCGAAAGAACGTGGTTCTGATACTCGTTACCTAACGCAGACTATATACTGAACGATCTATTGTATTGAGCTTAAGGTTATGCTTTATAAGATTATTTTTGATCTTGAAAACCACTAATAGTGTTTGAAGAATACATATTTGTTTAATATCAAGCCTATTTTCATACAGACTTGTAGTGGAAGTTCGTATTGGAAGCGAGAGAATATTCTTTATAACTTTATTTTGCAAACGCTGAAGTTCATTTATTTTATATTCTGCACACCGACCCCAAATTGGATTTAAATAACTGATCTTGGAATATTTCTTCTGCATACATAACGCTACCGTCATCTGCATAGAACTGCGGAGCCCCGTGAAGACTGAGTTTTAGCGCGTTGTTTATATATATGAGAAACAAGGTGGCTGCCAATTTAGAACCTTGGGGAACTCCCGTCTTCACCTGCCTTTTCGCACTTTTAACGTTGTTTATCTCAACATATTGCTCTCTATCTAATAAAAAACTTTCAAAGATTTTGAGTTCCTTATCGTTTAAACCCACCTCTTTTAGGTACACACTATTTTTGTTTACACTTTCTTGCATGTCTCGCACAACTAAGTCAACATTATGTATAAATGAAATGCACCTATCACCTATAAACTTCACCATTGGATGCGATCCTATTACATTGGCTTTGTAGCTATCTAACCCAGATCATTTTTGTGCAGAGTGGTATACCTTTCCACAAACACCCACACACCTGACACCTGTCTCTCCACGTATTGCGAGTTTGCATTTTTCACATTTGTCAGTTTCAGACATGTAATGCTGGCAACTCTTTTGTTTTTTTAAACTTATATTAACTACCCTGTACACAGTGTCATTTTCTGTTTACGATACACGGAGTTGCCCTGTACGGAGAAGACGCCCATTGGCAAGTTGTGCGATATAGAGTAATTAAAACAAAATCTAAACAAATAAAGACAATTGGTATTTTGAAAGACAATTACATCCTCAGGTGTGGGGTGCTACCTACTATTCGCATTACAATTATTTCGAAGAAATACCTTACTAAGCCAGTTAATTTCATTAAAAATTCAGCAGACACGCTCCACTGGAAAAACTTCTACTCCGTTAACAGATGTGCCGAAATCGATAGACTCCAACACCACACACAATTTTACAGACGTCGAAGCCGTTGTTGCACCCGTACTTGCTGCATTTGGCACTACATTGCCTGCTGTTCCTGTTTCTGCTAAACATAATTCATCTGTTGCTGATGCCCCCGCTGCCGCTGTACATAATACGCTTGCCGAAAATTCGATTAACACCGCTGCTGCTGCTGCTGATGTCCCAGTTGCCGCTGTAATGTCTAGTGAAATTGCTGTCCTGATTGATGAAACGAAATTGCTTGAAGAGCAGCTAAACTTACTGAAACTACGCAGGGAGGTAATGGAACTTTAAGGCGTAGTCCGGCAAATGGAATCGGGCTCGACTGTGCGTCTTGGAAAATACATTCACTTTGACGAGCTTGACGCAGCAGTCCCTAAGTTTAGTGGTGACAACCATTATGATATAAACCGCTGGTTTTTACAATTTGAACACTATACCGATGCCAATAATTACATCGAAAGGCATAAATGTTTAGCCTTGCGCCGTTGCATGACCGGGACAGCAAAAAAATTTGTATTAAATCAGGGGTTGTCAGACTACGCAACATTGAAGTCACTACTTTGCGCAATGTTCCGTCGTAATTGTTCGCGACAAGAAGTTTATCGCCAGTTGCGTTCACGCAAACTAAAGTCGTCGGAGTCCTTTGTTAGCTATGTCGTCGCAATGCAGTCAATCGCCGCCCAATATAGACGGAATACCTAACAACAGCAACAACATAAGTATTTTGTATGGCGCCAGTACAGTGAGCGAATTAATACGTCGAATGGAGCGATACGAACAACGGCGCCATAGCGTTGCGGTACACAAGCCATTGGGTGCAGGGGTGTCAAACGCAAAGACAAGCACCACCGAAGATCTCTCTACTGTACGCTGATTCAACAGTTCGCGATTTGGACACTACCAAAGTGTCTGCCCAAAGCCACAACGTCCAACGGGTTCATGCTTTATTTGTCACCAACTCGCGCACAGCGATTGCCCGAAGAAGAAGAGTCAGATGTCTCAAGTAGCTGCGGTATCCATAGATGAACTCACATCCTTAGAATCTAAGCAGGAGGTAAGTTTGGCCTTTTATAATAAAAATCGAAAGAGATTGTCAGCTTTAACAAATATTGTTTTTCTTTTTGACTCCAATAGTCTGGTACAAAGATCAGCTGCTTAAAAGTTTCTATAGATTTCACCTTACGCAAAACCTACACAATTTTTGGTGTCGGTAAAAGTCGTATTCATTCTTTTGGCACAGCCGCGTATGCAATTTATTTTCGCAAAACAATTGGAAACATTAATATAATAATATTTCCGGATGAAACATTAAGTATTCTTGTTATTCTTGGTCAGGATTTCTTAAAGAAATTTAATATATACTTAACGATATTAAATGAAATTTCAAATGAATTTAAAAAAGGGAAATATGTGACAGATGTGATCATGAGTGATTATCCCCGTGGCGTAACTAATTTGTTTGACTTTGCAGTAGAGAAAAAAGGAAATTGATGAAAGTGTTGTTCAGTCGGAAGTAGATATATTTCCCGGTTTAAGAAAACAAGAAATAGACCTAGTAATGGAAATATTGAGTGGTGAATATCTAAAAAATTATACTAGCTGCAGAACTTAACCGCACTGGAACAATATACTATAAAAGCGTGCAATTACTGGCATTTGCTGATGACACTGCTTACTCCAAACTGGAAAAAGAAGCGGTAAAGATGGGTTTGATGGTGAATGAAGACAAAACGAAGTACCTGCTGTTATCGAGCAAAGAGTCAGAGCATACGCGCCTTGGCAACCACGCTACTGTTGGCAGCCATAATTTCGAAATAGTAAAAGACTTCGTTTATTTGGGAACCAGCATCAACACTAGCAACAACATCAGCACTGCAATCCAGCGAAGAATCAATCTTGCCAATAAATGCTACTTTGGACTAGGTAGGCAATTGAAAAGTAAAGTCCTCTCTCGGCGACCGAAAATCATACTCTAAAAGTCACTTATCGTACCGTCCTGCTATATGGGGCAGAAACATGGACCATGACAACAGCAGATGAAGCGGCTTTGGGAGTGTTCGAGATTCGAAAGATTTATGGACCTCTACGCGGTGGCGATGGCGAGTACCGAAGAAAATTTAATGATGAGTTGTACGAGCTATACGCATACATCAACATAGTCCAGCGAATTAAAACGCAGCGGCTGCGCTGGCTAGGTCATGTTATGCAAATGAAAGATGATGCTCCGGCCAAGAAAGTGCTTCTATTTGAACCCGCCTATGGAAGCAGAGGTAGAGGGCGGCCCCCACTCCGTTGAAAGGACCAGGTGGAAAAGGATTTAAACTCCCTTGGTGTGACCAATTGGCGCCGGTTGGCGGAGCGAAGGAGCGACTGGCGCGCGTTGTTGGACGGCCATAATCGTTTAGACGGTTAAGCGCCAATTAAGTAAGTAAGTAAGAATATCTATCACCTACAAAAACTGAGAAGAATTCTTATGAATATAAAATGATTATCCGAACAACAGATGACACTGCTTTTTATTGCTTAACCAGATGATTATCGTTTAGAGATAAAGAAGAGGTGCTTTTGCACTAATGACTTAATAAAGCGTCAAATTATATGGCCGGGCAACTCTCCCCATGCTTCCGCTATTGTTTTAGTAAAGAAGAAAAGTGGCGAAACGCGTATGTGTATCGATTACAGAGCTTTGAATAAGGAAACAGTTCCCGATAATTTCCCATTGCCCTTAATAGAAGACTGTATCGATTATATGTCATGGAAGAAGTGGCTTACGCTCCTAGACTTGAAATATGGATTCAATCAGTTAGCAATGGATGAGGCATATATTCCATTGACATTTAGGCAAAATTTAGATGCGATTCAGGAAAAGAAGTCCCGAGGATAAAAATCCTCACACGCTAGAAGTGGCGATGTCGAAAAGGACCTCAAACCACCTGTAGACCTGGTGGAAAAGAATATAGCATTAACAGCTGCAACCAGGCTCGGTGCCTCGGGGTAGCTTGAGCGCCGACCATACGGCCATAGTAGTATAGCGTCGTCAATAATAAGACGAGCAGACTACCTGATTTACTATCTGCGCTTCGAGGGCGATCTTAAGGCCACAATCGAGGCGATACATGTGTACACAGATGGCTCCAAAGTAGTAGAAGGAGTAGGGTCTGCGGTATACTGTGCTGATCCGGAAATAAACAGATCCTACAGGCTGCCGGATTACTGTAGCGTTTTCCAAGCGGAAATAGTAGCCGTAACCAAAGCAGTAGAAACCCTGGAAGAAAATAGCCCAAGCTGCAATCGTGTTAACCTTTATATTGGCAGTCAAGCAGCAATTAAGGCAATAATCTCGCATAGCACAGCATCTAAATGCGTGTTAAAGTGTAAGAAGTCCCTGGAGAGAATCGGGACAGGGAGGAGCATACATCTATATTGGGTCCCAGGGCATATGGGAATAGATGGGAGTGGAAAAGCGGATGAACTAGCTAAAAAGGGCACATCCCTTGAAACTTGCTCCGAAGGCGTCCCAATTAGACTGGGCGAGATTAAGCGAAGGCGAGAGGTGCACATGATCGACCAAGCAGGAAAGGCATAGGTTCAAGCGCGGGGCTGTAAAGTGTCGAAGATTATGTGTAGGTCTTACAACCTTAGACTAACAAAGTTGCTTCTATCATTAAAAAGAGAGGACTGTAGACTCATGACGGGTATTCTGACTGGACACTGCCTTCTGGCGTCACATGCCTTTAAATTAGGCTTGGTCAGGGATAGCAGATAAAGAAAGTGCGGGCTGGAGGAGGAAACGATCGAGCACGTTCTGTGCTCGTGCCCTGTGCTTGTCGGGCTAAGGGTACGCTTACACAGCCACCGATAAACCGAAAATTGCAATCGGCCGATTTTATCGGGCGAGCTGGTGCTAAAATTGCAACCGATTATCGGCCGGCAGCTACTTTTCTCACATTTTATTTTTATGCAAAAATACGGAGGCAAGTTTTTGTTTTTTTAAGCTAAATTAAGTTATTGTGCGTTTTAGAAACTTGAAAGATGTGTGGATTAAATATATCCTTTTTGAATTATCAAAGAGCTATAAAAAATAAATTCTGCACCATTGGTATTTATATGACATACTTTTGCAAATACTTCAATGATATGTGGCCAATAATAGAAATAAGTAAAACTTTAACGTTAATTCAAGGTTCGATGCGAGCTCAAGCCCAGAACAAAAATTTTTTTTTAATGATAATTATTGTTATTTTTAAATTTTTTTAAATTTTAAAAATTGTATCTTGTTTTTGGAATAGTAAGTAGACAATTTTTCAGACAACCTGCCATAGCTGCTCAGATAGATCCATTTCGAAAGGTGCTAAGCCTTCATCATCAGTACACCTTAGGCACGCTGCGCTAACCATTTAGCTGTACAGCGGTGGTTTGTTTGACTGACATATTGCTACTTCTATTCCTTCTTACCAACCACAAATCACACACAAAATTGCGCATTGCGCATGTAAACAAAAGTTCAGCTGTTTTTTGTGGGCAATTTTTACGCCATTTTCCTTTAGCTCTTGTTTTTTCTCTTTCTTTCATTCGTTCAAGCAGTCAAGTGTGACGTAGATGCGCAGAACGAAGCAATTTTGAACTCGTGAATGCGCAATCTTCTGTGTTTGATTTGTGCTTACCAACTATATTTATTCAGTGTTGCGCCATCTGTTGCAAATCACTGATAATGCTGGATTTGTTTATTGTCAATTACTTTCTTTGACATTCTCAAGTGCTCATGGTTTATTAACAATAGTTTTTTTTTTGTATCGGACTATTGATAAATGATTCAAGGTTCGATGCGTGCTCAAGGCCAGAACAAAAATTTTTTTTTTAATGATAATTATTGTTATTTATTAATTTTTCTAAATTTCATGTTTTGATATAGAATATTTATGCACTTTTATTAGACATGCCAGGTGCGAGGGATAAATACATTTCATTTGGCCTGCCAAAGTGCAATAGGAAACAGCTCCTGAACCATTGGTATTTGTATGAAAATCTTTTGCAAATATTTCACTGATATGAAGCTGACATTTAGCTTATTTTGTGTTCAAATATAAATAGCACTTGATTTAAGTACATTTTGTGCAAATTCTTAAATACCCTTTGCTTTTCAGGCGATGCTGCTCAACGTGCACAGCAAACACTGACATTCTATGAATTGGATCTTGGTCTCAATCATGTAGTACTCAAATACTCTGAACCCCTGGAAGAGCATGCAAACTTTTTAATTTCTGAACCCCGTGGAAATAACGGTCCATCTGGTGTATTGATTTGCTCAGAAAATTATTTAACATATACAAATTTGGGTGATCTGCACGATACACGTCGTCCTATACCACGTCGGCGTAATAATTTAGATGATCCTGATCGTGGCATGATCTTTATATGCTCAGCAACACATCGCACCAAGAGCATGTATTTCTTTTTGGTACAAACTGAGCAGGGTGATAAATTTAAGGTCACACTTGAAACTGATGATGATGTGTAGGGTTAGTTATTCCCTAACAATAAAAGAATGCATTGATTTCTTATGAAATACTATATTTAATCAATACATATTAAAACTTTTTCTGTGCACAAATTCTAGAGATCACCAACTAACGTTTCGATAACTCAAGAAAATCTAGTACAGATAAAATTCAACTTAACGTACCAAATAGATTGAAAAGGAATCGATAATACCTACAGTACACCCCCCTAAACTTTTAATTTTTAAAAAAGGTTTACTATATGTATGGACATTGAAAAATAAAAATTTAAAATTTTTCAAATAGAAAAATATTTGACAGAATTAATATTAGGTTTACAAAATTTTACAGATTTTTTCTTTGCAGTAGGATTATTACCCTACTACCTATTACTGTTTGGTTGATTGTTGCTTTGCATAGCTGTGGTCCTCAAGTAAGACATTGGAATTGTTGGGTTTGGCATACCAATGGTCCTTGCGAACGACATAAGGATTGTGAGGTTGCACAACTGGTTGAAGAGCAGAATGATTTTGTTCCGCTAACATCGGTGATGAATCTTGCTCAAAACTATCTGGTGCTGTCTCGGTATGCGTTTGCGTAGCTGGATTAGAAAAGGTTTCGTTTTGTTCAACTTGCTCCAAATGAGCAGGTTTGAGTCGCTCATTTGATACGATCACAAATTTGCCATTCTGTTAATTTGATAAATACGGTCAGAAGGTCGAGCAATGACTGCAAAAGGCTCTTGGTATGGTGCATGAGGAGTGCATGAGGTCAAATCCTTGAAACAAAATGGTTTACGTTTGTAGTTATGCGCTGTTGGAACCGGTTTAAGCTAACGCATATATTTTTTAAATTCACCGAGAATCGTCTGAGAATTAGGCGCGATATCATGATTGAAAAATTCTCCAGGAACCCGTAATGTCATGCCATACAGGTATTCGGCTGGAGATGCGTTTAGCCCTTCTCGTATACAAGTTCGAAGACCCAGAAGTGCCGTTGGAAGAATTTCGACCCAATTGAACCTTGATTCATGACACATTATTGCCTATTTTAAGGAGCGGTGCCAACGCTCAATGAGACCATTTGACGCGAAGTGACAAGCTGCAGTTCTTATACGTTGGGTACCAATAAACGTGAGCAGTGCAGTGAACAAAGCTGACTCGAACTGCGAATCCTGATCTGTTGTAATTAATTTCGGTGAGCCGAATGTGTACACCCAGTCAGTATAGAATGCTCTAGCGATGGTGTCTGCGCTTTGATCTTTTGTTTGTATCGCTTCTGGCCACCTGGAAAAACGATCAATAAAAGTTACACAATACCTATATCATTGGCTGAGCGGAAGGGGTCCAACAGTATCCATGTGCACGTGGTCGAAACGGCCGTCTGGCGCCTGAATTACGTTTGGTATCCATTGTACGGCTGACTTTGGATTGTTGAATTCTTGTAGCAATATCGCGTTTCATATTTGGCGTAGCCTTACCACTAGGATGTGACAAAAAGTAGAACCATTGAATGTTTGGTACCGTAAAGGTTCTGGAAGGAAAGGTCGTCCAACTTCCGTAGAAGTTTCGAGCACAATAGGTGTTTTTTCGGCACCCCAATATATTTTGGTAAATTTTCATGAAGTAGTTGTCGATTTAAGAAACTCCTCTAACTACTTGTGGGATTGTTGTAACTGTGCCATCTCTGTAATATCGAAAATGGGTGGCATATGGAATGCGTCGACCCACGAAAGTGCGTCCGACACAAGATTATCAGCTCCGGCGACATGACATACTTTTGTCGAAAACTGGGTATATATATATATATATTCCAGTTTACGTTGTTGACGAGGAGTTGTTTTGTCGATGCGTTGTATGAACGCATATACTAAAGGTTTGTGGTCAGTGAGAATCACAAAATTACATCCTTCAAGGTAATGCCGAAAATGTTTTATGCTTTCGTAAATTGCAGTAAGCTCACGATCATAGGTGCTGTACATTGATTTAGCTGGAGAGAACTTTTTGGAAAAAAAATGAAAGTGGCTCCCACGTAAAACCTTTCGTTTGTTGTTCGACAATCGCCCCCTTCGCTGTGTCAGAGGCGTCTGTGATTAGGCGAAGTTTTGCATCTGCTGACGGATGCACCAGAAGTGTCGCCCTAGATAAATTGGCTTTACACTATTCAAAGGCAGATTCTGCCACGGTTGTCCAAACTATAGGCGTTCGATCGTTCTTTTTCGAACCATACAAGTACTTGTTGAGCGGGGCTTGAACTATAGCTGCTTTCGGAAGTGAGCGGTGGTAAAAATTAATCATTCCTAGGAATCACCCTAACTCTACCACAGTCTTAGGTTTTGGAAAATTTTGCACTGCCTGCACCTTCTCAGGTAGAGGCGCGATACCCCCACTGGAAACGCTATAACTTAAAAATTTTACCTATTTGGTTCCAAAAATACATTTGTCCACATTGATTTTGAAATTATTGTCTTGCAGAAGTTGGTACGCTGTCGTCCAGCGTTGTTTGTGCTCTTCAGTTGAAGATGATGCAATTAACAAGTCATCGACGATGTTTTAACAAAAGGTAATCCTCGAAAAATGTCGTCTATGTACCTTTGAAATGTTTGCGCTGCCCCACGAAGACCAAGTGGCATGACCAGACTTTCAAAAAGGCCAAAGGGTGTTATAAGCGCAGTTTTGGGCACATCTTCTTCAGCAGCTGGAATCTGCTGATAAGCTCGCACGAGGTCCAGTGTTGAAAATATGGTTTTCCCATTTAGACTATTTGTGAAGTCCTGAGCACAGGGTATTGAGTATCTGTCAGGTACAGTGACATCTTTCAACCGTCTGTAATCACCGCACACCCTCCAATCTCCAAATTTCTTTTTAACCAAATGTATCGGGCTAGCCCATGGGCTTTTGGAGGGTCGGATCCATGCCAGCTTCATTAAGTATTCGAATTCGTCTTTGGCGGCCTTGTACTTCTCTGGATTGAGTCGACGTGCTGGTTGAAATACAGGAGCACCCTTAGTCGGAATGAAATTCTCGTCTTTACACTTGATAGGTGCATGATTTTGCGATATACCAGTGATTCCGGAAAATCCTTTCAAAATTATAATAAACTCGTTGTTACTGTCGTTGATTGTAGAAATTTTTAATCGCTCTGTATGGCTAGTGACACCTCTTGACGTTAGCTTTGTAGTCTTGTCAACTAGAAGTTGGCCTTTAAGATCAATACTTAAGTTGTAGTGCGAAAGGAGATCAGCACATATAATTGCATAGGGTACAGCGGCGATACAAAATGTCCACTCGATTGGTCGATGAAGTCCGGGATCGAGAACAAGACGCTGGTCACCGTACGTAGGAATTGTAGTATTATTACCTGTATAATGTTTGAAATTGCTTTCAGTTCTATTGACTGAGTATGAAGCTGGAAGAAGAGAAAGTTCAGCGCCGGAATCTATAAGAAACGTTGAGCCGAACCATTTGTCAGTTATTATCAGACGGTTTTGTAGCTTTCCACCAAGTGCCGCCTGAACGCGTGATGGTTTCTGTAGGTTTTCCGATTTAACTTCCTCGGCCATTAGACATGGATTGATTCACTTTTTTGCTTTGCTGCCAAACTTGTTGTGAAAGAAACAGATTGATGGGTTATGTCTTCGTGAAGTAGCAGTATCCTTTCCTTGATTATTATCACTGCTCCTACTGCGGGCTGTTGAACTTTTACGATAGCTTTGAATGAATTTGACTACAGAAGCAATTTCCTCAACTTTGAAGGTTAAAGCCGATATATCTTCAACCATTTTGTTTAATTTATGAGGCGATGATGAACGGTGGCCTTGTTTTATTTCAAAGACGTTTGATGGGGTTAGCTTTTCCATAGTTTTGTCGCCTATTAATGCCAAACTGTCGATGTCTTCAGATGGACTAACAGCGAGAATGGCTCGTACGGAATATGGCAGGTGTTCTAAAAAAAAGAAATATTTAGTCCGTGTTGTTCCATTGATTCCAATTTCTCGAATCAAGTTTCTGGGCCATCTGCGAAAAATTCGGGTAACTTATGCAATCGTACAAACATGTGTTTCGCGTCGCTTCCATTTGATGCGGAAGTGTTTCCTGCGTTGGAAATTTCATCTGCAGCATTGAGTTGTGTCATGATGATTTATTGTAAATTTTTTTTATAAACTTGGTACTTATTTCACTACTACGGCGTGTGAAGAAAGCTCTGAAACGTTCCAAAATTTGCCTTGTGTACAATGGTATTTGCGTGATTACCGACTGTTCTGCCAACTTTTAGAATTTGCGCTTGTATATCCATTTTGCGTGCTTACCAATTCTAGGAGTCACCAATTACAGGGATCGCGTCGGGGTCACCAAGTGTAGGGTTAATTATTCCCTAACAATGAAAGAATGCATTTATTTCTTATAAAATACTATATTTAATCAATACAAATTAAAACTTCTTCTTTGCACAAATTCTAGAGATCACCAACTAACTTTTCGATAACTCAAGAAAATCTAGTACAGATAAAATTCAACTTAGTGTACCAAATAGATTGAAAAGGAATCGATAGTACCTACAGATTTAGTATCTGAGATCAAGCTAAAATATTTTGATACTGAGCCACCTGCCATAGCGATGTGGCATGCTTGATCACTTCCGCAATTTGACTCTAAAAACTAAAAGTGGGTTATAAATGCATTTAATTAAAAATTTTCTACAATTACAAACTTTTCCAATCTTTTAGACTTGTCCACCTGTGGGCGAAATAACACGTCCACCAATTGAAATCAATCAAATATATTATGCAGTGAAGAATAAAGCAATTGCCAGCTGGGTACATTGTAAAGTAGTTGAACCGGTAGAACCTGGTTTTCTTGGCATACTTGCAAAAGTGCCACATTATAAAGTAAGCTTCAATATCAAATGGTGAAAACTTTATCAGCATAGCCATGGTGGAATAACCAGGTGAAGTGAGCCGTCAATTGTCTCGCTCTAAATTCTTCTTTGTTCTGTCATTCGGCTATCTGAAAAATTTTCACCAATGTTGTCTCCGAAAAAGTGTTGTGCTTTGCATTTTGCAGGAGTAAAATGTGGTAGTTTTAGTACTTTTTTCACATAAACCAATAGGTGAATATCGATGAACCTTTACCGGATTTAATTTCAGTGTATATTCTCGCACGGTGCGTGGTAGCACGGATTATATATATATACAAAAAAGATATAAAAGCCACATAATAATATTAATATAATGGCAATAATAAGTTTATTTGTATGTTAAGATGGTACAATATTTTACCTTTAGTATGTGATGCAGCATGACAGCAGCAGCGACTTTCTTCCTCCGTGGTTGAAATAGAACAGAAAGCAAGAAAATGGTCTCCGCTGTGTCGGACCAGAGATTTTGCGGGGGTTTTGCAAGGGATATTTGTTATCCGATGGAAAACTTAGTTATCCGTGTTATGGTGCTTATATGTGCGAGTGACTGTATAACTGTGTATGCATGCGTGTGAGCTATACATGACAGTGTATTTATGTATGTACACACATATGTGCAACTAAATAAATTATGCATTGGGGTGGCCGTGTATAAAGGATATAAATATTTAAGTTCTGACCTAAACATGCCGGCCCCTTGCGGTAAGCAACATCTGTGGGAGGAATTCCATGCTTCAGCTGTCACGCACACGTGCTTGATTCATCATAGATGCTGCTGTAGAAAGAAAAGAAGCAACATATTAAAGCTGAAAACAAGAACGGGTTACAATTCAACGCACTTTATTAGTATAAACCTCGTTTGGATTTCGAATTTTTCGTAGTCTGGACGAAGAGGACATGTCTCCGTTCCACATTTTGACGATTGTAAGATTATTTTCCATCTGGACAAAGAGGCCAAGTCTCCGTTTCAGGTTTTATCTTTATGATATTTAAGGTTATATCCAGACGAAGAGGACGGGTGCCAGATTGGATTTATTTTGGTATTTTTGGTTTTAATTTCAATAAAATGTTTTATTTTAAACTGAATTTTCGTTGGGTGGCGAACGCTTTAATAATTTCGTGATATTTTGTTAAATTATATTGACCCTCTAACATGCCTTTATGTGGCTGGAAACTCCAGTTTCTGTGCTAAGGTCGAAAACTTGTAATGTGGACTATGGCCGAAAAATTTGTTATTTCGAATATGATCGAAAGTTTGTAGCTTTATTTTTATTTTGTGACTACTGTTGTCACAAGATTCCTGCCACCCAAGAAAAGTTTCGCATTTCAGGCTAGCTTTTGTAGTATTCGACAAAAATCTTGCTAAATAATTTTTAATTGTAAGTCATTCTTAACTTTTCGCGTTTTTCCATATTTCATATGCCATTCGTGGTTATTTTTACAAAAAGATTCAGTAAAATATTCATAAATCATTTAATTGTGAACATAGGTGAAAAAAATGGGTGCATGTGATGCGCCTCGGGAACACGCATACTGAAATGGGTTTTCATTTATTTTGCTGATATGGCAACACCACATAGCGAAATTGAAGTGTCAAGCGAAAGAAAATTAAAGAATAGCAAATGGAAGAAGAAGAATGTCATTACATAATAAACATGATATGGTAAATAATAACAAGCTGACAAATTGTATAATTTGTGTTAAATTAATAATTTTAATAACTTCTTGTTTTCTTTTCTTTTCAGATTATGCAAATTAATACGAAGCCCTTGTGGTGCATTCGTAATTGCACACCAGAATATTCCCCTACACAAAAATAATAATTGAGGTTTCGCCATTCACGAAACAAGGTGAAAATCAAAATAAAATACATGCCAATTATGTTCCGGACGAGAGTAAGATGCATTTAAGTTTTCCTTTTTCTAGTTTTTGGGGCTAAAAAAGCCTGAAATGATCGCAAAAGCGATGTTGGATTTGTGCAAAGTTAATGTAATTTTATTGCTGTAGTGCTTTTCCTTGTCTCATAGGACCCAACATAAAATGTTGTGAGTTATTATGAGAAATAAGGGAAAGCAATTAAATTGAAAAATATTAATATTGAGTAAAAAGAAATGCACATATTACGAATATGGATTTTGTTTATTTCCATTCACATAGTAATGCACATATGTATTTTTCGTTAGTGTATTGTTAAATTACACTAAACTAATTTTTCCATGCAATGGTTAAGAACCATTCCATAAAACTCAAAGGAAGGCATTATTGGTACACGTATTGAGTAGTTTTAAGGATATCGTTTGATATCTACTAATTATACCCGCATGCGAATGAGTATAATGGGAAATTTATCCGCTTTAGTTTTTCATCAAAGTTGGTTTTTTTTTTGTAGAAAATTAGTGAACTCCTTAGCAAAATTTATAATATATGCCGTTGTTTTTCTAATGTAGTTAGTCCAGTTACTGCAACTTGATTTTAATTTCTTGACAATCGATATTTATCTTAACATGATAAATTGAATTGGTAATGAATGATGCAGGTTGTGTTAACCGAAGCTTTGTCCAGTTATTGTAGTTGGACTGTTATTTTTCTGAAACATTATTAATATTCTGTGCTGGCAAACGGTGCAAACGGGGTTAGGGACTATGAGTCTGTTTCCCTGACCTACACGATTGCTGCCGGAAAAGAGGGAGGGGGGGGGAGGGAATAGACGGGGGCAGGGGCTGATGCTCAGCATTGCTACCTACTCTGCTGCGAAGATATAAGTTATGAGTGGTAGCAGCTGTTTGAGTTGTTCGCGCTGCGGGGCGCGAGCAGCAGCGGGTACTAGTTGTGGCTTTCTGAGCAGATGGGCTGCTGGAAGGTAGTGGGGGGGAGGGGGGCGCTAAGGCGTAGACTACGGGACGCCTTTGGACGTGAACAGCAAGGAGCCACAAAAGATTTATAGAAGTTACGTGGACGTCGGGTTTTGGGATCAAGCCCAGAACAACCTGTCCGATGCAACCATCCCTTACACGAGACACACTGAACAGAGTATGACCGTCCTAAAAAGATTCTTTTCCGGCAGATGCAGCAAAACCATTTCTCAGGACCGGGGTCAGGAGACGGACCCGGATTGGATTCGATACCTTCCCGGAGCAAGAGAGTATGGAGCAGTCCGGCTGCAAGGAGCTGCTGGGAGGAGCTTTTCTAAAAAAAATCCTAAATTACTTTGTTATATGTATCAGACGGTAAAAGAAAAGCAACTTAAGAAGATTCCACTAAAAAATTCAGGTTTGCTTGCCCACTTGGAGCTGCGTTCTAAAACTGTAACCTGGGGATAAAAAGTCAGGCTCCTGACTTTTTTTATTTATTAAATAAATCTAGCTATATATTCACGCTATAGGCGACTAAAATGTACAGACCCGAATGATTGAATGTAAAAAAATGCTTCGCGGAGCTGCACTCAGAAAAAAACTCCTCCCGATTGAAGAAAAATGGGAATGAAATGGCACTTAAGAAATTCTTCCTCATTCGCATGGCCAAAACGTTTCCTCATTTTAAAGAAATTTTGGCCATGCGAATGAGGAATAATTTCTTAAGCGCCATTTCATTCCAGTTTTTCTTCAATCGGGAGAAGTTTCTTTCTGAGTGTGTCGGGGTAGTACCAGAATATTCGTGTATCAGAACATACCAGATTCATATCCGTAAAACCCACTGAGCTGACATCCCAGGTCTTAAAGACTATGAGACATGGTTTATAATTTATTAAACTCCATAAAGTTGAGAGTTGTAAGATGTTGTACGCAGATCTCAGTCACGGAGAGTAATAGCGATCAATTAAATTTTTGTATATTCAATTTTTTGTATCTGATAAAATCAAAAATTTAGAAACAAGTTTTTTCAATTAGTTTCAAAAGTTTTTCTAAGCAGGGTCGCCCCTAGACAGTGATTTGGCTAACATTTACATTTTTTATTCAATATTTAGGCAACCATATACTTTGGAAAAGATTAGGTATATCAGTAGTGAAAGCAGAATTTTTACGCTTCCGTGTTTGGGTCCGTGCTATTTTGGTGTGTTTCTGAACGCGCCCTACATCAGGTAAGACATGTGAAGAGAAAACCCTTTTATAATCTTGCCAGTCAAGAAAATAAAGATTTCAAACGCAGTGTAGAGGAATACGCCAATATTTCAAAATTTGCTCCGGTAGATGCTGATTTTAATGCAGCTGCGACAGATATATGGGACACCACCTCCGAAAGCTCTTTCTGCCGTGAGGAATCTTCTGAATGTGCAACAGATGCTGAGAGAACGTTCGACAGCTTCCCTTCCGAACTTTCGACTGCAGAAAAATTGTATTATATAAAGTCATGGGCCATGCGACATAATATTACCCAAGAAGCATTAAATGATACTATGGCATTCAGTCCTACTTCGAGTCAAGGTTGTTTCCTAGTCTAAAATACACTACACAAGTATTAATAGATGTGGAAGTTGATGGTCTCAAACCATTTCAAAGTTCGAAGAGAGTGCTATGGCCGATTCTAGGATCAATTGTCGGTGATCCAATTGAGCGTCCTTTTTTGATTGCGTGTTTTTCAGGAAAATAAAAACCGACAAACGCAAACGGCTTTTTGAAAGGCTTCGCGGAGGAAGTTAGTCAATTAAGGATAAATGGCTTGAAAGTAGGCTCATTCCTCGATTTGAAGCGGTTTGATGTTCATCTATTTATATGCGATTCACCCGCACGAGCTTTTATTTCTGGAGTACAAGGACATAGCGGAAAACACAGTTGTCCTAAGTGTTGCCAGGTGGGAGAACGTATAGGAACAAGATTGTCATTCTCAAAACAGGTATGTGAGTTGCGAACGGACTTGTCCTTTAAGAACAGACTTGACAAGGAACACCATAAATTAGAATAACAAAGTGTGCTCGAGGCAGCAAACTTTCGTATGGTATCCCAATTCCCCTAGATAGATTGTTGATCTAGGCGTGACAAAAAAACTGCTTCAGCAATAGGTTAACAAGGGAAACATTGCTGAAATGAATACAAGGTTTGACTATATATCTTCCTACGTCCCTTCAGAATTCGGAAGAGTTTGCAGAAATTTAGAAGAAAATAAAAACTGGAAATCAACAGAGTACAAACAGTTTTTACTTTATTCTGGGATATTTGTTTTAAAAGGTTGCCTTGATGATAATTTGTATTACCATTTCCTTCTTTTACATGCCAGCATACGAATACTTTCTTGTGGAACATTTTGCGAAACCGAAACCAATGTTGTACAAGAAATGTTAGACGAGTTTTTCAACCTCTTTGGTGAAATTTACGGTGAGGATTTAATTAGCTTTAACATCCACTGTTTGTTGCATTTGCCTGCGTGTGCCAGTGATAATGGGACCTTGGCTCAATTCTCTGCATACAAATTTGAAAATTTTATGCAATTCCTGAAAATGTTGATAAAAAAGCCCAATCAAATTTTGCAGAAACTTTATTTTCGCCTTCAGGAGAGAAAATGCCTAGAAATAAAAAAACATCAAAATATGGCTCTCTTGTTATTGATCCAAAAAAAGAGAAGGACTCATATTTCTTTAGTAAGGGGACAGGTCCAATAAAAATAATAGAAGCAATAAACGAATCGGGAAAGGACGTGGTAGTAGCGAACGCATTTCTAATGGATTAGTAGGATACAGGGAGGATATGTGATCGGTACTAGTGCCATTGGTTTATATATATATGCGAAACATCTTTTGATTATGTACTTTAAGTATTTCTTTTACAATGTTATTTTTGCTGGTACAGAAATCTGTAGGTTTTGTGATTCTGCTTGAGTCAAAACCTTGAAAAATCTGATCAACGGTGGTGTAGTTATTTGAAAATGTAAAGGCCTCCTCGGACGTATCAAGGAGTCTATGCTCTAGTGTTTTGTGGATGTAATTATTTATATTTCCCCACATTCACCTAGATTTTGTTTGATGTAGGTAAGCACCATGATAGGTGCGTCCAAAAAGAGTTCTGTTTAAAAATTTAATTTGTTTTGGGTTAAATTTATTTTCCGAAACCATGTTTTGTTGGGTTAACATGGAAGTGGTTTGTTTTTCTATAGCTAGGTTTGGTACTGCTTCGTACAAATGTGTATTAATTTTTTTTATGATTCTGAAGGGTTCTTCTTTGGGGAGTTTGACTAAAATTATAATATCACAGTTAGTGCATTTCTTTGAAGAATATCCCCTATCAACCGTGTCTCGTTTATGACTGGGGGTCCCGAAGCACCACTTGAGTCACTTTCAGCCCTTGGTATATTGGTTGGAAGTAGGTTGGATGAAATGAGACTTGAAATTTCCTGGGAAGATATTGAACATAAGTATTTTTGTATTCCTTTTGAAAATAAATATCTTCTCATACCCTTACTTCATAACCTCTTTCACAAATTTTCAAACTAATATTCTTATATTAGCGCTTGCTCCAATTTGATGACATGCGGAGGTCCACACCTAAACGTAGCATTTCCAAAATGTTTATTTTGGAAAATATATTATATTCGTAAGAAGCTTTCATAAGGCATCAATGGTAAAATTAACTTTATCAATTTACTCGAATTCACATATGAATGAAATGTTACGTTTTGGTGAGTGTAGTATGCTTTATTATATTTTATTAATATGAATATTCACATAGATAATATTTTCTTGATGTAAAAATTTTAAAATTACAAAGTTAAAAGTAACTTAAACACAAAGTTAAATAAAAATAATAACAACCCTACAGTGAGGACCTCCTCATATATTTTCAAACAGATTACTATAAATGCTACTCGTAATTGTATTTCTTTTTTTGCATGGAGAACATATGATCAGAAAGAATGGGGAGCCAGGACATATTTGAAGAAGACATATATATGTATACCTCTCCTCCGAATGGGAAAAGCAACGCCTTTTTAAATATCTCCAGCTCTACTACCAACCAAACATTC
Organism: Eurosta solidaginis; assembly: GCF_040869045.1. Classification (NCBI taxonomy): domain Eukaryota; kingdom Metazoa; phylum Arthropoda; class Insecta; order Diptera; family Tephritidae; genus Eurosta; species Eurosta solidaginis. The sequence continues at coordinate 158,955,645 of NC_090319.1, forward strand.
AAGGATATGGTAGATGTACTTCCCTCCGCTCCCAATGCAAGGGACCCCTATTTCGTGGATGTAGCACAACACAGCGAACCGTTTCCATCTCAAATATATGCAAATAACGCCAATTTGCATAATTCGTCTGGCTCTACAGCCAACCAACTAAGAATTAAAAAGGTAGAGCTGGTGAAGGGCAAAGTAAACGCCAATTTGGTCGATGAATTTGCTTCGAATTCTATTGCAACAAACCCCCATTTCGTGGATGTAGCACAACACAGCGAACCGTTTCCATCTAAATTATATGCAAATAACGCCAATTTTCAGAATTTATCTGGCTCTGCAGCCAACCAACTAAGAATTAAAAAGGTAAAGCTGGTGAAGGGCAAAGTAAATGCCAATTTGGTCGATGAATTTGCTTCGAATTCTATTGCAACAAACCCCCATTTCGTGGATGTAGCACAACACAGCGAACCGTTTCCATCTAATTTATATGCAAAGAACACCAATCTCCGTAATCCGTCTAGCGCCACAACCAGCGAACCAATTCCGAAATTTTTACTTGTCAAAGGGCTTCAATGCAACAAATGCCCATTTGGTCGGTGTATCACTACACAGCGAACCGTTTCTATCTAGCTCAAAAGCTATAAACAAAAATTTCAATAATCCATCCAGCTCTAGTACCAACCAAACACACAACCAATTGATTGATGTGCCTCCCTCCAATTCCGATCCAGCAAACGCCGATTTCATCGATGTACCACAACACAGCGCGTCCTTTCACTCCTCCTTAAATACAACGAGTACCGTTTTGAATAATGCGGCTACTTCCTTAATCAACGAAGGAACATTCCCTACAACAAACGAAAATATAATGGCGATACTACAAACAATATTACAGAAGCATATCGACCTGGAATTTAGATTGACTAAGATTGAAGAAAAGGTGCATAGTGAAATATTGAACTGTTATTTGTGAAACCCTAGTAATAGCAGCCGCAATACCTTCATTCTCTTTAGTTATTATTTATGCTATCATTTCAGCTTCCAGAATTGGTAGAAGTCATGGCTCAACATAAAGTCATGCGTGACTCAAAAGTTCTAATTAAGAAAACGCACAAAATAGTATGCCGTATCACCGGAGAAACGGAAAATGATACTCACACCGAGCTGTCTATCGTTATGCCACTAACATCGCTGGATTCAGTTTATGACATTGAGAAAAAGTTGGACTCAGATGATTATCAAGAATCAATGGTATTTTTGAATATTTTTAATTGTGTTTCATAACTTAATAGGTGGTTTTCATTTAGAAATCATATATCTTTATGCTGAAAGGTGCATCATCCGACATTATTGGAGTAATGAGAAAACTTTTCTCTGACAACGTTCTTTTCAATTTTAACTGGGACGGAGTACATGGCAAACGATCTTTATCTAAACTGAAACTCGTGAACAGCGTACTTTTTGGTAGTGTAATTTAAATTGTTTTAAAATGTCATTACTTACATTGTCCATTCCTATTAATTTAGACGTTTTTAAACTGCAAGGCAGGATCGACTTCGAAGACAACATGAGACGGTGTTTAACGCTGAGCCACAACCGGCATAAACAAAGGCGGTATCTGACCAATAAATCCAGCTCTGCAACAGCATAAACCTACATACAACAAACGAACAAGACACACTGAAATAATCTTGAATAAAAACTATATAAGAACCTAATAATTCTAAGTTTTTCCTACGTTCCTATTCTAAGCTTTTTATGCCTAATTAAAATAATATTGAACAAAGTTTGCAAAGATTTTTAAAGCAATTTAATTGCAACGAACTTTTCAATAATTTTTAACCAAAAATTTATAAACTAGATGTATAACAAAAAAGTATTTTGAATATAAATATTTGTGATGAACTTAACTGAAATAGTTCTAAGTTTTTTCCTACGTTACTAATCTAAGCTTTTTATGCTCTAATTAAAATAATATTCAACAATCGCACAAAGTTTGCAAAGATTTTTAAAGCAATATAATTGCAATGTATAACAAAAAAGTGTTTTGAATATAAATATTTGTGATGAACTTAACTGAAATAATTCTAAGTTTTTTCCTACGTTACTAATCTAAACTTTTTATGCTCTAATTAAAATAATATTCAACAGTCGCACAAAGTTTGCAAAGATTTTTAAAGCAATTTAATTGCAACGAATTTGTCAATAATTTTTAACCAAAAATTTATAAACTAGATGTATAACAAAAAAGTATTTTGAATATAAATATTTGTGATGAACTTAACTGAAATAGTTCTAAGTTTTTTCCTACGTTACTAATCTAAGCTTTTTATGCTCTAATTAAATAATATTCAACAATCACACAAAGTTTGCAAAGATTTTTAAAGCAATATAATTGCAATGTATAACAAAACCATATTTTGAATATAAATATTTGTGATGAACTTAATTGAAATAATTCTAAGTTTTTTCCTACGTTACTAATCTAAGCTTTTTATGCTCTAATTAAAATAATATTCAACAATCGCACAAAGTTTGAATGTGATAGCGTTTTCCGACGTGTTGCCACTAAGAAGTATCGATGAGTTTTTAGCATGTTTAGTAGATTGATTTCTAACTATTGCATCTATAAGGTGATCACAATGTTTATAAGGACCATTTAGTTGATGGTATTGGTACTTTCAGTTAAGTTCATCACAAATATTAAATTCAAAATATTTGGTTAAAAATGATTGACAAATTCGTTGCAATTGAATTGCTTTAAAAATCTTTGCAAACTTTATGCGATTGTTGAATATTTTTTTTATTTAGAGCATGAAAAGCTTAGAATAGGAACGTAGGAAAAAGCTTAGAATTATTAGATTCTTAGATACTTTTTAACCAAGATTATTTCAGTGTGTTTGTCGTTTGTTGTACAAATTCATTGCATATTAATTTTCAGATCAAGAATACTCAAAGGTGTCGTGGCATCGTCTTGTTGGTCAATCGCGCGCCGCAATATCCATTGATGGGAATCGACATTCATTATAAAGTAGCGAAGTCACGGTCCTTCGCAAACACATCGCCAACCTGTGTTGGCAAAAGGTATGCTGAACTGTAGAGGAAGAAACATTTTTAAAATTTAATAAAATCCAAATTATAGTTCTGCTAAAAAGGGGTAAAGTATTGTATGTTAAAGTATAGCAAAGTCTCAGCGGTCTTGTCCTGGTGAAAATTGAGTTTGAATAGGTCTCATTCTTCATTCTCAGAAACATGTACGAAGGTACCTCGTAAGATATTAAAAATACTCAACGCCTTTTTTGCAATAACTTCAAAAAAACTCACATTCAAACCAGTGTCCTATCCCTACTTCTGTTTAACTTCTACATATCAATAGCTATCTTCACCACCAGAAGGAGTCCTTATTGTTTCCTACACCATATGGTCGCCAAGCCTAAGGATTACCCACTGTAAGAAGTTACAGGCCTGCCAAAATACTGCCCTTACAACCGCAACGGGTTGTCTCCTTATGTCCCCAGAACCCCATCAACATAATGAGGCGAGCATCTCCCAATAAGTGAAAGAAATGAAATGCTAACCGAACAGTTTCTGTTGAATACCCAGGAACCTGGGAATCCCAACAGACATCTGATTGATGAGCCAACACCGCCCAGTAGCACTATGAGGAAATACGGCACCTGAGAACTCAGCCGTTTGAAGCAAGAAAACATCAGCAGGCAGCAGGTCCTTGGTGAGCTCCATAAACAGGCGTCGGGCCTCTATGTCAGAAATTGCCCGGTGAATTCAGTACTGAAAGAACAATACCCTAAACTTGCAGAACAGGAACGCACGCTCCCTAGGGAAACGCGTCACTATAGCCCAACTTCGATCTGGATACTGTAACAGGTTAAACTCTTACCTATCCAGAATCAACCCCGACATACAAAATGTCTCTGCTTGCAATGTGTCTCCACGTGACACCAACCATCTCTTCAATTGTAATGTGGAACCAACACCTCTAACACCCCTCTCTTTATGGTCCACCCCTGTTGAAACAGCAAGTTTCCTCGGACTCCCGTTGGAGGACATTGATGACAATTTGTGATTGGTCAGACCTATTGGATGGGGCGAAGCACTGCTACAACAACAACATCAGAAGGCACTCGAAGACGATGCCTCAAAACTAACAACCTAAAGCAATAATTATCATTTCACTGACACAAATTTTATAGTTTTTTCTTCCGTAATTGGAAACAATATTTTCATGATATTACTTAGCAATTTAAGATTAGACATTTTTTGCAAGTTGTATTTTGACTTACCAGCAACAATAGAATCATGTTTAATTGTGCGCTGCACAATCATTGTAGTATCATGTAACGAAGCTCAGTTGCTTCCAAAAGTTGTTCGGCACTGCCACGTAAAATTTAAATGTACATGTTCTAGCATTAACGCAACCTTTAAATAATTATAAACTATAAAAATAAAATTAATGTCAAACCCACTATCAAACCTTGGAAAATGTTGAAAAGTTCACCACCAACTTGACGTTCTTCAAAGTAGTCACATTGACCAAAAGCACTTGAATTAATATTGTTATGGAAACGCATTTTCGGTGGAAGCAGTAAGGAAGGCGGTCGGCATGATGTGGTGGTCCACAGTGGCTAGTCATTGTCGGCTGGGGCGGGTCCTTGCCAACCTTACTGTTCCTGTGCCATAAACAGAAAAAAGTTCCTATCATGCCTATCGAACTAACAACTGTAAAATTCAAAAAAAAACCGACAGAAGCGCAGAGACCAACTCAAAACGCTTATAAATTCAAACTAAAACAACAGCCGGACGAACCGGATGTAACGGACAGACCGTTAACATTCAAAAAATTTAAAATTAAAAAAAAAATCAGAACGCGGAAGAAAACAGAACCAATCGAACCGGAAGTGACCGGTTACTATGGTTGAAAATCAAAGAATAAAAAAAATGCTGAAAATTAAAGAAAAAAACTAAAGGGCCGAATATAACTTGGGGGCGCCGCGGGTGTTGTTGCGACGCCCGGTGCATATCCCACCCTCAAATCCATGGCCACCGACGCACCTATTTTTCGGTGGCCCCTTACCTGTAGACCCTACGTGCCTTCTAAATAAATGGCGACGCCAGCATTCCCATTTTAAATACTAATTTATTTATAATTCATTTCTATTAACGTATGTAAGCAACAAAACAAATAAGATAATGCCGATTTCTTAACCAGGGTTACAGCATTGTTGAACTACGAATACCTAATTACACTATGAAAATGTAGGTAAGTGTGTGTAGTGTATGAAGTGAGAGAAAAAAAAATGATCCAACAGATCACACTTTATTGGGCCGAAATCGAAACGAAATCTAATATGAATACCTAAGTCTGACTAAGCTTGTTCTGTTGGGGGTTCTTTTCTTTTCTCTTACTTTTGCTCGTAATATTTTAAATTATACAATTATTCATGTCTCCCCTTTTTTCTTTGATAATCGTTATAAACGCTATGTGTGAGAAAAATATGTAATTAAATGTACTTATGTATTGTAAATATACTACCTACAAAGTAAGAATTTGGTTGAAATTTTTTCTTTTTCATTCACATTCACAAAACATATTTTAAGACTATAAAGTTTGGATACAACTTTCGATATTTGGGGCTCTCTTACAAAATTATTATGTGGTCGTAGTAGACTTACTTTTGAGTTTAACTAAATATCAATTTGGTATAATGCGCATATTATAATGATACTAATATGTAATATGTACTAAGAAAAGTGGTTACAAAAGCAATAAAGATGAAATTGCGATAGCAATATGTATTACGTGCACGTATATTACTTTCGTCTTGTTGTTCGAAAGATATTGCCCGCAATAGGGATCCATGTGTATATATATACACATATATATATAAATATTGCATTTGTATGATATAAGAAAAAAAAATGTAAATCCTTTTGCCAATTTGTGCATAATCTACGAATGGCTGCTGTCTTTAAATTTATAGTTGGGCTCCAAAAATGGAATGCTAAAACTTTTCAAATGATACAGACCGCTTTTCTTATGACTAACAACTTATCGAGCTAACTTCAATCATTTTGAAGCAAGAAAAAATATCATTAAAATGAAAAAAAGGAAATGTATGCTCCTTGTTGTATAGCTAACAATTTAGAGTATTCAATAATACAATTTGACAAGAAAAATCGACCCTTGTTAAATAGTTCACCCGGACTGTATAAAACCCTCTAAGTACCACTTAGAAGTTTCTTTAACTACCCTGCAAAAACGCTCTCGTCATTCCTCGTCATTTGACTAGATATTATACAGTCATAGGTTATATTCCTAGTCACATTTGCATGGGTGTGGCTAAGTTTTATGACAAAAATTTTTTTGTAGGGTAATTATTTTGAAGTTCATTCATGGCTGGTACTTACATGGCCGCCAGAGTACGTACCGTGGGCCTCTGCCGGCGTGGTTACTGGTGATGTTGATTTTGCTGGTGAAATTGACGCTGTTGTTGGTTGTGGTTCGCGGTCTTGGGCGCGCTGTGTTGGTACTGTTGGTGGTTGTTGCGCTCTGGTCCGAGGTGATCGAGTGAACCTGGTGGCAATAAAACTTCGTGTTGACTTTTACGACCTGTATGACTTGGTGCTAATTGGGCGCTCGTTGTATTACGCTGCAGCGTACTGCTGGCCCTGGAGGCGGAGATGGTGCCGGACGCTGTTCCAAAGGCGGTAGTGTACTTCGTAGACGTAGAGAAAGGGGTTTATCTTCGGATACCAAGGGTTCTCATCACAATTAGTTTAGTGCCGTCTGAATCCGAATCAGAATCACTAGTACTTTCCTCACTAGGTGTGAGTGTGAAACGCTGACCTACTTCAACTGGATATTCTATACGTTGAGTTTGCGCCAACACAACACAACCGTTGTAATGTTTATTACCACCCAAAATAGACGAGTAGAAAAGAGGTTTGCCGGAATGGACTTTGCGCTATCGACTCTTCCTAGTTTCTGGGCATTTACTTGAATACGTGCACAGCCGGCGAGGGTGTTTTGCGATTAGTTGAGTATAGTTGGGGATGCGCAGTTGATGTGAGCAATAAAGTTACTAAAGCAGTATCGGTGCTTGACGCCTTTGCTGTAGCCGTTGTGCCAATAGATATTACACGATCCTTTTGTATAATCGCAGGACCGCCAAAAATTAGGCCGAAGAAAATCCAAATCTTTCCACCAAATTCCGAGAATTAACGGAAGAAACCCATGTTCTGTTATTCTAAGCTTCCATACATTTAGTGGCTTTCAAACGACCTTCTCGTTTGTATAACGGCTTCTTCGAGAGTTTTTTCCCTTTCTTTCTTCTCCCAATGTCTCAATTCGTTTTTCATTCGCCGGAAACTCAAGGCAAATTTTTCGCTAGTGATCGCCGGTCTTTCTTTCTTGTTTTTCGATACTTTTGTGTCGCAACTTTCGCCCCATCACCAGTCACTAGGTGTCTTCGCACGAAAACGCTCCCAAGTGGACCGTAACCGTAGACCATAACAGCAGACCGTAACAATATCATTAGCTGTAGTCATAACATCACCACCACAAGCTTTGTTTGTACGTCTCCAATCTTCTTCTGGTACATGAACAGCACAGAACATATCAAGATCTGTAAAATACTGTGTAGCAACATCACCAATTGGTAGTTTAGATAAAACAACATGGCGCCTTACTTAGCTAGTTTATTGTACAGAATACGCCATTCAGCATCAACAATTTTCTGATACTTTTGAACATTATCAACACGTAGTTCAGCACTATCACGCTCAGCCTTGAATTCCAATTCTATACTTAATGCCATTTTATATTTTTTGTATGTCCATCAAAGAAAAGTACAGCGTCCCCAACCATTTAAAAAATAAATCTTTTTGTTGATTAATAAGTTTGGAGGTCATTGCTGTGGCAGCGCATTTTTCCAATAAAGCACGTTTTTGTTCCTTTGATTGGCGCTTCGACATGTACAGCCATGTCATTTGTGGTCATGCATAATTGTAATGCTTTACATATAGCTTTAATGATGATACGTACATGCACACCTTCCTCAACGTATGGCTTAACTTGTTTTAAGATTGCCATCCTTAAAATACTACTGAAGTGCTGCCATCGCCGACCTGATAAGACAAAAATTTTTATTCTACACATTCTAATAAAACAATAAACTTACCTCAGGATCTTGCGATTTGGCGATGTCGACTAGAGTTTTACGGCTGGATGCATAATATCCAATAGTTTCATAATGGTTGCACCATCATTTGAAATTGTGGCCCTACCACTGGAATCAACAATATGCTTGTCCATGCTGCGTGAACCCAATGTAGTGCGTACAGCATCCACAATTGAATGCGAGGCATTAATGATGGATATGAGTTGTGGTGTGCTTTGAGAGCTATTTTTTACACAAAAACTCATGCACCCAATACAAGTTCAGGACGTTCATATTTATCGACACGCTGTCCGGTGTGGACCAAATGTTGGAAATATTCAGTTGGCACTGTTGAAAAAAAATTTGGATCAATGAACACAAGTAAAAGTGAAAGATTTTTTTTTACCATCTGTTGTTACTTTACACATTAGACATTGGAAACGACGACCAGCATCTACAAGTTGCATACTAGCCTTGCAACGATAACATCTAATTGGACCCAATTCACAAAAATTTACAATGGGGGCTAATAATCACCTTCAACCGTGCGTGCTATTGATGAGACGGTAAGTGTAATGGACAAAGCTGTTGTTTTTAATAAATCAACAAATTGTATTGCAGGTATGCAATACAAATAGCACCTGCAAACGAAAAAGATCAATGTAATTGCCAAACAAAACATTAATTTCGAATATCAATACCTAACGTAACGTGGCGAGGAGTTACCCTGATCTTGTACCACATATTTTGTAATCAAAAATGGTGGCAATAAACCTTGTTGATTAGTAATAAAAGCACCACCAGCGCTGATTTTCATGATAACGCTTATCGGATTTGGCATCTGATCGGGATCTAAACGGTGTTGAGCTACTGTTGCGGCTGTTGATGCTAAAGAAGCAGGTGGTTGCTAAAGAAAATAATACAAGAATAATCATAAACAATGTTTGAAATATGTCAGTAGTATTAGCATATCTTGAACTAGGTCTTAAAGACCTTAAATAAATAAATAATAATTATTATTATATAACCAGGACATGCGGACATTGGGGGTTGACCCGGCATGGGTAGCTGACTTGGCATTGGCCCCTGTCCAGGTTGTGTTGGTGGCATCATTTGACTCATGTAACCACCTGGTTGTTGTAGAGGATAACCTGGCTGTTGAGGTTATGGAGGACAACCAGGTGGACCAGGTTGTGTTGGATAGCCCGACTGTTTTGGCATTGGCAGATAGCTTGTTGCTGCTGCTGTCGTGGCATTGCACAACCAGGTTGCTGTTGTGGTATATACCTTAGCATAACTAGATGTGGTGTCATTGCCCCACCTGGTCCAGTAGATGCGGGCGGCATACCTGGTGGACCATCCCAGCAAAAATCTAATGACAGAAAATGGCTTTTCCCATATCGCTACACATCCATTCATTCATTTTTTTGTTTAGTTTTCCACGCACTTACCAAGCTATTAAGATCCTGATTTTGCAAGAATTATTAACACTTCTTTGGTGTTTCTTGTTCGGTTTTATAATTGTGCTTAATTTAAGAATTATAATAAATTAGGTCCACGCTTGTCTGCTCAAAATTTACTTCTCAATAGCAATGGGGGCTTCGCAGAATTGATTCTATATACAAACACACGTTACAGCACCAAATTTAGAGATTGATTTTGCTGATATTGTTGTGAATTATGTTTCTTTATGAAAAATGTATACTTTTAACTTTTATACAGACCTAAAACACTTTTTCTTCTATTTATTTGGAAATTTGCAACTTTTTCAATGCGGTACGTCTGCGGCGTTTAAGCTGAAAACAACAAATGGCGGATACGCAGAAAATTTTTGTGACGTATTTGAGGGTACATAGCATGTAAGAAAAGGCAAGCATACGCGGATCGGACATTTCAATTAGGCCATCTCATTCTGTCATACTAACAATTGTGGAACAATGTGGGATATTTTGTTGTTGGTCGCCATTTTCAGTCACTAGATTTTTGCAGGGTATTTGATGTGGAAGCTTACATTTGAGAACACGGTTGCCACTTCAGTCCATTTGGACCAGAAATGGCCCTTCTACCCCTATATGGTCCTCTGGTCCCTTTTCTCAATTTTGGTTCTTTTTCAGCACGGTTTTGGTACTTTTATTTCTTTTTCACTGAAACAAAAATTCAAAACACTGCTAAAAAAATTGCCGCAAATCTATTACCCACATATAATTTTCAATTTACTTCAATGGAAATCTTACCACGAAAATTGCTCTATCAATAAAATGTATCAGAACAATGACATTTCACTCGGGAGATAATTTAAGCGAGGCATTAAAAAAGAAGTGTTGAATATTCGGACGAACACATTGGCATTAATGTTTCATGAAACAACGCACTTATCAGAAAAATAATTGTTTTCGTGTTTAGATATTTCGATCGGTATTCAATTATTAAACAGTTGAAACTTTTAAACGCTTACTTTTTAGTCTGAGTTCAAAACTCACTCTTACGGAATCTAGGCTCTGGTATGAAGTTTAAACTGTGACTGAAAATGTAAAAATAGCATTAACACAATTGCTTAGTTTCATTTACGATTTATTGAGTTTGCCACAACGCAAATTTTTTAACCGTTCCTTACTAAAACCTAACTGCGCTATACATTTTATTTCATTGCAATCAATCAAAACTAGGTTCACAACGTTAGATTGGTGAAAGACATAGTCTTATCCTAAAAAACTAAAGCCAAGTGTCTCCTTTATTAAAAATTTATATAGGAAACCCCTGAAACATCTAAAATTTTCGCTTTTTACAACAAATACGATACTCTAGTACCTTACCGAATTGTTTGTATACCAATAAAATAAAACTAAAATTTGGTCCTTTTTTTTGAGGTCTGGTCCTTTTTTCGATAAATTTTGGTCCAAATGAAAACATGGTGTAGCAACCGTGTTTGAGACTGCACGTGATAAGGTTGCATTTTTCCGAACATAATTTTTTTTAAATAATGAAATAGTAGTATACAAGCGACTGCCATAATTGTAGACATGTACATGAATATTATGAACAAAGTTTAAAGCTAAAAAATTTTCTTTGAAGTATAATATAAGAGAAGATGGACACGATGCGTAGCTTCGTAGACGCGTATTAGGCACAGCATAAGCAATATTGAGGTTTAGAGAGATCTTAGCTGCATGCCATATTTCGCAGGCATCTACGAAGCTACGCCTCGTGTGTATCTTGCCTAAGTTCAACTTTTTAGGAGATCTAACATTTTTAATTAATATTGATGAATAACACCTAAATCAAATACGCTTAAGGTGACTTTTGCGTCGTTTTGGCACTTGCGTTGCGTCTACATCTGACTTTGAACACACGTGCTTTAACTGCTTCAATCCATAAGCAACGCAACGCAACGCCAACGTCAACGCAACACACAAATAATTAAAAACTTGCGTTCTTCTTGAAGTTTGTTACATTTTAGAAAAAAAACCGATTTTCTATCGCGGTTCAACTAAATAAAAAACATAATTTTGTATTCATGTCGATTTCGTGATCGATCAGCGGAGACGGCGGAACATATCCTCCTGGAATACAACGCAATCCGATGAGGGCACAACAGACAGATGTTCGCAGTGCAATTCTCAATAAATTTTCGATCTATCTGTTTGAGGGAAACTTTTAACATGCTTTATCAAAGTGACACTTTATTTGAAAAATCACTGAACGATTTCTTTCAAATAAATTACTTGTTAGCGTTAACGGAAGATGGTGAAAAAGACCCCTGGAATTGTATCTTCCTTATATGGCGAGAAAGATATATAATATATAATGCATAAAATATAATGCATAGGTATAAAATACTTGCATGCATAAAATCATTTTTATACTCAGTTGAGCAGAGCTCACAAAGTATATTAACTTTGATTGGATAACGGTTGGTTGTACAGGTATAAAGGAATCGAGATAGATATAGACTTCCATATATCAAAATCATCAGTATCGAAAAAAAATTTGATTGAGCCATGTCTGTCCGTCCGTCCGTCTGTCCGTTAACACGATAACTTGAGTAAATTTTGAGGTATCTTGATGAAATTAGGTATGTAGATTCCTGGGCACTCATCTCAGATCGCTATTTAAAATGAACGATATCGGACTATAACCACGCCCACTTTTTCGATATCGAAAATTTCGAAAAACCGAAAAAATGCGATAATTCATTGCCAAAGGCGGTTAAAGCGATGAAACTTGGTAGATGGGTTGACGTTATGACGCAGAATAGAAAATTAGTAAGATTTTGGACAATAGGCGTGGCACCGCCCACTTTTACAAGAAGGTAATTTAAAAGTTTTGCAAGCTGTAATTTGGCAGTCGTTCAAGATATCATGATGAAATTTGGCAGGAGCGTTACTATTATTACTATATATGTGCTAAATAAAAATTAGCAAAATTGGATGAAGAACACGCCCACTTTTTAAAAAAAATTTTTAAATTCAAATTTTAACAAAAAATTTAATATCTTTACTGTATATAAGTAAATTAAGTCAAAATTCAACTCCAGTAATGATATAATGCAACAAAATACAAAAATAAAAGAAAATTTCAAAATGGGCGTGGCTCCGCCCATTTTCATTTAGTTTGTCTAGAATACTTTTAATGCCATAAGTCGAACAAAAATTTACCAATCCTTCTCAAATTTGGTAGGGGCATAGATTCTATGACGGTAACTGTTCTCTGTGAAAATGGATCGGTGGAAGCCACGCCCAGTTTTTATACACAGTCCACCGTCTGTCCTTCCGCTCGGCCGTTAACACAATAACTTGATTAAAAACCGATATATCTTTACTAAACTTAGCCCACGTACTTATCTGAACTCACTTTATCTTGGTATAAAAAATGGTTGAAATCCGACCATAACCACGCCCACTTTATCGATATCGAAAATTACGAAAAATGAAAAAAATGCCATAATTCTATACCAAATACGAAAAAAGGGATGAAACATTGTAACTGGTTTGGTTTATTGACGCAAAATATAAATTTGGAAAAAACTTTGTAAAATGGGTGTGACACCTACCATATTAAGTAGAAGAAAATGAAAAAGTTCTACAAGGCGAAATCAACAGCCCTTGGAATCTTGGCAGGAATACTGTTAGTGGTATTGCATATATAAATAAATTAGCAGTACCCGACAGATGATTTTCTGGATCACCTGGTCCACATTTTGGTCGATATCGCGAGAACGCCTTCACATATACGTCTAAGGGCCACTCGCTTTTAAAACCCTCATTAATACCTTTAATTTGATATCCATATCGTACAAACACATTATAGAGTCACCCCTGGCCCACCCTAATGGCGATATCTCGAAAAGTCGTCCACCTATAGACCTAATGCCCACTCCCTCTTAAAATGCTCAGTAACACATTTCGTTTGATACCCATATCGTACAAACATTCTAGAGTCACCCCTGGCCCACCCTAATGGCCATATCTCGAAAAGGCGTCCACCTATAGAGCTCATGCCCACTCCCTCTTAAAATGCTCAGTAACACCTTTCGTTTGATACCCATATCGTACAAACATTCTAGAGTCACCCTTGGTCCACCTTTATGGCGATATCTCGAAAAGGCGTCCACCTATAGAACTAAGGATTACTCCCTTTTAAAATACTCATTACCATCTTTCATTTGATACCCATATCATACAAACACATTCTAGAGTCACCCCTGGCCCACCCTAATGGCGACATTTCGAAAAGTCGTCCACCTATAGACCTAATGCCCACACCCTCTTAAAATGCTCAGTAACACCTTTCGTTTGATACCCATATATTACAAACATTCTAGAGTCACCCCTGGCCCACCCTAATGGCGATATCTCGAAAAGGCGTCCACCTATAGACCTAATGTCCACTCCCTCTTAAAATGCTCAGTAACACCTTTCGTTTGATACCCATATCGTACAAACATTCTAGAGTCACCCCTGGCTCACCCTAATGGCGATGTCTCGAAAAGGCGTCCACCTATAGACCTAATGCCCACACCCTCTTAAAATGCTCATTACCATCTTTCATTTGATACCCATATCATACAAACACATTCTAGAGTCACCCCTGGCCCACCCTAATGGCGATATCTCGAAAAGGCGTCCACCTATAGACCTACTGTCCACTCCCTCTTAAAATGCTCAGTAACACCTTTCGTTTGATACCCATATCGTACACACATTCTAGAGTCACCCCTGGCTCACCCTAATGGCGATGTCTCGAAAAGGCGTCCACCTATAGACCTAATGGCCACTCCCTCTTAAAATGCTCAGTAACACCTTTCGTTTGATACCCATATCGTACAAACATTCTAGAGTCACCCCTGGTCCAACCTAATGGCGATATCTCGAAAAGGCGTCCACCTATAGACCTAATGCCCACTCCCTCTTAAAATGCTCAGTAACACCTTTCGTTTGATACCTACATATATCGTACAAACATTCTAGAGTCACCCTGGCCCACCCTAATGGCGATATCTCGAAAAGGCGTCCACCTATAGACCTAATGCCCACTCCCTCTTAAAATGCTCAGTAACACCTTTCGTTTGATACCCATATCGTACAAACACATTCTAGAGTCACCCCTGCCCACCCTAATGACGATATCTCGAAAAGGCGTCCACCTATAGAGCTCATGCCTACTCCCTCTTAAAATGCCCAGTAACACCTTTCGTTTGATACCCATATCGTACAAACATTCTAGAGTCACCCTTGGTCCACCTTTATGGCGATATCTCGGAAAGGCGTCCACCTATAGAACTAAGGATTACTCCCTTTTAAAATACTCATTACCATCTTTCATTTGATACCCATATCATACAAACACATTCTAAAGTCACCCCTGGCCCACCCTAATGGCAACATTTCGAAAAGGCGTCCACCTATAGACCTAATGCCCACTCCCTCTTAAAATGCTCAGTAACACTTTTCGTTTGATACCCATATCGTACAATCATACTAGAGTCACCCCTGGCGCACCCTAATGGCGATATCTCGAAAAGGCGTCCACCTATAGACCTAATGCCCACTCCCTCTTAAAATGATCAGTAACACCTTTCATTTGATTCCCATATCGTACAAACACATTCTAGAGACACCCCTGGTCCACCTTTATGGCGATACCTCGAAACGGCGTCCACCTATGGAACTAAGGATCACTCCTTTTCAAAATACTCATTAACAGCTTTCATTTGATACCCATATCGTACAAACATATTCTAGAGTCACCCCTGGTCCACCTTTATGGCGATTTCTCGAAAAGGCGTTCACCTATAGAACTAAAGCCCATTCCCTTTTAAAATACTCATTACCACCTTTCATTTGATACCCATATCGTACAAACACATTCTAGAGTCACCCCTGATCCACCTTAATGGCGATATCTCGAAAAGGCGTCCACCGATAGACCTAAGGCCCACTCCCTCTTAAAATGCTCAGTAACACCTTTCATTTGATACCCATATCGTACAAACAAATACTAGAGTCAGCCATGGTCCACCTTTATGGCGATATCGCTAAATGGCGTCCATCCATAGAACTATGGCCTACTCTCTCTTAAAATACTCTTTAATACCTTCCATTTGAGACACATGTCATACAACCACATTCCAGGGTTTCCCTCGGTTCATTTTCCTACATGGTTATTTTCCCTTATGTTGTCACCATAGCTCTCAACTGAGTATGTAATGTTCGGTTACACCTGAACTTAGCCTTCCTTACTTGTTATTATATAAAAGTAGTATGACATTGAGGTTTTAGTTCTGCTATTTTTAACACAGAGTTATTTTTTAACATAAATTAAGAAGTAAAAAACATGATTAATGACTACATTTATACGTGTTTCATTTATTTTCTTTGAGGAATAATGCGGCAGTTACTCACGAACGTACGTACCAAAAACGTGTCAGCTGACACGACCTATCTTATGAGTGTGCAATGTAAACGAAAACTCACCGACGTGCAACGCCCGTACGTACGTAGCCCGGAACGTAGAAATCAAAACAAATTTGATTTTTTCCGTAAGAACGTGTCAGCTGATCGCTCTCTCACTAGACATAGTTGCCTAGTAAACTTTTGTGCGCTAATTTTTGACCGTTTGCACTTTTATGCAAAAACACCTAATTAAAGTTTAAAAAATTGTGAAAATAATTGGAAATAATTATGTAAAAGAGCAGATTATAAATATGTAATCTATTTATACTTATTTAATATTTATTCCGGCCTTTTACAATATCAAAAATTAAATTGGAAAAAGTTGATGTTTCCATAAGCATGCATGCAAACTGGCCAATGGCAACAGTGCTTTGTTGTAAACAATACACGCACAAATATGTTATGTACATGTACACAGACGCACACATTGATTCCTACGGGCTTGAGAATTACGTCAAACGTGCTTCGTACGACAAACGTCCGTACGTACGGAACACGTCGGTGGGTAACTGCCGCATAAATCGTAAAAATAAAAATCACGTTATTATTAAGTATATAGAATGGACATTCATTTATTATTACATTTTTAAAATGAAAATCTCCTTCTAAAAAAGGAGCAAAACCTAAATACATTTTTTCATTTTCGTGCTTAACTTCACTCCCTTTTGTTATTCAGGATTTCGGGCAAATTTTGAAAAAACTCCGAACATCAATTCCTTCATTATACCTCATTCGAGTGTCTTTTTTCACGGCCTTCGAGTGCCTTCCACTATATTTGCAACATAACCTCAATTTAAGCTGCCAAACTATATAGTAAACAATGATCAATCGTAGGGTACATGCATAGTGCTTGAAGATCTGCTAGTGATGGCCGATACAGCGGTTTTGAAGTATCAGTGAAAATAGTGATGGATAATTTTGAATCGCGGCTATTTTTTATAGTTTTAGCTATCTTTTATAGCTACAGCGATGACTTCAGTTTATTTTTAATAAGCGAATGTGCAATTTGTATATTTGGATATAAAAAAGGAATTTTTCAGTTTGTTTACAGGAGTAGATTGAATGTTATACATTATTTTAGTTTAGTGTACAGAATATATGAACCAAAATTGGAATAAAAAGAAAAAAATATGTACCTTTTATTGTAAATTGATGTAATGTGAAATTCTAATTTTCTGAGATATTATGACACAATATTATTTACTGACTGACGACGTTATGTTCAGTCTCGTATTACATGAAATGAAACTAGCGGAAATAGATGTCTATGCATCTTTGTTTCATAAATTTTGCTAATTGAAAATGCTTTGATTTTTAAATGTAAGATGAATCAACCCGAAATAAATCTGCATATTTAACACCATAAAAACATGATTTATACTATTATTTTATTTATTTATTTATTTAATACTCCGTATGAATTTATTCTGAAATTTGTATTAGACTGCATAAAGCATTTATAGTAAAGTGAATTAATTTTTAATGAAAAATGCAGAGGAAAAATATAACAAATTCTTCAAACTATTATAAAAATATTCTTTGACAGAAACTTAGCCACCCACATCAGTGCCCTAGAAATTAGCCGGAGAATTCAACCATATAATATGACAAAACTTGAATTGCATTCTCCCGAAAAACCTAAGTTTTAACTTAATCTTTTTACAATAAGACGAGTGATATATATTTTTATGATTCTTTTATTTATCAAAAATACAAATTTTATAAAACTACTAACGGCTACTGCCTAGAAGTATTAACTTAGGAATTACACAGGCAACCAATCTTATACCAAGTCTAAAGGCCCAGGTCTATTTGGCGTAATTTGTAATTAAAAGCCAACAAATTCAGAAATTTCTTCTCTTTTATCACTTCATGAAATATAATAATAAGAACGGGGACTTTTGCAAGTATCGTTTATGGGCTCATAAAATTGCCACATTTCACTGTTTTTTTTACTATAATTTGCTCTCGTTTTTCACTCGGTATTAAAGCGGATTTTTAATAAATTAATACAACCAAATTTTCACAGCCAACTAGATCAAAACGTTTATAAAAATATCAATTCAAAATAACGTCGCCTGAAAGATCAAACTTGCTAAAAGTAAACACAACCAAGTGAAGAAATATCACTATTGGCGAAATGCTGCCAAAATGCCAATCACTGATATATTTGGATAGCAAGTAGTTTGATTGTTTGGTTTATTTAGTTAATAATAAAATGAACGATATTTTACTATCGGTGATTGCATTGCCGTTATACTTCATGCTGAAGGAAAATCGTCAATCACTGATATTTGGATAGCAATAGCTATCACTATAGATATTTTTCATTCGCCGCGATGCAATCACCGATAGTGAAATATCGTTCCATCACTAATATCTGCAGTTCTGACCAATACATTTTTTGCGGAAAGGTTTTTAGTCATTAGTTCTTGCGATAGTTGTGCACCAACACAGCTGATGGTTGCCCCCGTATCTAAAAATCCTGAAGCAGGTTTCTAAAATATGTGTACCTTGGAATATGGGCAAACATCGCTCGTTTTTTCAAAAATGGAATAAACAAAATTCTTGCCATATTGGCGTACTTTATTCCAATACGAGTGCTAGAACGTGATGAATGAGGTCTTGGTGATTTTTGGAAGATTTCTTGACGTACTTGTTGACATGCAGCGAACCGTATATTATATGCTTTAAAGGAATTGATAGAATTAGGCCCCTATTATGAGACAAATTCGATCGCAATTCAACACGTTGTAGTCGGCCCGTGGAATCAGACACGTATACACTGCTTTGTATAGTCCGCAAGCCAATGCAAGCGAACGTGTGAATCGTTCAATAATAGGTGGTATCAGAGCTTACCTGAAGAAGGATCAGTCACACTGGGACAGGAATATGTCCGAAATCGCTGAATCCCTTAGGAGTTCGTATCATCAAACGATCGGAGCATTTCCGTACTTTGCATTGTTTGGACAGCAAATGATTTCCCATGCTGGTGACTATGAACTCCTAAGGAAGCTCAAAACATTGGATGATACCGTACTCGACAAAAGCGACACTCTGAAACTAATAAGACGAAATATTACCGAAAACATCACCAAAGCTTTTGAAAACTCGTCAAAACGTTACAATCTTCGTAGCACTGACAAACGCTTTGGGATTGGTGATTTCGTTTTCCGTCGTAATGTGGTATTACCGCAATACAAGATATTTGTACTTATGTACATGCCAGAATAGGTCTAGCTTGAAATACGCAAATGAATTTCGCTTTCAAACACACACAAATTACTCATAGCGACACAGTCATAGCGGCATAGCTAAGTTACATTGAACCCTGCGGGGAGCCATATCCATTTACAGTTGCTTAACCCATAAACATAACTGACTGACAGCGTCGGTTTGTCGATGCGACTGACCAAACATTATTACATAGTTAGGTAATAAGAATATTGCACTGAATAGGTATATAGAAATAGAATGTAGTTATTTTTAGTGTGTAAGTATTATACAAAAATATTGTATTAATATTGTAAGAAAAATTCCTATAAAAAGGGAAAGCATTTGTTAATAAAAATTAATCTGATGTCTGCGCTGAACATTAGCGCCAGCAAAAATCCTTTTGTTTTAATTCAAAAGGCATACTTTACATGGCGATCCTGTCATTGTTGTAATTTCAGTTAATACATTTCAGTTAATACTTTACATGGCGATCCTGCCAGTCTAGATCAATACTTCGTAAAACTGCTAAAGATCTAGCTGGTCAGAGGAACCCGTCAGCTCGCGACAATTAACTTTCCGCGTCGCGTTAAATAAAACAAGTAGGACTCTCCTTCGATCCTACAAACTCAAAAAAACAAGCACAAATGAGATTGGATTTTTTGACAAAGGAAGTGAAGGAAGTCACGAGAGGAAAAATTAAGTACTACCCAAAATAAAAATCACTATGATGCTTAGCAACAAGCGAGCATAAAAGAAGTGGCATACGATTAAGGATTGATGATCAACAACAACATCAATTGCAGCAAGCGAGCATAGATGAAGTGGAATAAAATATAGCAGCAAAAACAGTACGGAAGAGGAATTCCATAGAATTTTTGAGAAGTGTGAAAACACAATCAAAGATTTTATAAAGATTTCAGAAAAAATTAAAAAAAATAAAGCAGACAAGCAAGGTCTGAAACCGATCACTATAGAAGAGTATCGGCAGAGGATCAAATTGAACAAAACAGAAGAAATACCAAAGGTGCCTGCCCCAAAAATCCAAAGAAGGAAGCGGGGAGGTAAAATATTTCAAAAAAAAAGGAAAGGAAATAGCTGAAACTTACAAGATTTTGAACGTTACAACAAATACAGCAGATAGAATTAAGTTAAAAAAAAATCTAAGAGTTAAGGAAAATAAACTAAAATACAAAACAAAAAAAACTTGTTCTTTGTCCAATATATTCAACTTGATCGAAAATGGTTAGGAAAATTCATTAAAATGCCTTGGTGGACTAAGCTAGCTCAAGGCATAATGGTAGCAATATCTAGCTATGAATTTGGTAAGGAAAACATTTAAATAAAATGAGTAAATGGCAAGAAATTCATGAGAAGTTATCAGAAGAAAAAATTAAAGCGGAAAAAGCATATAAATGCATAAATAAAAATACCACGGTAAAGCCAGAAAGTATAATTAAAAACTTGAACACAATCGTAGAATCCCCAAATAATATAGGACAGGTAATCAATAAGGTAAATAATATTGTAACGAATTTACTTGCAAATCCTTTTATTTGCCCTTTTCCCAAGTTCGAATCATTAAACTGTTGAATAAATAACTCCAATATTGAATAATGGAAAAATGGCCTTTATTAAAGTACTTCACAATAACACTTATACTTTGCAACTAGCTGGCTTAATAACCAAACTGACTGATAGCTTTCAAAATAATACTGTTATTGCTCACTAGATAGCGTCTAAATCGAAACTTGCCCATAGCGCCTCTACCGCTGATGCTTTTATACTCTGTGATTATTTTGTGGCATATTCTAGGCGCTTCCAGAATTTTACTTAGTTATAAATTTCTCAGCTACTACAGGTGTATAATTTCAAATTTGAGTAATACTTGCACAAATTATTGCCCTCTCTTGTGCCAACTCAGATAAGATATATGCATGTGTTTGTGCATTGTTTCTCCGCTGCTCGTATACGTACATATGTGTAGACGCAATTATTGATTCGTTTATGTAGTAGATACATAATGATGGATCTATGGATGTGCATGATATCACTGTTTAGCATCGGCTTAGAGTTGGCAGCACCCCTAAGTTTTGCTAATATTCGTAACAATATACTCACTAAAGAACACCAAAACGAATTTTACCATTTATTTTCACACGTACGTGACAAACTATTACCTTCATTAGCGAGATACAACATAGAAATACCCATACCTACTACTATTGAGGCAAATCTTCAAATTGATTTTAGCTCAGTTCTATCCGAATTCTCACGAAACCGCACCCCTTCACCAACATTAAGTCAAAATTCATCGGTGGAAGAACATAAACCACTAAATATCCCACACATAAACGTTACAATGGCACAAACAGTAGTAGAATTTATCAAAACTGCCTCATCAGTGCTGCCAGAGTTTGATGGCAAGCCCGAGAATTTGCACACTTTCTTAGATGCCCTTGATCAAGGATAGTCATGAAGTCTTAGCGATAACCATGATAAAGACCAAGCTAAAAGGCACGGCAAGAAATTTCATAATTAACAAGAATACAATCACACAAATAAAGCTAAAATTAAAAACTGCAATCAAAGGCGAATCAGTAGAAGTCTTGACAGCAAAACTCCTGAATATCCAACAGCTTAGCAAAACTGCAAACCAATACACTGAGGAAATAGAAAAGATAACTAGGTCATTGGCGGGAGCCTATATCTTTGACTGTTTAAACCCCAACTTGGCAACGAGATATGCTACCCAAGCAGCAGTCAAAGCTATGTGTAAGAACTGCTCCAATGATAAAGTGAAAATGATTATACAGGCGGGAACGTCCACAACAATGAACGACGCAATTTCAAAGTTCACAAACAGCTGCACGGAAATCACAGGCAGATCGAACACAATTTTAAATATACGGCAA